>NC_064891.1:23045000-24245000 GCF_929443795.1 Astur gentilis
TCTTGATGGTAAATAAGATACTCGGCTTCCTTGAAGAAGGCAAGAGTTCTCAATATGCCAGAAAACACACAGCAACATACAGGAAGTAGACAAACTTGGACTGACCCTATAGCTTATGTTGAGAAATCTCATTTTAATAATCAGCTGAAGAGAAAAAATAATCCAGTAAAAAATACAATGCCTAACAGATAACCCCTTTCCTATTTAATGAGCAGTCATACACATAAGTTTGCTTCATAGTATTAGCCAACCCAGTTTGCAGAAAGTTTTGAATTGCTAAAATCTGTCTTGAAATACAAGTAATCAAATGACAATATGAATGTGGTCCTAGAGAGAGACATAGGCAGCATGTAGTACATAGCTGCTTCCAGCATTTTTGAGGTATTATTTGGGGAGAAAAAAGCACAAGTAATTTAGCATTGTGATGAATGGCTGCAAAAAAGAGCGGATGTGAAAAAGCCAGATCAGGACTGACTATAAAGAGAAGATGAATTCCTACAAATCTGGCATTCAGTGATAAACATCCTGTACTCTATAGCAAAGTGCTCTGAAAAACTCATGCTGTGAAAAAACAGAAAGGTAACTCCTACCTTAACTGAGATGAAGAGAGATGTGAATTTTAACTCCTCATAGTTAACATTTATATTGTTAAAAGTAGTGATTATTAGTATGTTTCAATTTAACAGTAATTTAAATAGAAATAAAATGTTTACTTTGAATACTGCAGTCCTGAGCTACAACCAATTTTTTTTTCTAATTCTGCAGACAGAATCCACCCACTCTTATTAGATGAGTGTTTTCCAGAGCCTAAGCATCTGCTGAAAAAATTTTCTAGTCCTTGTGGTTGCAAAGATAACTCTCAAAATATGAAGCGACTGTAAGCAAAGAAGTCTGCCCAAGTATAAAGATGGCCTGGCAGAACAGGTCTGCAAGAAAGTAGACTCTGAAAACAACAATTCAAATTTCTATTGATTTAATCATATTCCAAACAGTATCATCTTTGTTCAGTTTTAACTGTAAAAATGTTAAAAATATATGATTCATAGGTTGTGTTTATTGTGGAAAGAACACAGCTAATGTTTGTGTGCAGAATACAATGGCATCAGTCCTTGCACGTTTGTGCAGATGAAAGTATGGTTCCGTGTTCTCTCTTTTCCATTTTGCGCTCTTGCCCAGGGGCAGCTAGACAGTGGCACATCACTTATACTGTATTTATTGGAAACACTTGTTTACAGTTTAGCTCCATCTCATGCACTTGAAAAAAAAACTGTTGTGAAGTTTAAATCTATTTTAGTTCCATAAAACAGTCCCAGGTCTGGATCTGACTCTCTTCAAAAATTCAGCAAAATTAGGTTTTAGAAGCTTTCAGAAGCTTGGGTTTGGCTTATAATTGTTACTTCATAGTGTATAATTTGCTGTCTTCCTCTGAAGCAAATAAAAACATCTCCAAATTTAGATGGTACCATCAATTCTGTGTTCTAGCCTTTGTTCAGTAAGGCTTAATATAAATCCAATGACTGCACAGTAGTAATAATTAGTTAATTATCCAGTAAGACAATTATTATTACTGCCTTTGAAAATATGCCCCCCTGTTTATATAGTGGATACAACATCAACTAGGATGTTGACAAAGTTACACATCTGGCTCAAGCACTTGATATTTTCATTTCAAATCTAATGTTCTCTGTTACACAACCACTTTAACAGAAGTTGGTAAGAGCATAAGAACTGCTGGGCTACATCACACAAAGAACTCGTCTTACCTCTTATTCAGTATCCTACCCCTGGCAAAGGCTCAGTAGCAGAGGCTTAGGGAAGAAGATTAAAAAAACAGTAGCGCAAGAGTGACTCTTCCTGTTCTGGAGAAGGTTTAGTGACTTCATTTTTCAAAAGAGTATTCATGGCAACTTAAGAGTCCTTTCTTGAATGGAATCAGCTAAGTTAGAGCTCAGTAGTTTGTATGGACTTCATAATTTTTTGCTTATTGCATTTACTTACATTTAATGTAATCTGCCATTTTACTGCCAGGCACACAGTAAAGGGAGATCTTCTGTGATTCTGCAGTCACTTGTACATTTGACTATCCTGAATAATAGCCTGTATTTTATATGTATACCTGTTCAATGCTTTAACAGTTACAGCTAGAAAGATTACTGTTTAGATGCTAATTATTCACAACTATTCACATGAATCAATGTATTCATATTTGTTATATAAATGCTTCCTTGGAAATACTAATCTAAACCCCAGCCACTCATTCACATCTTTCCAAATGGGTGCTTTTCTGTTGCCTTGTAGTACAGCCCACATGTATGTAAGATGTTAATCCTTTAAAACATAATATGGAACAAATTATGTATGTACAATATTTTCTCCACATGCTTAAGAATCTGGCAGTGAATACTGTCATGAGTTACATAGTGGTATATGTACAATGACAAGAATCTACTTGCGTGCAGCATGAGAATTTGGCTCTGAGGTACTTCATTAAGAACTGCGAGTTACGCTTTGACTGCTTGGTTCTGGGACATGGTAATTGCAACCATTTACGACAGGGCTGAGTTAGATTTTCATTACTCAGTACTGGTAGCCGAAGCACAATAATAAAAACTCTTTTAACAATGCAAGTTGCTGTTACAACAGTACAAGGTTGACACCTCAAACTTTCACCCCCTGTGCTTCTATAGTAGCAGTTACTTCCCAGGTTCACTCACTACTAAGGATGTGCTTGAGGTATGGAGAATTCAAGGTTACAATGGCTGTGTCCAAGACAAGAAATAATACAATTGTTACATAATTGGTAAGTTACTGTTTAAATATTCTGATTATTTTATATCTTCTCTTTAGCTCCTTGCTCAGAAGTGGCCTTTTGGAGATTCTGAATTTGGACAATTTCTTTGCAAATTCCTTCCCTTTATACAGAAGGCATCAGTGGGAATCACAGTCCTTAATCTCTGTGCCCTTAGTGTGGACAGGTACAGTATGTTTTACTCTTTTGATAGACACTGTTCTTGCCCTTGCAGTTTTCCTAAAACTGGGAGGACTCAGTAGGGTCTTCTTAGCAGGCAGACCACAGTATAGATGTAACTTACATTCTGTTTTTTGATATCCTGACTATAACAAAGCACCACATCTGTGGCTCCAAGTATAATATGAAGCCATGGGACTAATTAAATTTAGAGGGTTTTGAAAAGGTATTTAAAAGCTCTAATAAAGCATTCTTTCAATTTCCTTTACCAAACAATAATTTATCAGGATTTGACTCAGTATTCAGACTTCTTTCTTTCATATGACTTCATGTTTGTTTTGTATTTGAACAGGATCATAATCTTTCGTCTTAAAAACAATTTTTTCAACTCACTGCCTGTGGACCATAATTACAGCATTTATTTTGATAACTTTTATAACTAATCGAGTTTTATTGAAAAACATGTTGGAAACTTGCGTTGATAGTTTGGAAATTAATGCCTCTGCTAAAAGTGCTTGGGAAGATACATAAACTTTTTGATAGAACAACAGCTAAGATGCTTTTGAACATTATGCTTTTTCTCTTCATACATATAAGGCAATAGCAGATGAAGACTTGACTTGTGAAAAAGCTATTTTTTTGGTCTTGAGTTTACTTGATCATGTTCTCATCCAAAATATCAGTAATTCTGATGCAGTAAATATTGATAAATAAAATACATTATGGGTATTAGTACAGCAATGCAAAGGTAAAAGAAACTTTAAAATTAATCTGGGTTTGTTTTTACATAAAAAGTTGATGTACAAGGTTTGCAACGGAAGAGTAACTTAGTAGTATCTGTAGCTGAAATACAGTTCCTTATTGCATAAGTAACTCATTAGCTGAAGCCAGAAACAAAAAAAATGTAATATAGGCAGGTGTTCTATTTCCATTTCTGAGTCTGACAACTATAAAAAGAATTCTGTTTCTCAAACAAAATCTGCCCAGCATAAAATACAATCCCATGGACTGCTCTAAGGAATAAATCATAGATCAAGCACATATGAAACAGTTTGTTAGGTAAGTCCTGACCAATGCAATTTCACTAGATTTAGTCCTACTGTTACATGCACTTTCGTAAACTGGAAGTAAGTCAGCTGAAGCTACCGCTTTATATATGCATATATGTATTTTTACACGTACTGATTTGCTAATCCTCACAACAACCAAATGCTGTTTCCATTTGAGTACAAAGTCTTGTATGGGATCAGACTCAGACTATTTAATTTCCTCCCTCAGTTTGCACACTTTGTCAAGGACATATTCTTTATCATCTGGTGCTACTCTAGTAAATGGTTGCAGAGAATGTGTGTTAGAAAACAGATGTGTACAGCCAGATTCTGATATTGGCTAACATGAAGTATATCTAGGTTAAATCAACATAAAATCAGGATCAGAGAGCACCTTCACCAAGTTAGGTCAGGTGCTGAAAGTAGTCACATTAATACAAAATTCCACATTACCTACTGTTTGCTTTTTAGTATGAAAAATGAGTAAATATGGAATTTTGTGCTGTCACAGCTGGACTGTTTCTGATCTACAGGCAAGTTATTTTTTTCTTTAAAAAGCTCCTGAAAACTATCTCATTGATAGTTATTTTGGGTGTCTGTATATAGAATTGCTTTCTACGAGGTAGAAAAAGATGGAGTCAATTGGTATAATGAATTCAAAGCTCCATAGCTTTGATAATTGTTGACTCCTGTCCTTCTTGCAGACTACAGCCCAATTTAGAACAAGATATTTTTTTTTTCCTGCAAGGACTGTGTTCTGTGCTAACTACATCCTACGGTGAAACTCCAGTCATTACTAGTGCCCCTCACACAAAGCAACTTGCACTAACAGTGTGTTAAGGTTTAACTGTGTATGCCCAAGGGGAACAATGTCCACTCACAGGTGGAGAGGGTTTCAAGAGGCTGACAGAAAACACCAAAACAGCCATTCACCCTTCAGAGGAAGCTCACACTTGTTTCAGATGTTTCTCAGGCATTTTTAAATGCTAGGTCATGATGGTGACAGTAGTCTGACTCTTTTTCTATACAGTGCCTGACTGTGACTAAGAGGAAGGATATTTCCCTTCCTGAGCTTTTATTCTTACATATGTCTCAGGCATAATGATTTTGATGAAGAAATGGTTTTAAGAAGAAGAGTAAAGATATGGATCGCATTTAATAAGTATACACCCTCTTCTTGCCTCTGCATACCAAATTCTATAGAACAGTAATCTCAGGGTAGGTAGGTACTTTCATTTGGCCTAACTTCCAGTAAGTGTATTAAGTAAGTCAAGATTTTACCACTAAAACAAATCTCCAAGAGCTTTATTTTATTAAGAGCTTTGCAACCAACATAATGCTGGCTATCTTTAAAATCGAAGAACAGCTGTGATCTCTCACAACAAAGAGGAATAGATTGATATCAGCAACAGTAGTAGTGTCATTTAGGAACTGTTCTGACACTAATCTTGACAGTGACTGCTTCTTACATCCTTGATAAAGTCTCTTATCTTTTCTGTATTGCTTTTCCTTCTTATAAAGGGCCGATGATACTTGAGGACAGAAATATGTTATACTAGTGGGCCATTTCAACAACTAATTTTCTAATGCAGTCAAAAGAAACAGGGAAACAAAAGTACCTACTCTGTAAGGCAGCAAGCATAGGGGACTGGGAGTTCAAAGACAAGCTATAGCCCATAATTTAATTTTCATATACTCCTTGATTTCATTTCATAAGGCCTACAATACATTTTCTTTTTTAATTCTGATTAGATACCAGTATGGTAAAGTTAATCCAAATTGTTCCAAAAACTAATGTGAGCCACAGCAAAAACCACAACCATGCTGCATTAATGAGATCAATACTGGAAGGCTAACTAGATTTCTAGAATTATTCTTTACCAAAGAACAATGAAATCATGGAGAGGGCATAGAAAAGCATCAAAAATGATTCAGTGGCCTTACAGATCTCAGTTTGTTGCTTATTAAAAGTGATACTTAAGGAGCCACTTAAACATAATATCCAAGTACTGAAATACAGATGATGTATCACATATTCATGGGGTCTTCAGCTTAGCAAAGAAAGATATAATAAGAACCTATAGAACAAGGTTTCAGCCAGACAGATTCCAAATGAAAATAAGGTACACATTTTAACAATGAGGGTGATTAACTACAAGAAGAAACCACCTTGGAAAGGTGAAGGTGTCCTGCTCTTAATATTCTCAGATCAAGACAGGATGTCCTTCTGAAAGAAATGCTTTAAGCAAGTTATAACTAGATAGGAGTGCAAAATATTTAATTGTATGTATGTATACTTCATGATGTAATGATCCCTTGTCCTTAAGTACTGTGAATCTATATGGATAAGTAGCAGGAGGGAGAGGAAAAAAAAAAAAAACAAAAAACCCCAAGCTGGAATAAATAGGAAGAATGGGAGAAGAGGGAGGAGAAGAAAACAGAGGAGAGAGAGCAACTGAAGAGCACAATATACTAAAGTTGACAGCACATGCATGAGCAGTAGAAAATGAAAAGGGGAGGGAGAAAAGGAGCCACAGCAATAAACAGAGAAAAGGAAATGACCTGGAAAAGAACTGAATATTTTAGACAAGGTTGGAGACAAAGGGGAAACAAACAGGAAAAAGGAAAGTAAAACAAAACACTCATACAGAGATTTTGGATTAGACAATTAAATGTAATGCATGATGCATGTATTTTATGTCAGTTCCCTGGCAGACATCCTGTATTTTCTAAATATGAAGGAAATAAACCCTGCAGTATTTTCCCACTCCTAATTATGGGAGGTTTGTGGCTAGACAAAGATCCTATATATTACATAACTCACAGAACACCCACTTTAAACATTATACTACCACTATTTTTCAAATCACTCTTACAGCAGTGAGTAAAAAGACCAAGTAATTGCAGGGTAATATGCATTCAGCAAATTCTGATCTAATTACTGAGCTTCTTATGCTTTAGCTGAAACCATTCATAAAATTCTTCAGTCAATAATTCCTTATCTGATAGTTATTTTAATTGTGAATGGGAAAAAAATTGCTAATAAAATACATACAAGACCCAAATCCTTACTGCTGTGCATACTGATCTCATGTGGAAAACAGACATAACTCAAACAGAACAGGTACAAAAATGCAAGAAAGGATAGAATTGGATTCACAATTTACAACCCATTTGTTGACACTTACATAGTTACACAGGTGACACATCACAAACTTTGCATTTCTTACTTGAAAAATATGTATAGTCAACATGCCCCTGTTTGCTAAGAACATCATTCAGTCAAGGATGAGATAGTATCATGTACCTCGTGCAGCTGATGGGACAGACTATAAAATTGCCAGTCAGTATAAAGTAAACTTCAAATTGATTGTTAAATTTCCAAAGTTCACAAATATTTGAGTATTTGTGTGAAAAGTTATGTTTCTATGAATATTCCATTTAGTCATTAAAGCCAATATTTGATATTTGGTAAAACAAAATATGAGAGGATCACAAATTATTTAAAATTAAATTTGAATTTTAATATGAATAAATATGTGTGAGAAGATATGATGCTAAATGTTACTTTCTCAATTATCTCAACTATCTCAGTATCGTTTATTTGTTTCGATGCTCTCAGAATTCCAACCTCTTAGACCTCCTCCCCATGAGTGAACCATTGCCTCACTCCTGTCTGATATTCTGATAAGGATGCCTTTAGAAGATGTTTTTTTTTTTTTAATCTGCAAGTCCAAAATGTAGTTTGCTTTTGTATGTTCAAAATCTTTATACATACATTTCTGTTAAAATTATGTACTAAGAACCTGTCTATAGTACACCTGTTACTGTGCCGTGTATAAATATTGCTATAGATATCAAAGTAAAAGTTTCTAGTCTGTTTACTGCAAGAATGATGGCATCCAAAACTCTGACACCTTCCAGTGATGTTCTGTAATAATGTTTTCTGAAGTTTTTGTGAGGGGCTTCTGGCCTGATCTTGCACTCATGCATCTTCCTGTAACATCGAGGCTGCAGGGGATTTAACTCACAAGTCTTCCATCCTGTTAAGAAGAACACTTCCAAACTAAAAAGGGGATGTGATACAGGAAATCAGAAGAAATGCTATGTGTGTGAATCCCAAATTAGTGTCTTGGTTAGAGGACGGGTGAGGAAGCCTTTTAATAACTCTAAATTTTACTGATCTCTGTAGCCTAGGTCCTGTATCACTTAACTAATGTTTTTTCCCATCGGAAGCTCTTCATTCCTTCTATCTCAGAAATTCAAAATCCAGTGCGTCTGAGTACACTCAAAGAATCCTAACCCAGAGTTCTCAACTACTCTTTTCCTTAAACCCTTGTTATCCCTGAGCCTTCAAGCCCATGCCAAAACTCTGTATTCCTTCCAATCACATCTCTGCTATCCCACCCTAACCCTTGCACAACCTAGTCCTCCAGCCTAAAGCTTTCTGATCTAAATTCCCCTGTTCTTTCCTTCCCTTGCCAAACCTCACCCATCCCTGCAACTCAGAGCCTACATACTTACAAATTGTGTCCTCCTGGTCTGTTGAGGGCATCTCCTTTCCCCATACCTTTCACCTTGCTTGTGCCTGCTGGTATGCCCTTTTGTACTCTGGTTAGCTGCTGTCATCAGCTACAACCCCCCTCCCCATTTCCTTTTCTCTGAAAAGCTTAACCTTGGCTCATGCCTTGGAAAGTTGTTAAGAATAGAGGTGGCAGCTGCACATATCCAAACGTATCTGCCAAGAGTCTAGGGGGCAGAAAATGAGGGTATGTCTGAGGAAGAAAGAATACTTCCCATAGTCAGTAAAATGACACAGCTCCCTACCATTTATAATCTGCTTCAGTGACTTCTTATTCTGACATTTTTTTAAAGCAGATTAACAACCTTTCTTGACTTTTTTTTCTCCTCAACTAAAGACTAATTCACCACTGGATGCCATAATATATCCATGTAGCACTGTAATTCCAAATGGGAAGGTGCTATTATTTTAGGGAAGTAAAATAAACAGTTTAGAAACTGTTACATCACCAATGACAGAAAGCTCTCCAACATAATTTTTAGATGGCACTGTCTTTGCTAAATTGTTAGAAATGCTAAGTAACTTGTTTACTGCAGCTATTGCTCGACAACAGTTAAGTCTGCTACTGAAAATTTTATTTATGGACTGGTTTGTACTCTGTATTGTATGCCTATCAGTCTTCTCCAAATAGCTGTTGACCAGAGTTGGCAGAGAGGTTGAGGTCTCAAAGCTAATAAATTGCTACGAGTTCCTTGAAAACTCGCAGACAAGTAGGGGAGAAAGACACTCTCAGTTGCCTGACTGGGGGAAGGGCTGCAGCCTGGTAACAAGAATCCTCCAGCATTGGAGGGACAGAGAAGGTAAAGAGAGGAAGAGGAAAAAGGAGAGATGCATGGGCCATCTTTGAAACTTCTTTAAGAGTTCACACCTTTTACCAAGATGACAGTTGAGACACATACACATAGGAAAGCAGGTTTCAATAATTCCACTTTTTACAGAGCAACTTGCTATCTAAGGGATAAAGTAGTGCGAAAAGATGTTGGTTTTGCCACATCCAGTCTTTTTACCCATGCGCTTCAGTTTCTCATCAGAAAGGTGATGCAGAGGCTGAGATAGCTGTCAGAAAGTCCTAACTAGCACTCAGCTGTAGTCTAAGGCAAATACAGAATATGCTGCATAAACCCAGCATTTTTAACATTCAGTAGTGTAAATAGAAGAAATGCATTTTCATTTAATGAAGAGTATTTTCACAGTATTTCATTGCATGGAAGCTGACAACTTCAGATAGCACTGCTATTACAGCTGAGGTAGCTGAAGGAGATAGGCGTTTTGTATCCATTAGAACGGCTTGGGTGCCTGGAAGCTCTTTTTCTTCTGTTATGTAAGCTGATCTAGTGGAAGGTACAGTCTGTCCTCACAAACCTTGCCTACTTTAATTAGAAATCATTAGCGTAGTCCACATGGCAGAATTCCACACAGTCCTGTACCTAAGTAGAACAGTTGCAGCCAGCTCTCCGCTAACCCCCCTTGATGAGCTCTGCTGTGTCCTAGGTGGCTTGACAGCTGGCAGAGCCCCTGGAACAGGCAGAAAAAAACAAGCAATGCAAGTCTAAGATGTCTCAATTTAAGGAAGAAACTGAAGGTTGGAAACTAATGCCTCTTATACTGGTCTCTTTCAGGTACAGAGCAGTTGCCTCATGGAGTCGTGTTCAGGGAATTGGAATCCCTATGATCACTGCTATTGAGATTTTCTCCATTTGGCTTCTGTCCTTCATACTGGCTATTCCAGAAGCAATTGGTTTTGCTGTGGTACCTTTCAGATACAAGGATGAAGGTTATGTTACGTGCATGCTCAATCCTACAAATAATTTTATGTTGGTAAGTAACATCCTTTCTTCTCTTTTTTGAATCCACAGTATATAGGTTAGACAGTTGAGATACCGGATTATAATACACTTTATTCATCCATTAAAGTGCAAAATGTATTCTAATGTATATTGGTGCAAAGAGGATCCTTCATTTACAGGGACCTGTCTCTACTTTCAGCCAGAGATACTAAATGGGACTTTACAACATTTTCATTTCTTCACTGCTGAGGATTCTTAATACAGAAATTTGCAATTTGGGCCTGCTTAAAGTACAATCAAGAGATGTATCAGGGTAGCCAGAGCCTTGGAAGGTATTGTTTCTCTAGGTATAACACCTTAGAGCTTGTAACTGTCAAAACCCATGTTTTACCATGATTAGTCATCATTTTGCATGCTGTAGCCAGCTCTTTTGGCAGATAAAGAAAAGGGTGGGACCATGCTCTAACATAACTTCTCCTATATGCACTTACAAAGTCAAGCAGAGAATAATCCCTTCCTTTACAAAAAATCATGACTACAAATCAGACAGACTCAGATCTCCAACCTAGGTAGCTTGGGCACTGTTAGCTGTCATGTAGATACAGCTACTCAAGAGCAAGAGAAGTGCCTAAGACATACCAGGCTTCTTTGGCATGTTTCATAGCCCTCATCCTCTGTGCTACAGCAGCTTAACAGTTGCCAATACCTACATTAGCGTTCAAAGCAAGTCAGGTGAGTAGTCACTACAGAATTAATAGATCTTTACTGCATAGGGGGATAGTGATTTTCTGCCTGGTCTTACACTGAGAAAATGGGAAAGTGGTATCTTAATTCTTTCTTTGCGAACCCAAAGAAGGGTCAGCCACCATTCACCCAGTAATAAAAAAAGAGTAATATTCTGTTTTGTGTCAGAGAAGACAGATAGTGCAATGCCTTAAGTCTTGAGGGAAACTCCATAATTTTTTCTAGACTAGACTTTTTTCATGATAGAGTGAAAAGTTTCACTTTTTTGAATGTCTGGCACTTCTTTTATTGGATCAGAATGTGGCTTGGGCTGGAATTGGGAAGGATAGGGCAAAACGGAGCTAGGAAATTTAGAAAATAAAAAGTGTGGATGATTAGAGTTTTTCAGAGGAACATCCCCAACTTTGGCAGGGTTACACAGACTCCAGGGATGGCAGAAAGAGCAAGAGACAATTGCAAGAGAAGACAAAAGAAATTCCCTAATGGAAATAATTAATGCAGGTGAAAATGGAGAGGAATTCCCCAGGACTTACTATACCTTTGTTTCTAAACTCTACAGACTATATGACTGTAGATACTGTAGTTAGAAGACTATGATTTATGAAATGCACACTGCAGCAAATTTCCCTTTTGCAATAGTTGTTGTTCTCCACAAATGCGCCTGCAGAAGAATCTTCACTTCTCTCCCTAAGAAAAAGAATAGTTTTCTCTTCCCTTTTCTCAAAAACACTACAGTTCAGGTCTTCCACAGGCATACTAACTTTAATGACTATTATTCTGTTCTTAATGTGGTAAGTAGAATAGCTTGTTTTGTTTTATTAGCAGGAATTAGTATTTTTACTTGCTCTGCATAATTCAAAAGCTCCAAATCTCCCCACACCAGTTTGATTTTCAAGGAGACAAACCAGCATTTACGTCCAAGCCGAGAGTAAATGTTGGACTTGCCAGTCAAAATGGAGAGTGTTGTGTTTCAATGCATTGCAAGCAAGTACAAACATGAGATTAAAATGGAAATACCATTTTAACCTTAACTATAGTATCTACTACCACAAACACCACAATAAACAATTACTAAACTTTGGGAAGGACTTATAATTAAATTTTGTTTTTAATAGGAGCTTTATTCATGTTTAAAGCTATCCTTGAAAGACTTAAAAGATTCATGCTAGACCATGATTCCCAAGAGGCTGAGTGCACTAGGAAACTTGTTTAAAATGCACATTTCCTGTAGAAAACCAGTTCCATGTGGGCTTTCAAGACAAACAAAAGAATGTCTACTTCTCTTAAATCAACCCAATTTTGTGCTTTGATGTAAGCTTTGTGAAACTCAGATTCCACAATTAATCATTTACAGACGTTTTCTTGTAGGTTTTACAACCTCACAAAGCCAGGTCCTCATACAGAATTGATGCACTGGTCAGGGTTGTAACACAGAACTCTATGCGTGTGTTTTCTTGACTGACAGGCAATGCTCACAAAAGCTGGTAGACTGACACAACAGAAAGTTTTCCTTGTAAACATAGCATGGATTCACAGAGCACACATTTTGTTGTACTGCCCAACCAATATGATTCTAGTCTGACTTGGAGGAATTTGCCACGGAAAAGATAATTGTCTCCATGTATTAGCAATCCTTTTCTCTGCAGAAAGAGTGGTAATTAGATTTCCCCTCAGTACAAACTCTGCAAATATGATGCATATTGTTTTTCTCGTTTTCTGCTGGCAGAAGCTCTATTCCCAGTGGGGGAAATTGTGGCCCCAAGGAGAGTGTAACTATGCAGCAGACTGTGGCCCCTCCTCACACAGGGATGAGTCTAATGAGGAGGAGGAAACAAGCTAATCAACACAATTCAAAATGTCCTGTGAGGTGGGGTTGTGGCCTAGATACCAGCAGCATACTCTAAATTAGTGAGCTCTGTAAGCAGCTGTGTTAGAGCAGAGGGAGAAAAATCAAAAGCATTCCCTTTTCTTAGTAAATCAACTTTCTGGTGTAACTAAAACAGATTTAAAAATGAATATTATTAAATACTAGTCTATTAATTGCATCCATTTTTTTCATCTTTCAAAGTTTAGTACCATTAGTTTTAAAAGTAAACAAGATGTCAAAAGTTTGACTTTTTCAAACAGGATTCATATAATCCTCAGTTATTAGCATTTTGACATTTGGTGTGGGAACTGTGATGTTACAAGAGCACATCTACTAGGAATAAACAAGCTAGGGGAAAGATTGTGAGAAAGAAGGTTCCCTTTTACACACATCCATCTCAGTGACTAATAACATAGAGACAGGAAGTATTTAAAATGTCATATTTCAGTGCACACTTTTGGCTAAGCATCAAGTAAAAAACCAAGATACAACATTTTCTCAAGTCTGAAAATATAATTGTCTACAGAAGAGTAATTTTAAATGTTTTGTCAAATGTAGTATTTCCCATAATACATACATGTATTAACTTAAACCACAGCTTAAATCACAGCTAACACTTAAAATTACACAGCAAAGTACTACTCTAGCAAGTCCTTCAGTGTCCTGTCACAAAAGGCAAATCGTATGAATGGCAGGCAAAGGGTTAAAAGTAACTGTACCAGTAGAAGCCACCCGTCTTAAGCTTTGCATATATATCAGACAAACGCTTATGAAGTGGCTCCTATCTGCCCAGTACATAAGCAAACCAACTACCAATCTTTTCACTGATAACAAAAGGTGATTAAACTTACAAGACATTTTGAATTTTCCTTTTTTGGAATCAGGACAGAAGCTGTAAAGGTAAATGGCATTTCCTGAGACAGGCTTTTAGTAAGATTTGTTATCTCAAACTGACACTGTCTACATTTTGGCATGTCTTTTTCATGAATCTGGATTCCAGTTTTCATGAATGAGTGTTAAGTGTTCAGAAAACACAACCCAAAAAAATTAATTTCAACCCAGGAGAGATTGCAACAAAGGTACAGGCAGGCTATCCGTAAGGTAAAATAAATGTTTACACTGCCAGAATTCCCATTTTAATGTTGGTTCAAAACAGATCAACAATAAGGAAGTTTACATCATTTGTGCTGTTTACCAATAGACAGATACCAGCATACCATCACACTTTCCAAGACTTTTCTGTGGTACTTTTCATTAAATAGTAAGAAAATATAATCTCTTTTCTTTATCTTATCAACAGTTTTACAAAGATGCAAAGGATTGGTGGCTGTTTGGTTTCTATTTCTGCATGCCACTGGCATGTACTGCCATCTTTTATACGCTAATGACTTGTGAAATGTTAAACAGAAGAAACAGCAACTTGAGAATCGCTCTCAGTGAACACCTTAAGCAGGTAAATATTAGGAACACCATTGTTTGAAAATACTGTTGTTCTTTCTTGGGGTTATCTTAGAAATGTTTCAAAGTGTACTTGAATACAGTAAATTACAGAAATAGAAAGCGAGGATGTATATATTTATGATGTTAAGGTATTCATTTAAGCCCAGAACACAAGACTAATTCATAGTATAAGGAGGTATTGAAGACAGTACGCTCAGGAAACTAGCCAGTTTCTTTTCTTAAGTATGTATGATTACTGTGCTCTCCTGCTCTTTAACTTCAGATCACTCCTGGCTAAATGCTTTGAAATTTAACTACAAAGATTTGCCAAAAAAATGTTTCTTTTTATTCATAAAGATAGGACTTCATGGGTCCTCCCTACTTTTGGCACACTTTGATATGTAACTTTAGTTTCATATAAGAAGCAACTGTAGAATAACATGGTTTAGAATAGAGTGGATTTTTTTTTTCAGGGTTACTGCACTGTTGCAGAACCACTGCTGTAGCTGCTTTGAAAAGAGCAACAGGAGAACAGTACAAACGATCATTGAGTAAAGTCACTCACAGAACCATCAGATCTCTCTTTGCTGTTTTTGCAGCACTGTCTGATATTTAATTCCTAACTGAAATTTTAAAAACAGTCTGTAGCTTTCCCCCAGCATTAACGTCAGCCCCTCAAATTCCACTCTTTCTTTCAAATTCCACTCTTCCTTTCAAACTCCACATTCACAGATGTGAATCCCTAAAGCAGTCCCCTGTGCATCAGAGTGAGTTCTCTCAGGGGTTCCTCCTCTGCTGGTTCATTCCAGATCAGGGCAGACTGGAAAATCCTCCCCTTGTGCAGATGCTCCGCTTTTTCCCCTCATCAGGCCCCAGGGCATGCAACACAGTCTGTCCTAAGGCCACAGGCAAGCTACTCCACCCATTAGAACTAGAATGGTATGCAGTGGGTGGGGGAATCCACCCTCCAGCTTTCCCATCCTGATGTGCAGTGACCAGCAAGCTACTTAGGGTGGTTGCTGGAGGATGACTCTATGGTACAATTTACAAGTGCCTGTCTTTTTAACTATCACCTTTTAGCACTTCCTTCCTTCCTTCCTTCCCTACAGCCTTGTCCACATTAATGTCTAGTCATGATCCTTTTCGTATTTTGATAAAAACTGGTATTACAAGAAAGAAGAAACAATAATAGTCATACCGAAAGCCTAACAAGACTTACTGTAATCACACAGTTGACTTTAAGTTTTTTAATGGCAGAGCCTTGCAATCCTTGTTATTTGTTACATTACAGTGGCAGTTTCAGAAGTGCTATTCTTACCCCTTCATGTGCTTCTATCAAATCCATGCCTACCAAACACCACTGGTATGCATTGTCAAAAATGCACTAAAACATCTGTAAATCTCTAGAGCCATATAAAATATCCATTAAATTGAAATTATTTCCTAAGTATTATGAGTTTAATCTGCAATACAGACATTTCTAAAATTTTGTTTGTAGAGGAACTTTTTACTTAAGAACATCAAGATCACAGAGAAAGAATCACTTAGCAAAATTAATGTATTGCGCAGTATCTCTTTATGTAACATGATGCATACTAAATATAAAATAATACATCAGAGAGAATTTGACTTCCTGACTAGGTACGTGGTTGAATGGGACTTTTATTGCTAATTGATTTAGGTGCCTTGGGTTTACAGATTGCCCCACATAAAAAGAATAGGTACAAGTGGTTTATCAAGCAGGTGTGATCCCAGTTTCCTTCATACATGAAAAAGTTCTTTTGCAGATTATGCATGTTTCTGAAGAAGGAGGTTTATCTGAGGGATTGCCAGAAAACTAATCCAGTGTAGAGGAAAAAGAAGGGCTGGGAAAGTAATCAGGTTCAGGAAAGACCAGCTGTGGATTTTCCTTGGCTAACATCTACAGTGTCTTGGCAATGACCTGTGTCCTCCAGCTGCTCCAGTCTCAGTGATGAGCAGATGCTGTTGAGGATGGTCAGAATCAAGAACATAACAAGCCCCATAAAAAATGGTTCAGGGACATCAGATTGTCTGGAAGCTGCATTTTGGGAATCCTTGCATGCTTTATCTAGATTTCCTTGCCACCAACTACACTACACTACAATCGCCTACCAATATGAATTAGGCACTCAGTCACAGTTATCTTTACTTCTTTTTCTAGCGTCGAGAAGTTGCAAAGACAGTTTTCTGTTTAGTAGTGATTTTTGCTCTCTGCTGGTTCCCTCTCCATTTGAGCAGAATTTTGAAGAAAATGGTATACAATGAAAGAGACCCCGGCAGATGTGAACTGCTCAGGTACTTCATTTTCTATGTCAATCAGTTGTTTATACTGGAAAAATAAAATGCTGCACACTTGGAGTTTATGTGAGAAATGTCATTGTGCATGCAACTGTGGTGTTAGAAGAGTAAACACCTTGTTTTATGACTTTTCAGCTGCATCCATTTTTGGGGGTTTCAATTTTAATAGGGTAGCATAATTTCAATAAATGTTGTTTGTCACCATTGTAGTCACTTCCCTCTAGCTTTTATGAACCTCTGTGGACAGATTCTTACAGACCTGGCATGGTACAAGATTAAATTGAGGGAATTAGGTAAGAGACAGTTAGTTTCTGTGACAGAAGATATTGTAACCACAAAGAGCATGGATGCTTCTACAGTATATGAAGAGTCTAAATGTTTTGCTTTCTCTTTTGTTGCTTAGTTTCTTGCTGCCACTGGATTATATCAGCATCAACCTGGCAACCATGAACTCTTGTATAAACCCAATAGCTCTGTATTTTGTGAGCAAGAAGTTTAAAAACTGTTTCCAGGTAAGATCTTCTTGATCAGATTTTATGTCCAGTTAATGAACTGTATTAAACCACTTAGTTATTACCTATTTTTAGCAGTTGGGAGATGAGGCATGCAAAGGAATGAAAGATTATAAATTATCTAGTTTACCAGCTAGCAGCTCACATAGCACACATACCAAACTGAAAGAACTATCCACTTTACCTGAAATGCTAAACCAGTAAATAAGTTTGACTTAGTCCTCATATGTAAACATGTAAACTGAGACAGACATGCTCTTGTAAGTACTATTTATCTGCATGTGACATGTACATGAAATAGAATTTTTTTGTAACATATTTCCCACTCCAGATGAAGTCAAAGAACATGTACATAGGACACCAAGCTGTCTGCAGTTAAACAATCCCATTAACAACTAAAAATTTCAGGCTTGATTACCAAATCAGGCACCTGAGTTGACTTTGGCATTTAAATATGCATTGTGGCTTTTGCCTGCATTTTTCCAGTTCCTACAAATAAAAATGTATTTTAAGGCTAAAATAATTTCCTTGTGACATTGTGCCTCTGCAAGTCCCAGTTCACCTAATAAAGGCAATACAGGAAGAAAGAAAATGGGAGCGTATAGTGGTAACGAAAGTAATTAAACGGAAAAAAAAGACTGAAATAGCTTTATCTGCAAAGAAAAATAAAAGACGACAGGACTGCACCACTAAACTTTAAGTCTGTGGATAGGCAACTCAAGCTACTGAAAAAATGTAATAAATTATTAGAATAGAGAATACCTGTTTGTCTGTAGCTTGCTCAGACTTACGAAGTATTTCAAGGGAGCATTTTCACATGATAAATAAGAAGTCAGCTTTGCTTTTTATAGTCCCCTACTTCATTTGGGAACTGTGGAGAAGATAATATACCTGAACTGGTCCTCAGGTGAAAGGGAGAGGTAACAGTGCATACTACCAGACTACTCCTCATGTCATTACTTCATTCTTCCCATTTGTCCTTCCATACTACCAGACTGCTCCTCATGTCATTAGTTCATTCTTCCCATTTGTCCTTCCAAATAAAATTACCATCCAACAACTCTAATTAAAGACTTTTCAGCTATTATTTAATCCTTCTCAGCTTCTCAGTATAGCTTACCGTTTCCCTTCTACTATCAAGGTCATTAATTCAGGCAATCTTTCCATTTTGTATTTGAGTTTCTCACCCTACCTCTGTTGCTATTTTACATACCCACCCACAGAGAGATAGCACATATATCTTAAGTCTGGCTTTACCTCTCTGCAACACTCCTTCTCCTTGAGTTCACAGAAGTGATGGATCTACTGCTGATATTGCCGTTGCTCCTCTGAGGCCCTAACTCTTTCCCCTAAAGTAGAGATTCCATCTACATAGAATTAGGCACTAGTTTTTGTGAAGGGAGGGGAGGATAGCTGAAGAGTCCTTTCTGCTCCTTTCAGAAGATACAACTGAACATACCAGCCTGTGAAGAACCTGGGAGCATGATCCTGAATGATCATCTGTTCTTAACTGTGAAAAATTATACACCTCAATATATTCACCATCCCTTTTCCTAAACTATTTATATTCTTCTGCAGTGTGAGAAGAGACCTACGTCACAGGCTGGGGAATTTTCTTCTTTTCTTTTACATGCTAAGCAGCACACTGATCCCTAAATTTGAAGTGCAGTGATAAAGACGGGAAAAAACCCAACCCAGCTCTTACAATATGTATTGAGTTCTGCCAGCTCTCAATCTATTTACCTTAGTCAAATTTCCCTTTTGATACTGTGGAAATTTTTCTTAAATAAGAGGCACAGGCTGGGCCTAATTTGCTGCATTAGTGATGTTTAATCACAAGAATCGTTTGCATCCTAGGATAAAAAATTTGCCTGCATGCAGCTATCACTCACTTCAACTAGAATCGTCTGCTCATTTCTGAATGAAAAATATGGCTGCCAATTTGCAAAGTTGAAAGATTTGTGTTAACCTTTTTTTTTTTTTTTTTTAATTTCCAGTCATGTCTTTGCTGTTGCTGCTCCCAATCTAAGAGTCTAGTGACTTCGGTGCCTATGAATGGAACAAGCATTCAGTGGAAAAATCAGGAATTAAACAATCACAATACAGATCGAAGCAGCCATAAAGACAGCATAAACTGAAAATTAAGGACTCTCATACCACTTCAGAATCAAACAGGAAAAAAAAAGTCACAACAAAGCTATTTCAGCAGGAAGCCCAGTGACTGTTCCATAATCAATTCAGACATGTACACCCTTGTACCTAATTCTAGAGGTGACTGAGTGGATTGACTGGCTATAACTGTGATGTTCTATGGACTGAGATCCACTGGATGGTAATTCTGTCTCTGAAAATGATATTGATGTGATTATGACACCAAAAAACTGACTTGAACTACACAGGTGGTTTGCTCTTCTGAACCAAGCAGGAACTGTCCAGTGTCTGACTGCTACAAAACAATCTTTTTACTTGACTGTCACCTAGAAATAATCACTCTGGAATTTTTTAGAAGATATCAAAATGGAATCTGTCTGTGACTATATTTTCTCTCTGCCCATTTGTCTTTTAACTTTTATTTGTGTGGTGGATATATTCCATTCACCAGTATGTTTTGCATGTTGTTGTTGTTGTTTTTCAGGTTTATGTTGGAAAATGTTTTGGTCCACACCAGTATTTTATTTACTTATGTTACAATGGGTCGGGACATTAGCTGGGCAGTTCACCTTTGTAGCACTTCAGTACTCAAAAAATAGGAAATGACCATTTAAAGTAGCATAAACATTTGGCACTTAAGCACAGATTAATACCAAAAAAAGAGGTATTAATAATACAGTACTATACTGTGTTATTTATTCTAATGCTCTGTACAAAATAACCATAATAAACATAATCTATATCAGCAAAAAGAATGAAAGATGCCCACAAAGGGGCACCTTACAATGTGTTTTTAATTAACCTGCCATGTTAATTCTTAAACTATATGAACCTATTAACCTAGTTAGACTGTAGCTGTGTTAAATCTAAGTCAAAATGAGGGTCAGTGAAACACAGTGAAACATTATTCAGCTGTCCAAAGAGTTCTGAGAATATGGTTATTATCATAGCAACTATGCAGAACACTACTTACACATTGTGAACATGAGGTTATAGTCATAGTGAATGCAGAACTGTGGAAGTCCCTAACAGTTGGATGTGCACAAGGGTGTTTTGTGCCTTATGCTTGCAGAGTTCTTTGTCTTACTCTCACAATGTTAAAAGATTTTAATGGGGTTTGATAGTTTATTAGAATTGTTAACCATACGAATGCTATGAATAATATATAGAAAATATTGCTTGCATACATGTAAACTGGTGATTTACTTATTATTTCCATCCATTATGGTTACATGGCAAGAGATTCCTTGTTTGGCTATAAAAATTTTTAATAGGTAGCCTTTCATTAAATAGTGGAATTAAATAGTGTGGTGTCATATATAATATGCCTCCTGCACAAATCTGCTAGGAAATTTGTAGCATGTGTTGTGCCAGGCTAAGAAGCAGTAATTAAAATTCCACAAAATTTTAAACATCCATTACATTTCAAGTGAAAGATATAATCCTGCATATTTTTATTTATGAGGTCAAAATGCTAGTGCCTACAGTGACTTCTGCTGCACAAGTTTCCCAAATGTTTACATTCACACAAATCTTCTAAAGTATATTAAAAAAAAAAGTTCTTTAAATTGGTTTATGTATTTTTGTGTGCTTTTGTGTGACATATATGCATGTATAAATACATACAAATTTATGTTCATATGTTATAAACCTAAATACAGTCTTCTGACAGTACTCTGTAGTAGTGCCTAAGAGCATGGTATTGAATGAGGCTTGGCTGAATTTTATTCCAAACATTTCATCCTCAAACCGTATCAAAAATCATAGTAAATGAGTAACAATGCTTTCCTTTGAGAAGGTTGAATTACTGAGTCTCGTTATATCCTGATAACTTCACTGCTTCTTCGACAGAATGTATTGAGCAGATGATAAAAGTAAACAGAAAACAGACATGAGAAATGAATTTAAGTTGTAGATTGCCCCTTCTTTATTTCAAGGCAAGAAAAAGCTTTGGGCGCATTCCCCTCTTCTGTTATTTATCTGATGGTTAGATGAACCAAAAAATTCATACTATACCAGCAAATCATTAATCTGGTTTTTTAGAGACAATGTTTTCCACCTGTCTACATAAGACAGTGAGCAGTAGAGACAATCCAGGACAGAAACTTCCAGACTCTTAACTTCTACAAAAAAACTCATCTACATGCAAAAGTTTCAGACTCTGAAATGGACTACTTTCAGGCTTTACCAGCACTGATACCAACCACAAGTCATGAAAAGCTAACAGTTTTCCTTCCAGCATTAACACTTCAAACATCTATTACTTTCAAACCAATAGTTGGCTCTATTACGTGGCAAAGATATATGGATGCGCGGACACAAAGCATACTTGAAGCCAGTTCAGCCTAGACGGAACAAACATCTTCCTACTCCCCAAAGAACTGACTGACCTTAGCGGCAACATTATAAAATACAAAACCTTTAACTAAAGAAAAAAGAGGGTAAAGTATCTAACAGATGTGAGGGATGTTTTCTAGAATGTTTTAGAATGATTTTTGGAAGCTTACTTAGGCATCAAAGCCTGCAAAAACTAATTGGTGATCCTCATTTCATCTCCTTCACCCAGTGGAAGGACAGACAGAGCCTAAGTTAACACTGACAAGTGAGGTCTGGGGAGGTCTCAGACTCCTTTTTGCCATGCATGCTCTTTTGTATTTTCACTGGCAGCTGCTGCTCCCACTCACAAATGAATCATAAGGACAAAGGGTGTTATGATGTGGCAGCTATGGTGAGGGGGGAATTGTTTCTGTAAAACTTCCTAAGGTTTTTAATTGCTCTCCTATTCTGCCCACTGATAATGGTAAATATTCCTTCTAGTATTGTACCTACCCTCAATTCTGAAAAAGCTACCTTTCCAAAAGAGCCAACAAAAGTCTTCCACAATTCTGAAATTCAACAAGACTTAATTTTAGCCTTTCCCTTTCCTGCCAAGTTCTGCAAAAAGATGCTCTGGCATTTCTCTTTGTGCACCAAAACCAGTGGAGGTTTAGTTGGGACTTTCCTCTGCTGTTGCACAGAAGCTGCTTTCTCTTTTGCATCAGAACAACTTTCTACAACAAGTGTCCTTCCATCTTATTTTATAGACATTTTTATGTCTGCTATTTGCATTCCTCTCAGCTGAACCAAGCCTAGCTTTCCTCTGCAGCTGACAGGATCTCTATTCCACAAGTTTCAGATTAATTTCTTACACTGTTTGGAACATCTGTTCATCATAATCAACATCTATTTAACTATCACAAACATTGTTTTTGTGGACTTCACAGTTCCCAACTCTTTTCAGTCCAGTCAGTGTATAATTTCATTGACTGTTTCCTCTTACATGCAGTCTCACATCTCAACTTCAAACACTTCACAGAATTTTCTTTAATTTTAGAATCCAATTATTGTTCTTGTTTTCAATATGCATTTTTTCAAACCTCACAAAACATTTCCTCTTTGGTATATTTTATACTCATTTGCTTCAAAGATACAGCATACATAGGTTTTCACTTACTTTTATGCTTGTATTCATTTATTTACATATGAAACTCTGCTTCAGACCTGACCTAGCCAGCTCCTGTGCTTTGGAAAAAAGTGCCAATGTAGTAGTTCATCATAAATTTCACCTGACAGAATTGTTATCTTGGTTCTGTGAATGGAGGCTTATGCAGCTCTCATGTCTGAATATGTTTATTTTTGCTTTTAATATAGTCAGTTTCAGGTGTTTACCTGTCTGTCCCTCTATCTTTCAAAAAAACCTATGAAACCCCTACCCAATTTCAATAAATTTTACAGAATAGAGTTATCATCATTATGAAATTACAGAGAATTTCACAAAACCTGCAGGATGAGTAGAAGAACAAGATCCTACTTGTGCTCTATGCAGAAAATTGCTGAAATGGAGTTTATATGTACTCAACAAATTCACATGATAGAGAGATGTTATGAACATTTCAGATACGGAAAAAGCTTTGATCAGAGCTTGCAACTTGTAAGACATCTGAGAATAAAATCACAACACACAAATTCTTTGAAACCAGTATTTGTAAGTTCCATTGCTTGTGGAATTACTTGCTTTTGTTCTGTTTCCCTCTCATCATTTACATATTTACCACAATCTTGTTAATACATCATTTGATTCTGTGAAGCCTTATGGGTTTCAGTTTGTGAGAAGACATGGTACAAATTCAAATTCTGCTACATTTGTATGAACAGATTTCTGCTCAAATGTCCCTGAGGCAAAGCATGCATTTTCATTACAAGAAACACAGTTGGACTGCATGCTAACGTTGCCTTGCAAAATTTCTTCCAGACAATCAGTTGTGCAAAGCTTGGCTCAGTGAAGTATTCCTCATTTACACTCCTCACTCTTTCAAAGACTAAATAAAGGCAATTATCTCCAAAATCAGAGTAAGAGAAGCCACATAAAAAGTTTACAGAACAGAAACAATTCCCAAGTTGCATAGGGAAAAAACCCAACCAAAAGCAGGCATGTTTAAAATGTGGTTCTAAAAGAAACACAGCTTATCATTAGTCCAAGTGTGGGAAAGGAAGATAAGAACTAAATAAAAAAAATGTAGGTCATCTCCAGTTTCCCTAAAGGAAGATGAAATTAATTGACCTCTAGTATCTCATCTACGATCAGCTTTTTCCCTATACAGATACCACTGCTTCTGAAATGAACTCTTGCTTGAGTCACAGTTTTGCAGTCTCATTACTTACAGTAGCTTATTATTACAATAAAGCTCAACATAATAAGTGTTACAACTGATAAGAAAAAATAATTTCTTCCATTCATCAGCAGCACTCTGCCCACATTTCTTAAAGTAACTGAATATTTACAAACTGCTCTGAAATCAATGATCTGGAAATACTTGGTGCATCTCAGAATAAGGCCTTCGCTTTAATCTCATGCTGTTTTAGTAATTGGGAGTAAAAAGACTGAGTCTACAAGTTACTGAATCAAGCACCCAAAACAATTAATAAGAAGCATTTCTAAGCCATCCAAGAGAACATGCATTCTGCTATATATTTTAAACATAGGGAAAGATTAGAAATCCATCATTACTAGACACCACTGTGCCATCCTGTAGCCACACTTCATATTTATTGAAATCTCTGTGTCTAAAGTATTTGTGTCTTTTCCTCTCCAAAATTTTTGTACAGTGGCCTCCTTGGTATTGCCTCTGAATAAAGTATACATTTCTATTAGCTTTCTTTCAAATATCTACACAGTATTAATAAAGGATCCATCTCCAGATATATGGTATATTCCAATACAGAAGCACAATTAAACAACACTACCAGAAAAGTCACAAATTTTTAGAGTCAAGTTTTAAGCAGAAAATTAACATAGTACTCTTGGGACAAATGGATACTACAGTTCAGTACTACTAGTGGAATTTTTTTTTTTCCGGGAAAAAAAAAATAAATTAAAAAAGTAGATGTTTACATGAATGGTGAGAATGTCCAGAGTCTCATGAGCTGGAATAAAATACTCTAAGGGCTATAAATCTTTATGGTCCAGTATATAAAATGGGTCTAAATTCTGGGGATTAGCAAGATGTAACTATCCAATGCCAGGTTATTTGATTTCCCTGCAATGTTTATCTAAAGTATTAGCTCCAGGAGACATCTTAACCTCAGAAATAATTGTGAAGAAAGGGAGATGCCTTACTGAGTGTTAACTAACATTGCCTTCTTGCACAGCAAAAAAGTCTTTAGCTAGAATTTTTTGAAATATCCAGCATCTTCTGGGTTTCCTGTATCACAAATGAACTGCAACAACTCCAATGCCAAGAATACTCCAAAATCAAAGAATAAAATGTTGAATTATTTCATTTTTATGATCATTTGTATATAAGAAAATTTGCTTGCACAGAACTTTAACCAGTGGCTGTTCTTCCACATAAAGTGCATTTATATACAACACCCTCTGATCTTCTCTTCCATTTTCTTTAAAAGTGTGACTCATTTAGAGAGAAAGCAGGGAAAAAAAAAAAAAGTGTAATTTAACTATAAGCACTTCGATACCAGATATGACTAACCTATGATAACCAAAGATGTGAATAGCCCATTTGGCAATCAAGTATTGCAATGTTTTAACATAGAAGTGCTTGTTGAGAAATAGAAAAGAATGAATATATTCCTAATAATCAGAGTTTGTTTCAATATTCAATATTCTAGAAAAGAGACTATCACAGTAGTAAATTTCAAAATTGGGTAAATTCACTTGATAACAAATACAAGAATTTAGCCTGGACATCCAAATTTGTTTAAGCTTATGTTTGAAATACCACAGGGAAAAAGGCATGAGGTTAATCTACAAATAAGATTATTGGCTATAACTTCAGTATAAAAAAGCAGCTAAGGAAAGATCAAATTCACTTCTAAGATTTCCAGATTTTTCAGACTAGAAGTGGTCTTACATATGAACTGTATCCCAATTCTGTGTTTTGTAACTAATTTATGTTTCCAGTTAATGACTTTTATACATTTTATCAATTTTGGTTTTTTTTTTTTTATAATCTGCTTGGAAAGTATGAAAATGGCATCAAGACTTGCCCAGTCTAGCCTTACTTACCCCAGATTATAATTTGTTCACATAAGAACTGAATGCATCTACACTGATTGAAATAATAAAATAAAGAAGGATGTTATTTTATTCACTGTCTGAAGGTATCACCTCAATCAAAGTTAAAACGAGCTATTAATGTACTTTCAAGTTTCAAGAGTAACTTGGGATAAAATGCTGAATCTACTGAAGTAAATGATAAAGTTCCCACAGACTTCAGTGGGACTGGGATTTCAGTCAGAATGTATGATGGAGACCCATCAGCATGGTAACAATGGCAGTGTGACTAAGCCCATTACAGCTAAGCAGGACAGAAGTAAAAGATTCTGTGGGGTTTACATGAGTAATTGCGAAATTATCATCTCCTCATATGCTCAGGTGAGAAAAGCTTTGGCACACTTTTCCTCCCATAAAATCAGCTTAATAAAGGAAGTTAAACATTACAGGGTTCTCCTCTAACACCACTCCACCACCAGAGACAGGTGGCCAGAATAGGAGAACAGGAAGATTGTCTACTTGCAGGCAACAATCCTTACTATAGAATACTGATATTCTGAAAATCCAGAGTATTGTCCTGATCCTGTCCTTACTCCAAGATGTAACTCTTATACAAGTTATCACACAGATACCAATAGAATGATCTATGTCAATGCACTTCTTGCATGTGTCCTCTTCACTGTTCAGGCAGATACTGGAAATGTACAGCTGGCTGGAATATCCTAACATAACGAATCCCTGACATGCCTTCTGCAATTATGCAGATCAGTTTTACTGAAACAATTCTGGTCCACACTGAAATCAATGTGGACATATTATAGTGTGAGCACATATCTCTCAGAAATATAGCAATCCTATGTCAGAGGAACCACAGGATCAATTTTTATTACTGCAGGGGATGTAGTATGCTGTATTCCTGAAGAAGTTGATGTATCCGAGACAAAAGTATCTCTGTGGGGGTTTACCCTACTGAGTCAAACTGAAACCCTTTACAATTCTCCTGATATACAGACCTCTGGGATCTGCCTCCTTCCAGAAGATTTCATCTTCTGTAGCTGATTACATATTTAGCCGTTCTAAGGATGTAGTTTCTAGGCTTTGGGAAAACAGTTTGCACCAACTAAACACTGCATGAGAACTGCCACGTACAGTCATTCCCACTTTGCAGTTTTTGCCACAGGTTTGTGATTTCATAAATGTTGTTCTGTATGCAAATAAAATAATCAAGTAAAATAATATGGAAAATGTATTACATGAAAAAGAATTACATGTCACAAGAAAAGGAGCTCTCTATAACTAAGCCAGCCTCACAAACTTCTTATGAAGCTCCACTTAGTAATAGTAGATTACTTTTTAGTTAATTTGCTAGTAAGTTTCAATAATCCTTCTCTTGAATTGAAAATAAGAATGCTTAATTTATTGGGTAATTGGTTAAATTTTTCCCTATTGAGTCTCAAAACTGAATACAGATAATTAATTTAATATACTCTTTATGTCTTAGTTCAAGTACGATTACTTCACCACTACTTTGTAACCCAAATTGCTATGCTATGCCTAGAACTGGTTAACAGTTCCAGACATGTTAGCAACAATTTGTTACAGTGGGTGCCAAGATGGAAAATGGAAGGGATTGACCAACCCAAATAAACAAACAATGCAATTCAAGAACAATTTCGAGCTTACCAGGGAGCTGAAAATCTATTCCAAATGCTGCTTCAACTACGTGTTGTATAAATACTCTAAAGATTTTTTTCCAAAACTATGCTCTGCAAGCTCATGGCAACATAGGTTGCATAACAATTTTATAAAACATTAAAAATGAAACTTCATAATGTTTTTAATACTAAAAGATTGATGATAAGTAGTGATCTACAACAAATTTGGAGTGTTAACATTTTTCATTATCCAAATTCTGCAGAACCCTGAGAACTCTGCAAATTCAAAAGATAATGAAACTTTCTCTAAATAGTCTAATACACAGGTTAGAGAAATTGGAAGTTGTGTGTTGAATTCCAGTTTCTCTGACCTAGTGCTTACAGTTTGTCCTTGACCTTTCTGTCATTATTTTGTCCTTCTCTCTGAGATACTTTCTTGTCCCTGACTTAACAGTGTCAATAAGCAGCATGAATTAACTTATGTTGAACTCTTGACTGCTTCCACTACTTCGAATGTTAACGTTATCTGGGCCTAATGCTGGCCTTCAGTATTACTGCCCTATACCAAAAGTTCCAATGTGAACATACCTTAAATTGTCAGGGTAGTTCCTGAAGATGAAGTAATTAAAATGTAACAGTTGTAGGGCAGGTGATTATAGGAAACAGAATAAAATTAATGGGGAAAAAACCAATTAAATATCGTTATTGAAATGAGTTTTTCCATCTTTAGGAAAGGCTTTCTGTCAATTTTCCACTACTTTTTTCTCAAAGTCTCTTCAGAATCACAATCAATAAAAAGATGAACGCTTCTGTGTCACATCAAGGAAGAAAAAGGTTTTATGCAATCCTTATACTAAGCTAAGAGTAAAAAGCAAAAAAATTAACTTTTAGATATACACAGTATAGAAGATTCTGAAGTCTAATGTAATGTGCAATGGATTAGTATTTTTGTTACAAACAGTTCGAGAGCTGTCAAAGTACAGATATAAATAAATACAGCCAAATTAACTTTAGAGTTGGTATTTGCAATCTCACTATACAGACAAAAAGCTCAGCCTAGACAGCCTAAACTTAACTCAGCAGTACAGCAAACAATATAACGTGCTACTACAATTAATGGTTACAGGTACCCGAATGAATTAATTTAGAACTAGATCAAGCATAGCTTTGGCAGTCATGATTTCTGTTATGAATTTTAGGAAAGAAACAAAGGTCCAGAAACCAAAATCTACTCTGGACTCAAATTACAGAATTTATCCTTAAAGAGAAGTCTAACATAAACTAGCTTGTTGTCCAAAATTGCAGGTTTACAAGAAAAAGAAAAAAAAAAAACAACCACAAAACATTTGTTTCTACCTGTGGAGCTGCAGAAGTGCTGCGTAAGAAATTTCACCAATATAAACACTGCCTAGAAAAACCTCTTTCAGGTCAAACTTGAAGTGTATTAACAGAGCAATGTGTGGAATTTAACCGTGTGGGAGTTTACAGCTCTTGCTGTATTGTTCACGATCCCAGCATAGCTAAAGAATTTACATTTTAGGTCAATCAGCCTGATACCTTTCACAAGTATTACTTTAAAAAGAAAAAGGACTTAGAAGATGAAGGATTTACTATAAACAAGGAAGTAAATCAATTTAATTTTATAATAACATCATGGAATGGATTAAACCCTAAAAGGAGATAAACATAGACAGAAGATAATTGGTATCAATTTGCGGAAAAGGAAAGGAATACATCTAAAGAAGATACTCAGAAGCTGCTCTCTAATGGGAAGATGGAATCATGGAAACAGACCTCCAGGTGACTGTGATCACCAAGTAAGTGATATTTTTGCAACTGAAATATGGCAGCAAAAAAGCAAAATGCAGTTTGGGATGAATACATAGAGACATTAAGTGTCACAAGGTAGGGATTTAATATGTGACTGTAGTGCGATTATAGGTGGAATAATTGCATTCAGAATATACAATCGTGATTTAAAACATTCATTTTTGGTAGCATATAGTTTAGGAAGTGGACAAGCCAATTTCTTGAGAGGTCCTTCAAAAGTAAAAATAATTTTTAAAAAAATGGTACAAAAAAAAAAGAATGCTATAAAGATAGATGAGTTTAGAACTCTCTATGTAAAATTAACACATTCCTGTCCAGCACAAGAGTCAGCTCTATTTTGTATATATATGAGCATAATGATCATAGGAATCTAAGAACCTAAAGCAGTTATACTGAGTCAGACCTTCCTGTCACCCATGATGATCAATAGCAGACACCTTGGGAAGGGTGTAAGTGTAAGCATACAGTAACACTTCACTGGTATTTCTCCATGAATTTATCTTTTTGACCCAGTGTAATCTTTCAGTATTCATACCATCTTGAGGCAATGAATCCAGTGGTTTAACTTACATTGTGTGAGGCTGCTATGAACTTGCCATTTGATAATTTCCTTCAATATCCCCTAGTTCTTGTATTAAGAGACAGTAAACAATTGCTCTTTGTTTACCTTGCTATTCATGAGCTTATAGACTCAGATGTCTTTTTCAGGCTGACTAGTCTGTTTACTCCTATGTTGTATGAAAGCTGTTCTCTACCATTGATCATATTTTGCCCTTTACTGTATTTTCCTGAGTTCTACTATGCTATTTTCAAGATGGAAGGGATGGAAGAGAGATCAATGTGACCTAGATGCAGCAGCACAATCATGATCTATTTTGTTCTTTATCCCTCTGTAATAAATCCTAACACTGTATTTGTACCATCAAAACTTAGTTGATTTAAGTCTTTGAAGATGGATCTTGCAAATAGTCTTCTGGAAATCCAAACAGATTATATCAATGTGACAAGTCTCGTGAACATCTTCAATGACACTCTCAGAGAACATAATTTTGTGAGCTGTAAGTTCCCTGTACAAGTCCTATTGATTATTCTAAATATGTAATGTTTAGCAATGCAGCCATGAACTCTATTCTTCATTATAGGTTCCACTGGTTTCCTGAATACAGACTTTATCTTTTCATGCAGAAAATATCTCTCTCTTCCTCTCCCCCGCTCCTTGAGCATATGTTTGCTATGCATTGTTTCACCATACGAGTTTCTTCGAAATACTTAGGTAAATACCATTTTGACCCGGGATTTGTTACTGTTTTCTTGATTTGACCTACAAGCTCTTCCTTGGTTTAAATCAGATCTTTAGAACCACTATCAAGACAGTTTTGTTATGGAAAGCTACTTATGCTCCAATACAGCGAGTGTAGATGCAATGGATTTAGCTAATCTGCTATGACTTTATCTTCTCTAAGCTTCCTTTTATACCTTTGACACATGTCAGTCTTCGCTATCTGTCTGGTCTTGATGTGCTTGGAAAAGTATTTATTATTCTTCATCAGGTTGTTCCTCAAATTTGTTTTTGATAGCAGTATTTAACCAAGTCCTGTGAACTACCACAATCAAGTTCAGACTTCTCTTGTGGGTTCCCTGATTTCTGTTCCAGAGCAGCCATGTACAATACCATAGGAAGTTTGAGCATTGCGTCCCAGCATTACATTTATGCACTCTACCTCATGTAATTGAAGTGCTCCATTATTAGTGTGTCCATACCCTCACAGCATTCCCACCTCCCACAATACATCAGTCATTGTGGCCATACTGTTCAGCCAGTAAGAAAATGACCTTTTTACTATCTTTATGCTACTTATGCACTGTTTGTACATTAGATTTGCAGGTTTAGTATAGAGGGACTGTTACTTCATCAATACAGTTTATCTTTGATTTCACACATGACATCAATTCTCCCTTGACGGAACCCATTATATTTTTCTTACATAGACATCCCACTATTTCCATTGAGCTGGTTGCTTGGTTCCATGTCCATTTAGGTCTTGAATACCTCCAAGGATGGAGACTCCACAACCTCTCTGGACAATCTGTTGCAATACTGTCACCCTTCAATAAAAAAAAAAAAATCCTTAGGTTCAGACATTTTCTTATGTTTCCTTACGTGTAGATGTGGCACTTACAGACATGGTTTAGTGGTGGACTTGGCAGTGTTAAGTTTACAGTCAGACTCGATGATCTTAAAGGTCTTTTCCAACCCAAATGATGATGCTATGATTCTATGATTCTTATGTTCAGTTATTATAAAACTTAGTTTTAGTTTTTTGTAAAACTTAGTTTTAGTTGCTTGAAACTTGCATACTAATTGTTTGGGTCAAAATTTTTCATGCTGGTCATCTTCCTTATGCCAAAGATGTGTTTTCTTATAAGAAAATATCAACAATCACTCATTCTCTTCCAAAAACATGTCTACAAGTCCTATCAGGCTTTCACCTGCAATGTTCTTGCCCAGATACTTAGAAGCAGGTACTTAAAAGTAGCATGGTGTCTCTAGGATGCAACTTTCATGGCCTTGTGGAACTCCAAAGCAGGTCAAAGTACAATTACCTGGAAGAATCACCAGTGTAAGTCATTAGTAATGCCCTTGGTTTTAGCGGCCAGAATCCCCAAGACACCATTTCCACTGAAACTCTCACAGATTTCTTTTTAAAATTTTCTTTAAAAATTAAACTTTGCAGCTTTAATTTATCACTGCTGATTCTTGGGCTTTTTTTCACTGTAACTCCTTTTTAAATTGCTGTATTTGGGGTTCTCAATCACAGATGACACTCAGAGTAATAGGCATCTCACAGCATAAAGGTTTGTTCTTTTATGTTTTCTAGGGACAGTTATGTTTGGGAGGTCCTGTTCACAACCAGCAAGGCTAAGTTCTGCCTACTTTGTATTTTGCTAAGTGAATGACTGCATTCTTCAAAAAGTCGTATCAATAGTCCAGTCCTATTTATCATGCCATCCTGTTTCAAGTGTATTACAGTATGTAGGTACTTGAACATACATGTACAGTGTTCACAACTGCCTCTATATGCTCCAGAATTGCACATGGATTCACATAAACTGTACATATTTGTGACTTTGCATCTTTCTCACAAATAAAAAGGGTATTTCTCCTTGCTTAATTCAATTTATGAAGTATACTTAGATGTGTTAAGGGTGTCTGGTTTCTGAATACTGCAAAACCATAAAAGTGTACATTTTTGAAGCTGATTATATATTTTTTCCTTTAACTGTATGTGTAACTGTAACTGAATGAATTTTCCTTTAAGCTTTCCAAAAGGAATCTTCTTGGGGATGACAAAGCATGAAACTTTTGTCTACAAAATGTATTACTGCAGAATCATAGAAGTAAATAAAAATAGTGTTTTGCAAGGGAAGTATGTAATTTTGAAGATAATTATGTACGCTTTACTCTAGCAAAACTCAGACTGAAATGGACTTAACTGCTGTTTTACATGCTAAACTGGATTCTTGGAAGTCAGTGGAAGCTTTGTCTGAGTAAGCAGGGGAAGGACCAGATACTTAAGACATGAGTTGATTTCTTCTTTCAGCTATTGTCTGAGCGTCTTTCAGAACTGAATTAACCACTTGACTCAAAATTTTTTTCTGAATTAGGTGAAAGCAGCTCCCAGCCAAATCCATGGGAGTGCTCACATGCACCTGGGAGTGCTGGCTCAGAGAATAGGACCAAGCCTGTTGTGATAATGATCCTCTGATGTATAAATACTCTATGTTTATTGATGTAAAAACTCTCTACAAATTAACTGAAACAATCAAGTTCAGTATTCCTGCCCCACGACTGGAATGCTAGCTGTAGCACACTAGGAGTTTGAGATGACTAATGTGAACCTTTTTGCTGTAGTTCTCTCTTTGCCACCTCATACAGACTTCCTTCAAAATACACCAGAAGAAATTTCCTGTTACTTTGGCTTTGAACTACTTCAAGCACACACAGAACAAACATTATTCCCACCTGAAACATGAAATGAGCTTATGCCAAACTCCAAGTAGCACAGGTGTTAGAGGCAAGTGTAGGAGAAAAAAAGCAATTATATAGAAAAGCTCAATTTTCAATGGCAGCTGATATTCTTGTTTCCAATGGAAGGTAGCAAATGCTAAAGTTTGACAAGGTCTAGCAGTGGATAACAGTCCAAAGAAATGCTACAGACTCGCTTGGATTCACTTCCTCTAGGCATGGTAACTGAGAGCTGAATTTATCCCAGGACTCCTCCAGTACATTTCTCCTTCTGGGCAATGTGTGTCTAAACACTTTGTAGATACAAAATATTTTGATGTGGTTGTAAGTATGGTTTAGTGTCTGGCAAAATCAAAGTATACTTGCATTAGAATAGGCATAGCTAATTTATAAAACAATATTAGGAATCATATTGCTGGTAAAAGAAAACAGTGTCTTAAACAGAGGAAAGGAAAGTGCTAAACCAGTGTAAGACACAGAACTGAATTTCTTGTATTTGTAAGAAAACCAAGCAAAAATATTGCTGGGTTCATTCAGAGGCTAGTTTCTATATTGTAGGTATTTTGGAATCCTGTAGTGAAATCTCTCTTTGGGAATTGCACTACTCTTCTGTCCAGCACTCAAAGTTTATTAAAGTTTTGTGGGAAAAAAGCTGTTTGGCAGCATCCCAGTCCATAAGGGTCTGAGAATAATGTGCCAGAAAGACTCAGGAGGCCTAAAAAGCCACTTTAAAATATGGAAAAGCTTTTTTTTTCTTTTTCCTTCCAGAGGCCCAGTTCAGGGGGTTTCAGTCTGTTTCATGGATTTTTCTAAGCTGCAGCACAAAAGCAAGCAATCTGTTACAGGCACCCAAAAAGTCTCTAATATTATCATGTTTAAACAACAGTGCTGCTTTAGAAGGAAAGGTTTTGGTTTTACGTTTTTTTATGGTTATTGACAAACTTTTTTTTTCCACTAATAGCTAATCGCTATCTATTTGTAGGTACGCAGAACTGTATCTAGTGTGAAGATAATCTTCTAGTCACATTACTGTTTACATGTTGGCAGGGATCAAAGTCTATTTTCATCTTTACAACTCTTCATGTCTCTTTATACCAACATTCCTCAAAAAGTGAAAACTTTGTATTTATTATTTTGTTCCATGATGAATGCCTAGTCATATGCACAAGCTGTTACAAATATTTTAACTAAACATATCCCTGCAAGGATAAAAGCAAAATCATGCATGTATTCTGGAAGGAAAAGCCTATTTACTTAGCAGACCACATCTCAGAGCATTTGAATTTATATCACTATAAAATTCCTTTTAATTAATTTGTTTTAAAGTATTGAGACAGGTACTGACTTGGGAGAAATAGCAGATTTGACAAATCACAGCAGAAATGCATGTGTTTTAGGTATAATAGGTATTATACAGGAAACTTGCCAAAAAATTTCTTCTTCCATTAATACTTGGAGCCCAATTCTGATTTCATTAACATCACAAGGATTTTTCCCTTTGACGTCTGAAGAAGAAAATCAGGGTTAGACTATGTTTCTTATCTCGGCATTTTAAGAACTGACCACAAGCATGGAGAGAAACAGAAGAAAGCAAGAGAGAAGGGGAGAGAGATTCTGTTATATCATACAAACCAGCAGTATGCCCCTGTGGCCAAGAAGGCCAATGGCATCCTGGCCTGTGTCAGCAATAGTGTGGCCAGCAGGAGCAGGGAAGTGATTGTCCCCTGTACTTGGCACTTGTGAGGCTGCACCTCGAGTTCTGTGTTCAGTTTTGGGTCCCTCACCACAAGAAATACATTTAGGTGCTGGACCGTGTCCAGAGAAGGACAGCGAAGCTGGTGAAAGGTCTAGAGAATGTGTCTTCTGAGGATGTCTCTTTTCCCAAGTAACAACTGATAGGACAAGAAGAAATGACCTCAAGTTGCACCAGGGGAGGTTTAGATTGGATATTAGGAAAAATCTCTTCACTGAAAGGGTTATCAAGCATTGGAACAGGCTGCCCAGGGAAGTGGTTGAGTCACCAACCCCGGAGGTATTTCAAAGACCTGTAGATGTGGCACTTAGGGACATGGTTTAGTGGTGGACTTGGCAGTGCTAGGTTAACAGTTGGACTCGATGTTAAAGGTCTTTTCCAACCTAAATGATTCTATGATTCTGTGACTCTATCTGTCAGATTCCTATTGCTGAACCTAGGACAGATCTAGAAAAAGACAAAGCACTGCACTCTGAAGTATTGCACCATCTGATTTTCATCTTCCTGGCCTGCATAATTGAATTCAGAGTTTAGAGTCTTTATACAGTGCATGAAGGAAAGTTTTTGCATTTGGTACACCCGCAAAAGTCATAATGTTGTATAGGGAGCAGACTAATATAAGCAGGCAGTCACTGAAGAGCACTCTGTCTTAGATTCTAGTCTCAACTCCAACAACTATTTTTGTGCTTATCCAGGACTAAATATTTCTCTATTTTCTGTAAAATTTGACAACAGTTCCTCTTTCTCACCAATGTGCCATAACTGCAAGACTTAAATGCTGATGGCGAATAGTGAATATCTTCTTTGGAAAGTGAAATTGAAGATGAGAGAATCCTTCCTACATTCTAAAAAGTCTGCTGCCTGCTGATGAAACCATGGTCCAAAGAAGGGATTGAGTCCTTTCAGACAGACAAGGGAATTGAACCTGGATCTCATCCACGTTTCTGTCTGTTCTAAGCACTGAGCTACAGTCTGAAGGGAAACACACTTTCTTCCACTGTGGGGCCAGCTGTTGCGGCGGGGTCCTGGCTTACTACGCATTTTCAGAGCTCACCTACGGGATGGAACTCTGCAGAGAGACATGCAGAGGAATGCTTCCTTTCTGGACATCTACTGGGCATTAGCCTCAGTTAGTTACTAGGCTGCTCAGTTCTATTAAGGCTTAAGTACCTTTAAGAGCATGAATAAGCACTTCTGGAGTACTTTATGCACCTTGTAATAAAAAAACGCCTGAGCTTCCATTCAAACTGAGGTACCTCCAGGGTTACGTGGCAGATGTGTAAACATTTTTAGGACTTCAATTTTGACCCAGGGCATCTAAATTCCACCTGACTTAAGCATCAGGTGTTTATGTCCTTTTCTGGGCCTCATCCCAGATTAGAATCAACCGCTCAGAAATAATCATAATATCTGCATAATGCTCATTTTTCAGAACGATTTATAAATATTAAGTAATTAATCTTCATATTGCCCCTGGACAAATATTTCCATTTTACATATATAAAAAATTGTGATAAATTGCCATAGGCTACAACTGAGTCAGTACCAGAATTAGAATGGAGAAATTCCTGGCACTCAGACTAGAACTCAGTTCATCCTCTCAGAAGAAATAAGAGAGAAAATCTTACTCTTCAGAAGAAAGAGCTGTTATGCTGACATGTCTTAATTGACCAAGGACTTTTTCTTTTTAAGTGGTTTACGTTGTGGGATTATTTTTTTTTTCAAAGAATACACAAAACTTTTCAGTGCTACCTTTCAATTCTCTAGACTATTAGCAACATAGATAGGTAAATAACCAAGAAAGCATGATCAAAACTTATTTTTAGTAAACCTCAGTTCTTGAGTGGTGTTAGAAGGAATGATGGAAATAATTTAATTGGAAATGTTTAATATTATGCAAGCTTGATGCATCAGTTAGACAATCACTCAAATTAAAGGCTTATTAGATCATTTAATCAGTACCAGTAACAGCATTGTCTATACTACATAAACATTGAAGTATTTTAGGAATCTTTAACATTTTATGCTCCTGCTATGTTTTTTAAGATGGAAAATCTAGAAGGAGAAAAACAAACAAAAGTAGGCTGGTTTCTCTCTTCCTTGCTGAAGGAATTCTGTAATTCTGGATGCCCACAAGAATTGTTGCTGGCTTGAAAAGACTGCGAGCTACCAACCCCTTACATCATATTCTTGGCTTCAACAGTTAAAACAAATCCTTCCGTAAGATCTCTTGCATGGCTTATCAATCTACTTTCTAAAGACACAACTTAAGAGTATGTTAGCCACTATAAAGTAGCAAGTGCTGGAAAATCCTGACATATGAAACAATTCAAGTACCCAAACTGGCAAAATATGTCAGTATTACTGAAATAACAAATTGCAAACTTTAACAACCGTGCTTCAAATGTTTCCATCATAACAATTTTCAGAACTCTACATCTTTATAAATGTACATTGTTTTACACCACTAATTCAGTGTATCAGTTTAAATCCACAAATCTTAGTTTAGCACTGATAGATATTTAAAACAAGCAACAGAATACCAAGAGGACAAGTATTTTGTTATAGAACACTTTTTGTGTGTGTGTGTGTGTGTGTAAAGATGTTGCATGTATTGCATATATGCACGTGAGGTCTTACCACAGAGACCAAACCTTGCAACAATACACATAATTTCCAGCAATAAAAGTTCTAATGTTGGATATTCAATAAATTGAATATAGTCATGGCTGTGACACTCCTTCAGTGAACTCTCACTTCAAGTATGTCTGCTAAGGATATCTGCATGATAGGAAAATTTTCATATAATTCAAATACCCCATTCCTTTTCTTACAAAAAACCTGTATTTTGTACTTCTTTTCTGAAATCGCCAAATGAGAATACGAGGTTTTAATGTTTACATCACATTTCAGAATTTTGAAACTTCTTTCTTAAATACCAGGGCTTCAATTTTAGGCCAACAGCACATCCTAGTGGTTATTCACACTATTCTATGGTATTTGGTTTACACAATACCTCAGTTATAGCTGCATAAATACTCTTCTGATACCCTTCAATGCATTTACTTTTCTTCTTTCCTTTTATGGAACAACTAAGAATGAAGTTGGGATGTTGGAATGAAGTGTGAATTAATAAAAATGAGCTAATTCAGGAACATGGAAGACTTTAAAATTGGTTCTATACATCTTTTAAGCAAAAACATGCTTCTGAATATGTATCACTTTAGCTATTTTTTAGGCAGAACATACAATGAACAGTAGTGCAGTTTGTCCTTTTGTTTTCATTTTCCAACAGGAAAAAACAACATCTCTGTGTTTACTTCAGTTTCATCCAAGCAGCTTTACCTGTGAAACATGAGTAAAGGGCTATACACGTTACTAAGTACTTAGCTAGTCAATAAAAGTATAAATTTAGTAATCAAAAATGCATCTATTACAGCATTTTAATTTGGGGGGTTTTGCCAGTCAAGTATACAGCACAATCAGATAGCTGTCTGTTGAAGCAGGCAGCAATCAAGAGAAAATGGAAATAAAATGCTGCTTAAATGTGTTAAAACAACATTTTGTAACAGCTCCATTTAGAGATTTTTTTAAAATGACTTCTTATGTGATGGGCTGTGAAATATGGAACACCTATATGGAAAATCTTGAAGATATTTTTCCCCAGGTAAATTCACAATTTTGCATAGCTGCGAAACCTTTCATTATATTTCTCACTCTCTGATATTACCATATTTATAATGTATATCTTCTCAGTAGTAAATATCAGGTAACATGTTTGTCTCTTAAAGGAACAGACCTATAAAAGAAGTACTATATCCCTGACAAGTTCTATAGGCTGAATTTCTGGTGACAGGGCCAGAAGGCATATCCTATGAGGGAGGAGCGGCTAAGGACTTTGGGTTTGTCTAGCTTGGAGAAAAGGAGGGTGAGGGATGACCTCATTGCTCTCTACAGCTTCCTGAGGAGGGGAAGTGGAGAGGGAGCTGCTGATCTCTTCTCCCTGGGATCCAGTGACAGGACGCATGGGAACGGTTCAGAGCTGTGGCAGGGGAGGTTTAGACTGGACATTAGGAAGCATTTCTTTACCAAGAGGGTGGTCAAACACTGGAACAGGCCTCCTAGAGAGGTGGTCAATGCCCCAAGCCTGTCAGTGTTTAAGAGGCATTTGGACAATGCCCTTAATAACATGCTTTAACTTTTGGTCCTGAAGCAGTCAGGCACAGTTGGACTAGATTGTTGTAGGTCCCTTCCAACTGAAATATTCTATTCTTCTATTCTATTCTATTCTATTCTATTCTATTCTACCATTTGCCTGCTGAACATCTGTTTCTTGCTGTGGCAGTATTAACCAGAAGGAAGCACATTTTTGCAGCAGAAGCTGAAGGAGGGAAGGTTGTGACCATGGAGTTGACCTTTCCGTGTTGTTCCTCCCTCATATTTGGGTTCACATATTTCTTTCCCTTTCTTGAATCAGTTTCAGATATTCTAGGGTAATTTTATTGCCTGATATATTTTTGGTATTTTGTTCATGGTTAAAATGTTTAAAATCATATTATATGGAAGAAACACATTTTCTGCTACTAATGTAAGGGATTTCCAAAGGGTCAAAAATCAGAACTCAGTTAAAAGGATCCCCAGTTTTCAGTTTAGCTTCATGGTCTTCTGTTGCCTGACTCATGTTCAATATGTTAGTGGCAATGTTAATGTCTTAATTTGGCTGAGATGAAAACTTGCCCAGAAATAGTCCCTGTGCACCACTTACAGGCGAGTCCATCATTCCCTGTAATGCTGAAAAACATACACAGGTCCCACATATTCTTTCCCAAGAAGGGGAGTGAGAGAAGAGAGAGGTTCCAGCAGTCAAAACTCTGTTAACAATCCCACGTGAGTATGTATACTGTGTATTAAAGCTGTAGCTGCAAGGTCAGAGATGACAGAGAGGTTTTTTGATCACAGTTCACAAACCTGAATGGGCATTGACCATGGCTATAACAGCAGGAACAACCTAAGCAACAGTACTGCCTGTTTCTCTACCAGGCCAGATAATTTCCTGGAATAACTTACATACCAGAGTTCGGGAATCCTTGTCATAAACAACACCTCAACAGTAACAAAGGGAGTTCTCAATAAAAACCTACTAACACCTCAATAGAAAGGCACGAGCAGGTAAAGGAGAAAAGATGAATTGCAGGTAATGCTATTTTCTATAAAATAATATATTTTTATGTTTAATGAAATAAGTTGTGGTTGGAAGGGACCTCTGGTCATGGTCCATATGACAGTTTTCTTTCTTCACAGGTGATGGGGTATGGGAGTGATTTGTTTATATGATCTTTATCAGAGTTGAAAAATTTTGTTGTAGAGAAGGTGTTGAGCAGCTTCTTTTCCACCATATTATGCCACCATATTATTCTGGCATAGATTTTATTCCTATGAAAGACATAATCAGAGTGGATGAGGTTGGAAGGGACCTATGGAGGTCATCTTGTCCAACCCTCCTGCTCAGGCAGTGCTACCTAGAGCTGGTTGCCTGGGACCATGTTAGGTCTTGTGTATCTCCAAGGAGGGAGACTCCACAATCTCTCTGAGCAACCTGTTCTGGCGCTCGGTTGCTCTCAGATTAAGAAAGTGCTTCCTTAGCAAATCATACCAAACAGTCCTTTTGTTACAGAAAACATCCCAAAATCTGTGAATTTTAATTTGTCCTTCATCTGGAGCATGGACTTTTAGCAAAGAGGTATACTGGCTCAGTTAAACTGAATCTAAATGTTGTTTGTTCTTTATTGCAAGTCATACCTCATAAAATTTTGGAAAGGTTTTTGTATTACAGAATTCTACAGGGAGATCCTTCTTTTGAGAACCAAATGGCAAGAAGACTTCATAACAATCTTGCTGAATTTCCAAACATTTGGTATGCATTCTTTCCATTCTTTCACAGGAATGATAGATGTGCCCTTTCTGAGGAGTTGTGTATGAGGGTTACTTACACTTGATTATTTCATGTTCACTACTTCCTTTTACACAGCCCCTACTGTTAGATTGCTTAATATATTTTGAGGCATCATACATAAAATAAATGAATAAAATTCTATCAGTACTTTGCCAAGCAAAGACAGATGTCCATTAACTCCATTCACTGCAACAGGAGCTCATGTTTTAAAATGCCAAACAGCCTAGTGACAGCAGGTAGCTAACAAGTTCCCGACTAGCCAACATGCAAAAATCTGAATAACAATGAAAACAAAGAAGCCGCACCTTAAGTTATGACCCAAACTGATGGTTACAGATGCTTCTGGATCCAGACAACAGCCATTCTCTTCAATGATCATGCACAAAAGAAACAAGAAAGTAATCAAAATGTGATGGCAGCATTTCCATAACAAAGATCAATTTCTTAGAACTGATGACAGCCCTCTAATAGAAAATTGATGATGGGAAGAAAAAAATAAATTAAATTGAGTTTTTAACTCTCATTAAGTTTTAATAAAATGAAATAAAAATGCACTAGAAAAGTTGCCAGTGTGAGTAAACACCAGAGTGGAGTGTGAACTAATCAACTGGATGCGTACCTCAAAGAGCTGGCAGTAATACAACCATCACATGAGAGGGGAAATCTGTGATTTTCACTCTATGAGAATTTGAGTTTAATCCTTACTGTCCACCCCACAGTAAAATTCTGATCAGGCAAGATGGACAGCCCAATTATCACTATGCACGTGCATAATACAAAATAAGAAGGAAAATGAGGAAACCTATGAAACTAATAGCATATAAATAAAAATATAATTCATGAATAATATATACCACATAGTTTTCCAACCGCAATTATAAAATAGTCTATTTTCTTTGCCATTTTAATTTAGTAAATTATTTATAGGGTTCCATATACTAAGGAATAATCCCAGTTTATTATGTTTTGACATAACTCTCTTTTAAATAAATTTGAAATTCATGAGAGCAGAATGTACATAATGATTGACATCAACAATAATTCACATCAGTCTTTCCAGTAGTGGAGAATGATGCTAGTACAGCTGTCATCTCCAAGTTCTGGGGAGTAGCTTTATTACTCTTTCCTCTAATATTAGAAGCCTTAATAGTTAGTGAAGATGAACTCTGTCGGTTTGGTTTTTAGCAATATTTCACATGTAGACACTTGCTGAAAATGAGGAAGCTTGTGTGTGTTCTGGGGATAGAATTAGTCCCACACAGTGGTGCTAGTTCACTGACAACCCATGCAACACTTGGGAAGGTGATCCCTTCTCTTATGTGTCAGTTATGACTCTTTCACTGCACAATACTTTGAAAAATTATACATTCATGAATCTATGTGTGAGGATGAGGTTTTGTAGTTATTTCCTGTGTTACTGAAACACAACTAAGGAATAAGAATATTTATAACTATCAGCTCACAAGAATACTACGTTTTGAGGGCCATATACCTCATATTCATTTCTGTTATAAAATCATTCTGGTCTATGAAGTTATTTTAGAAGCAGAATTGGTTCTTGACAATGGAAGCTTGGCACAACAAAGACAGAACATACCCTCAGTTCTCTTAAAAGACAAAGGTAGTGAAAAAGGGGATTTCCTAACAAAAGATTTCCAAAGAAAAGACTAGAACCTCACAGATCAGAACAGTTCCTCTTCTGATCAAAACCCAGAATCATTTCTGGGACATGAAGTGGAAGATTTCCAGTAAGAACCTTCAGTGGTGGAGATCACTGAAACTAATCTACTTCAGTGCTGAAGTATACACAATTCCTCTTGCCGCAGTTTTAGCACACTTGCGCTACTACATCAAAAAGAATGGAATATAATTCTTATCTTTGTAGCAAATATTTACACATTTATCATGTTTCCTTTAAGTCTTCTCTAAACACAATTATTTTAGTCTTTCTTGAAAGTGCCTGCATTTATAACTTCTGATCATGTAGGTTGCTTCTCATCAGACATGTCTTTCCTTTTTTTTTTTTTTTTTAACATAATGCACAGTTTTCCAGTTAAGTCCTTAGCAATGCTAAGTAGAACAGAATGATCGTTTCACCTCTCCTATGAAAGATACTTTTATTTACATATTCTAATATATTGCTGCCATCTTCCAGAGTTGTTTAAGCTTTACTTGCTCACATATTTTGACATGAATTGGTGGAAAACCTGCTTTCCTTCAAGACTGTTAAAATCCCCTAAAGACTCATATTTATGGTAAAAAAAAAAAAATAATAAAAATCTACTTTTGATTTGTTTTGTAGAAAAAACTTCTGGAAGTATTCAAAACAATCTACTTGCAGAAATGTATTCCTTTAACCTTTTGGGGGGATTTATATTTACTTACATATTTACAATACGGCTTTATGTAACAACTGTCACAGGAGTAGGGTATCCAATTTGATAACCTTATTACCTTTCTTGCATGGATTCACACTGGTGTGTCAATCCCCTAGAGCATCACAGGAAATCAAAGACAGCAGGGTTGAAAAGATTTATTAGGTTTTTCTAGTCCAATGTTATTCTAATGAAATATTAATTAAAACTAATCTACAGTGACTGGCCAGTGAGTATGCTTGTGATAAGCAGTATGAGCAAAGTGAGGTTCCTTTCCTTTGGGAGGGTAGAGATAAGCATTAGTTTGGCTGTTTCCCCTTTATAAGCCTTCACAAAACTTAAAGGAACACATTTTTGAGTTTGGGACTTTGACCCTTGACTCAGATTTGGCTGAAACTGGCCAAAAGATTCAAGTTCACTAGAGAGGGAGGTCAGGCCGGTAACCATATGACACAACTGTGTTAAGCTTTGCTTTCTAAGAAATCTAACTATAAAGAGACCAGACTTGTGTGGGCAAAGATGCCTACTTTGGAACCTGAGGTAAGCACACAAAACACCAGTAGACAGAAAAAGACTGGATGAGCTCAAAAGAATGATTTTAAGTCTGTGAAGTGTTTATGTTCTCCCCAAGGATTTTTTAGGGCAGTAAGCACTGAAGAAACCCTACAAGTCCTCCAAATGATGCAAGAACTTTTTATCAAAAAATCACTAAGAAGCCAGCTCTCAGCTTGATATTCTTTGGGAAGTAAAAGAAAAGAACCAAATCAAAAAACAAACCAGTGCTTGGCCTTCAATGAACCAAAGTACAGGGGGAATTAAAGAAAATTCTTGAACTTTAAAAAAATATTGTGTTTATTCATTAATGATGTGAAATGTTTTCTGTCATTTTGGATATGTTAATTATGGGTAACTTACCGTCATATTTTTTTCCAGTACTCATGCATTTGTGTTGTCTGCTTTTCTGGAAATGTTGGAAACATTCAGGTTTGTGTCTGTTACCTGTTTGAGAAAAGTATTTATATTTACATGCTTTTTATTATTCAATATGACTGAGCTTGTTAGCTTCTAATTGACCTACTTCTTGTACCATCTTGCCAAGAGTGCATTACATACAAAGAACAAAGGGGAACAGAACAGGCAGCTTAATACTGATTTGGTAATACAATACAGAGATGTAGCATTTCAGCTCAAAACAGTATAGGAAGAACTGTTCTTCAGTACAAGTATCAGTGAACAAGATTCTGTTCACATGTCTGCCGTAACCTCAAGCAAATCACATACCTCCGCTTAATTTTTATTTATCTGTAACACAGGTATTAATTTTCAGTTCCCTTAAAATGTTGCTTATCCTTAAACTTCAAAAATGAATTTATAGTTAATTCACTGATGGGTAGAAAATGGTAGAAATAGCAATTGGAGTATCAGATTTTTTACTTAAAGTGCTCAGGTGTTCTGGTTTTAGCTGGACAGAGTTAATTTTCTTCATAGTAGCTAGTATGAGGCTACGCTTTGGCTGGAAACAGTGTTGATAACCCAGGGTTGTTTTAGTTACTGCTGAGCGGTGCTTACACAGAGGCAAGGCCTTTTCTGCTTCTCACCCCACCCCACCAGTGAGGAGGCTGGGGGTCCACAAGAAGTTGGGAGGGGACACAGCTGGGACAGCTGACCCCAACTGACCAAAGGGATATTCCAGACCATTTGACATCATGCTCAGCATATAAATCTTGGGGAAGAAGAAGAAGGAAGGGGGGGATGTTTGGGGTGATGGCGTTTGTCTTCCCAGGTAACTGTTATGTGTGATGGGGCCCTGCTTTCCTGGACATGGCTGAACACGTGCCTGCTGATGGAAAGTGGTGAATGAATTCCTTGTTTTGCTTTGCTTGTGTGGCTTTTGCTTTACTTGTTAAACTGTCTTTATCTCAACCCACGAGTTTTCTCACTTTCACCCTTCAGATTCTCTCCCCGTTCCATCGGGGGGGAGTGACTGAGCGGCTGTGTGGTGCTCAGTTGCTGGTTGGGGTTAAACCGCAGCATCAGGGCTGCTGCTGAAATGACTAATTCAGAGCACACTTCTAAGCTCTAGATAATAGTGGGAAAGGGAAGTACTAGACTAAATGAAATAGATGATAACCAGGTAGAAAAACAGGACCTCATAACTCACGCTAACTTGCAGAGGAACCTACCAGTTACGGAGGACATCAACACAACCTCTAGGCTGCTTTGCCTCCTAAGAAATTGGATTGAGAAGGAAAATTTAACAGACCATTATCACAATCTCAATTTCTGGCTAAGCCAGCATAGTTCAACTGTTGGCTTGTGGGCTGAGTTCGGCCTTATTGACGTTTCCTCAGAGGAGATAGGGAAGAGTTGCTTCGGCAGTTCATAGCAGCCAAATGACTGAGCACTTCCTTCCGAGATGAGCTGCTGCCTCATCCACGCGTGTAGCTGTGTGAACTATTAGATGCCACATCAATGCAGCATGTGAAGGGCAAAAGAGATCTCACAAACGGGAATCTGGCCTCACACTGCTGATTATGTCAACTCTGGGATAAGCAGTCTGACACATTTTGGGGTTTTGCAATTTACTGAGTAGGAAATTTCCTTTCACTGTGCAAATGTTTCCAGTCATTTCCACAATAGGAAGACAGCAACTACTCAAAAAACCAGGTAGCTTCCTTACTTGAATAAAGATCTGCACCACTGGTAACTTAATAGTGGAAAGCCTGGGCAAACAATTGCAATGCAGAGGAAAAAAGAAAGGAAAAAAATCAAGAATTTAGCTAGAGAGAGAAAAAAGGAGAGAGGCTGCAGTCACTGTTCCTTAGTGCCTCTTACTGCACGCAGTTTCTTCCAGCATACACTTCCCAGTCACACCTCACACTAAAATCTGCATTTGTTTTCTTCCAAGAATTTACCATGGCAGTTCCTTGGGTATTTGGCAGAGTATCACCAATGGTCCTAACTTAGTTCAGCGCCTGAGGTCCTGTGTTTTGTCAGTGACTACTATGGTAGTTTTTACAAGGCACTTCTACAGAAAAAAAAAAAAAAGTCCAACAAATACTTGAAATTCAACACATATTTTGCATTATTCATATGTCCGCTGGAGTCTTCATGTCACAACCTGTCACCCACTCTTGGAATTCTGAAGTACCTCTCTACACCAGACTGCTCACTCTGTTCTGCTCTCAGGTGAGTATCCACGGAGGCGTTTTAGACAGGACCGTATTTACAGAGGCTTTGTCCAGCTGTGGAGTTATAGTAGTTGTCCCTATTAACTTCAATTCCTGCAACGTCTGCCTGTCCGCACACTTCCCAACATCAATCTCATTAGCTCCGGCTCTCCTTAGCGCCCACAGGCCTGGCGTGACGCCGTGTTTCCACGCTCCTCCACTGTGACACGCACCCACTACCCGCGCAGGCGGCAAGCCTGCTGTGGTGCCTCAGGGAAGGCCACCTGCTTCCTCCCTGGAGGGCTCCTCGCTTAATTACTTTTGCCGGGAAAAAGGAAGGGAGGGGGGAGGACTCTCCCTCCGCCGTCAGCAAGGCACGGCTCGGCAACAGCAACCGAGCTGAAGCGCACCGGCCGCGCGACTAACAGCCCGGCGCGCGCGGAGCCGTTACCGCAACCGAAGTAACGGTCGTCGCCCGCGAGCGAGCGAGCGAGCGAGCGAGCGAGGCTCGACCCCCACCCCCACACCCCCCCCGCGCGGCCAGACCATTGCCGGAGCAGGGGGTAAGCAAGCGGAAGAGACCACCCTTCCGGGGAGGGCAAGGCCACGCCGTCACCGGCCATTGTCCCAGGCGCTGCCCGCTCCCTCAGCGGCCCGCGGTGGGCGGGGCAGCCGCGATAGGCAGGGCGAGAAACCAGTCGGCGCGGCCGCTGAGTTTGGGGCGGAGCCGCCGGAAGGGCTGCCAGGCGGAAGTGCCGCGGGGGTGTGTCGGCGGGGCGGTGCCGCGCTGAGCCGGGCCAGGGCAGGGCAGGGCAGGGCAGGGCAGGGCTGGGCGCCCCGCGGCGCGTAGGGGCGGGCCGGGCCGAGCCGAGCCGAGGAGGGCGGCGGGGAGCGGAGCGGAGCCGGCGGCGGATGTGAGCCGGCGGGGCGTGCGGGCGGCCCCGCCGGTGATGCGCGGCCCCTGGGGCCTGCCGGGCCCGGCGCCGGCCCGCTGAGGCGCCGCGGGCCCCGTGTGGGTGTGAGGGGCGCGGAGGGTGCCGGTGTGGCCGGCGGGGCGGCGTGGCCGGGGCCATGCCGTGCACCTGCGGGAACTGGCGGCGGTGGATCCGGCCGCTGGTGGTGCTGCTGTACATCGTGGGGCTGCTGGTGGTGGTGCCGCTCTGCGTCTGGGAGCTGCAGAAGCTGGAGGTGAGGGACGGGGCGCGGCGGGCAGCCCCGCGGCTGGGACGGGGAGGGGGGGTGTGGGGGTGTCTGCCAGCCCGGGCCCGTCCGCAGGGCCGGTCTTCGCTCCTCGGAGGTGGGTTGGCAGCGCCCTCCAGCCCCGGGTGGAGACCCAACGAGGAGAAGAGAGGCTGGGGACGTTCCGCCGTGGTGCTGTGTGGCTTTGCCGCGGTGTTCAAGCACAAACGAAGCGGGGTGGGACAGCGCAGGATTTCTTCGTCCTTCCGGTTCCATAAGAGTTGGTGGTTGAAGAGCTGATACCGTGCTGAAGAAACTGGGGTCGGGCTCTGCAGGAGCGCGGCTGGAGCTCTGCCGCTGCCCTGCCCCGAACTTACTTTTTGACACTTAGTGCTAATACTGGCATTGAGAACCTAATGTTTCGGGGAGCTCGCTCTGATCAGGGAGAACTGAGATAGCAGGTAGAGAAGCTGCTCTTGGTACTGTGGTATATACTGTCCAGTTTTAATACAGGCTTGTTCCACCGGAGGTAAGCTTTCTCGTGGTATAGTTTTAAGCACTTAATGGCAGTGAAATCTGCCTTGAGTGTATTTTAAATTTCCAGTTTTGAAACCCTGTCCTGATGCCGTCGTATGTCCGGCATACTGGGCGTTTATAACAAAGCGGTGTCTGAAATTTCAAAATCGTTAAATCTGTTACTGGCAGGGAAACTACTCAGAAGCAATATTTGATTCAGGAAAACAACAGAAGACATGAGGTGTTCATGTACAGTAGGGGGTCACAGAAGAAATTCTCAACAAAAAAACCTGTTTCTCAGGTTTTGGTACTCTAGGATTACTAATACAGTTATTTTTCAGAGAGCTTTGGTTTAAAATTGTAGCCTTGTGCTTTAGCAGACATATATTTATATATATACACACACATGCATATCTATTTCAGATTGTTAAATGAAACTAGTTGAAGTTGATTACTAGTTGGAACTTGATTTTTAAAGCTAAAAACACTTTAAATCCACAGGCTTTCAGAAACTTTATAATGAAGCACTGAACTGAGACAAGTTGCAGACCTAAAGCAAGGAATCCATTGTGGCTTTCAGTAAATTAAATAGTGAGAATTACTAAGTTTTTGTAGGCTGTTTTGTGTTTATTGGTGATGATTTAGGTTGGTTCTGCAAGATTTCTCATCTTTCTCTTTTGAGTTTTTAAGTTTTACTGTAAGCCACATCAACAAATTGCAAGGGAGACTTTGGGATTTTGTGTATTTGAAAAGGAGAGTTAGAAAAACTAATCTTAATATTGGGATATTTACTTAATGTCCATCTTAAAACTTTATTCTCAGTAAAAAAAAAAAAAAAAAAAAAAAAAGATTATTTTTCTTCCTGTACTAGCAAGCGGCTGCGTGGTGCTTAGTTGCTGGCTGGGGTTAAACCATGACAAGTATTAATACTGAAACTTTGATCTTGCATTTTTCTTTTTCTTTGCAAGGTTGGAATTCATACCAAGGCATGGTTTATCGCTGGGATATTTCTACTGATGACTATACCAATATCTCTCTGGGGAATACTACAACACTTAGTCCATTATACTCAACCTGAATTACAGAAACCAATAATCAGGTAACATTTTGCATTTTACCTGTGGTACAAATGTTGAATTTAATTCAGACTAAAAATACTTCTAGTAATATTTAATGTTCTTTTGTTATTGTAACAGGATTCTGTGGATGGTGCCGATTTACAGTTTAGACAGTGTAAGTGTTCTCTTACTGTTAACAGCTCAATAAAATTCTGTTTGCTGTGGGAGTGAGGGAAAACAGTGTCACAGTTAGCAGAAACTATGCTGCATGGGGAGTTGTAGTCTTAGAAACTCCTGGGCATTCCTGTTTGTGGAGTACATCAGAAGCATGGTTCTAGTGATATTACATTCTTCTTGTGGAGCTTGTGGGATCGCTTTTGCTAACCCTTCTTAACCCTGTCCTTGAGTATCCTTTATGACAGATGTGGAAAGGGGTACAAGAGCCTGCTTTTGGTCCTTCCATCTTCAGTAACAGCTGAAATGGAAACCAGACTGATTCAAGTACTGTCTCAAAATTCAGTGCCTTACCTTTCTTTCCTGAGTTAGGCTTAGTACTAAAATTCTTTCTCAAGTTATGCTTAGTGCTAGAATTCTTCCTTTTTGCTTCAGGAGGAAAAGGGTAAGATCCCACAAAAAGTCCACTTCTGAATATTTTTATGCAATAGATTCTATTGGCCATACCAGATATGGTTCATGTAAATACATCACCTATTGGTCAGCCAGAGCTAAGCAACATACTAAATCTGTGGACTGTATAGGATGTGTGTTTACATGTTATCATCATCTGTTGACATTGCAAATACTTCTGTTTCCCCCATAAAAGGCAGCTTTCCAGGAACTTTTCCTTTGATTTTTCTCCCATCTCTTGAGTGTTTATGAAGCGTCACTTTCATATATGAGGGAGAGGGAGAGGGATTTAGAGTATCTGAGAACGAAGGAAAGTGGGGAAGAAAACAACATTATCTGTGCCTTATGGGGAATATCAACTACCGCAGGGTGATACTTCAATTTCAAGTACAGAATTTTCCTTTGGAAGAAAATTACTTGCTAATTAAATGAGCTCTAGCCAGGCATTCAGGGACATTTCTGACATACTGAAATCTTTCCCCAGACTCCTGGATCTTATGGCCTTTGCTGCTTATATGGTATCCTCCTAGAGTGCTTAACCTGAGCTGAACATAAAGTTCTTTTCTCAGATTCAAATACTGTATTCTCAGTTTACTAGGTGTGGTATTACATCTTCCACGAAGGGGTTGCAGCATCCGTCATCTCTAGTATTTTTTAACTGCAATGAGGATGTGAAGCATCTTCCAGTAGTTCTAACAAGAAGGTCAGGGAAGGCACAACATTCTCTCTGCTACAACATAGGGAAGCAAAGTAAACTCAAAACACCTGCCTCTATTTAACTCTTCCCCCCTCCCCCAAGAACCCAAACAAAAAAAAACCCAGTAGGACAGATTGCACTGAACAGTGCAACAGCAGTGTGATACTCAAAAATTGAAACCTCTGATGGCTGATCAATAATCACAGTTTTGCAAAAAAAAAAAAAAAAATCACTTTTCTGTCTGAAATTCTAGTTTAGAGGGATGATTACCACTTTAAGGATAATCTGCTGCTTCCTTTTATATTTTGCAAACATGCCAGAACAAACATTTGCATGTTAGATACCAAAAGAAATCAACTTTATACTGATGGACTAAAAACTTAGTCTCAAACCCATATTGACAATGAATTTGTGAATTTCAGGAAACAGTTCTATCTTGTCTCCTCCTAACAGAAGTAGGTTATATGTAGGGAACCATCTCCTTAGTTCCTTTTAAATGAAAGACTGAATTATGTGGTCAAAGATACAGAGCACCTCTTGCACAGTGCTTTAAGCACGCTTCCATTTGAAGCAGCAGAGATGCAATCTGAAGTTCTACTTGTATTTTTACAGAATGTTATTTTCTAGCCATAGCATAACACTCTTGTTAGCCAAATGCTTCAAGACCTGTTTAACTAGTGCCTGCTATCTAATGAAGTATTGCTTGCTGAACTAGCCAGCCATTGTTGTCACTGGAATCACTTTTGTCTTTCTCGCATGTAACCTTTTGTGTACCTCTCTTCTTACAGTGGATAGCTTTGAAATACCCCAACATTGCAATATACGTGGATACATGTCGAGAATGCTATGAAGCTTATGTCATCTATAATTTTATGGTTTTTCTTTCAAATTATCTAACCAACCGGTATCCAAACCTCGTATTAATAATAGAAGCAAAAGATCAGCAGAGACATCTGCCGCCTCTATGTTGTTGTCCGTCGTGGGCTATGGGAGAGTGAGTATATGATGACATCTTAAAATTTTAAGCTGTGTAATCAGAAACAAACATGTTGTTTTCATATTTAGTAATATAACTGTTGTTGCTTGGCAGAGTCAGTTTATGGTTTGCACACGTTTTATCAACTAGGAATCTGTACTGAAAGCAGCTGTGAACATGTTTTCATCTAGCTGTAAAACATCCTATAAATCGCACTTAGTTACTGACATGTATTGACTCAGGTGGTGCGGAAGAAAATTTCCTTATTTTTCAGAAATATTGGATAAAGGTCTCCTTGAATTTGCTTCCTTTGCTGTCACGTAACATTTCCCAAAAACCTCATGAAGAATCGCTGGTAGACCAGATAGCCTATGGCTTTTATTTCCACAGGTGAAGGACAAATGGCCACATGCCCCTGAACTGTTTGTTTTTGTGTGCTTAATCTGATAAGCATCTCTCTTAAGAGATTTTGATAAAGCTGTTTAAAATGTTAAACTATGAATGTAAGTAATTCTTAAATGCCTTCAAACACAGTGAAAATTGCATTCTCTTTGTTTAGCCCAGCCAGAAGCTTTCCATGGCTAAAAGAAGTGAATCACTGACTATTTCCTGTTACGCACCTATGAAAGTCTAGGTTTTTTGCATATTGCTATATACTGTAGCATCTGATGTCCTGGAAGCAGAAGTTGAAATTACCATGAAATAAAAATTTAGTTTAGTGAAACTACAAAGAACAGGAAACTTCCATAAGTGAATTGTCTTTAAATTCTTGTACAATGAACTTTGTGTTTCTCTTGCAGAGTTCTATTATTTAGATGTAAACTGGGTGTTTTGCAGTACACTGTTGTCAGACCATTTACTACCATTATTGCTTTGTAAGTATGCTTATCAATAATTAATACTGATCTTCAGGATATAATTTTGAGTTACACTGGGAAGAATTTTCATGCCCTTTGTATTGAATCAAGGCAGTTTGGAAGTAGACTTGTTGTGTTACATGCTAAATGGGTCCCCGCAATTTGAATCAACCTATGATTTCTTTATGACTTCTCTATAGAAAATGATTATTTGTAGAATTGAAATAATAAAACCGTAATGCCTGCTGCTGAAAGCAGTGGGACAGAATGTGAAGTACTGTTTATGTGGGAAAGACATCTTTGTGATATCTTAATTTTTAGTCTTTTTTTTTCCTCCTTTTCCCTTTTTGCAGTGCATCCAACAATTTGGTATTTCATGTAACTTTTTAAATTTGATTAAACTTTGCATGTGACAAGCCCTACTGTGTGCCTTCATACATATCATATAACCTGTTGTTGTAAAGGAATAGCAGGCAGTTATGCATGTTGATGCTGAAAGCTTAATTTCATGAACTTTGTATTGATGGTCATTACTGTTAAATCTGTGGGACTGTGGAAAAAGTTGCTACTCACAGAGAATATCCATATAAGTATATTAGCTGTATGTGTTCTAACAGTTAAAAGCAAAACAGCTAAAAAAAAAAAAAGATTATGTTTAATTGTTGCATTCATTCAACAATGGGATATGTTAATGCAGCATTCAAACACTGTTTCTTCTACGGAAAATACAATACAAACTTCCTATGCCATATGCTGTTGAAAACTGATTCTTGTGCAGACTCACCAATGCCCATATTTCAGTACCAAAAAAGATTCTGGATTCTAAGAGTTGATTGATGTACTGAAGATTTAGCACTTCAAGAAAGTGATCTTTTACTGCATAGTGATGAACTCTAAAAATTCTTTCAGAATTTGTGAACTAGTGGGAGTGTATGATGAAGGAAACTTCAGCTTCAACAATGCTTGGACTTACCTGGTTATACTTAACAACATGTCACAGCTAGTGAGTATCAAGAGTACATCTTTCTGTTCTTTTAAGTCATCGTATTAGTATTATGTAAATCTTCGATGTGAACTATTGACAGTAATTGTGTTAACGTCTGGTAATTCTTATGGGTAGATTATTTCCCACTGTAAGTCAAAGTTACTGTCTGTTAAATATTATACATGCAAAATACTAGAAAAACAGGTAATCTAAAACTTTTTTTATTTTTACTATGAAGCTCCATAAGGCAATAAAGTGTCCCACCTCTCTACCCCAAACTGTTTGATGGGTGAATTGGTATGGCCCAGGCATGTTCGAGCTAGACTTGCCCCTCTGCAGAAGAGATGACTTGACTCACCCCAGTAGCTTCTTCCCAGCACACATACAAAGAATCAGCAGTGGCCGTGTTAAAAATACTGTGTTACAAAGCTGGTGGTAACAGCATTGACAGGAAAAAACAGAAACGGTGCATGCAGTGCTGAGATTCTGGCCTGCCTAACACCTTGTCTTGTTGGTTCAGCTGCCAGATGATGTCAGGGTAAGGGTAAGATGTCAGCCCCTAGACTTGAAAGTTTCATGTCGTAGGTCAGGGATTGCCTTTAGTGGCTTGCTGGGAATGCAGAGGAATAATTTTCTGCTTCACCCAGGGTATACTACACGAGCTATTGCAAGAGGAGAGAGCAGCAGCTCTGGCTCCTTGCTGCTTAGCCTTCTAGCCTCTAAGCTTCTTTCTTCTCTTGACAACAGCACCAGGAGTCAGAACAGCATGACATCCCATCTGGAAAGGGTGTCCTCCTAGTGCCACCTGTGTTTGATGGGTGACTCTTACGGACTGTAACTGCTTTCTGCTGTGACAACAGTCCTAGCAGCAGCACATACTTCTGCATGTCCTGGTTGACGTGATTGCTTAAAGAAACTTAGTAGTCAGAGGCTAGGAGAATGGGCATGAAAAGGGAAGATTGGTTCCTTAGGTTTGCCTATACGTTAGTTTTGGTTGCTTGCAGTTGTCAGTAACAGGAAAGTTGTTCAGATTTGCAGTGAAGATTGCATTCATTGCCTTATCTCTCATAAAGAGGCAACATTTGAGGTGTTCATAACAGAAGCCTGAAAGAACATGTGCTTTTTATGCCATTTTCCCTAGAGATGTGCTTGGCATTGAAAAACTTCTATGGGACCTTCCTATGCCTTGCTTTAGTGTGTAGATGACCTCAGTCTCTGTCTGCCAATACCATGCATTTCAGAAATACAATTTCAGGACAAAAAAAAAAGTCTGTTTTAAAACAGTAAGGCAAAGATTCCATAAATCCAGAGCCTCTTTTCTAAAAGAGATAGCTTTTTAAGTTTGTGTTGTACTGTGATATTTTAACTGAAGAGATGCTGTATAACAACTCCATCACAAAATAAACAAAGATTTGAAAGCTTTTCTTAATTTTCTTTTCCTTGTTAGTTTGCAATGTATTGTCTGGTGCTGTTTTATAAAGTACTACGTGAAGAACTGAACCCTATCCAACCTGTTGGCAAGTTCCTTTGTGTGAAGATGGTAGTTTTTGTTTCTTTCTGGTAAGTGAATTATTTACTCATTACGTCTTGCTCTCAGGGTGGATCTTAAAAGAGCTAAAAAAGCTGGATTTGCTACTGAGGTTAGAGGCCTCAAAAAGTCTACCCATAATCTTAGTGAAGTGCTGTGAAGGGAAAAGGGTACTAGTATGTTGGACAGAACAGTCTTGTTCACTTGAGATTGTTTTAGAATCTTTACTTGCAGTTATTTTGAAAGAAAAAACGATATTTTTTTTTTTTTACTTTTTAAAATAATTACTTTAATTTTTTCAAAATAAGTTACTATAACTTAACTATAATTATTATTTAAGCATTGCTTACACTTAACTGCTAATGAGTGAGTGCATTTGACTATCTGAACATTACTCTGTGGGCTGCAGTAGTACCCTGAAAGAGAAGCAACTTGTTCTAATAACTAACTGGAACAACACACTCTTCTTTGGTTTTGTTTTCTGTTGGTCTTTAGGACTATGGATGCATGACATCTCTTTTTAAGTCTGTTTTCCTCCTCTTAAAATCTAAATATATAAACAGTATGTTTTTTGCAAGACTCTTTCTGTCTACACATAAGAACAGGCCTCGTTTACAAGATTTGCTTGCAGGTTTTTTGGCTTTACTGTTACAATAATAATAAAAAATAATCTTTATAGGCAAGCTGTGCTTATTGCATTGTTGGTGAAAGTTGGCGTTATTTCTGAGAAACACACCTGGGAATGGCAAAGCGTGGAAGCTGTGGCTACAGGCCTACAGGTAGGAACAGACAATTACTTCTTTATAGCTGATCTCAAGCAAATATTGTCATACTCACTTTACTTAACTAACACAGGCTAGATTAGTACTGTATTTATTATAAAGTTGGGCTAAGTTTCAGCTAGTCATCCCAAGTGAGTTTTATGCTCAAAACTTCTATATCCATGTGTGGGGAAGAAGGAATGTGCCCCAGGTAAATACTTCTGTTGGATATCCTTGCATTTCTTCTTGCAAGAATTCATTGTAGAGGTGCTGCTTGTTGAGTGCTTCCAGCAAGTCAGTCCATCAGGCAAGGACCGATTCCAGTATGTATGTAGCGCACATGGCTCTGAAGCCTGCCAAGAATATCCTACTTCTAGTGGAAAAGTAGCTGATGCCAGTACCCCAAGGCAATTGCAGTCTTTCAATTCTAGAAGAAACCCAGGAACAATTTTTCTCCAGTTATGAATGATTAAGTCAGTATCTCTCTCATTGCAGGATTTTATCATTTGTGTTGAGATGTTCCTGGCTGCTATTGCGCATCACTACAGTTTTTCCTATAAACCTTATGTTCAAGAAGCTGAAGAAGGGTCATGCTTTGACTCTTTTCTTGCAATGTGGGATATTTCTGATATAAGGGCAGATATATCAGAACAGGTTCGAAATGTTGGTAAGTAAGACAGATTTGTGTGATCTGTTAACAGCATATGTATTTCCAGCTTCATTTTACACTATTATCCATCTCCGTAGTACCTTGTGAACTTCCCATACCAAATTAGTGGCAGCTGCATCCCTAGAGGATTTCATGGTTTGTCTGGCACTTTGCTCTTTCCAGTAGTGCTGACTGATTTAGAGTCCATTTTTTAATTTTTCTTTAAATAGGTGGATCTCAGGGTAAGTGTCAGGTGTGTTAGATAGAAGAGGGATGTCTTTTTTTTTTTCTTTTTTTTAAAGGGAAGGACATTCTTTTATTTGTTAAAGCTAACAGTGTCCATGTAAAACTGTTATAAAACAAAGACGCATCTTCTAATTTTAACATGCCTGTTTTAGAGTTGATGTGTTCAAAGGCCTTGGTATAGTGCTGGTAATACTAAAAAGTATTTTCCTTTGGCATAACTCTAGGAAGGACAGTTTTGGGCCAACCAAGGAAAATGTTTTTTGCTGAGGATCATGAACAGAATGAGCATACAAGTTTACTGTCTTCATCTACTCAAGACCCAATTTCTGATGCTTCTTCAATGCCATCTTCGCCCATGGGTCATTATCAGGGGTTTGGACACACTGTGACACCTCTCACAACGCCAACGACAGCCCCTGCAGTTGATGGTATTTGTAACACTTCTGCTATTCAAGATGCAGAGGAGTCACCTGAACTAGAGCACAATTTATCAGAGAAAGCTTTGGATAAAAGTTAGACTCACCTTTTCTTTGGATGTGTCAAGGAGTCTGTTATATACTTGCCACACATGTTCTGTTAACATGTACTACTAGTGGTGAAAGTTGAAAAGCTTGGAAGAAACTACTGCACAGACAGGAAGAGGACATGGCTCTAACTGACATCTGCATACTGAACCTACAATGGATGTGAGTATCTGTGAGTACCCCATGAATATAAAACACGCACACTGTAAAGGTTTCTGCATAAATTTAAGAATCAACTCCATAAACTGCTCAACACTTACACATCATGTCAGAATTACACTGACTTTTATTAATAAAAGAGAAACATTTGAAAAAATAGTCTGCTCTTTTAAAGATTAAGTGTAAGGACTATTAGCAATGGGAAAACTTAATTTCAGGAGGGCAGTAGCAAAAAGCATTTGTATTAGCTTTGGTTGTCCTCTTAATGATGGTAGCTTCCATACCCCAATGCTGAATGGGGTTTGGATGAAATGGTAACTTCTGTACAGATGCCATTTTCTTCCCTTTCCTGCATAGCTAAATAAAACCCCTTCATGAAGATATTACAGAGCATCAGTAAGGAATTGATACAAAGACAGCATTCCCTACAGGCCTCGCTATAAAATTCCATGCCCAGAACATATGGTTGGTGTATCTGTTGTCCTTGTAGCTCATAATTTGTAAGTCTTTTACATTCAGAAGAGACAGCCAGGACGACAGGTTTGGGATTAATACCTTACACTTAACTATTTTTTTTCTATCCTTCTAAAATAAGAATAATGGTTACTACCTTAAAATACATGGGGGGAACAAAGGACATCAAAAAGGAAGTAAGAAACAAAACTGATTATTTTGGGCTGCAATAAATTCTTTAACACAAGGTTTTTTTGTTTTGTTTTGGTCTTTTTTTTTTTAAGCAGGATATCTTGACAATGTGGCTGTAGTAATTTGTATTCATAAATTTGTGTATGTGTGTGAGATTATTGTATTATGCTTCTAGTATAGCCTGGATTCAAATGTAATAGTTGATTTTTCCCACCACCATCCCAGAAAAGACCTTTGCTAAGGTAAAACTAAGCAGCTAGTCTAATACTGGAGTTACTAGCATTAGATTTCAGACCAACAAGTACACTTCTATCAAAATGTTATTTTGCAAAAACTGACAAAATCAGAGGGGTATTGTTTTTATGCCATTACCAGATTTTTATTCCTATTGCATGTTTGCAATCTGACAAAAAAAAAAAACCCAAACCTAGAGCACTGACCTTTTAAGTGACATTTGAGGTTTCTTTTTCAGCATTGTTAGCATTTACAGGATAAATGTTTACCTTCTGGCTGTCATGGTAAATTCATCTTAAGTGCTTTTTTTTTGCAGTACTAGTGTGATGTAAATATTGCGCCTTACTCACTAGGCTGCATATTTTATAGTTGACTATGTACTTGCTGTATCTAAAGTTAGTGGGAAAGTGCAAATCATAATTTCCAATTTGCCAAGTCATTGCCTTTGTTGTAAATAAGCAATTAAAGATTTTATTTAAACTGTTCACCTTCTTTTGATTTGATTTACTGCTACAGTAATTTAAGAGAGCGAATGATACATGAATACAACTGTCCTCTTCATGGAAGAAGAGGATCTTAAGTATAACTAGTACAAGAGTTTGTGCTTTCAGTATTTTAAGGCTTGTAGTGAAAAGTGATTTCTTGTTTGAGCTTATGAAGAATCAGAATCTACTTATTTATGCTTGATTCCAGGTATCTTTTTATCCATGTAATAGTGGTGTTCTAAAAGGAAACAACGTGTGAGACGTTTCTCAACAGCTGGGGACTTTAGTGCCCACTGTAGCCACTATTAGAAATAATCTGATTTCCTGCATGTATACAGGTGAAAAGGGACATTGGTAGAAATAACATCCAAAAGATCAAAGCTGCTGGAAGCAAACAGCTACCCCACTCTAGCTTTTCAAAAACATCACACTGAGGAGGTTTTTTTTAACACAATTTTGTGTGGTAAGCTACAGGGAGGGGACTTTGACAGGAAAACAGCTAGTTAAGTGTCTTGGTTGCTTCTCTCACAGAATTTCTGGAAAGCTACTACATTATTTTATTATTACTCCATCAGTCCATGTGCACAGTATTCCTGCATATTTTTTTTTCTGGGAGAAAAGTTATATTTTCACTGCAGTAGCTTACAGGATCATACCTTTCCATTAACCATTGCTATTGAACTTCCACAATAAATAGAAATTTTTCAATTACACTTACACTGTCTTTTGAAAACTACTCCAACAGCACAACCTATCAAGTTTATATAAAAAGTTCATTTGCAAACAGTGCTTCATCTCTGTATTAACCATATTTGTTCCTCCACTGTTTTCTGCCTAATCTTCTCCCAGCTTTTAATAAGAATTCTTAAAGATTGCTCTTGCCTTACTTAGCACACTGCTTGAAAACTCAGTAATGGTCATTTTCAGCCCTGTACTTAGTCTCATTGCATCAGGGTAAAATATGTCCTTCATTTTTCTTTAGCTCATTTTGCTGTCTTATTAATTGCTAAAAAATTTAATAAATATGCCTAACCCTTCTCATTTACTGGTTGTGCTTTTATCTGAGGTTTTCCAGCACAAGAAGCCTAAATAATTCTCTATAATAAACTGCACTTTGGTGAAAATACCCTGTACCTACTAGGTTTAGTTGTGTTGGACAGTCACTTAGATTTTATGGACCATAGATTTGTTGGGGTTTTTTTTGTTTTTTGTTTTTTTTTTAAAGAAAAGCTGTTTTCTATTTAGTATGAAAAGCCTCTGCCCTACTGTAATTCACTTAATTTTGTTATGCTTTGTACCCCTTGGATAAAGGATGGTATCCAGTTAGTTTATCTTCAGAAAACTTGACTTAGTCATTACCTCTGTTTTGAAAATAAAATAAATTGGAGACCTTTCCTCCACCCTTCTAGAAGGAGCTTTATTGCAGCAATCTATCAGGTGCAGGTTCAGCTGCAGGCTGGGACAACCACAGCTCCAGCTAAACTGAGAGCACCTATTTGAAACACTTGACCTAATAAAGAGTACATATGGATCTTGCATGCACTGAGATTCTAGAAAAATTATTTGTGGATGGCTCTAGATACAGGCTTCTGTTAAGGAAAGATCACAGAAATGCCTTTTCTACATGGAATGGACAGCACAGTATAAAGAAACTTAGCTACAGAAATATCTTGCTAAGTCTTCCTCATATCTCTACAGAGGTGGAATCAATGCTGAGTTAGAAGCTTTTGTTACTCTTCCATTTGGATATAAATTTAATAGAAGGAACTTGCTACCTGCATTATACCAAAATGTAATGCTGTAGAAGAGATGCAGTAATACTGGAGTAACTGATGTAATACTTTATACAACTTCCATATGGACAAGAGTTCAGGCCCGTTACATTACCAGAAATGATTCTCTGAGGGATTCGAAAAAGTTTACTGGCTTTACCTTCCACTATACAACTTAAGTTCTTCAATAGCACTCCTTTACAACTTTTTATAATTGTCTACATGCAACACTAACTTGTGATACTGCAGCAGTGTTACAGTCCCTACTACAAGGCTAACACCTCAATACACTTAAGTCAGACGCTTTGGCAACTGAGAAGTGGAACTTCTCAGTGTGAGAAACAAGGACTCTATTCTGAATAGCCACAGCTGTTTATTTCTGGTCTAGGCATCTGGATGCTTTTTTTCTTACTACAGATGATATGGTAGCAAGAGAAGTCTGTCCCACTGTTGTAGTCACTGCAATAGCTAGCAATCAGGCTTTTGCTGCAGTGAAGACAATACCTCCCCTAACTGCTTGCTTGGTAAGATACCCTTACAGTGCAAGTTTTAGTCCATCAGTGGAAGGTAAGTATCAACTATTAAAGCAACAAAATAGCTTTTTTGATCAGTAGATAAAATTTAGACTTTAATATAAATTAACATCAGTGATGTCATGAACAGTCAATTTATGCATAGGTAATTAACCACAAATCAGTTTACACATGACACTCTTCACCGTTTAACTGTAATGCTAATATTGCTTTTATGGTGTTGAACATCAAGCACAAGTTCATCTCCAACCTGAACTTGGATGGGTTCATCGAGAACAACTGCAGCTTGTTTCCAGTGTGAGGATGCATCAGATGTATTCAAGCTATGGTCTTCATCTAGATAGATGTGGTACCAGAAGGGAATTGCAGTGACTCGGCCAGACTTACAAATTTGTACCTAAAAATATTTAAAATATGAATCAGTTACACCCTTTTCAAAGAAGTAAGAAAATAAAGTAGTTCAAACCATTTTAATCCATTTCAGAGATACCTGCAGACAAGTAAATTCTGTACTAAAGTTTTCAGCCAAGGTAAGCAATTAATGAGCAGCGCTGGAGAACAGCAGTTAAGCACACTTCTAACTTTATGTATACACCACTCACCTTCACTTCTCTGCTGGAGCTGTTCAACAAAGGGTTCATGAGATCTAGCCTCAAAAGCTCTGCTGGCTTGCTCAGGGGTAGACATGGTAATGTAGAGAGATCCAAATACACACGAACAGGTACCTAGGAGCATATACCATAACTTCAGGCATCGATAGCCATTAAAAAGTGAAAAGTTAAAAGACTTAATAATGCAAAAGTTCCTAGAAATTACTGTAATGCCTGTAAGACAGCCAAAATGCAAAATACACCCTTCTAGTCCCTTTTGAAGTGTGACTGTTGGGGTACAAGGTGGTGAAGGAGATAGTAACAGCACAATCACTATTCTGTACAGTAACACTGCATCTTTCATTACTCAGACAAAACTTCTACACCAGTTCTAAAACAAACATTACCCATTTTAGTTTATCTCGAGGTCCCTGTCTGGTCACATAAACCTCTCTTGATAACTTCAACAATATGAAAAAGATTCAGCTCTTCAGTTTTCTTGCAGTTTACACCAAAACTAAACAGCTAGGCAGCTGCAGGCTTTGGAACTGTGCCTGGAAGACACCCATCAACTTCTTACCTTGAACTGGTTGATAAAAGGGGCTATATTAAACCCAAGAGTTGGTTCTGTTCCTTGAACAGCACTCTCCAGTAACAGAGACTCTGATTCTACAAGCATTCCATATACCAACACATACTGTGGGAAAATCTTCCCTCCACTGTGAAGTAAACATCTGTAAAACGAGAGAGATTTCACCTTTAAAGCATATCATTCATCAGTAATGAAAGAACATTAAGTACGTTTAAGAAAGGAACACTAGTTCTTCCTCTGAAGTCAAGTGCTCCTAAGCATTTCCGTTTGATCCCATTTGACCATACAGCTGTATCAGACAAAAAAGGAAAACTTGTCACATAATACTAGAACTATGGAACTAAGTCGTGTTTTCTCTGTGTCAATATTGGAAACAGTGATATTTCAAGATGAAGATAGTGGGTTTTATTCATAGCAGCAGCATCTAACACTGAAGGACTGGCAGAAATACTTAGTAAAACTGCAAGTCAGGAAGTACATACTGTTGGGAGACACTGGTTAAGAAGGCAGCATACCCATAAGGAAACAAAAACTCATGGAAATTTAAGTCACCCTTCTTTAAGTGTTTAACAAAAGTTGATACAGGAGACAGCGTTTTTTTCCTGAAAAGAACACATGAGCCTTGCTTGGTCTCTTGCTACAGAGTATCACACTGCTGAGGGCAGCAAAGGGCTAGAAGCTTTCACTCAGCATAGTATCAAACACCTCCAATTCAATACAGATTGTTTTAGGTTTCCTTTTCCTACAGCAGGCCTCTTTTCATAGGTAGGTAAGTAGTGCACTATTGGATGTATTTTCACACCAACAGATTTGAGTCTGCATATGACAAAAGTCAGAGTAATTTCCCATTTGTTCTTACAGCAAAAAAAGTCTTTCAAGTCATCCAAAGATTCAAAGCTTATAAAAGGTAATGAACATAAATCATACGGAATATTCTGCCATCACCAAGCATGAAGTCAAACAGAGAAGATTCCCCTAGCACCACAGAAGGACACAAACCTGTTTCACATTTACTTTTTTTGCCACCTGTTTCCATTATTTTATTTCTCTTGCTCTGCATTCTTTCCCACCCTTCCTGCCATGGCTAACAGCTAGCTTTGTTGCTGCCTCCCCGGCTGTTCTAACACCAAGGGGTTGTCTTTTAGCAGTACAAGTTTGTTCCAACAAGATTTTGACATGTAAATGAATCTGGGCTTTTCTAACCTTGCACTAAAAGCTACCTCAGTAATTGCTAAGATGTTGGCTATCCTGGGAACTTCCGATAGACCCAAGGAATAATATCTTCCATTCATATTCTTGTGTACAAAATATAAAGAAGTCTATGAAAGTCAAATCTTGACACTTTTTTTAGAAGATACGTGTATACAATGGTCCCACCAGAAACACTCTGGGAGGTTGAACCATTCAGAAAACAAGCTTTTCCTGCTCTATAGAACCAACGTGACAGTAATTTTGTAGTTAGAAGGAATATTTTCAGAGGTTTTCAGAAAATTACAGATTTCTAGGAATACTTTTGTGAATTTATACTGTACCTGGATATTGCAGCCTTTTCCATCACCTCCTGCTGGATTAAACCTGATGTCTCTATAACATCCAAGATAATAATACTCCACAATTTGTCTGATTTGGGTCTCTGTAGAACCACACTTTCATCTTCTAAGTGGCTGAGCCAAAACTCTAGTGTTTCCTTAGGGAAATGGTTAGCTTCTGAAATTACATTAAGTGCTGCCTGATGCTGTTCTTTCTCAATAGAACTATAGGCTCTAACTGGTCCAAGTTTGCCAGCTATAATTGGCAGGATGGAGAAGCCTTCAGATACATCTAAAATGTACAAAGGGTCAGGAGCCATATCTAGAGAGCTCTTGTTCTGACTCTCTTGGAGGTTCATCCCACTGCCATGTCCATCAACATCCATGGACTGCAAGTCCTTAGTTGGATTTAATGACAACAGCACTTTGCCCATGGCAGCTTTAAAACATTTGTGGTATGGTAGATTGTTCAGCAGGGCTATTTCTGTGGATTCCAACACACATACTTGACCATTGCCATCCTGTTTGCTAGTTGTCTGAAGACCAGCCAGAGCATTACATAATTCAGCCTCATTGCCCAAACTCAGTGTGTCATCTCTGTCACTGAAGTCCATCCCACACTCTGAAGTCAAAGAAGAAACCTTCTGGATCTTCAAGTAGCAGTCTTGGCAGCAAACTTCCATCATCACAGTATCTCCAGTCTTCACAGAATAATCTTGGCAAAACAGCACAAAATAGTAACATCAGTTACTTTACAGCAAACATCAGTGAAGCAGCCATACAGTGCTTTAAAAAAAAAAAAAAAAAAAAAAGCATTACCTCATTAGCTGTTACTAGTGTGTATGAAAGAATTGTTCTAGTCTGTAGCCCATAAGCTGAAATCTGCAATTGTGCCTTAACATTTGCCTTAAACTGTCCCACACTATTCAAAATTGATTTATTCTCAAAATAAGCCTTTCTACAATAAATAAATATTACTTTAAGTGTTCTGTCAACATTAGAGTTCAAAAACATACTGGTAAAGAAATTGTTTTTGCTTTAAAATGCTAAATATTAAATGTTTACATTTTAATACCTCCTGTAGACAAAGGTAAATTTGTAGTTACATGGAAAACAATAGCTACAGTTTAGAAGAGGTAATTTATTAAAAGTAAATTTTACTGGAACATTTACAGTGTACAGCTCAAGATGGTCTTTGGATACTCTGCATACGCTCTAAGAAAGTAAATCCACTGATACAGACCAGAATTGCAAAACAAAAATGCTATAGTTTGACAAACATTTCTTTCAATGTAGGCTGAGTCTCTTCCCTCCCCTACACTGTCAGTCGAACCAGTCTATGGCACAGCTGCCCCTACTGTCTATTGATACTAAATTAGGAGCAGCTGTGGACTACCCCAAGGGTAGAGAGGCCTTACAGAGAGAGCTGGATAGACTAGACAGCTGGGCAATTACCAACAGTATGAAATTTAACAAGAGGAAGCACCAGATTCTCCACCTGAGACAGGGTAATCCTGGTTATATGTACAACTGGAGGACAAGAAGCTGGTGAGCAGCCCCACGAAAAGACAGCTGGGGGTTTGGGTTGATGGCAAGTTGAACATGAGTTAACAACACACCCTGGCAACCGAAAGGGCCAACTGTGTCTTGGGGTGCATCGAGCACAGCATAGCTAGCCGGTCAAGGGAGGACAATTGCCTCGAGGCAATTGTCCCACTCTGCACTGGTGCAACCCCACCTTGAGTACTGTGTGCAGTTTTGGGTGCCTCAATATAAGAAGGACATCAAACTATTCGAGTGTGTCCAGAGGAGGGTGACCAGAATGGTTAAAGGTCTCAAGAGCAAGACTTATGAGGAGTGGCTGAGGTCGCTTGGTTTGTTCAGCTTAGAGGGGAGAAGGCTGAGGGGTGACCTCATCACAGTCTACAACTTCCTCAAGTGGGACAGCAGGGGATGAGGTACTGATCACTCTCTGGTGACCAGCGATAGGACACGAGGAAATGGAATGAAGCTGCGTCAGAGGAAGTTCAGATTGGACATTATGAAAAGGTCCTTCACTGAGACTGTGGTCAGTCACTGCAACAGGCTCCACAGGGAAGTGGTCACAGCACCAAGCCTGTTAGAGTTGAAGGAGCATCTGGACAACCTCTTAGTCATGTGGCTTAATTTTAGGTAGTCCTGTGAGGAGCAGGGAGTTAGACTCAATGATCCTTATGAAACAGGAGAACTGAAAATGGGTAAATGGAGAGTAAAGGCTGTTGGAAATGACACTGCCACTATGTCTGTGGGTGGAACAGTATTCAAGTTGAGTCCAAAATGGAGGTAAGGGGTAGGTGGGAATGTTTAATTTTGTTTTTGTGGCAGTAGCATCTAGCAATTCCTACACCACCTCCCTTTCACAAGTCACATCTTGACTATGCAGAGCCAGTCAGTAGCCCCACTTTTTGGAGTTGTTCCACAATGCATTTAATTCAGTATAGAAAAAAACCCACAGCTTAATGAAATGAAAAGCGTTCTCCCAGATCTTAAGGAGGTCCCTTATCTGCTTCATAGCAGAGTCCCACGAACAAGCCCCGATGCAGGGATTGTACACTACAATCCAGAAACATGATCAGGAACCACCTCACAGCTCTCTGCTTTTGAACTTCTCCTAAACGTATCTGCTGCCACTTCTTAACCTCTGAGATAACCTAACTAGCTCAAAACCAAAGTGAAATCAAGTTAATGTACTGCAACAAGAAAATCCACAGGACTTACCAAGGAGGCCCTGCACAGGATAGACTGCCTGTTCCCAGCAAGTTTCCTCACTGGGACTTGTAGATAGAGTGTGCTCATCATCAAGCTGTAGTACAAACCACACCACAATAGCATCTAGTATTCCTCCTTCAGTGACTGGCAGGCTGAGCTTCCAGGGCTTTCTAGCTGCAAGGCTTTTCAGCTCCTGACCAAAGTGAGAAGAGAGAAAAAATGAGTTTCTTTCCATGAATAAAAAAATAAGTTTTATTACACTAAATTACCCAAATCTCTGCACCAGTCCATGAGGACACCCAACAGAAATCTGAAGTTAACAAGCTGCTACAATACCAATTATCATCACTAGCACTCACTAGCATAGGAACCGTCTTCCCACATGCAAGTGCAATTATCCACATGACCAAACTGCACCCATCAGCCATTAAAGCAAACGTGCCTACATCTAAGAACATACATATTTAAAAACACTGAAAACTGCAAGAAAGGCTTTAGACTGGCAAGGCTTGCCTTATGAGAAGTAATAAAAACACAGCCAGTCTTTTGGGCTGGATTCAAGCCAACGCTTAGGCACGTGCTTTACTTGAAACCTGTGTTCAATCAGTGCTAGAAATACTTTAAGCACTGAATTCACTTGAACAGAGGTTCAGCAAAAATCATTACAAAAACACTAAGTCAAACATCTTTGAGGGTATTTTCTCTGATACCTGGGCTATAGGCTTTCTGTAAAAGTTCAGGTATGTACAATTTCACTACTGGGAAGAACCAAGGTCTCCCCTAAAGGTATCAGGTTATAAATTCTCCAATACTCCTACAAAGTTTTGAGTATGTAACAGTAATTAAGTCTTCTTCCATGTACGATTTATTTTCCTCAGTAACTACCTTCTGCTACCAACATTCATGAACATAAAAGGCCCAGCTCCAATGTCTTGAGACAGTTCTGGCAAAAACCAATTAAGAGGAGGTCAAGTACAAGGGACCAAAGATTCTCTTGGTCAAAACATTCTGCCTAGTAACAGCCTTTCCTAAACATTTATCAGCTTCCTAACCTTTCAATCTTATAATACAGAGGGCAAAAGAGAAGTTCTACTCTAAGAACATGAGTAGCTCTTACATGCTGCATTTGTTATTTTTTTCCTCTTTATTCTCATTCTGTGTTCTCCAAGAGCTGGTCTACCTCTCTCCTCACAATTGAGGGATGGCTGAACGACGCACATGTTAAAATTACTGGATGCTAATAAAGATCATAGTAAGATCTCACTGCTCTTCAGTAGAAGTGCTTTGCCGCCAGTCATTTCTTCTGTACATCCTCAAACGGGGAGGAAAAGAGTAGTAAGCTGAAGCTTTCCTGGCAGTAAGTCCCTTGAAGCACGTAAGCAAGGCAGCAAGAGCACAAGCATACATCTGTTTCTTGGTTTCTGGGAAGTTATAGCTGTTTAGAAGTATATTTGATATTAAAAATATTCTTCCTGATTATTCCTCAAAAGCAGCAGGCCCAGGGTTCTCATCCACAGGTTCTAGTAACTGTAGTATTACATTCCTCTCTTGTGGTACACAACACTTAAAAAAACCCACTTGAAGGCAGTTACTTCAGCTTCCCCTGCTCTCTACCATGCTGCTCATCCCATATTTATTCCTCACATTTGTCCACTGCATAAACCTTTTTCTATTATTTATGACAATTATAGACTCAAACAGCTCTAGCACATCAGGACGGCAATTTATCAATTAGTTTAGTGAAAGAGACAGTGAAGAAAATAAAGCAGCTCTGCAGGAATAGGTAGTAAAAAAACCAAACCAAAAAAGAAAACATGCATTAAAAAAGTAAATGGGACTACAAATAGAAACAAAAGCTACAGAAAGAATGCAGTTATCAAGTTTCCTATGTCTTAATCCAGAATTTCTCAAATAGTCCACACAGTAACTTCTCATGAAAATTAGAAAGATCCAATATCTGTAATTGTTGGCAAGAGCACAGCTCCTTTAGGGCCTGAAAGTGAGACTGAGCTTTGATTACTGGCTGCTGAGGTAAACACTCACTTCCACTCCCAGTGGCACTAATCTGCTGCCAGCAAACATGCACACAGGTAGTACCGGGCTAGGTGCAAGTGTCTGCAGCCTGTAATTATGGCCACACCTTGTTCCCCTGCCTGGGAGGAACTGAGCTGCTGCTGCTAATAATAGCAGTAATCAGCATAACTCAGCTGCCTTTTTTCTTTTTTTTTTTTTTTTTATTTTATTTTGACTTATTATTTCTCTGATCTGTACTGATGTCTTTGAATCCTCCCATAACTCAGTTTGAGAAACACTGTTGCACCATATTTTAAGTCTTTTTCTCAGTTCTGTCAATTTAGGTCTGGATAGTTGGTACAAGCAGAATAAATGCAACATCCCTCTCATTCTTTGAAATACAAGTTTAGAAAATGGGTCTTTGAAATTACCTTACTAGTGCTAAGTGATTTCTTATCTGAATTTCAATCTTTAGTACGCAATTCTGCTACTGTTTGTAAGTATTGCAGGTTTTTTTATTCCGATAGGAGCACAGACAATTTTTCTTTTTTATTTTTTAGCTGCACCAATTGACCATCCAGGCGTGGCCATGACAAAACTACCCCCCCCGCCAAAGCAACCTACCAGTGTTTGGAATTGCTGTATTTGCCCAGTGACAAAAGTAACAACAAACAGTAACCAATGATTCAAAATAAATCAATTGTATTTCTTCCCTTTACTTTTACTTATGATATCTTACCATTTCATGACAGGAATCCTCCACTGGTCTAACTGAACCTTCAAAGGAGCAGTTCTGAAACACTGTTTAAAGAGTAACAGTGCTCTTTACTCTTTAAAATTATCTTTACATGTCTGCCAGCAGGCAGATGCTTACAAGTAGGCATCTCTCAGATGAGAGTAATAGTTTCTTATTGATGCTAGAAGCAGAAGCAACATTAGGTCACAGAGAGATCGCTCCCAATGGTACACTGAAGAGCCTTGTCTTATTTCATTTTTAATCTCAGGATGTCAGACAAGCCAACTAGGAAAAGCTATTGATTCAGAAAATGCTGCAATTCCTGGCCAAGCAGTAGCCAAGAATAATTTCATTTATATAACACAATCTATTTTAAGCTCTGACTCAATGCTAACTCCTCACCACAGGTCAATGAGCCAGAAACACACCAAAGATCAGATCTTTTTAGCTTGCTCAGCCTCAAGTAGCTGAGGTCCTTTGCCTTACAGTTCAGGCCTATTTAGTATATACATACAAACATATTTTGTGCAAAATACACAAAATAATGCTACCATATTTTAGAATGCCATTACAGAAATACTGTAAGACACCAAGGGAGCTGAAGAGTAGACTCAAACAAGTTGAACAGGATAAGATAATTTCCTCATCTCACCTCTCTTTTACACCTTTTTTACAGACATTTTTATGCCAGATGTAAAATACATCCATTTCTTGAAGACTAACTTTAGAGGAATAAACTTCGGTCAGCTCTACAACTGCACAAATCATTTAAGATGGGTCTATTGCATTCTTCCTCCCCCTCCCTGTACTGAGGCTGGCAGTTTTTTGATCCTATAGTGAGCTAGTTTAATTCCCTAACCTATGCCAAACAAACAAACAAACTCCACCTTCAAAAACTCAGATTGTCATCTGATGAATCACATCACCACAAAAACAGACAAGTATCAAAACCAGCAGAGGATTTCAGTGCAGCCCTGCCAACTTCGCACTTGGGAACTGTTCTGAAATTGAACCTGGAATGCAAGTAAGATATGGGACTCTTGTTATTCATAAATAGATTACATATATAGGACATAAAAAAGATCATTACCTGCAGATTGTTGAAATCTACTGTCATTACTTGACAGGGTTCTGTCAGAGGTACATAACCCCCAGGAATACGACTGAGCTTCTCAGTGGTGTAAGGTTCAACAGTTTCCTCTGAACCAGCAGAAGCGTATGTTGGACTAAAGAACTGCACTGAATTTGACAAGCACACACCAGCAACTTCTTGTGTTCCCACTCTGGGAGTAAAGGAAAAAAGAGAAGTGAAACTTCAAATAATTTGACAGAAACACCCAAAGGAAATTCTTCCCAGTGGGGCTAAGTATTTTTAAATGCATAGAGTGTAAGAATAGAAAAACTAAAAAATAGTAAAACAATTCTGTGGGGTTTTTATGTTCAGAGCAGCTCTAAAGCACAGAAAATGCACATCACTTTCAGAACTGAATGCTGTCACCAGAAATTGAGAAAAAGCCCAGTATGTCCTTTGTCAAAGGCCACAGACTTTTCCCCCCGTAAGTACAACTCACTGAGTCTTGACAGAGAACTAGAAAGAAGAATATACCCTGTGATAATAAGAACAAATGAAGTTTTTCTTCTGCTGCTGCACTAGACAGATAGTGAAGGTGTTTCTTTCAGGTGAACAGAAGAGTCAGAACAAAGATAGATATGCAATAGGAAAAATGCATTTTTGGAGTCTCTTTGACCTAAAACTTTCATTTTGCATTTATATATTTATCAAGCACAATCTATGCAGAGTAAGGCATTTTTCATAGTTACATAGCTGCAAAGAAAGTCTCAGTGTTGATTTCTTGGTGGAAAAGGCTTTGACAACTCAGAATACACATATCCTCTCTTGTAAGACAGAGGATCAATCAGGTTTCTAGGAACAATCTTGTACGAAAAGCTTAAAAGAAGAAAGAATGCTATAACTGCTTTAAAACAATTACTTACATACACTGTCCGCCTCTTAGGTTTGAGGACTTAAGATATATTCTCATTTTCAAAGTACGAGCCAGGAAGTTACATGAGAGGAGTCTTGCACAAGCTACACTATATTCTAAAAAAGTACATTTGTCTGTGAAGGACTTACTGTTTCCCATTTAAGTGACAGCTATCAATCAAATCTACATTCTTAGTGAGATCTAGCACTCAGGTCAAATGACAACCAGTTAAATTTCTATTTCTAGAACTATTTTTAATTCTGAATCACTTTCTCAGGAAACTCCCCTCCCTGCAAAAGTTCTCCCTACAGTTAAGACTAGACAGGCTGTCTGATAATATTCTCATCAGACACGGTCATCTCCTTAAAGCTCCCAATTGCAGAATTGAGTAAGTTGCCTTTTGTCATAACCTGGATTCTTAGGCAAATATACTTTGACCATTAAGCATAGCTAAAAGACAAAAATTAAATCAGATTCCGTCTTTGGAGCAGATTCCCTAGCAATAAAAGTGTATGTGATATATAGAAAGCACAAAGTAGTAAGTACTTCACAATAAATACTAAAAAATACAGCAACATTATCAACATTTATAATCTTCTCACCTGCTCAGTGAAGTAACTTAGATATTTTAACAACAAGGATGAGAATGTATTCTCCTTCATTTGAAATTGAAACCATGTATTATTTTAAAAGAAATATTACAACTAAAACAGAACAGCTGCTGTATGAGGCCTGTATTGTGGAAGAGGTGAGCAGATTATTATATTATCATGAACCCTTCCGGCTTCAGTACATAGGCATACAAGTACAGTCACTGTATTGCCTCTCTTTCTGGGGCCTAATCGACTAGAAGTAAAACATTAAAGATACCTGAAACCAGTAATTCTTACAGTGACTTAAATTAGTAGGTTAACCAATATTCTGGCATATTTATTCAAAATGACTAAATGTAGATGCACTCATGTAGCAAACCTATGTTCTCCTAGAATATTGTTTTACTGTACATATGACTCTTGAAAGATACCTAGTTCAAACTTGAAAAACAGCATGTAGTATACTCTGGTATCTTAAAAGTTTTGTGGAAGTCTAAATTTATCCTCAGTAGAACTTGAGTCTTCTCACAAGTTGTGTTTACTTCCAGAAGAACAAATTAACTGACATGTTCACATGGATGTGAAACAACTGCTTCAAAGAGAGAACAATGACTTCAGGAGAAAATTAAAACTAGCCATTAAAAAACCAACGTAGTTACATTAACACCAAAGCAGAGTTAGGCCCTATCGCCATTCTAGGGAACACAAACGATGGGTACAAGTAGCACCAGCTATAGTAAAGAAACATTACAACTATCACCAAAACATCAAGTAATAAAGCTACAATAAGGGGTAAACCAGCATAAAACTTTTTATAAAGTTGGCTTAGTGCACCAGAAGTAGAATTATATGAAAAGTGGTACAATTTATCTAGAATTTCACTATATCCTAGGAAAAAACACCCCTAAAAACAATCAGAGCACAAGAAATGCAGCATAACTTAAAATTGCTAAAACAAAGGGACAGAACACAAAGCAGATCAGACACAGATAAATGACTGTGACATGCAAGATTATCAACAATTGGAGTGAGAGTCCCTCCCTCAGCAAGATGAATCAGTGTTTGATGATAGATTAAACACACTTTTAAATGTACTTCAGAAAAAAACCTCAGGTATTCATAGATTTCTGGGCTCTACATCTACTTATAACCACTCAAAAAAATTAAATAATGAGGAAGAGCTCAAAGAGAAGTTATATTAATTGTACAAGACAGAAACTGTACTAGACGATATAGAAATCATGCAAAAAAAAGAAGTATTTTCACACTGCTATTTCGTTAGGCATCTAGCTCAAAAAACCCATCCAAACCCAGAAGTTTTGCTGTAGATCATGAAAACACTTAAGGAAGAGTAGAGACATGCACATCAGAATAATTCAGAGAGATCTGGATAGTTTAAATCTGACGATAGGCAAGTATTTTACATAAAGCTTTACATAAAGCACTTGTTAAAATAGATTTAAGACAGGTATTCTTACCGGAGCAAAAGGATCTCAAACTATAAATGTGGGAAAATTTAAAGTGACATTTTTCTTCTTATTGCAGCATATAATTAATTTGGGGCAATTGTTTCAGCCCTGCTAGCCACCTGACCTTAAGCTACACCATTAGAATGGATTGTTAATTCAACAATCCAAAGTTACAGTACATTAACTTTCATTCTGTATAAATTTTGTAAGGAACAGTCAATGCCATGTTTCAAGGCAAAAACCTATCTTCTAATTGATGAATAATTAACTTTCTTATAAGCAAAGTTCTTCTACAACCATCTGCTATAGGAACTTCTGTCTCTTTCTGGGCATTGTCCAGGTCTACTGCATTAGAAAAATCACTGGCTATTTTTCATTCAGTACACTGAAGCTCCTGTAAAAGTGTTTTATTTAGTCTGCATCAAGATTAATCCCAAACAAAATACATGAAATCCAAACCTCTCAGACTGCCTCCATACAATGATGCTGTTCTAGAAGATCAGAATAAAAATGAATAAAGTAGTTGATGCACACTTGGAACTGGTCTCAGCAAAGAAACCCTACTGTATGCTAGTTCAGAAGAAGGCAAGGCACATACTCAGAAAGGTAATGCCAGGTGGGATTATTAACACTTAGATTTTACAAGATCCTGTCCTCATCTTCTGAAATGGTTAGATCCAGCAGCGAAGTATGAAGCAGATTATAAAGACAGTAAAACAAGGATAAGGGCCAAATATTAATCCAAGAATCTCCAATATAGAAATTAAGAAGTAATTTTACTCTTAAGGAATTACATTTCTTTAGTATGTGTTAAAGGCATGTATTTCAGCATAACTGAAACCCAAGAGTTTCTGATGAAGTGATCCAGAAAGTCTGAACCATGGCAGGGGTTGGGGGTGGTGTTGGTGTTAAAGGCACTATTGGGGGGGGGGGGGGGGGGGGAGAGAGCCTGGAAAAGGGGTGGCAAGGGTGGTAGCAGAAATCTGTTCAGTGAAACAGATATGAAACTGATAATCAGCCATTCAAAAAAATAAAGAGAACAGTAAATGAAAAATCCTCAATACAAAATCACCAGTCTCTCTTCCCAAATTACAAATATGGGTTCAAACTGTGCTAGAGTTTAAACATACCTGTGATGTCTACGTATTTCTTTGCATTCCACTGCCATTCCAAATATTGTAGCACTTGCAGGAATAACTCTGCCATAGTCTCCAGTACTGACATCTTGATTTTTAGGCTGTGAAAACATGAACAACAACATGCAATAAGACAGTGACCTATTTCTACTATTACTGCAAAGCCTAGGTTACATATCGAGCCATTCAAGGTTATAGTCAAAACATCAGTAAGTTCTTAGTGACTAGTAAAGTTTCTGGTGTTTGTCATTCCAGATGACCATTAAAGGAGTTTCTTAAATACTGTATTTCAATATATCCACACATCAGCTTTACTTTTCAGCCTACTACTTCCTCTGTGTAATTCTAAAAGTGTTTTTTTAATTTGTATTGCATTAGAATATACTGAAACATTTGAGGACCTTTCCTCTATGCATCATTCCTATACTTAACACTAGAGGTCATCAGTTTCAGTTCAATACAATACAAAAGCTTTCAGCTAGGTAAGACTTTTTTTTAAATTAGTTGGAATCAAGGCAAAGTCAAAATAAAAAGAGAAGTCCTTCCATTTCATAAGGCCTAACAGAGGTTAACCCATATAAGACTCCTTGTCTTATTACTTCACTTAATGTGTGCTAGCTAAAATACAAAATACATAAAGTAAAATCCAAGACTCAGTGGAATTGTTCAGTCTTCCAAAAAAGTTCAAAGTTAGCAAAAATAAATTAAGAGCATAAGCACATGGCATATTTGCCACATTATAATCGACTGGTCCCTAGGTTATGATGAGAAATAATTCCACCATAATTCAACATTTTCTGCTTACACTGACAAAACTTTCTGCTACTAGTCGGTATCTCAAGTAATCCAACTTGCAGGAAAATAGTGCCTTTAAGACACACAAAACCCCCTTTGGTGTTAGTTACAAAGGGGGGGTCGGGGGAGAGAGGAGGGAAGAGAAGAAAGAAAGAAAAAAAAAGGAATGAACAGTGATCAAGAGTGAACCATCTCTGTACGATGGAAGATTACATCAGGGAAACATACATTGAAAGTATCTTGTCTACTCAGAACATGAGCTCGCAGAATTACAATGTATGCAGCTGCCTCACTGCCTTTTGCCAAAAATCAAATTCATAGAACAAACCTAGATTGTGCATTTTTAAAATATAAATAGGTATGATGTATTTATGAGACCATTGCTCCTCAATCACATATATCTGTGAATGTGTGCACATGCGCATGCACACACATACATATATGCATGAATATATATCAAACAAAACAGTAATCCCATTTATATGTATGTACCCACAACACCTACCTTTGGTTGTAAAAGTAGATGTTCCCAAGCATGTATCAGGCTCTCCACAATTCCTTCTCCAAACAAACCAGCATCAACTGTTTCTGTGACAACCAATGAAACTCTAGATAAGAAAAAGAGCACCATGAAATATAATGTATAACACACATTCCTGTTAAACATTCTTTTAAAGAAAAAAACCCACCACACCAATGCGAGCTCAAAGTAAAACTTTTACCAGTGTTCTGAAGTTTCAATACAGATGGGCAATTTAATTCTTCCAACAAATGATGTGTTTTGAATTGTTGTTATAAGTTATTCAAGATGCAGACATAAGAGAATAAATAATAAGCAAGAGTTTACCATAAAGCTTCTTGTTCAGTGTTTATAAATAAATTGTAGGGGAAGAATCTAGCCAAAATAGGAAGATGTTTCAGCCTGGGCACACAGCCAATGATACTGCAGAATATGTATTTTGTCTGAATCTTGTGCAAGATGCATCCATGCATGTGTGTTAAAAAGGAATTTAAAAACCCCAAAACTATAATCAAAACAAAATAAGATTCCTGTGCAGACTAGCAGGCCCTAAAATACTAAATCCTTTGGATTTAAACCAAAAAACATACGGCGTAAGACATTTCCAGAACAGTAACCATTTATTCCTGACAGGGGACATCCAGTAACTCATCATATACACTAAGAGGACACATATAATCAGTTACTATAGCTCAGCTGACACAATTAGACAAGGCTTGACTGGTATGCTAAAACCACGGGAGCTTCATCATTTTAGATTATGAGCCTGTACGATCACCAGACACTTTATTAAATGTTAGTAGTTAGAAGTAAAATAGATTATTTCCTTCCCACAGTTAATCCGCATCCCTAGTAGTGGTGAGATGAAATGATCAACCAGTCCTTCACATATACCAAGACAAAAAAAATCCCCTCAGATTTCTACCTGCCAAAAATTTACAGATCCTCCTGAAGAACCCCTGCTGAATGGGACAGTGAACAAGGAAGAGCTGGGTAGCATAAAAAGCCTAGATCACGTACACTGAAAAATAAGCTACTTAATTTTCCAAAGCACAGGGATCTCTGCTATACAGACAGGTGGGCAGATGTGTATATATATATATATATATATATATAAAAAAAAGCTTGATACAAACACAAAAAACTTATTCTCACAGGACAAATTGCAACACCCTTCCACTGAATTTTACTTCCAGTAACTAAAGCTACACTCACAGCCCTATGTATCCCTCCCACAGCAAGGTGCTGATATTCACAGCTAGAGTCAGCCCAGCCACCACCAGACTTTCAGATGCAAACCACCAGGAATCCATGCACATCATATGGCACCTTCTTGCCTCCAAACACAGTAGCACGCTCCTCAGGGGACAGAGGGGAGGGGAGGTTTTCCCTCATTCCCTGATCAGAAGGGGCAGACAATCTGCAATTTCTGATCTCTCTTGACAAATACAGAAATTGACATGGAGTTGCAGTGGTGTAATACATCCCAGAAACAGTCTTTCTTTGCAGGCCCTATTACACACCTCCACCCTATTCATGGGCTGCAGAAGTAAGCCACAAGCTGTTAAGAGTGTGCTAAAATTACTTTTGATGTAGTAATCTAATTTCTCTTTTCCTATTGCTACAATATAATTGCATATGCCCCAAAGCTCCCACCATAAAAGAATTAAACTCCTCAATTTATGACATTGTTGATCTACCATAGGCATTAGTATGATCTAAAGAACAGGTTGTCATTTCTGCACTACTCTATAAAAACATAGAACATACATACCTTATGGGTAATATCATAGGTAATATCAAAGTTACTTCCTGTTTAGATCACAGGGTATTTTCAATTTTCTTGAAATTAAGAGCAAATTAAAAATAGTATCACAACAGAGCACAACAACGTACCTTTCAGGTATATGCTTTGGAATTTCTATATCAAGTGACTTCAAATGCAGAAGTTTGATCTCTCTTTCCATATTATTTGCAGCTACCACATCACAGGCAAGTTCATACATGGTTTTCGATAATTCACAGGCATAGACAAAAGATGCTCCTGCCTTTTTTGCAAACATACTGAAAAACAAGAATCAGGGATTTTCCCCTCCAGTTTAAATCATTTTAGGTAAAGCATGACAGAATACTGAGTTTTCTTAAAGTTCTATTTCTGCATCTGCTTCACATCTCTAAGAAAACAGTTCAAGTCTAAAAATCGAGTGAATTAGTATCTCTTGTGTGAACACCGATATTGCACAAATTGATATCCTCTTGATATGCTAGCACCAAAAAAAACCCAAACCCAAAAATATACAGGTAGCATAAGGATACTCCCCCAGCTATGCTAAGCCCACTCTTTATACTAGGTTCAATATTCAAAGACAGGACATGTGACATTACAACTCCAACACCAACATGAGTAATTCAATTTATACAGCAGTTATTGGCAAAAAAGCATCTGCAACAAATAATAATAATTAAAAAAAAAAATCAAAAAATACTACTAGGCTCTGACCTCCAGACTCACTGACTTCTGAAAGCTTTGTTTCCTTTCTTAAGTTTTGCCTCAATAAAGGCATGACAGTAAATTACTTTTTCCACTAGCAACCAAATTTTAATAAAAAAAAAATTTGCTGTCGAACAAGTTCATGTTAAATATGCGCTTATGACACACCTCAAAATTCCTGTTCCTGTTCCAATATCAAGGACAGACTTGCACCCTGAGCGGACAGCATTCTCAATAGCTTTTAGGTAAGTAAGGTTCCTCTTGGTATCATTGAGCATGATGAAGTGCCAGCGTTCCACAAGCCAGTTTGCAACGCGGTAAAAATTCTCCTTTGCATCAGCAAAGTCTGGGTTAAGCTTCACTGCTTTATGAAAATATCCAGCTGCTTCATCTCTAAAGCCCATTCTAAGAGTAAAAATGACAAATAAATAGAAAGCATGCATTCAGTGGCCAAGTACATGTAAATATTTGTGGGTCTGTAAAGAGGTCTTATATCAATGAAAAGGCAATGGAAATATTTTGCATTAGAAAGATTATCTTTAAAACCACTGATATTACCTTACAAAAAAAATAAAAAATTTACAGCTCTAGATCAAATCACTTTAAAATACAAAGATAGTCCAAAAATACCACCAGTCTTCATCCACTACTACATCTTTTGACAAACTAGAACAGGGTTTACAAGAACTTGCTGCAACAATATGACAGCAGCAACTCTGCAATCCAGTCTCACAGATTTTCAAGTCAAGAGAATACTACAAAGCCCCAAACCGCTTTACCATATTTAACTGGAACATATTGTAAAACAACCAAATTTTGAGTTGCCAGCACTCGCATTAAGTGGCAATATTGAAACTAAATTGTGAACTTGAAGCAAATTTTTATGATACCTGTAACATATTCTCTGATAAATCAGTCAGCACTGGAAAAAAACCAAATCCATGAAATGCAAGAAACATGTACATTTTAATGCAATGCTGGGAGAATTGTTCCTTAAAACAAAGTAATCACAAACCCCAAACCTAATTAAAACTATCTGTATCTACAACCTATGATTTCAATCTTAAAATTCCAGCCTCAGAAGACCTGAGAACTCTAAGCAACAGCAAAGCATCAAGTTTTGCACTGTTTGGAAAAAGTAGGAAAAGAATGCTTTACACTAATATATAAAAGCATAAGCTCAAACCATTTAAGAACAGCCCTACGCAGTACAATATACATGACCAGCTTCTTCACTTCAAAGGTCTGTTATATGTGACCTCAAGAAGGACCAGAATTAAAAGACATTAGTTCTCAGCAATCTAGCAGGAAAGAAAGAACTTCAAAAATTGTACGTTAACCACAACAATAGTTAACACAGTGACTCTGAACAATTTTGGTCTCTCTTTTGTTTAGTAATTCCTTAATAAATTGTTAGAAAATGTTTGAATGCAGTGCTTTTACGTTTTTACTTTAGTAAAAGTGCTTTTACTTTTTTTTTTTCTTTTGCTGTGACTATCAACATTTATTTTAGCATTGGCTACTATATTTTAAGCTGACAAACATGTAAAGTTCAGCTGTACACACGATACAGCATTAAAACATATGCTTGCATTTACTTTTAAGCACATTTTATGTGCTCTGCTGAGTTGGGCCTTGTTTGTTAACATACAATAATAAACGTGAACCTTACAAAAACTGAACATACATTACTACAAACCTGAAAAGATGTTCTCCCATACTATTACATATCACTTCATCATTCGGATACAGTTCAAGTGCTTGTTCATAACAGTTAAACAGATCTTGAATCCGTGCCAGAGAATCTAGCTCTTCTGCCCATTTAAAGAGAGTAAACTGAAACGTTTCCTAGGAAATAAAACATATACCACTGAGTTGCTGATAGTTAAGTAGGGAACTGAGCCCTGAAAACATCTAGAGGTATCCTGACATGCACCTGAACACCTTCATTTCCCTAAGCAGCAGCATACAATTGTTTGCTGTCATCCCAAGTTAGTTGGCTCACTTGAAGAAGCAGAAATAAGTTCTCAGATATCCACAGAGTATCATCACCCAGCAGTGTATACCAAGAGCCTGCGTGTATATTAATGCATACTGTATTACAAGCCAATACTAACAAGGCCCTATTTTTATTAGGCTTAGTTGACACACACAGACTAAAAGAAAAGTGTATCTATTCCCTTCTCATAGGGATACACAGCTTATTAAACAAGTTACTGGCTGTCTCCATTATTACTGTTCTCTGCTTTTATTTTGAAGACCGAGAGGGAAAATCAGTTACACACAACAAATCACAAGCACAAAACATGTCACAAAGCTTCAAGAGAAATACAGTAAATAAAATTGTTTCAAGCAATTCAAGGAGCACTTACTTTGACACTACTTTTTAACTCAGGAGCTAGATTTAGTACCAGGAGATAGTGAGCATATGCAGTTCCAAAATCCTGGTCCTCCAGGCAATGCTGAGCACTCTGCAAAGACCTGGAAACCAACTCCCGCCTGCCAGCTTCCTGACCACCTCTATGGTTACAATGAAATTTAGCGTTGGAGTTGGGCATTCTGAAGGACATAAATACTCGCTCTTCCTGTAACAAAACCAACCAAACAAAAAATTTGTGTATACTGTAGGCCAGAAAGGTTGCACACAAAGCTGACAGATCAAACAACATTTTAATTTTCACTAGCATTAGTAAAGACATCCTCCCTCCCCCCCAACTCCTAAGCATTCGAAAACATGCTCATCTCTATGCCACTGATAACTGCATCAACTTTAAAATGAGTATTCACCATTCAAAACTCAAGCACGCATCATGTTTATGTGAGACTACGTCCTGGAAACAGGCTACACTTCTTTGGTTTTTAAAATTAATTTTTGTAAAAGATATTTTAGCACGTCTCTGACCAAATAGTTTTGTACAGTGGAAGTTCATGCACTCGTAAGTTTCATAATCAACAACAAAATCTGCAGGTTAAAACTTTTCCACTTCAACAACAGTATCTTTCAACTTCAACAACAGTATCTTCATAAAGCAAAGAATCCCAGAAAAGAGCTAATGAGCTCACGGTTTATTTTACACAAGGCAACACGACTATTTCTCCCCTTAAGTGAAAGAGTTAACAGAATCAATATACATATTTTTACAACTGCTTCGGTTACCACTTTAACTTTTAATGCTTACTTACGTAAGACGGCCTAATACTGCCTTCAGGATTTTCAGATGTATCCTAAAGCTGAAGAAAGCGAACGTTACATGGAGAGGGACTGCAAGAAACAGCACCATCACAACTAGGGATTTTTTTTGTGTGTTTTTTTTTTTTTAAAACAAACAAAAAACCAAACAGCGGCCACGTCTCAGGCAAGCGCCAGTAAATTACACAGGAACATGCAAAACCAGCGACGGCCGTGCAAAGTCGCCTGCCACACAGGTGTGTGGACCCGGGGGCAGAGAGGACGAGAGGGCCGGCTCCCACCGGCGGCGAGCGCGGCGCCGCCGGGAAGCCTCGCAGGCCGCACTACTTCCAGACACTGCCCCGCCGGCGGGGCGAGCCCCAGGGCGGCTGCCCCGGCACAAGGAAAGCAGCGAGGTAGGGTAGAGTGCGGTGTGTGTGTGTGGGGGGGGTTCCCCTACGGCCGGGCCAAGGCGCCGGCCGCTCCCGCGGCCATCATCACCTGCTCGGCACGGAACGGGGCTCCCGCACAGCCGACTCTCACGCTGCTGGCCGCCGCCATCTTAGTGCCGGGCAGAAGCCACGGCGCATGCGCAGAGCGGCAGGCGCCGACCCGGCCGTGAGGGCGCTGCCGCGGATGTCTTGGCGCGCCGTCGGCGGTCGTCCCCTGAGGGGGCTGCCCGCAGCCCGGCCGCCTCCCCTCCGGCCTCGAGGGTGCCCTGAAGTGGGAGCGGTCAGCGCCGCCGGCAGGCACGGAGCCCTCTGCCCTCGCTGAGGAATCCCTCCCTCAAGCGGCTGCCGGCAGGACCGGACCCCGCTCGCCTCCGCCCCAGGGGCGGGAGGGCCGCGTCTCCTTAACGGACACGTTCAAGGACCGTAAGGCCCAACGCGGGATCGCGCCCAGCAAGATTGAAAAATCATTTTGCTTCTGTTATTCTTTATACTTTATACTCTCTACATTTTATTTCTGGTCAGTTTGCGACAAGATGTCATCGTCGTCATGCCCCCTGTCCGGCTTTTTCTACAATTTTAAGGTGTAGACATTCACTTGTCTTTTATTTGCTTAACGGAACAGCTGAGATTTACGTGTTTTAAGAACCAAGAAAAAACCAGAATGCCAGAAACTAGTATTACAGGAAAGCTAATGCTTTTGAAAGGTGACAAGAAGGAGGCTCTACGCGACTAAAAAAATTCATAACTTTATTGGTAAGGAAAAGGTTTGAGAAAAGTACAGACAAAACTCCATAAACTGTTTTTTCAGTGCTAGTTTAGCTTGTTACTTTTCAGGTGAAACCTGATGAATTGACTAGAAACTGTCTTACCATTTCTTCCTATCTATGCACACGTGGAATAAAGGTATTTTCATTGTCCATGTTCTTTCTCCATCCACAGCCAATCTTTGAAAGCTGGTAATTCAGCTCATACCCACAGGACGAGAAGTGACCCACAGCAATGCTAAATCCAGTCCCTTGCCATTTGATGCTGTTCAGACCTGCTCTACAGATAAGAACTACCACCTTAAATGTTTACCAGATGTAGGCCAAGAACTGCATGCTGTGCAGGCACTGCCTATGACTGCCCTGTAGTTACGGCATTCCTAAAATTTAATTCCACTGTTGGTAAGTCCCAAGAATGACAGCTGAGGACAACATTCACATCACCTGGTTTTAAGTCATAAACAAGTCCTAGTTGTCTTGGGCCTTTGACTAACAACTCTGCTCTGCAGCAACAGAGGTTGCGAGGAGCAAAATTCAGAGCTTTGCTCCACATCTCCAGTCCCTTATCTTGCTTGCTCCCATGCCTACACTACCACTTATGTTCTTTCTCTGTGGAGCCAGGCAGGTTGCCTGCTCTGGGGAACAACCACATGCAGGGCGCTGGAGTGCAGACCTTTTCTAAAAAAAGGCAGAGTTCATTTGGTCTTGTCCTACTTCTGTAACAAGAACAGGCCATGGCATTGTTTACTAATTATGAAATGTTTGGAAGCTGTTCATATTTACTTTCCTTCTCTAAAGCATGAATGCAGCTCTTCCAGGCTTTTACAGCTGAGGATATTGTATATGTCTTCATCTTTGAGAAACAAATGAGTACCACTTAAAAATGTCAGGCCAACATTTTGAACAAGATGAAAATTGCACATATGGAGGGGGAACGCGAGTCTAAATGAAAACATAGTGGCAGTTAAACTGTAATCCATGGGAAACTTAATTACTACTCTATAATATTATAAGAGGGGGAAAGTCTACAAATGTTTTGAGAGAAGTGACCTAAAGGAAAAAACTGAGAACAGGCAACCTGAATGACCCTAGAATCAATTTCTGATAGAGGAAAGACATTCTAGAAAAACATAAAATAAGAACTGGTAAAGCACTTGGGCTGGATGAAGTCCCTGAGGATGTGCAAATATTAATGTCAGAAAGTATCAAGAACTGAGCTCTAAAGGAGGATGTAATATCTTATTAAATCAACTGGTATCAACAAGCACCCAAGCCTTCCTTCAGTTTTGAAAGAAAAGCTATGAACTTTAAATTAGTTACAGATGGAACAAACTTCTCAGACTTTAGCTTAATTACGCTTCTCAGCAAGAGGATGACAGTATGGGGAAAAAAGAAAATATTAACAACAGGGGAGGGGGGAGAGAGAGAGCACACTAAAGGGAAAGGGAAGTACAGGCAATTATCATCTGTGGACAGTGAGGTGTAACAGGAGCTGGACTGGACCAAATACTGTAATAACCCAGTACCTCTGTAGTTCCATGATTCTCCAAACTTGTTCAGCTGTATTTTTTTTTTGGTCAGAGCAAATGCCAGATGGATAGCATAAATGGTTTGTAGTGTCTATTTTTAAGCATAAATTAAGTAGTACTGTGTGCTAATTTGACCCATTTTGGGGGAGAAGATTACTAAAATGTGTTAGTGTAAAATTCAGAAGAGTCAGTTCTGTTCAAAGGCTGGGAAAGATATTTGGTAATTTCATACTCACAACTTTTTAATGGAACACTTCAGAAAAAAAATGGCCACAGAACATAATGTTTGCAACACTGAAAAAGCATACAGCTGCATACTGAAATTGTTGGGTAAAGCTTGTGCCATAAAGGAGTGCCAGAAAGGAATGCCTGTCTTATCAGATATATAAATGATTGCCATAATAATAATCAAATTGGTTGCCAGTAGAATAAATAAAGTTGGTCTGCATCGTGGGTGGTCAGAGACTAGTCTGTTTCCATTTGCACTCTTGATGGATGAGAGGAGAGGGAGCATGCGGCCTAGCAGTACCTCACATATGTGTAAGGCCCCTAACATCTTGCAAGCCAACAGTGATGACACAGTCATGAGCAAGATGGGAGTTAGAAGGAAATTCTATAAACCTTCTATAAACCCACGACAGGGCTTTTCTCCTAACAACGGAGGTAAAAGTGCTTAGGCAAGGGAAGAAACTACAATACCTTGGAAGGATGCTGTTGCTAATCTTGTTTTCAACAACTCCACACAGCAGCATGTTGCAAATGGTGGAGCTGATATCGATGCTCTGTAATAAAATGTCAATAAAACTTGAAAGTTAAATTCACTAATTTCTAACCTATCTCTCCGTAACATACAGACTGGAGACACAATCAGCCACAGATCAGACCACTGTCTTTCATGAAAATCAGGATGTTGAAGTCATCAGACAAGAACATAAAGAAGGTATGATGGAACAAAACATACACTATGCTGGTGTATGCCTATTTTATAAAATGACTTGAAGAGGGTATATCCTGAAACCATGCTTGCAATGAATGTCGAGGAAAATAACCAAAGCAAAGATAAATATATGATATATGGACAGGATGTTGCCAGAGCTTCACATAGTCAATCTATGTCATGGTCTCTTAAAAGAGGCTACAATAAGGCTGTAAAATTTGATGACCTTGAGTAGGGAATGGCAGAAAAGAAGAGAATTTTCTAAACAGCTGATATAAAAAAACCTTCTAGCCTTAATTTGTGAAGGAAGCGCAACTCCTTTTATTGTTCATTAGATAGGTAATTTTTGTCCATTTAAATTAATGGGTTATTATTTCTCTTCAGTCTTCCATCTCAAGTTGTCTTTTTTCTTTTTCTTAAATCACAATTCTGCCATTTCAGGGTCCAACAATGGTTTGCACTGGTGGGTCAGGTTTAAGAAAAGATAGATTTAATAATTTTGGTGGTAGGAATCCAGTATGTTGTCTGGATACCAATACTGGATAAACAGTGTAAAATATCAACATAGTAGTGAATTTGTTTCCTTGCTTTATTATGTAAATACACGTCAACTCTTTTTATTCTGGGAAAAATGTGTTATGTGTAAGCATGTATTTCTGTTGGACTACTGCTGCTCCTTTTAGCTGCAACTGGAATGGAATACATTTTTACTTTACATGATTGAGGTAGGTATACCACTTTCCCCTAATAGGCCTGTCATGGTAGGACAAATCTAAATTTTAGACCTGGTGTTTTTTTGCCAGCTAAAAAACTCAGGGCTAAACTAAACATTCAATTTTTTTTCTTCTTTTTAAAAAACGTGAATGCAAGCAACCCCACACAATGCATGCACTTCAGTGGAATTATAATAGAGAAATTGCAGTTACTATAAAGAAGCATGAAAAATATTTTAATTTTAATCCTGAAGACAACTACAAGACAAATAAACGAACTATTCATGGAAGGCATACTTACTCTTGAAATGCTGCTCCAGTAATCTAAACAGAGATAAGGATTGTTTGTTATTTCTTTAAGTTTTGGGTTTTTAAAATTCTTTTTAAACAAAATTTTGAGTAGCATAGTAACTACTCAGTTAAATAATAATAGAAAATAAATATCACAGCAGATAATGTGATCTACCAGGTAGAACACTTGGCTGAAAGGCTGAACGTTCAGGGTCTGCCCTCAATAGCACCTCCTGGCCTGCTGTGATTTCAGACAAATCGTGCACTTTTAAGTAGAGCTGATCCGGCATGGCCACGGTCCTATTTAAGACTACTTTCAGGAACAATGATTATTCATGAGCCTCCACGTGGAAGTCCCCTCTCCCCACCCCTTCTGTTACACAATTGTGTTTTCCTATTTTCCTCATCTACATGAACAATGAGGACATTACCTTTGCCTTTGATCACAAAATTCTGTGCTTGCTTACGTGAGCTCAGTGACCGCTGTCTGGTGGGTAACACACACCCGCAGACTGGTTTCTGAAGCAGACTCTCAAGTAGTTATTAAAAAACCTAAATGTTTGCAAAATTGAATCTTCTACCCTATACACTGTTCTACAAACATGAGTAATTTTAAATGAGATTCCTGAAGTGCCCACCTATTTCCATACACGACTTCTGCAGGTCAGTGCCTGGGGTCGTAGAGAGGAAGGTTGATAGTAACGCTACCAGCCATCTTCATCTTGGTCATCTCTAGAAATTTTAGGTGCCACTTTTTAAAAGAAAGATAAAACTAATTTTTTTTTAATGTGAGTCTTCAAAATGTAAGTTATATCCAAAAAAGGCAGCTCTATTTTGTTTCTCTGGCCAATGCAGACTAGGCTTAACTGTGGGCCCAACAATATTATATTTAAATTAATACCAAAGCTCATTGCTCCAAAAGGAGCAGGAACTTACACTAAATTTGCCAAAATACAGAGAATGAAATAGATTGAAGTTACTCCCCAAGAAGACATCTAGACATATATTCATGACTAAATCCACAATCACCTCAGAAAGTCCCACCAAATCACTAGGAGTTGCACTACTGTTAAACCATTAAACCCATGAAATTATGGCTAAATTATAAACACAAGTGTAATTACCAGCCTTTTCCCTTTTCTTCATGGGTTTCCTAACGTTCTTAACCCAAACAATTCAGCAATGAGCGGTCTTCTCCAGGTCTTGCTCTTGCCGCAGGACTTGTTGATGAGAACGGTTTGTATTAGTTTATTTAACGAAGACATAAAGGTGAGGCTGTATCTACTTTACTCAGTACTTCACGGCCAGACACACGAGCAGCACAGGGACAGACCACCACCGCAACGCAGTCACGGCGGACACCGCCGACCGATTTTGGATCGAGCACCCCGTGCGCTGCCCCGTGCTTCCTCCCGCTGACGGCCTGCTCTGCCCCTTCCTAAAGCCCACGGACGTTTCCGCCAGGTGAATCACCCACCCGCGGCACCTCAAACCCGGGCGGCCTCCCCGCCCTTGCCAGATGGGGACAGGCAACCCGCGGCCTGCTGCGACAAGCCGCCGCCGCCTCTGCCGTGCGGGCTCTCCCGCCCAGGCCCTGCCGGGCCCCCTCGCAGCACCCCCCGCCCCGACGAGGGGGACTTCGCCTCGGGGGCGGGGGGGGCCCGGCGGCTGGTAGGGCAGTACCTGCCCCGGGACGCCCGTATGGGCCGAGGGGGCGGGCGGCTCTCCCGGGGACTGCCAGCAGAGGCGCGCCCTCGCCGCCCAGCCTTGTGTAACCGCCGCCGCGGGGCGGGAGGCGGGCCCCGGCAGGCAGGCCGTCCCGCTCGGCCGGGCGTGGCGCGGCGGCGGTGGCGGCGGCGGGGCTGCCGGGAGCCGGCGCGGAGCGGAGCGCAGCGCCCCCCTGCCGCGCCGAGCGGTGCCGCGCCGCCCCTCAAGTCAGCGGGGAGGGCGGCTCCGCTCGGCTCGGCTCGCCTTTGCCCGCGCCCAGCCCTGCGCGGGGGGAGCCGCCGGCCGCCGCCGCCGCCGCCGCCGCTGCCCTGTCTTTGTGGCCGCGGCTGCCGCTTCACCGCCGTGGGGACGCCCGCTGCGCCGCGACTGCCGAGGAGGTCGCTGCTGCTGTGGCGTAGCCGGGAGAGGTTGGCGGGGAGGCGAGTCCCGGCGCAGCGGCAGCCATGGGACTGCAGCCCCTGGAGTTCAGCGACTGCTACCTGGACAGCCCCTGGTTCAGGGAGCGGGTGCGAGCCCACGAGGCCGAGCTGGAGAAGACCAATAAGTTTATCAAGGAGTTGCTCAAGGATGGGAAAAATCTGATCGCCGCCACCAAAAGTGAGTGGAGGGCTGCGGGGGAGGAGACGCCGGGTCGCTGCGGGGGCGGCTCCCGGCGGCTCGGGGCCCGGCGCCGGGAGGTTTCGCCGTTGAGCCGGCGGCGCTTGGCTTTTGTTGCAGCGGGTCTTGCACCGGCTTTCTCCGGCCTCTGCCTTGGGTCCCCCAGCAGCCGCTGTGGGGACGCGGGTCCTCTCCAGCCCCTCGCCGCGGAGAGGGGGTAAGGGGGAGCGGCGGCAGCGCCGGCAGCAGCGCTGGGTAACTCCGCTTCTTGCAACGCCCGCCGCATCTGCCCGCTCCTTTGGCCGGGCCTGGCTCGTGTGTTTGGCGGTGCCGAGCCCGGAGTGAGCTACTGCTGTCTGTGTTAAATCCGCCGAGAGGAATCGGTGTCGAGTTTTACCGGTGCGTTGCAAGCTGGGCGTCTGCGAATCGTGTATTTCAAAATAGCGATGTACGTGTGCGTGCATTTGTAGTCTGAAGAGGCTGCTGAAAACGCACCTTTGTAAAAATTTCAAGTACGTTCAAGAATTACCAGACTTGCAGTTCTGCGGTGGCTGCACCAGTTACCAGTTCTACGTCTTTGGCCTCTTAAAAATGTGATGGCGTTTTTTAACTTTGCATTTTACTCTTTGAATATATATATTTATACATATATGGTTAGTTATGCTGTGATCTATGTGGGAATCATGTTATTTTCCTTGAATGACCATGTTAATGCATGTTCTTAATGTAGCGTTGTGGTAATACAATTTCTTCCATTTAACTTAAGATACAGTAGTGCCGTCCCCTAAATATCTAGTAGGGTGATTGACTATACCAGTTAGTCAAAGAAAACACTAATGCAGCGCTCTGGCACTGTGTTCTCAAAAGTGTACCGTCTTTGGTATCGTGGAGAACTTCTGAACGCAGGGAATCAGGCTTTCAAGGTATTTCCCTTAAAGTAAACTGAGAGGGATTTGGCCAATGGTTTGAGCAGCGTAGCTGCCTGGATGTGGTGAGGGTTTTAAAAACTGAGAAAACTCATTTTGTGTAAATAAAGAAACATTCTTTCCTGTTATTGTCTCTGTTGGATGTGCCTGGGTAAAAAAAGGTAGAAAATGCCATATCAAATTTCACTTGTTTGTAACTCTTGTTCTTTGGCCAGTTAACATTCAGTTATTGCAAATTGCGTTCTTCAGGGATTATTTGAAATCTGTGACCTGAAGTGTCTGTATAAATCATCTTGACTTGGAGTGCAAAGTAAAAAAGTGTCCCTAAACTTGGATAAGAATGGTAGAGGGAAATCATTCCACTTTGCTTCTATTCCTCAAGCATCTAAACAGTGTTTTGGCAACTGCCCAAACCATCAGTTTCTCATGTACAGTTACATACAAAGAACTTAATTTGAAAGCGTGGAGCTGATGGTGGTGAGGAAAGCCCTAACTTGTACGAGCCTTCTATCCACAGTAGAATCCAGTGCTAACTTTGGCTTGGTGTGCAGTGCTCGGCGCACTTAGCTGTGTGCGGTGGGAGCCAAGGGGGTCAGCGTGCCAAGCAGAGCCACCTGGCCTGACAGTGTTTGATGAAATACTTAGGGCTAGCCTATGCGAAATATTTGGAGAAGCTATCTGAGGTCCTGCCCAGTGTTCAGGTCTGAGCAATTCCTTCCTTTCTGAGATGACAGTCAGAAATTTTCGTCTTGAGATTAAGTGCTGTACCTTATTCTAATAAACATCTGCATTTCAGCATACTTGTTTGAGGAGTGGAAACAGATTAAATCCTTCCTTAAACATTTCAGGTTTTGGTAGTTGTCTCTCTCCTTTAGAGTGCCCTGCGTGACAGGTTTGAAGCTGAGTCGTCTTCCTCTGCCACTGGTGAAACAGTGCCACTGTTCAACAGACATTAAAAGACAAATTGAGCCAGGAAAACACAAGGAGGAGTTAAAACCCATTAAACCCGCGGTGGTTAGGGTATTGGTCCTTCTTGTGTGTTCAGAAGAAAACACCGGCATCTAAATTCTTTGAGGAACACGATTCGTTTGCTGTCAGGAAACCAAATGGGATTAATACTTGTTCCAAAAACCAAGCTCGAGAACTGGTCTAGATGCAGAGCTAGCTATTTACCTCTGTCAAAACTGCATTTTCTGCACAGAGACTGGCTTGTCGCAATCTAGAGAATGTGATAATAGAGCAGGGCGTTTTGAGAGCTTAGATGACTGTCTCTTAGACAGCAGTTGACTACAATTTTTGGAAAATTGTTTCAGTCTTTTGAACAATAAGTGTCATCTTAAGAATAGCTAAAGTATTTCTCTGTTTCTAGAACCAGATAAATTACAAAATTTACATCTGTTTTAATTGATATGTGAACGTAATAAGCTTTTCTGAGTGAGCTATAAAATGTTATAGGTGCACTATTGTTCTTAAATTTGTGGGAAATGAAGTGACTGCACTAGAGACTGCCTGCGTTTCCCTCCCTTAGCTCTTTCCTTATTTCACTTGTAAAGCAGCAGATTACAAGAAATGTCACGAGGATTCTTTAGGTGTGAATAACTGATGTGATTGAATAGATCCCACTTCCTGCTTGACAGACAGCCTGGTAAATCACTGTGATGATGCCTGCACCGGGTTACATCTTGAGAGGTGGGAAACAGATACTGCTACCACTCCCTCTAATCGCAGGAGTCATCAGTGTCTTGCAGGACAAACGAGTAACCTGATGTGGATCCTCTCTTTGGGTCCTTTCCATTTGTCTCCTCGGTTGTGTGGGAGTGTATTTCCCACCTAAAACTCAGAACAATTGATTTTGTTAGTATGGGACTAGACTGCTTTAAAAAAAACAACAACAAAAAAAGACGATGACAAAAAAAAGGATCTTTTGCATTCTTAAATTGTTAAGTTTCCAGTATGAAGCATACTTCAAGTGTATCTTCACACTTTTAAGTTTCAGTTGTTTCAAGAATCTGATAGAAAGATAAAGACCGACTCAAAGCTGTCTCGTTTCCTGTGTAATGGTTTGAATCACTGAGTTGTCTAGTTAAAGCTAAATATTGGATGATGAATAAACAATAGGTGGCTCTTTCTTTTCTCATGACAGTTAAATATGTTTAAAAGGAGTACAGAAAGACAATTTTTTTTCCACTGTTAGTGATTAGTAAATACAAGCAGTATATACATATGCCTTTTAAAATAGAAATGCAATATTTCTCAGGGCATTCCAGTTCAGTTAAACAAGGGAGGATCAAAATAGTTTATAAATAACTTCTGGATGGAGTTAGTTGTTCTTCTGTTGAGAGAAACTGAATTTAAAGGTGCCTGACTGGAGAATCCTTATTCTGAAACGTGAAAGGAACTTGAGAGGTTAGTTCTGAGCTCTTAAAATCTCTGAGATGCAAATTGTTGGAAGCTAAATAATACACTGGGTAAATACTACGTATTTGCTTCCTAGTTCTTCTTCCTATGTTGGTCCAACTCTTGCTCTGTTGATATGAGTGTGAGATTTGTTTGAGGTTTTTGAAGGTATTTTTTTGGAGGCAAGATGTTTCCGTAAATGCACAGCAGGAGCTGCCACTTTTTTTTGAGACCTCCGGGTGGAGTAGGAAGAGCCAGCGTGAGCGAAGGTTTTGACCCTGGGCATCTCACAGGGGGTTTGTAAAGGATACTTGTGAGTGTGTGCTGACAGCTATTCCACATGCCTGAAAGTAGAGTCTTCTCATTCTTGGATTTAGGCACAGATCAGAACAGAATTCTGTTTGGGGCAGCTGCAATGACTTTGTAACCTGCTGATGAAGACAGAAGATGAAGAAGCTGGGAAAACAGTAAAGTTGAGTTCCTTAGGAGGCTTTCAAGGGGTGGTCCATATGCAGTGCCCATCTAAGGGAAGCCTAGACAAAGTTTTCTAGGGAAGGCTGCCCCACGTGGGCCTCTCGGCTAAAATGCATCATAGAGCCTTGCATCAAGTAAGGACCATCTGCTGCCACGTGGGCACTACAGTATTCAAATACTCTTATCACTTGTGCTAGAATGCAGAGCAGCCACCTTCCTCCACTTGCACCCTGAGTAACTTGCTACCCAGCAGCCCCATTGTGTGGTTTTCACTGGGCTAGGCCTGGCCCTGATTACATTGCTGTCTCTATTTCGGCTGAGAGCAGGGTGATTTCTCTTGTACTCTGAGGTTTTGGGTTGTGAGCTCAGGGCTCTGAGGTCTTGGCCATTGTTTTGGTGCAGCAGAGGCGGAAAACAGACATCCTCACTACCCAGGTCTCTGCAGGCAGCTCAGTGTTCTCAGGCTTTTGGTGATTTTTTTTTTTAATTGCTGTTTTTGTTTTATGTTTTTTACAGAAGGGTTATTCCTTGCACTCCTCGAGACAGAATATAGAACAAGAACCAAATTTCTTTTATCTGTAGAAAGACTTTGTTGGAATATAAAGAGTTACTGATAATTGTTATTGAAGAATGCTGGTTTGCTTCAGGGAGTATTTCGGCATTTGTGAGAAAAAAAAAATAGTGAATTCTCTTTTGTTTCCTCTGAGGGGTTATTAGTTATTAGTCACTGGTCATTTACAAGTTTGCCATCAAGAAGTTAAGCAGACCGGAAATCTTGTCGGCAATGGGAATAACGCCATTCCTAATCCCATCTCTGACCTAGTAGAATAGGCTGAGCCTTTCAGTTGACTGAAGAACCTAACCCAAGACCCAGTCTGATGTCTGAGTTGGCCAAACCCCTATTCCTTTTTCTTGGCCAGTTCTTTTAGTAGGTGGTGGTGGTTGACATCTCAGATACTGGGCTAGGTAGGCTTTTGGTCTGACCTGGGATGGATATTATTATGTAACCGTAAAGACTGTTGTAATCCACATAACACATCATTAAAGCCACTCAGATCACTAGAGCCACGGTGCTTCTTTTCCTTAAGCACTAATTGTCCATTTTTTAAAGCTTTTCTTAGTGTAATCTGCACTTACGAAACCGCTTAGCTGAACGTACAATGTGTGCCAGCTCTCAAAATCTTAGGAATTTTCAGCAGCAGAAATGTTGTTCTACTGACACTCCAGTACATGTCAAAGAAGTAAGATAAAACAGTTAATATAGAACTTGTCAATAACTTCTAGAAAAGAAATTGACATTCACTAAAGATTTAGAAAGAATCCAAAGGCCGAGTAAAAACTAATGTCATTCTTATTTAACAAGGTGGGAGAAGTGAGGAATACTTTAAGAGGGCTTCAGCTGAACTCGTGTGCAAAGTTTCCTAAATCAGCAGTGATTAGGTAGGACTCTATCTTAGATTAATTCACCTTGAATTCAGTGAGAGCTGTGAATTAATAAATCTTTACGTTTAGTTTTTTTAGAAAGCAGTTTTAGTTTTAAATTACTACCTCAAAAATGAGCTTAATTTCTGTTATCTGTGTGATAACAGTAAGCAAATAAATGCTCTAAGTGAACACTCTGAGATTTAAATTTGAAATATACTCTGTAGGGCACAGTTAGATGAAAATTACTGCTAGGGCAGCTCTAGATCCTGTATCATAAAGGCTACTGAGCAGTATATACCTTTTAAAAACCCACTTTCTATTGGAATTCAGCTCAATAATGGAAACATTAGAAAACTAAGGCAAACAGGTACTTTGGGGCCCATCTGATACAGCTTTCCCTTAAAGAACTGCTTATAAAAACCCAGTAGAATGTTGTTTTTCCTTTCACTTCAAGATAATTGCCACAGCTAGGGCCTAATTAACTAAGACAGTACTTTTTTTTCTGCTTGTAGATAAAGTTGCTTCTGTATAAGGATCAGGGAAGTGCTTTCTTTTAAGAAAATACTCTGCAGAACATTGCGTTAGCTCCACCCAAAGTAAAGCATTCATTACTGTGTCAGTAGCTATAAAAAGTGTCAAGCTCATTCTGTGGAGGATGCCAGTTTGTCATCTTGAATCATGTCTTTTCAGCTTGGATTACTAACTAGCTCCATTACCTTCTTTGTCCTGTAGATGTTCCACTGTTCATTTTTTTTTTTTTCTGTATTAAAAGTAGAGCATTGTGCTAGTGAACTAGAAGATGGGATTTCAGAAAAATAAGAATTTTCATGAATTTACCTGGATATTTTTCAGTGACAAGAGATGTGACTGTTGTTGAATGAAGTGATTGTCTTTTAATCGTTTTGGGGAAATATGTCATTTTTAAGCTTAGATACTGTGTAAGCGGGCATTAAAGAGGACACCAGTGATTAGTGTCATTGTCAGTCTTCAGGACAAAACCAATAGAAATAAGTACAGTGGTTTGCAATTTTTAGAGAAGTTGTCTGGTAAATAATGTTGGAAAGTTTTTTCCTGATATTTTTCTTTTTTAGTGACAAGCCTTTTAGAAACATAATATTGAATTTTATGGAATCTGAATCCATCTTAAGGAGTTGGAAAAAAGGATGGATTTGCCCTACAGTCTGTAAAGTGCAATCACCTGCTTGCAATTAAATAAAAATAGACCCACTGCTCAGGCTGCATGCAGGTGTGTGCTGTTCTTAAAATTACCTTTTGCTTGCCAGCTCTTTCTTGCAAAAATGTTGCAAATTTTAACAAGCAGCGCTTAGGTCACCAATACCAGTTCTTAACTCGGTCTAAAATCAACTTCATGGTCTTTAGTGAGGGAGAACATCTCTTTCTGATTGGTACAGATTTTTTTCTAAGGGGGCAGGGAAGGGAGACAACCTGCTCTGGAGTGCTGTGGGGTTTTTTTCCTGATGTACAGCAAGGGGAGTAGCATACAGGCCAGGTGCTCCGCCCTCACTTTGGACAGGGAGAGCTTGGAAACATGTTTTGGAATGGCATGGAAGAGCTGCATCCCAGTACTTCTCCTCTCCAGCTGTTTTTTAACATTACATAATTAACATATATAGTTTACATTGACTTTAGTGCTTTTGTTTTGCAATACCATCTTCAGTCACTACTGCAGCACCTAACATGTTAACTTAGAAAGCAGAGGCTTGACTGTTTGAGGGAGATAGTCCACAGTGTGTGAATCTTGGCAATATGCTTAATGTTTTGATAGGGTGGGTTGTGGCTTTTTGAGATAATTTTTATGACTTGCTTATGTTTGATGGGATTTCCTTTTGGGTCTAATGCCACTTTTCTGAGTTTCCAGACCAGATTTGCTGTTGTTCTGTGACAGTTGTTCTTGAGATGTTACGACATGCTCAGTGTTTTGATCATCTTTTAAAAGTCTTCGTGTTTTTGAGTTGGCAAATTAAGACACTTCGAGCAGTTGACTGCTTTCCTGGAATATCTAGTGAGTGTAAAATACATGATCAAATGAGCTTGCGCGTGTATTGGCAGAATAGTTTAAGAAACTACTTCTTAGGGAATTTAACATCTCTCTCTGCTGGTGGTTGCTGCTACCCACTGTAGTTGTTAGTTTTAATCAGCACCCAAAATCTGTCTTGTTGCTAAGTCAAACCCATCTTCTTTGCCAAGTTTAAACTAAGCCATCATATTTTGCAGTGAGTTGAGGTAGGCACATGTGCTTCATCCCAGCAGCTCCTGTGGAGGTTGTGCCCTCTGGGTGTGACTTTGATAGAAGAAAGCGCAGCTACAGTGGCTGCCATTTAAAATGCCCCATGTTGTATGTCTGATTGATGTATGCCCGCTATCTGAAGTGCATGTTTAGGTATCTCACTGGGAAAGAAGATACTGGAAAGGGAATTCTGTGGCTGGGTTTATGCTATTCTCAAATACTTTTTCTAAGCAGACATTTTTGGCAATTTTTGGCAGACAACCTCATTGTCATGTTGTTGTTTTTCCATACCTACTTGCACCTATGGACGGATCTTCTTGCAGCCACCCTGTACTTTGTGAATGCTTTTTACTCCTTTTTGCTCTGTTTTTGTTTCCTTCCCTTGTTGTTCTTTTCCCTCCTGTGTGTTTGCTCATCTTTCAAGATAAAAATAGAGAGAAAACATCCAGGCCCTCGGAAGCAATGTGGCCATCGCAGGCCAAGGCCAAATCAGAAGTTCCTGTAAATCATTCATGCTGGGGTTGCCCTCTGTGGGAAAGGAGCGGCAGGAGGGAAAAATAATCTACAGAGATGGAAAATCAGTGTTATTAAATGGATTGTGGTTTTACTACTGCCCACACCTTTGAATAAAGGCCCTGTTGTTACCTCTTCAGTTGAGAGGACTGGGCAGGTGAGAGTTATCAGCTCATTAGGTAGGTCAGAGAGAACGCTTTGCCTCTCGATAGATCTGATTGTTACAGCTTCCCTTAGTTCTCTCCAGCTTCTGTATGTACACCTGGCTGGTTGGGACTGCATGTCCTTGAAGAGGAAAAAAAATGCTTTGTTTAATTTGGCAAGGAAGACCGAGTATCCGGGATGAAACTGAGCAGGACTGTGTATCGGACCTGGGCCTTGGAGGATGCTGTAGTGTGTGGTGTCCAGGAGTAGGTTCTCAGCCGCTTTGTGGCTGGTGAGTGTTTTTTAGCTTTGAAATTTGTCCATTTCCTCCATTAGGCTGATGTGTGTGGACTTAGAAGCGAGGAATGAATTCATGGGGAAGAATCTGGAGCTTGTGTTGCACTTGCAGCATTTCAGCCTTAAGAAAAAATAGACTATAAAGTATCAAATCTCAAAAGTTGGGCTCTCTTCCTAAGCAGAGGGAGAGCACCTTATTTTTGCTTGTTTGTCTTAATCTGTGATTTTGTCAGTCATTAGAATGAGTTACATGTTTTGAAAAATATGAATAATAATTGAATGTAGGTATGGTGGAACAAAAAAAATTTGTAAGGAAACTTGTAGCAGACTTAAATGAAAATATGATTGCTTAGAAAATGCTTCTTCAAAAAAAATCCCACCATCTTGCAAACAACTGGAGGGAGCATGCTGCCAGGCCACCAAGGACTTGAGAAAAGTTTTTTGAAATACCATTTTGGCAGTGGGGCACTGTTCTTAGAAATCTGTCATGGGGCTGAGTTTGTTGCCTGTGTGGATTAACAGACTGTGAACGCTGCATAGTTTCAGCCTTTGAAACACATCAGTGCTCTGAGAACAAAACAGTATAATTTACTTTGTCAATACTTTTTTCCTGTTAAAATATCAGGTTGTATGCTCTCCTTGTCAAAAAGGTCTGGTCCAATTGACAAGCTCAGTTACAAGCCAAATGACTGTTTCTCCAAAGCTTTTGTCTGTTCAACTCTTCAGCCTCCAAGCTTTTCTGGAACAAAGCTGACTTTCTTCCAGTCTGCTGTTAAACACTCTTGCTCTGTGGTAATATTAATGCACTTTTATTGTGCCTCATTTTCCTTTATGCTTTCAGTTGTTTTAAAATGCACAGTTTCAAATTTCTGTTGTGCCTCTTGCCTAACTGTTCCCCTGTTCCAGCAGATTCAGCACCTTTGCTAAAAGAAATAAAATTACCTGGATGTAGTGCATCCTTTTTTTTATTTCTTTTACTTATAGAAGTAGAAAAATCTGATGCTAAAAAGAATCTGCAAACACTCCTCTGTCCCATGGCCCTTTTTTTTTTTTTTCATTTTACAAAACACATCTGTGTGTCTACCAAGCACCATTAGTGCTCTTCCCATGGGATTCTGTAGGGTTGCACCTGAGGGGGAAGGCTCCCCTCCTTGAGGGGTAGGGAACTAGCTAGTCAAGCATAAAAATTTATTGTTGGCACCTGTTTCTCTCCTGTTACTGCAGCCTTTTGCTATGTTTTATGGAGGAATGGGGCTAAGCTGCAGACATTCAGCTCAAGTTTTTGTGTAGTTAATATAATGAACTAAGGAAATGCCTGTGTTTACACCCTTGAATCTCATGTGTAGGAACTTGGTCCTCTGTTCAGATGACCTTTGCTGAGGGCCTAGAGCAAAACCAAAGGAGATATTAAATCTAGATAAGACAGGATACTATGGTTTAAGAAGAGCTGAAGTGTGTTCTCTGTCTTGGAAAGATTAATCCATCTGTTGCAGAGCCCAAGCACTGGAGAACTGGTGGCCGTTATCTCTAGGTAGTGCTCAAGTAGTGTAACCTGCTCTGAGGGAATTGACAACTGGAAATGCCCTCCTGGAAGGTTGAGATCTAATGACTAGCAGCTTGGAAGACCCAGGAGAAGAGTTGTGTCTATATCTGGCCTAGTAATCATGATGATTGACCTAGTAGAGAATGATTTTTAATGTGTATATTTAAGAAGGAGAAGTCCTTCAAGCTACTGTCTTAGATACAAATATTATTTTGAAAATGTAGCTTTGAGACTCAACAGAAATGATTCTTTGTGTACACTTACCTGGAAATTTTATTTCCCTTCCTGCCTCCATTAATCACTTTCATATGTCTGTAATTGGAATGTATCTTAGGTATGAATTCCTCTGTTTTAGTTACAAAAATACCTTATGTTTTGGTGCAACATAATTTGTATATAGGGCTTTTTTTTTTTTTTTTTAATTGCTGCTACAGGTTGCTGTCAGTCCTGAGGATCTTTCTGTAGTGGATATGGTTCATGTCTGCGACGTTAGTGAAATCAGAGGGGTGATATTTTCATCTTTTACACAACTAGCTTTTTATCTGGAGGCAAGCACAATACAGCTTACATTTCCCCTCCACATCCTGCCTGTATAGATAACTACTTACTCCTTTTGTAACTGATTTGAGTCTTATGTAATATAACATGAAAAAAAAGAATGTGTAGTGATAGAGCTTTTTATTTGCACAGTTCTGACCAGACACTATCAGCAAACAAGTGAATTAAATTAATGGAATGATGTCTTCATTCCTTCATCCCAAGCTTCTTCCCTTAAAGCCAAAAATATTTTGTCTTTTCATATACATGGGTAATTTTATGGTATGAACAATAGAGCAAGCTGTGTCTGGAGAAGTGACTTTGGGAGCAGCTTTCGGCAAGCCCTTTGCCTTTTTATATCTTTTTTTTCTATCACTATTTAAGCTATTGCCTCAAACTTGGGGATGTTCATCTATAAAGCATTTCACAGATATTGAAATGTCATAGAGAAGTGTTGTATATCAGTCCCTTCTGCATTATGCGAGACTGCACCCGCTGCTCTTTTTCTGTGGTCATTATTTGAATTGAGCAGTAGTTCTAAACTTTTTTTATCCTCTTCAAGTAAATTAGCTTAATAAGGAATCTGATAGGAGAATGTGCTGTATTCTCCTACAGTCATGTTTTAGACATCACAGTATGGAGGGCATGGCAGTATGAACTCAGAAAGCAGCTGTTCTGCCCTTGCCATGCAGTTTATTCAAGTGGAAATTTAAGTCAACAGTTTGGCTTTTCTAAGGTTTATAGCATATCGTCACTCACTTTTTTATAGAAAGTATCCGTATGTGAAGTAAAACTTAGGTATGCCAACCTTGTTATAGTGCTCCGTGGGCATACTGAAATCCACTTCAGATTTGTAAAGCTACTGCAAAGCTTGCTTCGTTGAGAAGTTTTTTTTCCTTCTTGTACTTCTTTGTAGTTCTTTAATTTAAAGTGTTTACAAGGAAGATGCCTTCTTGAAAATTAGTTTGGCATTATTACTATCAATGCATTTTAAAGTAAAATTAGGAATTAAGATGTCAGTCAAGAAAAGTAGCAGTCGTCTTCTGGATGGAGCAAGCAACTGGACCACATTAGCAATTCATCTGATAGCTCCTCCCCTACACTTTTCTCTGGTACAGAGAAAATTTTCTCTAAATGGAACTTGACAGTGTTTGTAAGCAGCATGTAACAGAAACAAACAAGCAAAGCCCCTCTGGAAACAAAAATCTCAGATGCCCCCAAAGCATTGAACAAAACCCAAACAAATCTATCAACATTTGTTTCAGTTTCAATACTTTTATAAATAAACCTTTCTGTATATGCTTTCTGTTTCTGTTGTAATAGCTATGATTTGCTTGCATTTAGGACATTGAAGGCTTGTGAGCAGACAAAAGGGATCATATGCTTTTGATGTCTCAGATTTGAAAGTAAATAATTGTGAAGATAATTTGTGTCTTTAAGCATAAAGGGAGTTAGTTATCGTCTGAGTAAGGATGCCGTTCTTCATAGAAATTTTTTTTCCCGAGTCCCTCTCCTTCAGTTTCTCTTTTAAATATGGAAAATTCCTATATTTTAATAGTTGTCAGGAGCTGATCTCACATTTCATGAGGACATTGTTGAATGGCCTTATTGGAACATTGCTTCCTGGACACTATTATTAGTGTAGTAGCTGAGAGAGATATGAGCAGCTGCTGAGTTTCATTCTGAGTGCCTGGGCGGGTGGGTTGGGGTAGCATTTCCTGAGTGACAAACAGAGGCACTGGGGGATGCCAAGAAGGAATTTTGCTTGAAAAATAGTTGACATTAGCTCAGTGGTTTGTGCTTCTGTCTCCTCTCTCTGTCTCCCTTCTGAGAGGTCTTTGTAGTGTGACTTTTTAGATGATTCTTGCTGTAGCCTGCCAGAGATTGCGGCCTCCTCTACCTCATTTGATGTCTTTAGCTGTCAGTTCTGGTGAAAATTTATAGAGCAAACCTATGTGACTGTTCTAGCTTGAATATTAAAAAAGAGCAGGAAAGGTCCGATAGCATGCGTTTTAGCACATAGCTAGCATGGAGGCATGCTCAGGGTTCCTAAGAAAGTTTGGGATAGAGCTACTAGGACAGAGTCAAGGCTGAATCAAGTCCTCTGTGAAGTATATACCCCTAATCTCTTGCTAGGCTTTGGAAAAGGTATGGTTCAGATTTTAAAAATTTTTTCCTTTGCTTCAATGCATCTGCCATTGCTCTTTCCTACTCAGTTGTAATGTATTGAGTAGGAGTAATTTACTCAAAGATCAAGAACAGAATGAATGCTGTCTGGTGACGGCATTGCAGCAAGCCACTGATGTTACAGAGGAGAGGGTTCCCTGCTGGCGGTTAATGGCAAAATCAATAGGAATGTTGTTCCTAGGCTTTTTTTTTTCTTTTTCTTTCCCTGGAGTAAACTGCCGTGTCTCCTAGTTGCATCCCTCCCTTACAAAACCTCCAGTGTTGCCAATGTCAGTTGAGTTTTTACTCACAGGAGAACAATTAGGTGGGAAAAAACAGGGCTTTTATAGCTCTAAAAGATAGCGGATGGAATACATTGATGTCAGTAATCGGTAAGGTCAGACAGCATGTCAGTCCTCTTCTGAGGAGGGGTGTGGTGGGGTTTCTTGCTTGCCTGTTTTTCGAAGTTACTTGCTTATTTGCGGTTCCTTTGCTTCCAGAGAGGGACCCATTATAATGCTCTCTAGTGCAATTTCCTTCAGCCTTTTCAGCTGAAGGATTCTCTAACCTTTTCCAGGACCACCCCTTCCAAACCATATTATTTTGTACATTGCAATATTACTGTGATAGCTTTCATCAATAAATGATTATTGAGTGAATTTGCGCATTTGTTTTCCTTTTCTGCCTATGTTTTTTGTGTGCTTAAACCTGTTGGGTTTGGTTTATGGCGGTCGCTTCACAAATTGTCTTTTGATGCTTTCTGGAGTTTTGATGCTTTCTGGATCAAAGCCCACAGGAGTATTTTAGTGGTGTGTTGAGTGTGGGGAGCTGAGAATTCCTTGGAGTCAGTAAACAGTTTAATTAATTTTGGTTTGTTTTCTTAAGTTATGATGATGTTTTTGAGCTGGTTTAATGGCTTTTTTTTTTTTTTAGAATGGTTTTGATTCCAGTAATATACGCACTTAACCATTGTAAGTGGGTAACAAATGTGTTGGGTAGAATTGAGAGTTGCTCTGCGTCTAAATAAAATGAAGCATGTCTGTCTAGCAATGACTAATCCTTCTGCATGCTGTTAGTGATATGAAATAATTAAGGAATTCCCCTTCTACCTGAGTTCCTGCTTTGCCTTATAATCGTGCAGTGAACAGCTTGGTGTGGTAGGGATTCTTGATAGCGAGAAGTTCCTTGTTTAGGGTTGCCACTAGAAAAACCCAGTAGAAGGAGCTATCATCAGGAAAATTAAAGCTGAGTTTGCTTACTTATGATCAGCCAAGTCACAATCCATTCTAAATTCTTGGTAATGGTTTCTGGTGTTCTATGTGTAGCATTGTTTTTTGTTTTGTTTTTTTTTCCTGTCATGTGAAGTATGTACACTTTAAAATGCATAAATACAAGATTAGTCTTCAAAATAAACAAACCTCTTAACCTATATAGCACTTAGAAAAAAAATCCAAAGTGCGCAAAGCATTTTAGATGCTAGCCTTTCAACATCCTGTGGAGTAGGTTGGGCTGCTAGTTCTGTTTACAGATGGGTGAAGTGAGAGACCAAGTGATTAGATAAGATTGCACATCAAGTCTTTATTGGAGATGGAGTTAGTAATTAGGAGGCCCTGACATTTAACCTTATTACCCGTGCATTAGAATATTCTGTTTTGTAAAACAGCTTGTGGATGTTGGGAATGTATTGAGAATTGTCTGACAGTTTCAGGCTACCCATTCAATTTCCTAAGCAGTGATCAGAACTGTTTTGGTGTAGGAGCTTGCAGATTTGAAGATGATGTGTTGGATTTTAAATGCTCGGTTTTAGCACGCAGTCATGTTAAATGTTCCGGCAAGGTGGTGACTGCATCGGTTTGATTCTTTGTACTTTCTGGAATGTGAAGGGCCTGGGACTGTGCTTTTCTTGGTGCCCTGTTAGAATTGGGAACATGTGGGCTTCTGCTGGCTGGAAACGTACCCCAAATCCAGCAGTCAATTCCAGAACTACATCTAGTTGGGGAATGATCTACAGACGCTGTGCTAGCCATAGTACAGTGGCTTTGGGTTCTCCAAATGTCACCTTGTGCCTAGCAGTCCTTTTGGGCTGAAGGCGCAGGTGACTGTCCCACCCTGCGCAGATGCTCGCCCCGCTGCTGGCGCGGGTCGCGGTCCCCTGGCTTAGTCCTGCCTCTGTGCTCCTGCTTGCTTCAGTCTGCCTCGGACGCGGGCATGGCTAGCTGCACCCTTCCAAGCTCACTGCCAGTTTTGGCTCACTTTTCTCCTTTCCCTATCTCAGTGACCCTACCAACTTAGTCTGTGTCCTAACAGACGGTTACTGCTTAGGACAGTCCTAAATTTAGCCCTAAATTGTTCCTTCTGGACCCATCCTTAGGCCTAATTTGGTGTCTGCAGCATTTAGCAGATACAAGCCAAGAAAGGAAATTTTCCCTGCCGATGCTAACATCTCTCATCATTTGGCAGACCCTCGGTGAACCCAGTAATGAGTATTCCTGCTGGCTGCTACCCAGCCCTAAAAGTAATTGACTGAATATTTGGATCCTTATTTTCCTGTGTCTTGACAGTGGTAACTAATAACAAATAAAAATTATCTGAAAAGCCTGCAACTGAATTCTAACTCAAGTCTTGCCCTAACACAAAACAGGTGGCTCTCACTGAACTGAAACCTAAATCTTACTTGCTTAGTTCCAGTGTTTTACATTAATTAGTTATGGACAAATGTCTTAAATTAGTGTGAATCTTTGGAAACCAGGAGTGAGGATTATAAATTGTATGTTAAACCAGTGTGGCTTTTGTTTATGCCAATGGGAAAGAAGATGACAAAATGAGAATTAGAAGCAAGTTGGGTTTTTTCAGGGACAACAGTAAGCAAGCCAGCTTAATAGTAAATTGCTGATAGTAAAAAAGTTTTCAATTTTTAAGGTAAATTGCTATTAGTAATATCACTTGCCTTATAAAGCAGTTTCTTAATCTCTGTTACTAATAAGGAAAAGAAGATGGTTGTGCTCTGAGTTGACATCAGACCAAGAATGCAAGAGGACTGTTTGTGCAGAGGTTCCCATTTGCAGATGCCTGTTTTGGGATTTGGTCTCTGAATTGAGACAGATAGCTGGGGAATATTTCTGCCCTGTGCTCCCCCTCCCTCCCACTTTATATGAGAAAGAAAACATGAGTGCTTTTCCTTTCCTTTTGTATTCAGATAGCTAATTGTATGTGAACTATTTGTCTCATTTCTCTTGATGGCACTTTGTTTAAAGTTTTAAATATAGGAGTAGATAAAGATTTTATATATCTTTTACTGAGAGAAAGTAATTTCTGGGAGGAAAACTCTGTTCATTTACCAGACTTTAATTAGGAAATCACCATCTATTTTCTGTCCTCAGTTCTATATAATCTATGCAACTGTGAACATTGTTCAAAACTTACCTTACTACCTTTGTCCAAGGTTCCCAGGCTGGTCTTTGGTACGCTTTACCTTGTGGTATAGCTTGCTGTGATGTAGAAATAGGAGGGATCAGCCTGTGATACTCAGGTTTGTTTTTAATTTGCTTCTGTTATTGGTAACTCTATACTCTAAATACATATGAGATCAAATCACTTGCTTTGAAAGAGTGGGCTGTGCTGGAGAAAAGCTGTAATGTTGTGCTGTGGATTTTGGCCACAGGAACAAAGAGGTCTTCACAAAGGAGTGAATGTGACCTTCTCTCTATTTTTCTTAGGAGGTTTCTTCCCCTTCAAACTTCTGTCTCTTCTTGACATCCCAGTGCACCTCTTCTTTGTCTTACATCACCCCACAGTTATACAGTACTTCTGTGAGCATTATTGTTGTCAGTAACATACATTAGTAAAAGTTGCACTGCCAGCTTTAAATGTGCCTCTAAAGAAGTAAAGATGAAAAAAGAAACAAATATTTGAGATGTACCGAGGGCCTACATTCACCTAGATGCACATTTCTATTCTGAGCCTTGCATGCTAGGTGCAAAGCTGTGATGGTAGAAGGCAGAAGAACCCTGCTGGAGCTTCCAGAGGAAAAGCTAATGATGCTTTGCAGGACTGTGCCTGGAGTTAGATGTTATCTCTTGCTGTCAGTGCAAACTCCCTAGTCCCCAGTTAATACAGCTTCTGTAAGGGCCAGAACCTGTCCGTGAGAGACATTGTCCTGTGCTGAAGGTTTTGGTGCAGAGTGACAGGCACTGGAACCCCCTCCTGCTGCCATGGTAGTTTGTATGCTTAAATGGCTTTCACGCTGTATACATTTGAATTTTAGTGTTACCATGCTATTGGTAGGTCACCTGTCCTTAGCACAAATCGGTTTGCTCTTAGACCCTGGATATAGATAGGGGTGTCTCACACAACCTGTACGTGACTACCAATTGCAGAGCCTGCTTCCCAGTGTTTGTTCTCCTGCGTCCCTGCAGAACGTTTGCTTTTCCTGCCTGCTCTGCCTCTTCTCCTGGAAGAGGTACCTGGAATTTCTATTTAAACAATTATTTGTATAATCTCTCCTTTCTGTGCACAGAAGCTAAGGAGTCGAAGTATAAATTATAGCAGAACTTTTATTGTAAGGTCTCTGAGGAGAGTGCATATTGTGTGTTCCTGTCTTGCATATATGAGCATGCAGCATGTATCCGCTATACTGGACTCTTGCTTAATCAGATGTGCCAATATGCTTCCCCTTGAGTAATTTTCTTTGTACTCTTAAGTTAGACAGTTATGCTTGAAATATTGCCTGAAGGTTTAATCACTTTGGATGGGTATTTCTACCTGAAAGCCGTGGTAATGTGAGTAGCGTTCATGCTGTGATCCTATGAGCTCCTGCTGGTATTTATATATGTGCTTATGTGTTGCATCCTGATATCTGCGTACCCCTCCTCCATGACAGGAAACGAGGGGAAGAAAAAATTCACTAACCAGAAAACCTCGTAATTCAGTCCATATACCTTCTTTGATATTCTGTCCTTTCCTAGACAGGACTAGTATTTGAGTTGCAGGATTTAAAATTGAGGGCAGAATAGTCTGAAGCACTCTTGTCAAACTGACAGAGAAACTTTCACAATTGGTACAATTAAAAACAGTATCATTTCTGTAGCAGTCAGGTAGAAAGAAAACCTCATACTTTTGATTGTAAACATGACGGGCAGTATTTCTTACACATCGTGGGTCACTGAATTCCTGATGGTACTCTTAGATGCTTGCTAGCCAGTGATTATTTATGTAGAGTAATTTATGGAGAAAAACTGTCAGCAAAACTATAAGCCTCAACTGAGCTGGGTGATATTTGTTATACACCGTGGCCTCCACTAGAGCTTTGGCATGTGCACCTTTTTTTGAATAATGTGAAAGACCTTGTCAAGCTGTCTCTGATAATTAGGTCTGACATAGCTAATACCTGAAATACAGGCGGGATGGTCATGTGGCCAAATCATGGCTTGTCAGCAGTGAATGTGTTTGTATTGAGTTGCCTGTGTTGTTTTTGGGAAGGGAGCATTGCATAAAGAACATCTAGAAAAGTTTTGTAGGTATTTTGTCTGTTCTGTGCTGAAATAAAAGATTACAGTTCTTCTATCCAAATGGTTATTTATATATTTAATTAGAGTATAAGAATGTTCCTTGTTTGATAAGAAGAGATTGGTAGATGTGCAGACATTGTCAAATACTGCAGACAGCTTGATGTTGATTTGATAGTCACAGGAAGTGCCTATATTGTCAGTCCTTTCTAGTGCTGAGGGAATTCAGGTGCAGCAACATTTAACCATGTATCTTTTTTCTTTAATATTAACCTCCAGCATTTCCCCTCTCTCTTTTTTTTTTTTTTTAAATGGATTATATTGTTGGATTACTTAACACTGTCATGCAATGTGTTAGGTGCTGCTGTTGCTTTCTTTAATGGCAAGGGAAGCAATTTAGAGAAAGAAAGCAACCAAAGCGTAAGTGTGTAGAAATGTCCTTGTGCTTGATAGCTGGAACTGCAGATAACATGACCGTGATCATTTAACTGTCACATTAGATAAAAGAATACTTTAGCAACCTGAGATTTCTACTGGTATGGTTTCTGAAGAAGAAATATACAATGTGAAAATGCTGGCTTTTAAGTTGAAGAAAAAGCACATAGAATTTTTTTCTGTTCCCTTATTGCTTTCCTGTGTTCTGTACATCTAAATTTTCTCATTTATATTAAGAAATGAAAATATATTTAGCTTGCTAATAAATGAAAGAGAGCTGCTTTAAAGCAATTCAGATGGAAATTATTTATATTGTAAGCAAATTCCTAAGAGAGATGCTGGGAAGATAAGTACATGATGCAATCTGGAGTAAAGAGTCTTTTTTCTTTTAAAAGAGCTTTGCATGGGTGTGTTTTGTTGCTTTCTAGCTTTAAGACTTTCTTAATTTTCATTTCCCCCATTAGAGGAAAAGTCTTTATGCATTACTGTGGCAAAAAGGCTAAATGGATATAGTCAGAAACAGTTGTGGTTGGTTTCAACCAAATGTGGCCATTTGCTCAATTGTCTTCATGATTCTTTTCTCTGCTTTTTAATTTGGTTGGCCATGTCGTCTTTTCTTTTCTAGCTCAAAAAAAAGTTCACAATTCAAGGAAAGAAGGGATTGGAACAGTCTTTGGCATTTTTCTGAATTACACATTCCTGCAGGTAGCAGAAGTTGCATATGTTGAGCAAAACAACTTTGCCTATTAATGTTTTACTTGGAGCTGCAGAATGGATTATGAAATTCCTGCTGTCGAATGAAACTTCAAATATAGAAAACACAAATAAGAAAAAAATGTGGTGAGCTTGTGACTTGCATTATATGTAGTTTCCTTTTTTCCTTTGGTATTTCCAGTTTTCTCAAACTCTTTCAATTCTTGGACACAGAGAGAACTTGAATGTCTGTGTCTGAAACCCCTTTGAAAGCACAAAGTATGCCAAAGTAAAGCTAGGTTTGCAGCTAAGCAACTTCCAGCCGATAACCTGGCGCGCTCACACCCTATTTATTATACAAATCTGGCTGCTACCTTGCTTGGATGCAGTGCTGTGCTATGAGTAGCCAGAGGTTCCTTTGGTCCAGCTGATAGGAGGTTAGTCAAGCTTCACTGAAGAAGTGTTAATTCTGGCTGATTGAGTCATCAACCCCATTGCTGTTTCAAATAAACAGAAGATAAACTGGAACAAATGTTTGCATCTTATTCTTATTTGGTCTGTTTGGCTGTATCACAGCATATTATTTAAGTTGCATCACAGGAATTGGTACTTTTTTTTTTGTCCCCTAGTGTATTGCTAGCTCTTTTTGTTTTTCCTTTTGTTGTCTTTTTGTTTCTCTCTGATTTCTATGGTGTTGTTAGACTTTGTTTGTTTGTTTTGTTTTCTTTTTTTAAAAAACAAGTATAAATCAAACTTGTCAGGGAAGGAGTGTTTCTTACTACACAGAATGAAGAAATGATCCATGAGAGAATTAGTGCTATAAAAAAAATTAGAATATTATTTATACAAGCATCAATACTTTTTTTCCTGAAGGTGGCTGGATATCCTGGAAAGTGCTGTAATGCCTTCTGGTTTTGCCAGTTTATATCTAGCTAATCTGTGCACTGTGAAGAGGGTGAGCAGAATGGATAGGGAAGCATATTGCCTGATGCCTAGTGAAATTGCCCTCTCCTCAATGAGTTGAACCGTATCAGTACTACAGAAGAGGACACCAACATTTGTAGAAGTTCCGAAGGTAGTTTAACTGTCAAAGAGGATATAGTGAACCAGTGACACAGCGTGGTATGCAAGAGCAGACAACTCTTGTGACAACTTCTTTCTCTAATTAAAGGCTAATACTTAGAAAATGCTGGAGGAACTTCAGGTGCAGCTATGAGAAAACTAAACTGCCTCCAGCTTTCATGAGTCCTAAGTTACTAAAATAAGCCTCTTACTGCTAACTTTTTAAAGTTTATAATAAATACTGACTTACTAATCTCACACAGTTGCACAATGTGAATGTGACTTGATGGACATGCCTTCATAGCGTGATGAAGAATTTGGCAGCTGGAAGATTAAACATCTGCGTAGTTGTATGTGATCTAGGTCAGATATGAATCTGGTGATCTGGATAATAAACCCCAAAATCGTTGGCGGTTACCACGCAGTAGACCTTCACTGTAAATTACAGCTTAGTGCATTTGTCTAACATGACGTAGAAGTGAATGTAGAGTTGCAGCATCATCCGTTTTTGTTCTGTTGTGCTATTAAAAGAACTTTTAAACAAAATCCTTTAAAAATGTTGTTGTGAAATACAGCTAGGAAATGAAATGAAATTATACATGAACACACTAGCCTTAATGTGAGGTTGTAAGTCTGGTTTGTTTGACATTCAAACTGAATGAAGAGTAGTGATGATGATGCTAATTTTTTATATGTAGTTGAACCTACTGCTTCTTTAACCGCGCTATATTGAGTCATCAAGGTTAAGATTTATAGTGGCTATCTATTTCTTATAACGGAAGATCTGATTAAATATTTGTTATAGTTCTGCCTCCTGGTCGCGTTGGGATTATGCCAGTGCCTGTAGACTGATTTGTCTGAAAAGATAGATCCCTTAGTCCTGAAAGTGCTATTTTTTTATAATACAGATGTCTTTTTCAAAGGTTTTAAATGTGGTTTTGTCTGTCTTTTTTCCTGAAGAATAACTAATGCTCTGTTTAACATATAAACAGTGTAAGTTTTACCCACTGTTTTAAAAAAATGGGTATTTAAGATTCATAGGTATACTCTAGTGAAATAGCTTTCATTACCAATGTATCTGTAGCAGAAGTGGCGAGAGTAAGACTTAGCAAACTGAATAGCTGAATATGTTGTTTAGTAATAGATTTTAGCCTACTGATATCCTAGAGGCTGAGGTACCTTCCTGTGTAATAGCTGGGGCACAGTATGAGTCAGTGACTTTGTCAAAGTCTATACATGGGCTGGAACATAAACCAGTCTCTTGAGCCCTGTTCTTTCGCTTTGTACGTGAAGCCAGCTTTCCTAATTCAATATATGTATTTCTACTTTTAAACACATTTTAAGCCAAGTTACTTGAGTACTAGTAGACACGCATTGCTTTCATTTTTTTTAATTTTCTCAGGGCATTTCACTAGCATGAAATCATTGCTCCCTGCTCCTTCAGAATTCCTGCCTAACCACAGCTGTTTTGAGCTTGGGATGCTCAAACTGTGACATGCATATAGAAGCTAGGCAGGTAGTTTGCAGCTAGGAGTGTGCTGAGAGACCTTTGCGATGTGCAGTGTGGAGATACCTTTTTACTTTGGGAAGAAGGTATGGCCCAGTGCTGTGGCAAGGCTGCAGCCAGCTGAGGGACTCCCAGCCGTGTGGTGTGTGCACAGGACACTGACATGCGTGGCATTTGCCAGCTGCTGAGCCGCTATAAATGTTGTCATCGGAGTCATCCTTTGTGTATGTTTTGCTGTGGGTTCATGACACCTTTAACCAACAGCAGGTTGGACTTGCTTCGTGTTTGGATCCAGTTCTCCTTGCAATGCTGCTGCATCGGTTTGCTCTTGTGGTTTTTCAAAGAATGCACATGGTGGGTTGCTTCCTTCGTGTGTCCTTGGTGGTCCTTTTCCCATGGGTGCAGGATTTGCACAAACCCAGGGGTGGCCATTTGCATCTGGGTCCCATGTTTAGTTGTGGAGTTACATTTGCATATGGGGGAAGTTGATCAGGGCTCTCACGTATGTCCGTTGAACATGCTATTTTGATTAAATTATCAACTCACTGTTTCCAATACATAGTCTTTCTTGGAAAATAAATACTGTTGGTGTTATGTGTACGTGCTTTATGTCACAAAATAGTGTCTCCGTTCTGTCAGTGTTTAAAAAAAAGCAAAATTTCTTCTTTTGTTTTTTTGAAGTCTCTTTGCACACATCTTCTAATGCTACTAGTGGAGATGGGAGTAATGGATACAAAGACTGTTAGAGCTGCCTTATGTAATACTGATTTGGGATGCTAACTGATACTAACTGCATGTATTTCTGCCAGTTAGACCCTTTGAGAAATGAATTCTGTGTTTCAAACTGGGTTTTTGTTTGCACTAAATGCACTTTCAAGTTTTCCCTGATCTACCTTTGGAAATACTTGGTGAACCAGGGCAGAGAGGTTTTCTTTCTGTGTATAGGCCTTTCCCCAGCTCAAATACTCAGCAGTCACATGTGCAGGAGTTATCATCCTGGTTTGAACTTTGTTCTGGCTTTTGAATGTGTTAAAAGCTCCAGGATCAACAAGATGGCAGTTAATGAAAGTACAGGCCATCAGTGTTTAGTTCTGAAGTGGAATCTGGCTGTGGGAGGGTGTATTACATGTTACTTCATCATGTGAAAGCAAGGGAGCTGGCTGGACCTTTGTGTGCTGGTCTTAAGAGCTGCTAGCCTGCTTTCACCTCAATGAATTGGTGGAAGAAGTGTGTGTGTGGGGGGTTACATGGTCTTTCATTTTTTTGTGGTGCAAGCATAGTTCAAGATGCCATTCAGTGCGACACTTGTTTGCACAGTATCTCTCTAAATGCCTTATGTTAGTAATTCTTGTCATGTTGGTTAGGTGGCATCCTCCAGTGTCATGAAAATAAAAAAATTTCAGTTCTTTAGCCCACAAGCACTTTGGGCTCTGTGCTTATGACTGACTGAAGTATAATGCTGTGGTAGTGACATAAAGTGTAACTCATACTAATACTCTAGAGTGCGTAATGAAAAAAAAGAGATTACAGAATTGGAAAAAGTGAGATTACTAAATGTTCTATGACAATCTCATTCCAGTCTTTTGAACTATGCATTGATTATTTCAGTTTGGGTCATGAAGGTTTGCTTTAAGCTTGTTTATATAATGAATAGATTACACTGCATACCCAGCAATACATTTTTATATATAATTAAAACTAGCCATCTACGTGTTGAGTCAGGCAGATACTCTCCAAATTTGTGCCTGTGTCCTGCCTTCATTTTAATTTATTCTTTCCTGTGCTGGTTTTGGCTGGTTTAGAGTTACTTTTCTTCACAGGAGCTAGTATGGGGCTGTGTTTTGGATTTGTGCTGAAAACAGGGATAACGCAGGGATGTTTTAGTTATTGCTGAGCAGTGCTTACACTGAGCCAAGGCCTTTTCTGCTCCTCACACCACCCCACCAGCGAGCAGGCTGGGGGGGGCACAAGGAGCTGGGAGGGGACACAGCTGGGACAGCTGACCCCAACTGACCAAAGGGATATTCCAGACCATATGACGTCATGCTCAGCAGATAAAGCTGGGGGAAAGGAGGAGGAGGGGGGGGGACACATTCAGAGTTACAATGTTTGTCTTCCCAAGTAACTGTTACCTGTCCTGGAGCCCTGCTTTCCTGGACATGGCTGAACACCTGTCTGTTGATGGGAAGTAGTGAATTAATTTCTTGTTTTGCTTTGCTTGCATGTGCGCTTTTGCTTTACCTATTAAATTGTCTTTATCTCAGCCCATGAGTTTCCTCAGTTTTACCCTTCTGATTCTCTATTCTATCCCACTGGGTAGGATTGAGTGAGTGGGTGTGTGGTGCTCAGTTGCTGGCTGGGGTTAAACCATGACAGTCCTTTTTGGTGTCCAACATGTGGCTTGAAGAGTTTGAGATGATGACAGATTTGATTGGAATGTGCTAGATCGGATTTATAGCTGTTATTGCTGGTTAGCTATTAATTGACAGACTTCTGTGCTTAACATGGGGCTTGCTTGCCTTACTGTATATTAGGGTCGAGTGCTCGTAAGTGGCTGCTTTTTGCTTTTGCTGCTTGCTGTACTGCTTATCTTAATCTGCTGTGCCTGGGAACATTTTGGTAACAGCAGCGGTGATGCGCTTGGGCTGGCAGATGGCCAGGGAACCACTGCTGTTTCTGTGCTGCTGTACTGGACAGGCTGGAACTCCAGCGTGAACTCGAGTTGATGGGACTGTGACTTGTGGATGAGTCCACATGGGAGCAGGACACCTCGAAGCATCTGTGGCCGTGGTTATGTCTGTGCCGCAGCAGGTATACCTCTGAAGGGATTGTGGTCCAAGGATAAGTCCATGCTGCAGCAGGTACACCTTGAAGCATCAGTGGCTGTTCATGAAGTCATGCTGGCGCACCTCAAAATGTGTGGCTTAGTTGCTGGCTGGGGTTAAACCAAGACATTCCCTATTCCTCTTGCATTAATTTTGAAATTTCTTCAGGTAGTCAAAACGGATGGGACTATTTTTCTATTAAGTGAAAGGCTCTGGTCCTGACTCTAGCTTTGTTGATAACTAAAAAAATGCTTGTAGACATGTAAGCTAGAAGACTCAAACAAAATATCTGTGTTTTAGCTATGCATCTTACTTACTGATTATTTCTGATGTAGTTGCAAATATCCTGACTTCAGTGGAATGGGTTTTGAAAAAAAGCAGCCAAACCCAACACAACAATTTACAGCCAGTTTTCTGTGTAGACCTCTTGCTTCTGGAGAGCTGGAGTCGTAATGCTGGTATAGAGAGTTTTATTACTGACCAGCAAAGGTCCTTGATACCTGTTCTCCAGCAGTCATGTATTTTCTCATCTTGCTCTCAGTCAACACAAATAAGAACAAAGGTAAATAGGAGCCAGCGAGTCTGTAGAACTGGGAACATTGTATTTCTTTTAGTTGGACACTCCTGCTCTTGAAATAGCATTGCAAAACACCTCTGTCATAAGATGACGTGGCACTTGCAGGTCTGTGCGTAGCATTCCCCCCCCCCCCCTTGGAGTTTGTACCACATGCAACAACTCAACCTCCCCCCCCCCCGCCCCCCCCAATTTGTTTTGGCTGGTGTCAACCCTCAAAATTTCTCATGGACTTTGGTCTTTTGGATAGAAAGGTCAGGGAGCCTATAATTTTATGGAGTTGCAATGAGCCACATCTAGCAGGTTTTGCAGGTTACTAGAGGTCCAGTGGACAGCAGCTGGAGAATCACCAGCATAGGGTAGGCATACAGGTCTAAAGCTTTATCAACAGGGTGAATCCTGACCAAAAGCGCCAATTCAAAAGTAAAGCAGTCTTAGTTGCTGCAGCTAATCATCATTAAAGGCTTAATGTTCTTTGTTACGTAGCTTCTGACTGATCCTGTCTAAGATTTTCATGCCCGCATGGCCTTCATCTGTGCAGGACAGTGAGAAAGAGTACTGCCACAATATTGTAATTTTTTAAAAACGCAGGTAACCCTAAATCATCGTGATACTAGTAAGAGCAAGTATAAACCTACTGTGGCTATGTTAGTGGCCTGGCCTGTGCTGCTGAGCCTCACTGAACTGCTTCATCTGCCTCTCATCTCCCTCCCCAGAGTCTGGAAGGTGCTACTTGTGTGACTGGTCTCCCATCCAGCTATAAGAGGTTCTCTTTGGCCTACCTGTAAATTTTCCCCAGCAAAATGTCTGAGGAAAGCAAAGGTGTTGTACATAGACAATCTGTGAAGCAGGCAAGGTGCTGTGGTCTGTGACTCTTGATACTGATTCGTACTAGGCATACTCAGAACAGCAATGGAACAGATTGGAAGAGCCTAGGCCTTGAACAAGTGCTTTTCATTGAGTTGTGTTTGTAGATTGTGTATGTGTGTTGCATCCAGTTCTAAGTCACGGAAAAGTGCCAGTTTAAATGGGTGGAGTAGAAAAATGGAAATCTGAGTTTGACTAATGAATGTAGAGCCTAATGCTGCTTAAGAATCCAATTTATTTTGGAATATCGCAGCTGATGTGTTAAAATGGGGGTTCTTTTCTCCTGCTTCAGCAGTAATTTTAGTATAAAGCCTGGACATGAGAAGAAACATTAGTAAATGCAGGAAGAAATGCATTGAGGAACTTTTAGTGTAGGAATTATTTTTTGGTGCTAACTGGGACTAGAAAATGAGATTAACAAGGAATTTTAAAGCAAATGTGTGTGTTGGCCATGGGATCTTTCTCATACGTTGCAGCTTTCTGCAACATTCATAAAGAGCTTTTGTTTGTGAGGAGCAGAAGCAAAAGCAAGAAGCTATGAACTACTACCTTGTCTTCAATTCTTATTTCAAATTTTATTTCTTCAGGGGAGCTAAGTGTGCTTGACTTTTGAATGCATCTCTCATTCATTCATCCTAACATAAAAATGTTGCATTAGATGATGTGACCTAGTAGGATAGTTTCTAGTACCAGTACAGTGCATTAGGTTGTTCACTATGGTTCTGACAACCAGCTGCAGACCACTTCTGTCTTTCTAGTCTGCCAGCACTTAATGTACTGCAATTCGTTAGAAAGTGTTCTGATTTACATCATTAGGACTAAGTGAGAAGCTCCTGCTTCCTGCAGAAATCAACAAATATCTTTTCCAGCTGTCACTGGTAAATGCACTGACTGAATGCTTTAGGGTTTACAGTATTTTTCTGCCTTATTTCCATATGTGGTAGGTTGAATGAGGCTAGCTCCTTTGTTGTACAGACTTCTTACTGACTTCTATGTTTTTTTATGGACATTTTGCTGATAGCATAGTCCGGCAACTACAAAGCCGCAGTGCAGCACAAGTGAGATACAAAACTGGGATTCCTGACTCCTTTCGTTTGGGCTGTATTGCCTTTTGTGGCAAATGAGCTGTGAATTATCCAAAATAAGGTTTGAGCAAATGAAAGTGCACTTGATTTGTCTTGCGATAGACTCTTCTCTTTCATCAGAAGACTACTGCTAGCTTTTCAAAAGCTTGCCGTGAGATACCTGCTTTACAATAGTCTACTAATTATGTTTTGTTTTTAAATACATGTGTGTTGAGTAGCTCTTGAGCATGCTGTTGTTGCAGGACTGAACTTGACGCGGCAGAGCATCCATGCTACTGCTCTGTAACAACCATGTATAGCTGTTGTTCAAGTGCTTGGAAGTTTTCTCATAAAGGTGGTGCTCCAGATACACAAAATAAACTGTTCCCAAAACTAAAAATGTTCTTCACAGATTCTTCCAGTTAGCCGTCTGAAACTGCCTGTGAGAAATATTAGCAGAATTTCAGGAACAGGCTTTGTCAGTTGAAGAGCGGAGGCTGCCATGAGTTGTGGCTGGATCAAGGATACTGCATTTGTTCACTGTGGCTCTTCAGGGGAAAGAACAGACTTTTCAAGTATGCTCATAGATGGTTATCTTGTGTTTAGGAGACGAGCTGTGAAATGTTTGCAGAGTCTCCTAGTGGATTTTTCTTTTTATATTGTCTCATTTTGGTTTTGTTTTTTAGTGTAGAAAGCACAGGATATCCAACCAGAATAACTGTCTAAGTAGCTGTACATACAACGCATGCCTCTCTTGTGTGTGTATTTAAAATGAAGGTGTTTGAATTACAGTGACACTTGGAAAGGTGGACTGGGATTAGATCCCTAGTTTGTATTCTGTGTCCCAAATGGTCACCTTGATAGCTGTTGTCTGCTGAGCAAGATTGGGCATGGTTATGGTGAGACAGAAGACCAAAACCTGAGGGAACACTTTTATGCCTGGTGTTATGATTGGTGTTTCTCTAGCTACAGAACTTGTTCAAGTCATTCTAGTAATGCTGTCTTTTGGGTTTTATCTCTGAGGGAGGAGAATACCATTATTTCAGTTCTCTAGGACCAGAAATGTGTTTTCCTTGGAAAGGTAGCTTTTGATATTGCATCTTTTTTAATACTATGTTAGGTACTTAAAGAAGGGGGGAAATACTGCATCGTAGCTAAACCCTGTGCTTTTCTGTGACTTGACTTAGCTGAGTAATCACTGCACTGGCAGTTGGTCTGTCTTTTGCTCTCTTGCTTTCAGCTTATGACTTTGAATATATGGAAAGTCTGTGCCTCTCATGTTAGCCTCAGTTACAGGTTTTCTTTTTCACTTGAGTGTGGGAAGGAACAGGCTACTGAAGCAGGAAGATTGAAAGGTCTCATTTAGGGAAATATGTATCTTACATTGTCCAATAACTCTGCCACTCCCAGATCTGTTGAAATGTGGGGTTAATTTTATTACCCAGGTTAATTTTAAGTTGTTCTTCACTGCTCAAATGACTCTTACCTCATCCTTTGTGTGTTTTGATAGGGAACTTTGATAAGTATTTGTTAAAGGTTTTGGTTTTGCAGCTGGAATCAATGCAATATAAAACCTATGAGAAATCATGGGGTATTGTATTAGGAAAGACACAGTTTGATTTTTATTCCCCCCCCACAAGGAAAAAGTCAGAGAGAAGGGAGAGGACACAAAAAACCCCCAAACCAAACCAAAAAACCCTGTGCTCCTTGCCCCGGGATCAGGTTCTTTCTAACCTTTATGAGTAACTCTGTAGCAACATTAACCAGTCTTCCTTAGGTACTTGTATGTGCTTTCAGGAATATATATCCTGCTCTGCTTCTATGACTAGTTTTGTCACATATGCTAATTAGAGAGCTTTCAAAAAGGAGAAAGGGGGTTTCTTCTACCATCCAGGGTAGTTCCTAGTTTGTTTTAAATTATATTCTCGCATCTAATTTTTTTTTCTCCTTGAAAGAAAGTACTAAAAATAGGGGGGGGGGGAATCAATCTCCCTAAAACAGAGAGGCTGCAGATTATTATAGAAGCATGCAATAACGGGAGTGTCCCAGCATGGCTATTGTGATTCAAGTCCCTGAAGTTTGTCCTGAATGTGGCTTTTCTAGGTTAGGGTTTTCTGCTGTGCCTGTCTTTTGCACAGAGAGCCCTATGATCCTACTGCTGTTGTATCGAGATTTATGGGTTCTAGGTTCCCAGTGTGTGGTCAATTTACCCTGCTAATCCTTTTTCCTCTAGAGACTTGAGAATCTGTGACTCAGTGACTTTGCATTCAAAAAAAAAAGTGTTTATTTTTCTACAGGCCTGTGATATACTTAAAAAAAGGTTTAAAAAAAATACTTAAGTGCATATTTTTTCTTAACAGCCTATGCTTTTTTTCTTTGTGTGGATCAGTAGTTTCCATGTAGCAGTCTTGTCACCTATGTTTCTGTTTCAAAAGACACAGGCTTGGTCATTTGAGACTGAAAGTCTGTTGATTTGCCTCAAATCAGAGATTAGAGAGTGTTTAAACACCATCTCTTTAGTGGGAACCTTCAGAAAACTGTTTAAACCTGGTTATTTTTAAGTCAGTTTACAAATGAGCCCTTTTCACTGAAACGTCTGCCAAACGAAGTGCTTTCTTGTTGATTTGTACTTTAAATGGATAAACTGAGGTGAAATGCATGGCATTTGGGTAAGTTGAATGATGATTTTAACTGGTAACATTTTCTGGGTTTTTTTGGTAATGTGTGTGGGGGCAGAGGGTGGGACAGAGGACAACTACTTAGCCTTCCCTATCAGCCTGATAAAATTTAGACCTAGTCAGGCAATTATACCCCACAGTTGTAATGATATTACATATTTGGTGCCTTTTTTCAAATTTTTGTTTTTGTTTCGTGTCAGGGATTGTTAGTTAATTACTTTCCTTTCTTCCATCATCTCGGTTGTTTTCTGCTTCCAAGCTTGATGTATGAATAAATAATCTGATTTAAAAGGCATACACACTTAAAGTTTGTGAGCAGCCAGGACAGTTTGCACCAGAGAGTGCTAAAGCTTGAGCTATAAAGCCAGTACAGCTGGAGTGCAGAACACTGTTGTGGTTTTTTTTTTCTCCATAGAACAATTCTGTGTATGTTGGTGTACATGCTATGCATAACTCCCTTCCTGTGTTGTACAGATATGGTATGTTCACTGGTGAAAGCCAAAACATTTCCTTCAGACTGTTGCATAATTTATCATCATCCCTTATTTGTATTGTAGTAATTTCAGGCAACATCCTTGAAATTTGGGGTTCTTCTTCGAGTATTGTACGTGTAACAGTGTGCCAACGGCATCCTGGCCTGTATCAGAAATAGTGTGGCCAGCAGGAGCAGGGAGGTGATCGTCCCCCTGATACTCGGCACTGGTGAGGCCGCACCTCGAGTCCTGTGTTCAGTTTTGGGCCCCTCACTACAGGAAAGACATTGAGGTGCTGGAGTGTGTCCAGAGAAGGGCAACCAAGCTGGTGAGGGGCCTGGAGCACAAGTCTTGTGAGGAGCGGCTGAGGGAACTGGGGCTGTTTATTTGGGAGAAAAGGAGTCTGAGGGGAGACCTTATCGCTCTCTACAACTACCTGAAGGGGGGCTGTAGTGAGGTGGGTGCTGGTCTCTTCTGTCAGGTGGCTGGAGATAGGATGAGAGGAAATGGCCTCAAGTTGCGGGAGATTTAGGTTGGATATTAGGAAAAATTTCTTTACTGAGAGGGTTGTCAGACATTGGAATAGGCTGCCCAGGGAAGTGGTTGAGTCACCATCCCTGGAGGTGTTTAAAAGATGTGTAGACGTGGCACTTAGGGACATAGTTTACTGGTGGACTTGGCAGTGTTAGGTTAATGGTTGGACTTGATGGTGTTAAAGGTCTCTTCCAACCTAAATGATTCTGTGACCCTATAGCATAGATTGTCACTGTCCAAACAGCTCCTTATTTGAGCTATTAGGCTGGTACATTGGATTTTTTAAAATTTTGTCTTGGTTTAGAGAAGGGAACCCCTGATTAGGTTTTTAATTTGACATTTGTGGTCAGTTGTTGGTCAGCTTTAGTCTTCTGCTCCCCTTTGGTCCACTTCTCACTTACTGACATATGCAGTTAAATCTCTGAGTATGGTGAGTATATCTGGGCTAGCAAGGCAGAGTTGTGGATCCTTTGGCTGATGATAAGCAGGGACAGTACTTGAATATAAGCTGGTGTTGGTGGGTCCAGGGAAGAGAAGCAAAGCAAAAATCAGTCCTTCCAGTTTTATGGACAAATTCTCCAAAGCTTATTAACACCTCAACCCCAGAAATGGTAATACAAACCTCACAAATCCAAACATTTTATAAAACAACTTTATCTTTGGAAATGCTGGCTCACTCTTTTTTTCCTCAGCTTCCATCAGTGAAACTCAAACACTACTGAACTAAGTGCTGAACTTCTGTACTTTTGGTGAGAATAGTCACTTCCACTGCAGGAAATACATAGTAGTTTCTAAGGGAGGTTGTGAATACTTTCACTGTGTTGCTCAACTTATGCAAGAAACGACATTATCTTCTCTCTTGTGAGAATACCTTATGTCAGAAATGCAGAGTGCATAATAATGCAGCTGGAACAGTTAAGGAAAAATCAATAAAGGTATGTAGACTAGTACTTTTGCTCTCAAATTATACATGTTACGCTCATTTAGAAGCAAAACCAGCTTGACTTTTCTCTGAAACCAAGATAGTAAGTTTAAGCTAATTCTTGTGTCAAAGCATAAAGAATGTAGGTAATCTAAAAAAGATTCTTACTGTGTTACATACTGTAAGTTTTCCTTTTGTTTGAAAACAGAATGAAATGTGAAAGTTGCATTAGAAGACTAAACAAATGGCTTTGTTTCCTGCTTATAAGTTATGTTGGTATAGCTGTGTAGTGTTGCAAGATGTTTCTTTCATGTCTTGTGCTTCTCATAAGGATATGGTAGTTGCTCTCGACTATCCTAAATTGCTTTTGCTCAATTGTTTTGATTTGTTTTTTGACCATTCAGTGATCTTTGATTTTGGGAAACACTTGAGACTGATATCCAGATTGGAAATTCATTTTGGAGGAATGTACTGCAATCCCAGAGCAGTGAGGCTTTCATGTGCTTGTGTGCTGGTAACTTTAAGGTCAAAGTTTTTTTCCTCATCAGGGTTAGTAAGTTTGGCTGTGTGTCTCTTTTACATACATAGTAATATCCTACAATTGATTCATTGGCCTCTTGTAAAATTTCTAAGCTGAAACTGACAGAAGGATTGCCGAATTTCTTTGCATATAGAGTTCAAATATTGTGCAACTATCCAGACCAGAGATAAGTGAAGTTTCTCTTTTGGCATATACCATACTACATAGTTGAATATTTAAATAAATATTTCCTGGCAAGCTCTGTTAGCAGTTATTGATGGCAGGAGCAATAAATTTATTATTCTGCCCAAGCAAATAAATTGCAATAATCAGAGAAGCTGGTAGGTGAAATGATGCTGGAGTATCAGGGCTTCCTCTAGCAATAACTAGAAGAGCAACAGTGAGAGCAGTGAAAGGGGAGTGGGAAGCTCATCCTTTACTTTCATGTTTCATGTATTTCAGTGTTTTCTGCTGTTTTTATTTATTTAAAGGAATCCTGTATTCAGTATACAGATGTTGAAATATCTGTGGTGTATGTTTATGGTTTTGGTCTGACCTAATTAGAAGCTTCAGTTTTAATGTGGTTTAGCCAGAAACAGCTCATGTAAGAGCTATCAGAAAAACTTCCTTCTGACACACAACTGTTGTGTTGCTTTACATGTAAAATCCTCATTTGACAGTTTTGCAAAAGTGTGTAGTAAAACCTTTTTTTAATTTGGGCATCTAGTTTAGCTACCCACTGCTATGCTGTCTGGTGCTTTTTCTGGAAACTATATATGACGTAAGTACAAGCTGTCTTCTGCACCACAGTTGCTGCCAGCTGTTTTTTCTGTCAAAACTTGGATTAATTTCACTTCTGTGTCTAGCTATAGCAAAGTTATTCTTGAACTATTCCCTCTTCAGGGGCTTGGTGTGCTCATCCCATCCTTCCTGATGCTGAAGATTCACCCTGGCTTGTCTGTGGTGGACAAAACAGTCTATACCTCTCAATAAAAGGAGTTTAATGCAAATCTTGCCAGAATTCTTACCCTCTGCATTTCGAATTTGGATTTTAAGTTTTTTTTTGTGTAGAAATGCAGTAAATTGTCAAGGATTTTCCAAAATGCACTCATACTCTCATCTTTTAAATAAGTAAATAAATAGCCTGAAGGTTGGGCACTTAGCATTAGTTGATGAATTATAGATATCAGCTGCTCATTTGTTCAATTCCTCATTGTGTTTTCCCCTGTTCTCTCCCACTTGAATCCTATTGCACTTGGGAAAATAAAGCTATGCTATCTAAGGTCTTTCTCAGCCTACTGGAAGAATTTTGCTTAATTTTCATGACTCATGAGCAGAGGGACTGGTGAAGATGTAACTTTATTTTCTGAACCTTTTATGGTCTTACTGATGACAAAGTATTTGGTAGCCATTTCGTATAACACTCTAATTATACGTGTGCAGGTGTGCTGAGTGCGTGTTTGGACATGTTTTGTTGTGGAGAAATTGCAGTATCTTGCGAGTTTGATCTCCTTGTGGATTTTTGTCTACATACGCAAATGTTCAGACAGGCACTAATTCCATACAAGTGACAATGTTTTGAGGTATCTGCCATTCATAAGAGAGAAAACACTGTGAATTATGCTTTTTTTTTTTTTTTTAATTTTTTGGCAAAGGTTTTCATGTTTAGTGTTTACATTTCTGCGGACTTGATACACAGCTTCATAAAATATTTCAAACCGTCAGTTGAACAGCATGTGCTTTTAAAGATGATAAAAATACTTGGTCTAGTCATTCATTAGGGAGGTGGCTCCCAGCTCTCCCTGTGTTTTGGCTGCCCACTTCCCATTATGGAATTGTCTTCTGACTTCTGAAAAGCATTAGCACTTGCATGCATTGTCTGCAGGTGGCTGGAACTAAGCAGACAGAGAGGTCTGTCTGGAAAAAGGCCTTTATTGCATGAAATCCTGTTCAGGATTCATTTAGCTACAAATTGTGGGGAAAGATGGTGTGTTGTTCCATTCCCCCCGCCCCCCCCTCCCTTTCCTTGCTGCTGTAGAGGAAAGAAAGATCTTGCTGAAACTATTGGATGTGAACTCTCCGAGTTTATGTTCACACTCAATGGCAGCAGATGCAACATGTGAAAAACCTACAAGCTGACGTGTTTGCTGTGACCTTCCCAGCCCAGGCTGAGTTGTTCCCCCTCCAGCTTTCTCAACTACATCAAGTTTTGGTCGCACGTGTGCTTTCTAAGACAGCAGACTTCAAATAATGAAGTCAGTCCTGTTTCTTGGAAGGGGGAAATCTCTGTGCCCTGGTCATGGGTCAGGTCCTCCTGCTGTGTTGATGTAACAGCTTCACCTGACTGCCATGAGTGAATTTTGATGGCTGAAGAAATTAGGTGGACATGTCCTGTTAGTTATTTGGATTTTGAAAAGTAAAGTGCTCTGAATTCAGAGAATATTTAATTTAAGATGAGCTGTGAGGGGTTAATGCTTTATTTTCCATATTCAGAGTATAGGTTTGATTATGTGGGGTTGCCCCCCAACCACTAAACTCCATTGGAGAATGTAATGGCAAAACTGAGCTTCTGCCCAAAAGTGAATTGGTCTTTTCTTTTGCAGTCAAAATAATATTTCAACACAATATACTCTGTTTTATATAAACATTATAGTTATTGTTTGGGAAATAAGTCTGGGAAAGAAAGCAATACTCCAGAATTAAAACATTCAAAATGCTGATATTGGATGAGTATCTGTACAATAAACACATTTTTTTCCCTGTAACTACTTTATTTCTTTCACAGAGTTTCTAAGTTGAGCAGAATGTTTTCAGTTTAAAGATTTTTTCATCCTTAAGCAGTATGGCCTTCTGATTTACTTGCTACTGAACACCCTTGCATGTTTGCAAATTGTCCTTGAGTCATCAATAGCTTCATTTAGGATATAAATGGTTTGTGAAACAGAAACAGTCATCCTACAGAATAAATAGGAGTAAAGAAATAATGAATAAATGCAGGATGGCCTTCAAATCTGTGGTGTTTTATAAGAATTTGAATTGAAGAATACAACATCTGGAAATTTATTTTCCATTTAGTGATCAGAGTTGTCTTATAAAAGACTTTAGTCGGTGTTAAAATTCTTCTAGAAAATTCACTACTCGAAGTGTAATCTCACCTTCTGAATTCATACATCTTTACGATAATAATCGTAAAATCCTGATCTCTGAAGAGGAATGTTTTCATCTCACGTTTTCTAACTCAGTCACTTTTGGAAGACAGTCCCCAGGTCTGTGCGACTTACAGAGCTGAATGTATTGTAGAAAGTTTTACCAGTGAAAGCTTTGATGGTACAACTATTTTGGTGTTGTGTATTCAAACTGTTGCTTCTGGATTGATGCAGAGTTTTCTTCTGGGAACAGATTATATACATAACATTGGTGTCTACCTTGCTGCCATTTAGTCTGGTATGATATAGGGAAACCTTTGCAGCAAATCCTGAACTGCTAGTTTTTGTCTTTGGGAACTGTGTGGCTTCGGTGGAATGCTCTCATAGTTTTCTGCATTGCAAATTTGTTTTTCTTAGGCCTTGCTTTTTAGTTTACTACTTCTTTTGGTGTGTTTTGTTCTCAGAGACATGGAGGTTGTAAGGACCAGGAAGATGGTTATGATGGCTCTGAAGACAAAGTATCTTTGTGGTCCTCCACAGTGACTTCCATCATGACTCTTCAGCAGAGTCTTTAGGATACAGGTCTTATGTCAGGGTGATTGCAGGATTGTTTCTTCACCCCTGAAGCAGTGAATTTATTGGCAGGGTTGTAGGGCCAGTGGTGCAGCTTGTCTTTTTCTTTCATGAATTTTAACTGTGCTCCTGAAGAGCAGAACTGAAAGATTTAGTCACCATCTGAGCTGGGAGAGGGGTGCACTTTTTTGTAAGAGCTGTTAGAAATGCTCTGGGAGAACCTTAATCTCTGCGGAGATACTACATGTGCCATTTTGCTTAAAGTCTGTGATGCAAAGAGGAAAATGCCCTTGGCAGGGTGGAGTAGGGCTGGCTCACTGATTTCAAAGATCCAGCTAAAAAGGCAAATAACCAGAGCTCAAGAAGGTGTGGTGCAGCTGAGGGACGATAGGAGCATGATTTGGCAGTTTGCCCATACTCGCATAAGATGCTACTTTGTGACAGTTCATATATGGTAATTAACATGTTAATTAGCTGTTACTTGATGTGGGGGAATGTGGAGTTTGTACCTTTGTACTTGCAAGGGTAGAAAGAGGAGAAATGAGTTAAGTCTGTTTTCTCTGTTAAAAGTTGGAGAACTAGATAAGGTAGGTAAGATGATAGGTGTTTTATGTTATTATGCTGCATACTTTCTATAGGAGAAAACAGTGATTGGAGGTTATAGCATCTAAAACATCTTGCATATCTGAAAATAAGAATCTACTTTGCTTAAATGTGAAAGTTTTCTTAACTTGCCTGTTTGATTGATGTGGGGAACAGTGGTATTTAGACTATGGGATTATGTGTTTGAAAGAAGGAAAATCACAGAATATGACAGAAGTAACCTATGTAATAGAAATCTTGCAAAAATTGGGTGGTGTTCTCTCTTAAGAGGTGGGAAGAAGGTTAGAATATCCGTCATGCCATTTACATGTGGCTTATTCAGGCTAAATAGCCTGTTTTCACTTGTCACTTAATAATGCCACAGTTAATGACCCCAGCATGCACTAAAACTGGTAATAGGGAATGTCAAACATTGTGGAGGAAATATTTAAGACCAGTCAGTATGTTACAGAGGCACTGTTCTGAAGAATGATATTTATTGCCCCAATATTCAGTTTTCTCTCTTTTTCTTAGATTGGGCAATAAAAACATGCTTTTCTATTTTTGGCTTCTAGGTGTTCACTTCCTATTGTCATTAGTTGGGAGAGTCATGACAAAATTTGGACTTCTAGTGTAGCAGAAGAACAACATAAATTACTATCTGTGATGAGTTAAAAAGAAAAATCCATTAGAGATTAAGATTCCTAAAATTGTTACTCATTTCTTGTAGTTACATATAAATTACTTTAGGGTTGGTTGTTTTTCATTTTATTCTTGCAAGTTCCTTTTTTCTGTTTGATGCTGAAATGCAAAGTGTTTTTTTCTTTTTTTTCTTTTTCCTTTTTTTCCTTTTTTCTTTTTTTTTCTTCCTCCTTTTCCCCCCTTTTTTTCTTTTTTTTCTTTTCCTCTAGTTTGGTAACAAAAAGCCTTCCATGTTAAAATTTGAAGGACTTTTCCTGAAATATTGCTGCTGCTATGTCCTAGCTCTTCCTCTTTTTTGTTGTATTTTGAAAATACGTGTGCACATATGTGTGTAAACTTGATCTAAAGTAACTTCATTCTGACACCAAATTTCTGAGGGTTTTTAGTAGATAATAAAGCACATCATAACTTTAGTACAATTGGTATAGATTTGTCTCAGACCTGAGCATACGCATGTGAAGGGTGTGAAGCTGTCAACTGCTGGACTCTCAGGAGCTGCAGCTGGAGGTGCCTTTTGGCCAGCAGGAGCAGAATGCTGTGTTGCTAGTTGAATTAAACTGAAATGGTGAGAGGTTGTGGTTTTTCTTATTTGTTTTAAAGGTGTGGGATAGTCCAAATACGCTTACACTGTGTTATGCTGGGGCGCAGGGGAAGTCGAGGTACTTGGCAAGTCAGTAATGAGTTGATTTTTAATCTTCATACCTGAATTTGCTAAGCTTTCAGAAACTCGTGAGTTGCTGTGGGTAACGTGACATTGTCAGAACAGGACTCCAGAAACCTTTTAGTCTTTGAACTCGATCTCTCTTCAGGCTTTGGAGGGGAATGAATAACTTTGTATTTTAGCTTTTTTGTCATTTTCTTCTGTTTTGATGATTCTTTCAATATACTTATCAGATAAAAATGAATAGCAAAAAGTCGATTTGGTTTTAGGCAGTTGGAATGTGTTACTGCTCTTAAGAATCTACCACATGGCTTGCATCTGTTAAGTTGATAAGTAAATCCTGTTTATCCACCTTACTAAGGTAATAACTAAATCCTGTTCACGTTCTCAGTGTTGTGGATTATATTAGATTCATTGTTCACCTTGCTAAAGGGGACATAGAAGAGAAACACGGAGTTGCTTTAGTAAGCATTGAGATGGTGCATGTTTTGTACAAAACATCATACAAGTCCATATTGCAGCTCTTGGACAAACTGTTTTATGTACTTTGTTCCTCTAAAGCTGCTTCGTTAGCTCTTGCAAGTGAGATTGATGCCTGAGAAGAAGAGAGGAGAGGCTGACTCTCACTCAGCTTGTCCTTACCTGTTTCATGATGGTGTGTAGCTTGCCTGATCTTGGCCTACTGTGAGGAAAATAGATTGAGAAGTCTAATATTAGTCCTTAATGTATTAATGTAGCTTGAAGATGAGCTTGGTAGTTAAATCTAAGTATTTGTTAACCTTTTAGCTTTTTGAGGAGAGTGTTGTTGAACAAGACCAGAGCAGTTTTAGCCCATGTTAAATAAAGCCACTAGAAATCTGTTATTCCTGGAGCATATCTGTTACTGAGATTTGTAGTTAGGGATGAAGAATGGCGATGTAATTCCAGTCCTTCTTAAAGAATCATTGTGGTACAGCAAAAGCGAAGCTTGATGTAGAAATCTGTATTTTGCATTAGAAAAACATTAACACTGATACAGAATGCAGTTAAAAGCAGGTAATTCTCTTGCCATGCAAAAGAGATCTAGGATAGCTTTAGGAAGCAATATTATCTGTCTTTGTGCAAGAGTTTTAGTTTGGGTGGCTAACACTGAAGTTAGTACTGATCTTAAAGGGAGCGATTGGAGTCTGGTGCTGGGAGGGCTGGCCACTGCCTGGCAACTAATGGTGTTGTGTTGGCTTGGCTCAACTCAGATAAGGAACAAAAATATTTTCCTCCAAATCCAAATGGAAAAATGTGGAGATATTTGTGTGGGGCACTGGCAGCACATCTGGTGCAGGAAGAGCTGACAGAAGCACTTGTTACCAAAGTGTTTCAGAGCAAAGTGGTGGAGCTGGTGGCTGTTCCTGTTTCTTCTGGTGTGTTTTTAAGTAGTTGACTTCAAACATGAAATAAATAGTGTACTGTTATGAACGTTAACAAAGAGAAAAAATTAAAAGCCCTGGTGTCCTTATGTCCCTCCCTTCTCTCTTTGGAAACGTGTATGTCTTTCTCTTCAGTCTTTTGGTCAAAACATGTAGCAGATGCTTGGTTTCTTTTAGCATTTTAAGAAAGTGAGTCTTTGAAATGAGTCTGCCTTATGGGTTTGCCAGGATTACATTTTATTCAGGAAAGAGTGTTAGTGTTTGGTTCCTCCCTTTAAATGCTAGCAGCAACTTTCAACAAGCAACAACCCTCTTCCTGCTTCCTCTATCTATTTGGTGTTACTGTGTAGAATGTGGAGATTAAAGGGAATAAAATTAATTACTTTCTGGCCCCCTAAATTCTCACTGTGTATTTTCAGGAGGCCACAGCATTATTTGGATAATCAGTGTAACTGGCTGTGCTGTTTGATACATACTGTACTCATGCACTGTCTTATTCTAATTTATGGAGCTGGAATCCATGTATGTTTACAGTTACATAGCACATACTGGTCTTGCAAGCTCTAATGCTGAAGTGGAACAATACTGGGATGTATCTGTCAGTGCTAGCCGAATAATTTTGCTGTAGTAAAGGTCTTCTGACACAGGATGGAAGAAAGCCAAGTTACGTTTATGAGATTTCTAACTTAAGCAACGATGCTCAGCACTTAAATCGTAACACAGTAGTAGGAGAGTATAGTACTTATGGCGATATCAGCATCTGGTTTGCTTTTATAGAGTTTTATAAATGCTTATAATTATGTGAAAGAATGTGTATGTACTGTAGGATATGCAGAATTTATCAGGGTAAAGGCTGGAGCAGTTTCATGCTGTTCGCCCCACAGTGGAAGGTTTGACTGCAGACGGTCTCAGGTGTCTCCCCCTGGCCATGGTTTGTCAGGTAGCAAGAAAATCCAACACAGGGCTGTGCTATCTTTTTGAGTCTAGCCATCACCCTCATAATTTTTCCTGTGCTGTAGCAAAACGAGTTCAGTGTTCTTGATGTGCTCCTTTGAGAAAGTTGTCCTCAGTTCTGTTTCTTTTAGTTCTGTTTCTTTTAGTTTAGCAAGAGGCAGACCAGAGACTCTTCCATTCCTGTGCATAGCTGGGCACTAGCGGTTCTGCCCAGCAAGGTGCTAGTTTTATGTTAGACCAGCGCTATTTCAGCGTAGGGAATGAAAACAGAATGTGACCTTAAAAGTAAACTTGGCTAAAATAAAGCAAGACTGATGGATGATATATAAACACTGGAGGATGAATCTTGTAGTTAACATCTGCTGACTAAGCAGGATTAAAAATCTCTTTATTTTGGCAACAGTTAAGACTCTGATCATTGCAGCAGTCTGTTGAACCAAATGACTGGAGTGTTCTTCCCCCAGTCAGGAGGTTTGTTTCTTCCCGGTTACATCTTGCAACATGTGATTGATTTTTATTTTGCTCCAGTGACTTCTCACCTTTGTTGAAAGTGCTAAGTTCTTAAAAGTCTGGCAGAAAATCTCTTCCTATTTCATTGTCTTTTTTTCTAGGTGTTGGTTCAATAGCCAGGTATTTGCAGTTTTTCTTGACCCATCAGGTCATTCTTCTGTCCCCCAAACCCCCAACCTCCCCCCAACCCCTGAAGCTTTCAAAAATTTTCTGGAACAGTTCTTAAACGTTTCAGAGATGACTTGTGGAAAGACATTGCAAAAATTTAATGTGTCTTCATGGCTTTACTACAGGAACTCTGAAAATCTAGCTTTGGTGTGTTAAAAGGTTACTGCTTCCAACCACCTAGTCCGCCCTTTGGTCAGTAATTTTCAATCCCTTAGCAAACTAAGTAAAGAGAAATGCATGAATGTGGCGTTCTGACCCTGTGACAAGCTCAGTGTTTTGATTCAGCCCCTTCTCAATTTGACTGAAGATGTTGGACTTTGCAGTGAAAGAGTCGGGGCGTGGGCACAGGTTCTGTCTGCTGTCACTGTCACCAAAGAGGGGGCTTTTGGTGGCAAGGTGGGATATGCAGCTGTGCAGGAGGTGGTTTTGTACCGCTCGAGAAAGGCTTATCAAAGTCCATAGCCCACTTCAGTATTTTAGTGCATTTTCAGTCTGTGAAGGGGAAAGGGGGTGGTGCGTGCATGCAGTGCTGCATGCCTTCTTTTAACATGTACCTTGCTCAACATTATTTGAATACTTCACCTCTGAAAATGGGAGAAAACATAATAAATAATTCCTTCCTCTTGCATGGGGCTAGCTTTCACATGACAGGGCTTTGGTAGGGGATTATCGGATTCAAAAAAAATTAAAGAAGTTTGGAAGAGTGTGTGTTGTTGGAGCCATTCTCCCATAAATAAACTCTTTTCAGCCTTGTGTTGTGACCTGGCTCACAAATAAGCATAACATTAGACGTTTAAGAAACTTGTTATTTTCCATCTTTAAGCCTTTCACAGCTGGCAGAACTCGTTTCTTTTGCTGGCACTTTATGAACAGCCTTTTAGCCTACAAGACATTTGAGTTAAAATACCCATGTTTGCTTTTGCGTGGGAATTTTGTTACTTTTTGCTTCAACCTTCTTGTCCTTCTTTCAACCCTGTGTAGCATCCTTCTGCTTCATGGGTTGAAGGGTACATGTACAGGCTTTTGAAGCAGTTGCAAAAGGGAGGCGAGTACCTGGCAGCATGGCATCACAGGGAACGGCACTGTTACACAATAGGTGAGGAAAGGACTAATGAGAAATGGGTGAAAAGAAAGGAATGTGGAATGGCGAGGATCAGAAAGCAGTTTTTCATTTTAGGTTGTGTCTTGCTGTTTATAGAGTATTTGTGACTTATCTTTTAAGTGGTTGAACTGAACTTTCAGCACAGCATTGTATGTTGAAGTCGTACTTGACTATGACACGTGATAGAACATACGATGTGTTGGATGCAGGACCTATCATAAAGTGTTTTGGGTTTTGTTTTTTTGTTTTTTTTTTTTAAAAACGAACAAACAATACAAGAACAACAAAAAAAGCCCAAGTTTGTAGTCTTTTAGCTCCAGTTAATATTAAAGAACAAAATGCTTAGCTGGTCCATTAAAAGTGTTGGTCTTAGCCCTTCAGAACTGCATGTGATACGAAAAAGATTATAGGTTAACTAGATATTTCAAATTGTCCTTAACCTTGGCTGGCAACAAAAATGTGAGTAAAACCTTTACTGCTGGGTAGGAGTGTACTAGGACATGCATCCTTGCATCCTTTTTTTCCATTGAGCAATTCCATCCTTCTAGAACTCATGGCATTCCCAACCTGCACATGTCAGCACAACAGAAATGTGTATGTATGCTGCTTATTTACAGCTTTATAAACCTTAATAAGGATTTATAATGATGATATTGTGGCTGAATATAGAGTCTGATTACTTCCTGAGGGATGTAAGAGTGCAGCCCTCTGACGCCAAATTGTCAAACACTAATAGGTAAAAACTGGGTTGAAGAAAATGTTTTAGGAATATTGCAAAACAGTTATTATACAAAATTAATTTTAATGCTGTTCATTTAACTTAACTTTTGGCATAGTTTAACTCCATGGAATTTCTAGTTCCAGTGCAACAATTCTTTTAAATTTGCTTTATGTATAAATGTTTCACTAGCAGAGCTGTCTATGTAAAGTATATAGAAAATCCTAAGAAGCATAATTGTGCTGACAAATACACTAGTGAATTTAGGTTAGTAGAGCAAGACAACTGGCACAACTTACTCTAAGTGTTGTGCCTTAAACTTCTGTAGTTACAGATCTGTTTGTATGGCCTGTGCCCTAAATTGTGGAATAGTGAAGCATAAGAATAGGTCTAATACTATACTCATAATTACACTTGCTTTCTACCATATAGCCTTTTATAAAGAAATCTGTGTGACAGATTCCCAGATAAGATCAGAAGAGGGTTAGACAATATTGGATGTCTTGTAACAGCCTTAGGCAGACCTATGTTAAGAGTTGCTTGTAAAAGTTGATTATTCTAGGTGTAGGGGGATCTTCCAGCCTTCCTAAAATGATTTCCTAACCTTCAATCTGTGCTTTTTTTCCTTGCAGACCTTTCAGCAGCCCAGAGAAAATTTGCCCATTCTCTGAGAGACTTTAAATTTGAATTCATTGGTGATGCAGAGACAGATGATGAAAGATACATAGGTAGGTAAGAAGTGACTATAAGTGGCTATATTTTGCCATGCCATCCTGCAACATGATTAAACTTTCTTTCTGGTTTTGTGTTACAGATGCATCACTTCATGAGTTTTCAAACTTTTTAAAAAATCTGGAAGAACAAAGAGAAATTTTGGTGAGTTGCAATAAAAATTCTAAAAAGCTGTACATATAGCAAAGAGTTAGATTGAAAGTCAGTTAAAGTTGCTTACTGCTTTGTTAACCACCAAGATGTTGGTATCAATAAGTTAACAGTGAAAACTCTCATTGTGCAGCCTCTGATTCTGTAGTCTAGAGTTACAGACAGCAGCTAGTTCTCATTAAAGAAGAAAGCTGTTAGGGTAAGGACAGATAACTATGAGTTGGTTTAAAATCGTGGTGCCCTGATAAGTTATGGCTGGGGTGAATGGGAAAACCATCTTAAGGTTGTTTACCATTTACAGTAAAAAGCAAGATGAAAGACTTAATACTGCAGTAGGACACTCAAGGTTGGGAAGTTGGCCAAATTTGGATCCCGGATCTCTGTGGCTCCAGCCTCAACACTTACGTGGATTTGGGATGCAATCTGTTAGCTGCATGCAGTAGCAGACTTGCAAACCTTTTGTTTGTGGGTGAGCTTTCTGGTGGAGGGTTGTATCTGCAAACGTAGTTGCTCTGTTGTGTAGAAGGGAGTGTTCTTCATTCACATGCCTGTGATTGCTGAGGGTTTTAGTGTAATATGGGTCACGTTGGCTGCACATAGACTGTGGGCTGAGAACTCTGCAATACACCTTGCTATCTTGACTTCCTAATTTGTCCAGAAGATGGAGGGTTTCTTTCTGGATGGTACCATGGTTCTCCTCTGTAGTTGCATGCCCAGCTTTCGTTTCAGAGCAGGCATTCATAGAGCAGATGATGTGTAGCCAATTATCTTCTGAGTGTGATCACATCCTGCATCTAGGAAATGGTCTTAGATCAACTTAGATAGCAGTTACGTTCCTCAGTATTTGCCATGTGATTATATCTTTATCTTCCTGGAAGTCAGTGACCACTTGGCATCGCTGAAAGGAAACTGCGACTAATCTGTGTTCTGTGCACACCTCTGCCAGAAGCTGTGCCTGCAGTGTAGGAGTGTGTAGATAAGTGAGAAAAGAATTTGTGAATGTTTTTTTTTAACATTTTTCTCTGGTAGTCCTGAGCCTGGTAATAGCCATGGTTCCTTGAGTGTGCTATGTTGTGTCCTGGTATGTTGTTCTGTTCTGGAGCCACATTTGGGTCAGAATTAGGGTCTATGTGGTTCCTTGCACATTCCTGAAGAATACTGTCTTTACATAGTAGAGATGGTTTTTCAGTATCTCAAGTGTTTTTGCCAAGTTGTAGGGATTTTCTCAAGTATGTTTGAATGCTGCTTTTGTTTTTGGTAATTCTGGAGTATAGTCTTTACTCGGCTTTTTCCTGCATCCGTAGGTGTATTTTTTTTTTAATGAAGTTGCATACATCTAATTAGTGAAAGTCTTTGGGAAGTTTTACAATGAAAAATACTTTATAGCCTATCGCATTGTATTCCACACTGTTTTGTTACCAGGTTTTTGAGAGATGTCAGCTTCAGGACTTCAGAATTATGTGGCATGTTTCGGTGGCTGTGTCAATAGATCTTCAGCAGTGATAGATTACCAACACAGTAGGCTGTGCAGAATCCAGTGCTGCCTGCCTGTATAGTAAAACACTTCTGTTTTTCAGACTGAATGCCATGAAACTATTACTTTTTTTTTGGTATGATGCCCATGCTTACGCAGAACGCATTAGCATGCTAAAAGCTAATTAATGTCAGCGTCTTGATAAGAAAAGGATGAAATGCAGTATTTGTTAGAACAGTGACAGTTTGATGAAAAGCTGGAGAGTGGATATTACGGGGCAAGTATTTAATTCCAAATAGAAACAGAATATATTCTCTGAGTTACCAGATGCATGGCCTTTTCATTGCATCTGCAGTCTAGCAAATGTTATGTATCATTTCTAGACTGAGTTAATAAAACAGAGGCTGTAAGTCTCTGAGAAAATGATTGTGTGGTGGCTGGTAAAGATCATTTTCAGTGGCTGTTGCTCTGACTTTTTTTTTTTTTTTGACTTCTCAGTGGATATTTTAACAGTGGCATGAGCTCTAGAGATACTCCCGTGGAGAATATTAGGGCATGTTACACTCACAGATGTTTGGAATCAGGTCAGGGATCCAAAGACGCAAAGTATATAGCAGGATTTTTTCAAAAGTGTTCAGTCATCTTTGTTAACAATGCTCTTTATTGAGCATTTTCCCCCTTACTATTTTGAAGATGACCAGAAGGTTTCTGACGGCTTGCTTCAGTTTCAGTGCAGAACTGCAGATAAATTTCAGTCACATAAAGTAAAATTAAAGAAATCAATGAATAATTATAGAACTAAGGGCATTTCAGATATTGCTGCGCATTTAAATTTTTAGGTATTTGAGAAAAGTTGGGGTTTTTTTCACAACTGTCTTGTGAATGAAACATTTGTGCTTAAAATACATTGTAAACTGAATTTAAATACTTATCAACTACACTTCTCATGGTTTTCTGAAAGTATTGTTTGTGGTGAATGCAGATGCCATAAAACTTTCTATTAGTGTTTACCATAAATTTACTTGTTTGGTTATCATTTGTCTGGTGAATATTTAGTAATTTCATTTAGATGTTGGAGTCTTGCACTTCATGGTTTTACCATTTGTCCCATCTCCTTCAAAAGCTGCTGGAATTATATCCCAACTGTCAAAGGATTCAGTTGCTTGTGAGAAGGGAAGCTGACATTAATCCAAACATTTCACTGAAATTATTACAGAGTGGCCAATACAAAAACAAATTACATTTTTTCCATAGCACTGTAGCTTGGCGACGTTTCCCAGGGCAGATAGGAAATAGGTCACTTTGTCCCTGAGAATATTCTGGAAATTATTTTTACATGTTAAGGTTGAATGGAGTCATGGGACTTACATTGTGCTCCTTTGACATTACAAAAGTGTCATGGAAGTGCAGGGATGAAAAGGAACTTCACAAGGCTAGTAGGAAAAGGTTGGGGACGAACAAGCACCAACATGGCAATACTAAGATGCTCTGTCCCACTACCTGGCCGTTCTCCTGCTTGCCAGGGAGAGCACCAAACCTCCATCCCAGCCCCAGTTCTCCTGACAGCAGAAGCAGGTTTGATTCTTGCGATGGACTCGGAACAACAGGCTTCTCTGGCTGCCCTCATTTAAGCTGGTGATGAGCAGCGCAGGGCTACCTGGTAGGTACTGATTGCCTGTGGCTGTTATCCCTTTCCTCCTCCTCCACCTTTTTACCACCTTCATACCTGCCTTCCTCCATCCCATTCTTCTCCCAGATGACCAGCCTGCCCTCAATTAGTTTTCCCTGTTGATTCCAGTCTTGCTAAGTCATAATCAAATCTGGTAGCACTTGTACTCTTCCTTCAGTAATCTCAGCAGTACTTGCCACTACTGGTGTGCCACCCCGATGTGCTGGCTGTGCATGCTTCACCTCCCCGGAGGTCCTCTGTCCTGCCCTTTAGCTGCTTCTAGAGTTCACCTGTTTCTCACATAACCTGCTCTTAACCATGCTGGAAGTGCACTCAGCCCTCGCAGCACTGTCTGTAAATTTCGTCAGCGTCTCTCATGGTTATGGGGCATGTCCAGCCATCTCTCAGATCCTGTCTAGTACCATTTCATGTCCCATTTAGTTAGCTTACTCCCATGCCAGGCAGGACTGAGTTGGCTGCATTTGCCTGCAGCGCTGCCAGAGGTGTGACTTCCAGCGTTCGTGGATAAGGGATAAGCAACAGATGTCATCTACCTGGACTTGTGCAAAGCGTTTGACACTGTCCCACATGACATCCTTGTCTCTAAATTGGATAGTTGTGGATTTGACGGATGGACCACTCAGTGAATGAGGAATTGAATCATTCAGGAAACTTGGCTGTGGTTTCCTATATGATGCTTGAAATGTCCTGTTAGCTGAACAGGTATTTTTCAGTTTTGCAACCAAGATATTGTTTTCTCATTCTTCCCGTGGTTTATTTGTTAAGACCAGGTTGCCGCCTTTGCTTTTGAGAACGTCAAGTGGGTCAGCATCGAAGACTTCATTGAGATCAGCTACTGTGCTGATCTCAAAAAAGAAACTAGATACTGTTCTCAACAAACTCAAAGTAGCTTTTAACTTTCTATAGTGTCTTCCAGGACTTTTGAGTATCCCAGTTGCTACATCTGGTCTGTAACGTTCTCAGTTCCTGCTTTCTCCTGCTCTTCTCACTTTTAAGTTGCTACTGTGTTTGCTCTTCTACCATCCTCGGGGACCTTGCTGCCTCTCCCTTTAGTTCCTAAAGTACTCTGAAGCAAAGCCCCTTCTGACTTGAATGAGATTAATTCTTCAGTTGTGTAATGTAGGAATACATCTAATTGTTCTTAAGAAATTCTTAGTTTCCTTAACATTCAGTTTTTCCCCACTTTGTTAGATCGTTTGCTATAATTAACTGAGATTTTTTTCCTTTGTGAAGATTATTTAAAAATGCTGTTGTCTTACAGTCAATTGTTGGTTTGTTTTAACTCTCTTTCCAGTTAAATAATGCTTTATAGCTTCCTTCCTCTCTGTTTTCTGAAGTACATATGAAGAACCCCTTTTCTTTAGGGTTTTCTTGCCTCTTGCCAAATAAAATGTGTTTTTGCCTTAGTCTTTCTGACTTTGTCCCTAAGTGCTTGTGTATTTCCTTTTACTCCATGTTTCTCTTTGTATAGGATTTCTGATACAATTATATTCACCTTACTGTTTCCTGTCATTTCCCAAGGCCATATAAACTTGCTGTTTGATATGGTCTCTTCCATTTCCTGCTACAGTTTTGGCACACTTCTATTCATTCAGATATCTTTGGAGGGAAGACTGTTTTTCTTATGCCATAGGTATTTTTCCAGTCCTCAAAAATCCTTTTGCATTCTTTGTTAGTTTTACCAGGTTGTCAGAATCAAATTCAAAATAGCATCTCTCTGAAAAGCAGAATTATTCCCAGCATATATCAGGAACATGAGAAACTGTTTCTCTATGGATTTTAAATGAAATTTCTCAGTGAAGTCACTATTTTATTCTTTCTTCTTCTTCCTCTTAAAAAAAAAAAAAAAGAGGGAGAGGTTTCGCAGTTGTGGCTTCCCAAGTTAACAGAATTGTTAAGGTTCAAAGGCATAGACTCAAAAGGTTAAAGGTAGAATTTAAATAATCTGTGCAAATATGTACATATACTTACCTCTTACAATGAAGTGTTTAAGTGCATAAGTATTTATTTCACACATTAAGTACTCACTTAACACATAGTGTTCATGAATAGCTTACTATTACCTTTTGTTCAGCAACTCTTTGTATTTGATTCACACTAGTTTACTCTGCTGTGAAGATGGTATTAATTTTTCTGAGCTTTTCTTTGGTCCTCTGCACATGGGTATTTAAGGGTTCCTAAATCTCAATCTGTCTTTATAGCAGTCTGAAGAAATCTGTGTGAAGGAGCAATCAATTTACTCACTGATTTAGGGTAAAAAAATATCCAAGAGTTTTCGATGTAAGATGCATTTGAGATCTGTTCAATTAGAGTTCAAGGCATTATATAGTACTCTGTATGTTCAGATACTTTCAAGTCCATTGACAGTGCAGACTACTAAATATATCTGCCAAGACAGTGGAAAAGGCATAATTGGTGACCACTTCTGAAAAGTTAGGCTGCCAAAAACATATTGAACATCTCAGATGCAGAGATAGAGGCACAGATAAAACTGAATTTCTCAGGAACTGCATTTGACTACCTTTACGCAGGCCCTAGATCTTTTTTACCTTGTGCAAATTGTCCAATTTAATAAAACATTTTCCAGTTTTAGAAACAAGCAGAAAAATTGCTCCCGTATCTCATTGCCCAGCCTTCACTTTTCCTTTGTGTGGCATGAGGCCAGATGGCAATCATATAATTATCGGAATATGGAACACGAATGCGGAACTACGACTACTTCAGGCTCATCTTTCTAAGTTTTGGTGATTCCTGACATTGAAAGTTTGATTTATTTGTTTGTTTATTTTAGAATGCTATATACAGTATTCTGAAATTGTTTTGCAAGTTACGTGTGAACTTCTGCACATTAATCTATAAAATAAAGATGACTGTGGTCTATACAATGGAAAAAAAAAAGTACAAAGTCAGTTCTTAGTGTGTTCCTCCCACCTCTGAGTGAATATGGCTGAAAAGTTCTGTTACCACTAGCTTCCTCTTCCAGATAACTTTGTGGTCTCACATGCATCAACATAACTCAGTAGAGAATTTTCATTCTGTTATTTCATCAATGGGAAATGTTTGGAATTTGCATTGTAAAACTGTCACCAGTTTGGATTTTGCTGGTTGTTAATAACACCACTGTTTCTTGTGGAGGACAGCGCTGACAATAAGTGAGCAGTTCATTCTTGACCAAACACTGAAGCCGTTGTTCGCTGTTGGATTCCTTGCCGTTCAGTGGCATCTTTTTGCTCAGCGATGAGCTTTGCCATGCACGAAGAAAATGGGCATCATGCTATTTCTTTTCCTGAGCAGCCTTTTTGCTTTGTCAAGATCTTTATATGACCACTGATTTCAAAGCATGGACTGGAAGTGATTCTCTGGTTGTACAAGAACCAGACCAATGTTCTATTGGGTCATGCTGGTCAGCTCTTGCATGTTGGGTTTGCTAAGGGGTGGTCTTTCTTTGGAGGAGTTATCCACAGCTTTCCTTCACTTTAGGTGGTGGGATTTGTTGCTGTTTGTGAAACTCTGTCTCTCTTTATTCCTTTTCCTGTTTATGTTTATGGCTTTGTAGTATTTTCTCTTTATAGTGGAATGTATTTCATAAGAATAAATTTATTCAAAAGCCAGGACTATTAAATAACTTTTAGTAAGGAATCCCAGTGTGTGCCTGATGGCCTTTCATTATTTAAGATTGTAAAGCTGCAGGGAAAGCTCTAGAGCAGTGAGAAAATCCAGACACTTTTACAACAAAACTGGCATTTGAAAACAAACAAATGAGTTTTGGGTGTGGGTTGCACTGACTGCAATCATCAGTGCTCCAATTAAATACAAAACCAGTGCTGAGAAGTGGTTAGAAAGATATGCTGCTCTGTCTGCAGGGCATACTGGCAGGAGAGTTGGCTGTGCAGCTAACTGGGAGCACATTCGTGTAACTGTAAGAGCAAATTATGTTCTCATGGGAAAAGAAAGAGTAGAGATTAAGGCTCTGTAAGGAACATCTGATGTCCTCAGTAGTGGAATTGTATCTGCAAAGTTACATAATACAGGGTTTCAGGCATAGATCATAGTTCTTTGAGAGATTTCAGTAACAAATCACTATGCGAAGCAGGAAAGCTTTTTGGAGGAAAAAGTAATTTTTATCTATTTCCCTCTCCCCCAACATTGGAGGTATCAGAATCAGCTTTTTTATTAGGCTGAATGTTGCAATTTCTTAGGAAAAACACAGGAGAGCAATATCTTCTCTAAGCAGAAGTGCAGCTGTAAGTAGTAAATTTCTTCATTAGGAGGTAAATTTCTTTATTTAGCAGTGGTGTTAGCTACTTCGTTATTGAATCACTGTTAGGTATGTCTTCCTTTCCACATTCTCTGTTGCACTCAGTAGGGCAAAACTTCCTTCCCAGATCTAGTTTCATTGACACTTGCTCAGTTTCATGAGCTCTGCCCTGACTGGTGGCCTCCCACATTGCTTTGTTGAGGGGAGAAACAATCCTGCCCCTGTCTACAAACAAATCTTTCCAGTTGGTGCACTGGGAAGCTTAAACCTCTCTTTTCCATTTGGCATCTAATCTGCATTCCAGTTCCTGGGATGAGAATTGGGAACTCAGCACTCGGGTGTCGCAGTGCAGTCTGTAGCAAGGTGTATGTTTATGGCTTCTTTTTTTTTTTTTTTCTTTCTCAGTAAAGCTGCCTTGTATGGGAGAATGCTTAGATTCAGAATGGAACAGAGTCAGCGTACATATTTACCTCACCATCAGAGTTGTTGATGAGCAATGCGTGATTTCCAGTTCTTCCAGTAAAGGCTGAGGTCTAAGGACACTTTTAGGATGAAAGCTGGGAGGCCACTGCTGCATTTGTCTAATAAGCAAAACATTTTGATTAACTTGGGTTGGTCCAGCCTTTTTAGCCACAGGGGCTAGACTGAGCTTCTGGGACAGCTCTTCTGGGTTGTTACTCCTTTACAGCCCACACAAGCAGCCTTCCTCTTCTGCAACACAAGCCTGGTTGTGCCTGCAAAGGGAGCAGGAACGTGGAGAGACGGCTCCTGCCTACTGCAGGAGGGTGAGAAAGCATGAGGAGCATTGAATGCTGGTGGATGGTGCTGTCTGTCAGGTTACAGTGCATGGGAGGAGGTGTTTGGGGAAGTAGTTTCTCCCTAAACAGCTATACTCCCACCTTCTCTGAGAAGGGAAGAAGTGACAGGCTAACTGGAGTCATCTTGTGGACTGGCACTGACTGGTAAGTTACCTATTGGATCTTGTTGACTTGACAGCTGTAAATGCACTTGCTAGTGGATTTAGTCTGTGCCTTTGTGGTCTGCTTTAGGAAATGTTGGTTTGGGCCCCTTAATCTATGACCTATTACTTATTTCTTTTGAAGAATATGGAGCTGGAGAAGTCAGGATTATCATCGTTCTGTACAACTACTGTGCCTGAGCAGGTGGAGTTTTGTAAAGACATATGAAATTAGGAGGTATACACGAAGCCGAAAGCCTGCTTTAAGATGATGTTGTAGATGTTGGATACAGTGATCTTCTGAGGTGATGATGGCAATGATTATTTTATTGCTGCTGTTGCCAGTTTTACATTCAAGTTAATTCTTTGACCTTTCCATAGGTGCAGCAAATAGAACAGGAATAGCGTAAGCAGTTTCAGACCATCTGCCCAAGGCATGTGTGCACATCGGGTTAAACATTTCTTAAAGCATTCCTGAGACTTTGACATTCATAAAGCTGGCTAAGATACTGTTACCTGAGACATGACCTCTTTATATTGATTCACTTATGACTTACACTTTCTGTAGTTTGCCTGCCAGATTTTAAAATTGAGTGTATATTCCTTTAAGGTAGGTTTGCATAGATCAGAGACATAAAGAAAAGAAAGGATTTTTTTTTGGGTGCCCTTTAAATAGTACATTCCTATTATCATAATCTGCCAGGAGTAGAGAGATGAAAATTAATTTAAGAGTCAAGACAGAAGTTGAATGAGGAAAGAAGGTGTAATTTTATGTTAATGAATATTTAACTTAAATTCCTAATTCACTTTTCTTGAAATTTTACATTTTAACATAGCCCTAGTTCTTAAGGAAGGTGCAAGTGATAATAACAAATATATTCAAGTGATCCTTAGCTTATTTGCTTATACTGGGAAAATTTTATTTTTTTTGTCTGCTGATCTGTTATCCATGGTTTAAAAAAAAAAAAAAAAAAGTGTTGTTTTGAGTTCCCAAGTTATAAATAAACTAAGTTAACAATGAATAGCAGTGTAAATAATGTTTTTGTTCTATAAATAAGTACACATCTTTTTGTAGCTTTTCATGACAAGCACTGGCTTCTAAGTACTGGAAAACAGTGCAGCAAATGCCTCCCTATTTTGTCTAGTATTGTGCATATTTTAATTGCGAATTTCGTTTTTATTTCTGTCAGTCAGAACAGCAGCTCTGTAATTCACTGTTAAATTTACCATTCATGTCTTGGTTGACGGTTTCTGTTTATACACATACAAACTCACATATGTCCTCATTTCAGTGAGGATGAAATACTACTTCTATATTTTTATATATGGGCCTGGTATGAAGCTCCATGAGAATGACCAAAGACCTACAAAAATCCCACTTCACCAAGAAATACTCAAGGGCCCTGTTGTTTAACCCAGACACAGAAGCAAAGGGGGTGACAAATCATAAATACCTGTATGGCAGGCAAAATTCTGCGGAGAAGCATCTGTTAAGAAAAGTTTAAGTTGCCCAAAATGAGAAACATCTTTTTTGGAAGGAGGGGAGGCTTGTTTTTCTTGCAATGAAACAGTTACTGGCGTATCATACCACTGGCAGCAGTGGAATCTGTTTGCTGGCAGTTGCTGAGGGAACATCCCATTTTGATTTAAAGATTATTTTCTGCTTCAAACAAATTCCTATAATGGTTCCTGTGGTTAATGCTGCACAGGAGCGTAGCAGACCAAGTGATTTGCAGTCGGCCTTGCTGGTTTATAAACCACAGCCTTTTCTGCGTGTGGGTTTGTTTTTTTCTTTTTGATTCTCTCTTTCTCTTGCATCAAGGTGCCATGGTTTTCTGTTCAGCATACATGCACTGCCCGATGATGTTACTTTTCACTTTTTTTGTGTAAAAGTTTAAACAACGGATAAGCAGCTTGTCATTAGATATTTATTTTTAACCTTCTGACCATTTAAGTGCTCAGTTACTACCTTTAAATGCTTTTAAATGATTCCACTAACTGTGGTGCTCTCACCTCCTGGCAGCTAGCATCATCCTCTGAGTTGTGCTCTGAGGAGGCGTCATAGCTTTCTCCCTCACTTTGTCAGTGTAGAGGAAACTGGCAGAAACAATTTAAACTTCTTAAGGTTTTCCAATATAGAAGGACTATTCAGTGATTTCTGCGAGCAGTTCTCCGCTCTGACTTGTGAGAATCCTTGCTGACATCAAGGAGAGATCCTTCAGTCCTCAGGTGCTTCTGCTGTGTCCCAGGAAACTGTTTCTGGTGCTTGATCCAATTATAAATCCAAATTACTGTTTCCTTTCAGACGCTAAGAATTTCCAGGAAAGTTTTGGGAGCCTGACAAAATTTGAAAAACCTGAGTATCCTAAAAACTGCCCTGGAGACTCCTGATAACTGCTTGAGTAGTTAGGATATATATTGCACAGGCTGCCAGGTGGGCTGAGTCCTTCCTAGAGCCACAGTTCAGCTCCTGTTTTTGGGACATTTGACTGCCCTGGCTCTCTTTTGGTGGGAGCGGAGGCAGCTCAGAGAATGAATGGTTCTTCAGCTGCCAAAAGCATTCCCAAGGCCTTGGGATGAACTCTTCAGGATATCTCTTTGCTGGGCTAGAGACGTGGCAGAAGTTGCTCTGGTGTCCTTCCCCCACTCTTCAGCTCAACACAAGGGTCTCCTGTGTTGTGGTTAGCCTGGTACTGCTGTATGCTTTTGAGAGGCAAAATTGTCAGGTTTCCTTTTTTTCTTTTGCTCCCATCAAAGGTGGGCTGAAGAGTGCTTGAAGTGTTTTTGACAAAATCAGGAAATGGATGCAGAAAGAAAAAGGTCGGGCCACAAGAACAAGTGCTCTGAAGTTAGGAAGTATCTGTTGTATGGATGACTGTGCAACGTACAGTTTGGCCCAGACTTGCCAGATATTTGGGTTTCCAGTTAGCTACATAGGTTAGCATGCTGCTGTGGCTGTTTAAAAATCTGGGTTGCTCTGGTTACAGTGAATTGGCGGGATGACTCCCACAGTAATCCCTGCATGGCTCCGGGGTTGGGTGGGAGCAGACAGCGCTGTTCAGATTTGTGTTGTGCCAGTTCTCTAATACATCCCTCTTGTATTTTATGATAAGAGCTTTTTTAGAAGTGTTCCAGAAGGCTGGTTTAAGCCTGCAGTGTTTTATCTGAAACTTTAAACATCTGAAGGAGGAGCGGGGGGAAAGAGAGGGAAAGCCTTGTGTTGTGTCTAAAGTGGGCTTCCAGGGAGCTCTGTGTGGATGGATTCCTGGCAGCTCAGTCCCGTGGCTATGCTGAGCCCAGTTCTGGGCACGATTTACTCTGTGGGTCTGCCTTAGGACTGAGACCGAAAGGATCCCACCTGCTCCTCCACACCTCCAGCGCTCTTGCCATCTTTTCTGTGCTGCTGTTGCGTTCGAGAAGTTCTAACCTTTACTGAAATTTCAAACATTTTTAAAATTTTACGTCTTGTTTGCAGCAAACCCAAACCCAACCCTGCTCCATCTCTGGTGAAATTTCATGTGAACTAGGAACTGTATTTGCTGGCGAGATCTAATAAGCTACAGTTTTTTTATAATAGCATATTGTGTCCTTTTCCTTTCTCTTTAGTATGGCTGTGAGGCTGTTTATCCTAAGTGTACTGGTTGATGCTCAAAACCAACTAAACCTCTTGTTTCTTGACTTTACACCTCTTGATTTTCTAACTTAGGTTAGCTTAAGGTTTTCTTAATGTACTTAAAATGTAAATATTTGGAAATACTTATATCAATGCCTCATGGCTTTAACTGTGTGTTAAAAGATTGGTTTTTTGCTACTTAGTAGTCTGTTCTGCAGTTGCTTGTAGTGTTTCTCGTTGCAGAAATTTTTGTGTCCCCAAATGAAAATAATTTGTTCTGTGTCTCATTCTGGTGTTCAGTCATTGAGACTGTCAGCCTGATCTGCAAGACTGGCACAAGTAAAACAGTTGCAGTTTGGCTGCAGCCTGTAAATTTCTGAAATTTCTGCATTTGTTTTAGATTTAATTTTCCTGACAGTGGATTGAAATAAGGGCTAGATATTTTGAAACCTTGAATGAACTCAGAGATGTGATTTTTTTTGAGTCAGGACATAAGACTCCTAACTTTCATACTTCTCCTTTATTTTACCCCAGAGTTTGCTTGCTTTTTTCTTTTTATTGCTCATGCTAAAGTGACTTGTCAGTCTGGCTACAGAAACCTAACCCATTCTTTTTTTTCTTCAGGCACTCAGTGTTACTGAAACTCTGATCAAACCTTTGGAAAGATTTAGGAAAGAGCAGCTAGGAGCTGTAAAGGTTTGTCCCTCATTTCCTTTATGATAAGTTTGTTTAATTTCTCTACTTGGATTGCATTGCAGTAATGACATGTAATTGGCAGAGAGATGGTGGTGTTTATATTTCATGTATTCACACTTTTTTTTCTACTTTGAAAACTTGCTTCAGAAACAAATGGAAACTATGTTTCAAGAAAAGAAGAATGTGTCCTTTCCCTTTCTTCTCTCCTCCCCCTCCCTTATCTCTTGTGTCTGGAATAGGAGCAATCCTGCTAACAGCATGCCTCCCTTCCTAATGGGTAATCCTGTTCTGCTTTGTATTTGTTTGCAGTTGAACAATCAAAGGCTGAAAAATATTAACTACCCAAAGAAGCTTGCTCATCCATAGGCTTTTAACTGTATTTTTGCAACCGGCAAAGTGAAAATTGCCTTTTGTTTTTGTTTTGAATAAATAACTCATTGCCTCTGTATGAGTGGAAAAAAATAGGGATGTAGAGGCTGAAGATCTCATTCAAAATTTTTTTTTTTTTTGTGAAAGTGTTCGGTAATTTTTTTTAAGACTGTCACTATGTTGTGTATATTAAAAAAAAAAAGGCAATTTCTACGTTCCTTCTTCCAGTGAGAAATTTAACTGCTTTTTTAAAAAAAAAAAAAGGAAAAGAAAAAATCCCAGCTATTTAAGTTTTCTGTTGCAAAACCCAATTCGTACAGTTTTAAACTACCACTCTGAAGATGTTTTATTTTATAATTTCATGACTTCATAAGCAGTGATACTTAATAACTAAGATAATGTTTCAATTACAAGAATGCTATACATTTTGACTTTAGCAGGAATGACTAACAAGTTCTGAATATGATTTCAGTGTTCATGAATGGAAAATGCTCTGTTGATCATAAATCATTACAGTTTAATGGTACAATGAGCTTTGTGTAATTTTATGGACTTCTGAGAAGTATATCAGACGTCCCAACCAACATACAATAAAAACTTGGTCTGTAATACAGGGATTCTTCCAAGGAAAAAGAGAATTCATTCTAAATGGAACTTATTGTCATAGAAGCAGCTGTAATGCATAGATTATTTTGACAGTATTTTTGGTATTAAAGAACATTGCTGTTTTTTGGGGTGGGAATTCCTAATACTTGAAATTATCTCATAATCTTCACTCATTTCTTAGTCAGAATTCAGTCCCTGATGTTTCTAATGTGGCAAGTTACATTCACACAGTCTCTATCTTGCGTTTTGTTTGGATGGATGTTTCTTCCTCTGTGTCCCTGCATACTGTTTCTGTGAAGTTGAAGCTCTTATTTGTAATTTAGCCATTTTTTTGGGACAGGATTCTCAATGACCTTAAATTGAACTGTCTTGCATAATTGTCTAATATTTAAATAAAAATCCTCTAAAAATATTTAACTCTTTGAATATTCTTAATTGCATATTTATTCAAGATAATCAAAATACTGACACTGGAAATATAATATTGCTGAGCTCTGAAAACCAAGTTATGGCATCTAGTAGTGAAATATATCTGGAACATTGTGTAGTATTTGCATCACGAAAAATTTACATTCTTACCATTACAAAATAAAAGTTGAATCTGCTGCCTCAGATTTTCCTGTATTTTACATCCCCTGCTGATGAAATGGTCTGAATTAGGCTTAAGAAGATAAAGAAGAAAAAAAGTTTAGCTCCATAGTGCTGGAAGCTGAGACCCTTATTGAATTATCCCTTCGTAAAAGTTGTTGCCTTTCTAATCACAAACTACATGTGTGAAGTTTCTGGCTTTGCCTATTTAGGCATCAACAGCGCTCTTTTTTTCAGGCAGTGCTCAAATGTTGACCAGATCAATGGAAATTTTGCTAATACAAAGATTCCATGCCCCGCCCCCTCTCCCTGCTTTGTTCCTGATTTCCCATATGCTAATATGTTATCTCTAATCACACTAATACCATATGCATATCTTAATGTTTCTCAGTTGGTATTGTGGCTGCCTTTTTAAAGGAAGTTCTTAGACTCATAATGGAGAAAAAAACTAGCATTTTTGGTGGAAGCCCTTGCTGAGAAGTAATCCTAAACAGCTTAGATCCCTTCTTCAATAGAATGCCACCTTCAGAATGCAATCATTCAGAGAACAAAATCATGTATCACTTATAATACTGTATGTAATATAGTATTAAAAAAGAAAGGTTAAGAGAAAAAAAATGAGCGAGTATATCTGTAGAGTCTAATCAGTATGTTAGGTAGAATACATTTAAATGAAATTCCAAATTGACAGATGATGGAAAAATAATTTCAATTTAACTGGTCTCTTTCTGATGAGTAAATCTGTCCGTTCTTGAATACATAATTAAATACTTGATTTTACTTATTTTAGATTATTTTCAACTGCAATTAGTTATTTTAAAAATAGCTTCAAAACCGATTGGTTGATTTAATACTTATTTCTGTCTTGACACACATAGTTAGGAAACTAGAACTGAAGAAACAAAAGGGTTGTTTTGCAATGTCTTCTACTAAATTAGATCCAAGAACTCAGATTTCCTAGAAACATTTAATGGCTATCCCTCTTCCAATACATTGCCTTTGGTGGTCAGAGAAATGGATTTGCACATGTAAATGATATTCATATGTGTCTGTGAGAGTTTCTCTTTTGCTAGCTTGATTTTATGTTTTATGAGATTTTTCTTTATTTTAAAAAGTCTTTTTTTCCACGGGCGCAACAACAGCCTGGTAGAAGCAGGAATTCAGCACAGAGGTCTTCATGTGGCTTTAAAATCAAGAAATCCTGTGGAATATGGAGCTGTGTGTTTGTTTTGGGTTTTGAACTATTGGAACTTTCCCCTCTCAATTATAGAAAGGTCTTTTTTTCAGTGACACTGATATTTCCCTTGAAGTCCTCTATTCAAAAACAAAATGGTGTGGATGACCCCTGAAAATAATGAAAAATGCAATAAAAAAAGAAGAGTGGTTTGGGTTTTTTTTTTTTTTTTTTTTTTTTTAACTTGGGACATGTAAACGTTCACGTGATGAACTTCATAATGATGCAATGGGATTTAATTTCAATTTAGCCTTTAAACTAATTTTAAAAATGAGTTGGAAACATACTTTTCCTTAGTTTTTGGAACTATGATAGTTTGTTTTTCTTTGTTTCTGATTAAATAGAATTTTAAAAGAAGAAAGAAGGAAGCTTTTCTTACATTTTTATATATAAATGAATGTTACTTTTTTTCTGTGTCTAGGAGGAAAAAAAGAAGTTTGATAAAGAGACAGAGAAGAACTACAGTTTGTTAGAAAAGCATTTGAATTTATCAGCTAAGAAGAAAGAGCTACAATTACAAGAGGTATTGTTGCCTCTCTTTTTATGCAAGCTAAAGGCTTTTGAGTTAAGTAAATATATGTTATGCAAATGCAAAAAAAGCATTCATAGCAGTAAAGAAAAATTTGTGTCAACTGGAAAGGTTGGTGAGAAAATCAGTATTTGCTGAACTTAGTGGTGTACTCCTACCATTTTCTGAATCGAGGGCTTTACTTGGTGTGTGTATGAAGTACTGAACATTGTGTTAGGTTTTTTATATAATTGAGGGAATAGCAAAGTGCAAGTATATTGTGAAAAACTCTGTATTTCTTATAAGGCTTTACCATATCTGTAATTTGCATTGCATTGTATGTATTGACTAAGTGTCCTGTATTAATGCTTAATGCAAAGTACGGCAAGACTTGTATTCTTGAAGGAAGTGTTTTTGTGCCCCCCTCTTTTTTTTTTTTTTTCCTTCTCATGTTTTGAAGATCTGTTGTTTTTCAAGTAACGCTACAAATAAGTTTGTTGACAATTTATAACTTAAAACCAGATCTGTTTTGCCTGTCATTCTTTCTGTCCCTGTGGGTTTATTGTCATCATCCTTATTTATAATAGCTTTTATTTCTGGAGCAACAGCAAATAGTACGTGAGAAGACCGCAGAGAAGTCTTGCAGACATTTGCTGTAGGCAGAAGGATTTTTTTTTTTCCCCGGAGAAATGTAATTATGTCAGATTGGTTAATGCTTAGTCTATTAATACCTTGTATCATTAAACACTTTGTGTTTTCCTCAGAGATAACTCTTCTCCCTGCCCTCTACCCCACCCCAAATAATCTATGCCATTTTTCATCAAAAATGGTTAATGTAACTGGCAAGTTAGCTAGGAAATTACAAACCTTAATTGTTCTCGAGTTCTTGAGTTCACTGTATTTGTGACATAGGCCTTCATATGCATAAACAAGGGTCTTGGGGAGTTGAGTTGTCCCAGTGAAGTTAATGGGCATTGCTCATGTGTCAGGACCTGTACTTTTATCAAATTGATCAGCTCCCAAAGAACTTGATGCAGAAAAAATGAAAAAGTGTTAATTATGATCTCTTGATGATATCAAGAACCGTATTTCAAAGTCTGAAGTGAGACCTAACCTCAAGGGAAAAATACAAAATGCCTGCAAGAGGCTGTATCCAATGCAGTCTGAAGTTTTAAAACATGTGTGAAGACTAGAATGAGCAAATAGTTTTGTTTTAAATGTCCTTCAAAGTTTAATGAATAAAATTCTGAAATTCTTCAGTCAGGCTCTTTCATTTGTGCATTTAATTTTGGAGTATAAATGTATCGTCATTTAAAAAGAAAAAAAAAAAGGACTTGCAGTATGTTGTCAGAGTGCTAAATAGGAGAAACTTTCTTGCACAAGCTTAGAGAATATGAATATATAATTACATGGGAACTTCCTAATTTGGTATTATTATTATTATTTGGCTAGTTGTGTCGGCTCCTGACTGGAGTAAATAAAGGATGCAGGTATAAATTTGACAAAAATTCGATGAAAAACATGCCATGTTGTGGAGTGTGTCTTACATTAACATAGCCTTTGACCCTTTGAGACTCTTAGTGGAGGGATATTCCTGAAAATTCACTGAGGTGCATGGTGTGTGTCTCATTTCTGTATTTCTTCAGCAGTACACAAAGTACAATGCAACAGGAAGCAAACTGGCTGGGTGCACGGGGAAGGCTCATGCCTCAAAACACTGACAAGAGGTGTGAATTTATTTACGGGTGAATTGAGAAAAATGAATAAAATGGCTGTGTTGGGTATTGTATTCTTGGGGGGGGGTGAGGTGGCAGGCAGGCAACCAAAACAGTAAACAACCAAAAACCAGAGAGATATAGAAACAGGCTTACGTGAGGCTTTGGTGTATATAGTGCAGTCTTACTATCAATAGCCAGATGTCCTAGTAGACCCACTTGATGGTCTTTTTCTGTGGCTGCCCTTCAGTACCTGTGTATATATATCATTAGAAGCTTTGCTGACAACTCAAACAATTCCTATGTTGCATGGTTTGTAGGATGCATTGAAATGGCTTGGCTTTTTGAAACACGTTTTCTGACTGATGTGCATGTCAGTGCTTTATTGTTTTAATGGCATTTGTTGTTATGCCCCTTTAACCACTGACAGTTTTCTAGCACACAGCAGCAAAGCACTTAAGGCAAAACTGTCTTAAAGCTAATTTGACTTATCCTCTTAAAGCATAGCAGTCACTGTTCTGCCTGAAGGGTATAGTTGCAGTATTTAAGAGAGAGTGTGGGATAGAAAGTCTGGTCCTTTGACATAACCCTTTCTCTACTGCCTTTTGTAATTTAGTGTAGAAGCATTTGATATTAACACATGGTCAAAGACTAAGTGTTAATCAGAGTATCCCTTTGTAGCCTTTCTTTAGTGTATTTTAATAAAGGTTTCTGTTACCCAGTTCTTGAAGTTTTATAGTACAATGAGGGCACATGTACCTTAAATAATAACTTAATGAAATAATACGTATTTGCTAGAAAGTTAAATGTTTATCCTCAGATGAATGGCAGCTGAAATAAAACTGTTGACTATGAATATGTGTTGGCATTTCAGCAAAGCTGAGCTAAAAATCAGCTGCAGCTAATAAGGTTGCATTTTAAAATATTTGATGCTCTGTGGAAACTTGTGAAGTGTCTTACAAATAAGTAAACTTCTTTAAATTGCTTTTCTTGCCAATCAGAGTGAGCACAGGGGTGGGATGGGTACAACAGCATTCTGGCTATTTACAGCAGTTATTTGGGTTAGACAGTGAAGCTTACAGTATCAGCAATGTGGTTTTCAACAGTTATATTTTTTTCCTTACTTTGACTGGAGAGATGATTTCCCCCTTTTCTAATGGAAGATGCTGCTAGCCCCCTCTCTCTGTTTGGGCAGGCACCTTTTCAACGCTATTAAAGCAATGCACACATACCTGCTCTTATGTATTTGCCTTTGATTCCATAGAAAAGAAGCTCGAAGTCTTACTGGAATGTTTCTAAAAATTTAGCCTCGTGATTCAGAACAACATATGTTATCTAGTAAAAGGGAATTAATTACTGCTGCCATTTAAAAGTAAATCAATGAGCTGTGTTGTGAAGGAACAAATCCCAGTCTGGAGAAAATTATCTTATTGCTTGCCACTTGTATGCTATACATGTGTCATTTTGAAGTTGTCTGCAAAATGTCTTTGAAACTTTATTAGCTGTATCTTCTGTGTGCAGGCAGATAACCAAGTGGAGCAGAATAGAAAACACTTCTATGAGCTGTCACTGGAGTACGTATGCAAGTTGCAAGAGATACAGGAGCGGAAGAAATTTGAGTGTGTGGAACCTGTAAGTACCAGTGAATTCACCCTACCCTGCCATTCATAAGGGATGGAGAAGGAATGCAATTGGACAAAAGCCAAGGAGTTGTTTTCTTGGAAAACGTATGCAGTTGTGTGACTTAACAGAATTTAAAGCACTCTTGTTATATATGTGCAAATTTCTTGTAGAGATATACTTAACCAGGCATTTTAAAACTTACCTCAGTAATTACAGTTGATTTGGATCCATTGATGCTGGTTTTCAGAAAATGTGTGAAACCTTGTGCTGTACTGGAGAAACCTCAATTTATGGTGTGAGTTAGAATAGAGGATTCAAGATGATGATGTTGGGGCCAGACTTTTTGTGTGTGTGTGTGTGTGGTTGTTTGTTTTTTTTTTTTTTTTTTTTTTTTTTTTTAACCACTGAAAGGTTATTCCTGAGTAATGTAAGGAATTTTGTTTTCAATATGAAGGTTGCACATAGAGGCCTGTTAGTGAATAAGTGCAGATATAAATTAATTAAGAAGGTGCTGCTGGCTAAAAGCTCGTAAAAAAAAGTCTGATATGTTTGATTTCAATTGCAATTGAATCTTTACAGAAATCAAGAGGTTCCAGTGAATTTCAGTGAAAATCATACATGTACTGACCAGACTTAATTGAATCTCTGCGAAGAGCTTGTTGTAAAAAGTTCTGAAATGTGCATTAGCTTTGTAGTATAAATGCAACTTTATGAAACAACAAGATAACAGTAAGTGTAATACTGAGATAAAGGGAGGATGGATTGTGGAAGTGACTTCCATTCACTCATGCTCTGAAGTCTGTGTTTTTTGGGCCAAGTCGGTCCTTTTATTCTGATAAAATTATTTTAATGTAAAAATGAAATAAAGTCCCAAATGACCCTGATCAGTCGTTGGTCATCATGGAGTTAATGAGAGCTGTATATTTTAATATAGCTTATTCCTGTATGAAAAAATTGCTAAAATCCTTAAGTGGGAATAAATTGCTTTAAATACATTAGCATTGTTCAAGGAATGGGAAAATGTTGTGAAAAATGGTTGTGTGGGAATTTTTTTATTGTTGATGTGTTGGGTTTTTTTTTGTTTGTGTTTTTTTAAACAATTTTCTAGTTTTTAATTATTATTATTTTTTTAATCCTAAATAGTTCTGGGTTCAGTTCTTGTATTTCAAACTATTTGAAGTTTCCTCAGAGCCAGACTAGAGTAATGAATCTTCCAATTATGTTTTTGAAACATGTCCCTTTCTCTTTCCTGGAAGCTCCCTCTGGATGGGGCTGAACTTTATGTTGCTCAATTTGTATTTGAAGTTTACGCTAGGGTAGTAAACGGATATTATTTAGTACCAAATTCTTATTCCCTTTCCTCTTCATAATACTTTAAATTTATGTGGGTTTTGCATTTTTGAAAATTATTTATTTGCATATGACTTCAGACTATTAAATACATTCTTCGGTTTGTTCTCTTTTTAATGAAGAGAGTTGTTCTTTCCTGTGTCACTCGCTTCTTTCCAACAACCTGAACCAAACAGGAGAGTTAGGCAGTACTACACCTCGTCCCATTTCCAATATAGTATAACTTGCTCATTGTTTTAAACTGAAACACTGAAGTCAGAAATTGCAACGTGGATCATTTGTTGGCTCTGATAGAGGGCCAGATCTGCATACAAAAAGCAGTGATCGGTAGAGTTACTGGAGGGAAAGCTTTCATCTTTGAACAAACCGGTTAGCTCTGTTATGAAAGTCATCTCAACGTGGTCATTAGCAGGGAGGGGAATGACAAGGGAAATGGTGACTAAAAGACAGAATGCTCATTATCTCCTTCTGCGCGAATATTTATTCCGGACATCATTGGTATCAGAGGAACTGTAGGAAACCTGTTACATAGGAAAGTTTAAGAGATAGACAGTGTATATTGCCTACGGTCAAATTTAAAGTAGAGATCAGTTGTGAAATTCCAGAGACAGAATCACCCAAAAATGTCTATATACATAGCTGATCATTTGGATCTAAATAGTTATTAATAAATTGTAGGCATTAGTGGAAATTTATTTAAAAATAATAATTTTGTCATCTCTGATCTTTCTGAAAAAGGCTACATGCAGCAATCGTATTCAGGTAAATAGAGTTTTTCATTCTAACAAGTCTTTTGTTTCTATTTCAGGTGCTATCATTTTTTCAGGGTTTGTTCACTTTCTATCATCAGGGGTATGAACTTGCTAAAGACTTCAATCATTACAAGATGGCCCTGCAGATAAATATACAAAATGTAAGTTGAGATTGACATCTATGCCTTGTCTAATTTTTTGAGTAAAATTGCACACTTAAGTTACTTTATATACAGTATCTATATTGCCAATAGTTTCCTCGGTGTTGGTGCATTGCCTTGTGAACTTTGGGGATGTAGTGCCATCTCCTGGCTAACCAACCACATCACTGAACCAATCATTCCTAATTCCAGTGAATTCTTAATTTCTAATACTCCTCTAAAAAACAAACACCAAGTAAAGGCTCCCCACTCCTTTTTCCAGTTTGTTATAGAGACATAACACAAGGATTGTAATGAGAGAGTTTAAAAATGAATGAAGTCTGTTAAAAAGCATACAACAGTGGAGAATTCAGAGGACAGGTAATGAAATGCCAAGTTTCTCAGTGTTTTAGGTGTGTTTGAAATCGAGTACGTGGTGGTTGTGTCTGAGGGTCATTGCTTGATAGGGCTATATTATCCATAACTAAGAAAAGGAAAGAAAACCAGCTGTGGGTTTTTTTTTTTTCCTTCCCCCCCCCCCCCCCCATCTCTGCCAGCAGAACGACTTAGAGTTTCTGTTTGTCTTGAAGCAGCCCTTTTAGGTGCAGAACTGTATAAGGAGACCTGGTGTTAGCACCCATGGCATATTTGACAAAATAATGTGTTCCTTGAAGGGCAGGCTAACTGGGGCCCACCACTAGTTAGTGTACCCTCCCACCAAATTGCCCAGTATGATCTGCTTAGAACTGGGAGAGCAGCAAGCAATGTGACAGGATGAAGCAATGAGACTGACAGAGTCACTAGTCAGATGGTCTATTTGCTTCCTTGAGATTTGTTGAAGAACAAAACTTGCTCAGAGGAACTTGGACGTGCCGGAGGCCTGTTGGTAGGGAACAAACCATGTATCTTACTGCAAACAAGCAATTCATGATGGTGCATTTGTTTTGTTGACCTCTAAGGGCACCTGGAATTAAGACACAGAAACTACTTCTCAGAGGTTGCAATCTATTTTTAGAAATGGTTTAAATAGCAGGCAGTAGCTGGGAGATGGAAAGGCGGAAGAGAGGATTAAGGTAGCTGTAATACACAGTGACATGATTCATGTGTTATGATACCATTCCTTTAATTTTCTTCCCATATGTTTAAGTCTCAAGTTTCCTCTTGAGCTGTTGTTTGGTTTGGGTAGGGGAACTGAGTAGTGGTAACTTCAGAAGCAGACTTCCATGGCAGGAGTCAGTGCTTCTGGAGGAAATTTCAGGACAGACTTGCTTCTTCAGTGTGCTTAGCTTAACAGAATGAGGAGCAGCACGGAGCCGCAGTGGATAGAGGGGATCTGATGCAAGATGAGCAGGAAATGAAATGCGAGAGGGAAGCTACAATACAGTTTTGAAGAGTGGGATTTCAGACTACAGATGGAAAAGAGCCAGTGAAGTGGTCTGAAGAAGTGATGAGCAATAAGAAAGCAAACTAATTTCAACAGCTGCATTTTCAATTGACTGAATGGTATTATAGTGTGCCCCAGGAAATCTAAAAGAGATTGAGCATTGCAGCTCAAGTTTTATGAATAGACAGAAAGAATGACCTGGATTTCAGAAAGCTGTAGAGAGAAAGGAGGCAAGGCTTAACAGCTATCTGAGGTAAGAGGAGAATAGAAGGAAGCATCTGGAAAGATCATGAGAGGACATGACACTCTCCACTATGTTGAAGATGAACAAAACATCCCAAAAGAAAAATGAGCTAGGGCCCGGCTGTGGTACAGCTGAGCTGCTGGCAGACCACTGGATTGACATGTTAGAAATTGAAGGGTACAAGATTCAGTACAGATTGCCTAGCTGGATATGGAGAGTGATTTGAGAGTTGCCAGCATAGCTGTAGTAATTGCCTTCCTTTTCATTCGGGTCGTCTTTACTTTGAGAATTATGCTGTGGATTTCTTCTCCACACCCTGCCCCAGACCCTGCCTTCTCCTCGTTCCCTGCCAGAATGAAAAAGAAAATAATAAAAATCCCAGCCTTGTACCCCAAGCTCCAGTAAGCTGATTCTTCAGTCTTAATCTCTTGTAGAAATCCTGCATCTCCAACTAGATTCCCCCGCACTCCCAGGACTTTTCTCTTGTTATCTCAGTTCTGTGCCCAACCCCATATAAGGATCCTTGTAGCTTTGATCATGCTCTCCTGCCCTGCAAGCAAACCTAGTCTTCCCTGGGAAGAGGAGGCATAGCGACACTGGTGCAGTGACTGTGGTTGACCCCTGGTTGAGCTTAACTTTATCACAGCACAAAGGGAGATAGAAATTTTTTTGAGGTTTTTGAAGCCCGTGGTGCTCCATCCCACCATTCCCAGGGTGCATTTCACACACTCGGATTTGTGGTCACTGCACAGCCAAGACAAAAATCCTGGCAGGGTCATTTAAAGCATCTAACCTCAGAGTGATCAGTGCTCAGACAGGATGGTGTAGGTTTGAGCAGTCACTCTCAATTTTTTTGCCTTTGTCCTGAGTATGGAGTGTATTTTTTTAATGCAGCTCTTCTGGGTAGTTATGAAAAGGAGCTTAGAAAATTGTTTGGAGCCTTGGAAATGAGTTTATCTGCAGGGTCTAACTCCAAATTTCGCAAGCAGATGTGACCTGAAATTGAGATGATGGATATGGGGAGGGTTCAGGGCAATCGTTTTGCCTGGAGGTAAGGTAGCAGTTGTTCTTAGTCATCACCTAAAGAATATCTTCAGCTTTCCTCTATAAAACATACAGGTATGGGTGGCTGCTCTGACCAGCTTGCATGGACTGTGTTTATGCCCATGAATAAACTGCTTCCAAGCATAAATCTGGAATTTGCATGTACAGGTGGTCAGTCAGGAGCATAGTGTTAACTGTCTATGTACAAGAATGGATACTTGTTTATATTCATGGTATTTTTGTCAGTGTATGCGACTGTATGCTTGTACTGAGGAAGAAAATAAAATAGGTGAGGCAGCATTTTTCAGAAGCTTACCCATTTTCAGAAAAATAAAGGAGCTGTCAAAAAGCAGCAAGACACATAAGCATGCATCTGGAAGTATGTGCATTCCTCAAAACACATGTACCGACCGGGGAAAATACCAGCTTGGAATTTAAATGTATGTTTTCAGTAGTTTGTGCGATTTGGCAAGTGGGTATGTCGAGAAAACTAGGTATTACTTTGATTGTTTTGGTTTTGTTATTTGCTCATTGGCCAATTGCCAGTGTTTTTCAGACCAAACTGAAGAGTTTCCTGTGTCAGGTGTGAGCTGCTCTTTTATTTTGTGTAGTCCTATTGTATGATTTGTGGATGGTGTGGTTACTTCCTGATTGGTTTTGGTAATATTCTAATAAATATTTCTCCTGTGGCTGCTTGCGAACTGGAATGAGTGACATTCAGGAATAATAATAAACTGGACTTTGGGTTTGTTTTTGGTTTGGTTGTTTTGGGGTTTTTATGGTGGTGGTTTTTTTTTTTTTTTTGCATGGTTCTGCTTGTCTGTGATCAAAACATTTGGCATGTGTATAGTCTCAACATGTATATATTGTTGGTGACCTTCCTGTCACTTTTTTCTCAATAACCACAGAAAATCTTTTCCTTCCTGACAACTAATAAGAATCTCATGAATTAAGCCGACTTCTGTAGTAATATTTCTCTAAGGAGACTTGAATATTCAAATCCAAAGTAATTTTGCACTCAGTATTTCACTTCTTGCTGAACAGGTGAACACGTTGCTTTAGAAATCTACTCTGGCAATCTTTGTGTGCTTTCCACAGTTACAACAGCTAATATCTAAACCACACTTCAGTGCTGAAGAATATCAGAAGACTTGAAGAGCGAACGTGTATGGAAATTGTGCACTGACTGTCCTAAAATGGCCCGAATCATTCTCTCATTTTATAAATTATTGTAACACCTATCTGCCAGGAAGAGTAAGTCTTTCTTCCACTCTCTCTACTAATGTTTTTTGCTATCTTGTTTTAGACACGAAATCGTTTTGAAGGAACAAGGTCAGAGGTAGAGGAGCTCATGAACAAGATCAGAAGAAATCCTCAGGAACATAAAAGAGCAAATCACTTCACGATGGAAGGCTATCTCTATGTACAGGAAAAAAGTAAGGTGTATTTTTATATTCCTGTAGTGGCCATATTGTGCATACAGGCAAGTCTTATTTATTTATAGAGGTAACATGAAGATGCAAAGAATTTGCAGTTTAATAAACAGAGTCATCTGAGTAAATGTTTAAAGTCTCTAATGGCCTTGTTACTGTGGCTCATAAAGAGAGCATGATGCTGAAAGTGTGACAGTTCTTAGCAAAGGTGACTGAACTCAGGGAAGTTTTATTTGACCAAAGGATGTATTTCGTGTTATTTTTAATCCCTTACTAACGATCTCCCCTAGAACTGTCAAACATTTGTTGTCAGACAACAACATGAGCTGTCAAATTAGCCTCTAAAAATTGGGCTAGTTTGGTATGATGAAATTGACTGTCATTTCCCTGGTTCAGTGGTATGCTTTCATGACCTAATTCTGATCATAGGGTCAAATAAAGCAGGCTATATGCTAGGTAGCTAGTGTTGAAAATCTTCCTGTGAGGTGCATGTCACACAAATCATATCCTGTCAATACTTTGAACAATTATAAATCCTTCTCACTGTAGTGAAAAAGCCAAATAAGATGCAGAGCGCAAGGAATGACCACGTAATTATTTTTTTAAAAAACATTTTGTATAAATCATATTTTTTAGATGTGTGCCCCTATAGAAAGTTTGTTTGCTTATTCTGATGAGAGATTTTACTTTTATGGCATTTAATTGATTACTGCTTAAGTAAAGACTTCTGTAAAATGTTCCACAAATTGAAGACTCTACAACATTCTAGATGGAAACATTGGTATTACAGTGTTCAGAAATAAGTTTTAAGAGAACTACCAGTAAAAAATAAGAAAAATTGGTATTCTGTGGCATTGGTTCACTGGTCTTGGTCATCATGAGCTTTAGAATCAGCTGAAAGGATTCAGAAGAGGTGGGTATGCTTGAAGTGGAGTTGGAGAGGAGCAGGATAGTGAGACCTTCCAGGTTAGGAGCAGTGAAATCCTCTGTCAGTTTGAGCTGCTCGTGAAGGCCTTCCCTGATACTCTGGGGCAGAGTCCTTCAAAAGAGAAGATTTCTTTGCAGACCTTTTTTAAAAAACAGTAATTTAATAGAAGTGAGGACATACAGAGGATCAGAATCCAAATTTTAGCAGTTAATGTTATGGTGCAAATCTCAATAATACTGTGTGTAGTAGGCTGGGCTCGGAAGTAAGCATATTCTATGTAGGGTGTGCACTGATGAATAGCTGGGAGTGAGTTTTGGTGTCAGAAAAAGTGATCAGACCTTAAACAGTAGGTAATTTAGAGCTTGCAACACAGGTGCCTTAATCTGGCATTGCTTAGCTTCAAGTTACCAAGTGTAAAACTGGGTTTCCATGTTCTGCTTAAATAAAGTTTCCAAGGGATATTTATTTCATAAGGAAAAATTATTCTGTCTGTAGTAGTGAGACAAAGATACGTTAACAATTCTTTCAATTTGTCATTAAGGATAAATGTGAAATACTACATATACCAGTTTTTAGAACAGTAAGTACTGGTTAACATTTGTATTACTTTGTATAATGTTCTTCATAACTTTTGTTTTAAATACTGCCTTATTAGGAATTAAGTAGGACTCTTAAGTATCATTTTGGAAAGCAGGAGACGAAAACACAAACTGGAAAAAGTACATACTATTTAATGCTTCTGTTTTATGTAGGGCCTGCTCCCTTTGGTTCCAGTTGGGTGAAGCACTATTGCATGTATAGGAAAGAGACAAAGAAGTTCACCATGATCCCATTTGAACACAGATCAGGAGGGAAAGTTGTAAGTATATTTTTATATTCTACTCTTATACTTGTCCTGTATCAAGATCAGAGGATGTGTCTAGTGCTTTCCTTCTCTACCTCCTTCCCTCTTTTCTTCTTCTTTCTTCATGCAATTCAGGCTGCCATTTAAGGACATTAACCTAAATTAACAGATGAATTAATAGATAAGAATTCTGCAAACTTTTCAGTTGCTTCCTTTTAGAAGACCAGGGGACATGGTACAGATAACATGCAGTGTTTCACCATTTAGAATCTGGTTTATCCATGAGGCATTTAACTTGTTAAAGTATAAATCAGGAAAATATAGAGTTAGAAATTTCTTTCTTATGTGCTCCATTCAGGTTTTTCTTTCAGAGATATATAAGTACTAGAAGAGGGACTAGAAAAGAGGATTTTAATAGGAATATAATTTGTACTGACAACTGAATGTAATTTTGGATATCTTGGATAGCATCTGAAATGTTCAAGACCCAAGACTCTGTTGATCTTTAAATGGCTTTAATTTCTTTTGAAATACTGGGGAATTGAGGGCACTCAGCACCTTCAGAGATGACTCATTAAATGAATTCATTAATATGGATGAAATGCATTTTGTTGCAAGGAAAAAGGATATCTGAAGCTGGAAAATAATACTTGAGTCAATATTCCTGTAAATGCAGCACCCTGCCTTATCTTCAAATTTGGTTAGAAAATCACGTTGTTGGAATTTTATCAGAGTATTATATCTCATTAGTTTGAGCAGAGGGGAGATGCCTTTCATCATTTTGAGGGCTGTGTATATTTACAAATCCATTGAATTTGGAAGAATCTTTCAAAAGCTCTTGAAAACCTGCCATACTGAAAATTAGTGGCATTTGGGTCCCTTAATCATTTCGGTACTTCTATGAATTTTTTATCCTGATTTACTCTAATCGTAATAAGCCATTTTAGTTAATATAGTATGTGTGTAAGCATTCGGCATTCTAAAACACTTATGAAGCCATTTTTGCTGTATTAAAAGATCTCCCATTTTGAAACCCACAATGCAATTACTCCTTCAGTGACAACCTCCTGTGTCTGGAGATGTTGAATAAGACAATAAATAATTAAAATGTACAGTTAATCCTGACTAAATCTGGTACAACTCATGCAGCATTCACAGACGAGTTTATTTGATTTCTGAATACTTAAGGGTAAAACATGATCCTAGTGGTGGTTGGTCTTGAAGAAAGGACTGGTTCTGTAAGACAGTTTACAGATAGTAAAGAACACTTACTTTGTTCTAGTTACTGTCGAATAGCCTTTACCACAGAAATTGCTGTGTCTGAGAAAATGGGAGAAGTCTGTCACACTTAGTATGCTTATATTGTAACGTGTGCAAAATCTTTATAGCAAAATATTTTTGTTAGTTTAAATTACTGTGGTACTGTGCCATGCTGTAAAGTACCACCTAAAATGGACTCAATATTTTTACATTTATGTCCTGTAATGACCATGGAATTTATGTGCTATAGTGCAGAGACCTGTATGGCAACCATGAGCAAATTCTTCCTCAAGTGTCAGTTTTCACTGTCACTAACTTTTGCCATTATTTTAATGTAAATTTACCTTTCTTGGTTTGTATAGCTGGCTTACTGAAGCTTTCAATTACTGGTTCAAGCGTATAAAAACTTTCTTTTCACAGGGTGATGAGGAGCTCTTTGTCCTTACGTATTGTACCAAAAGAAATATAGATACTATTGACAGGCGATTCTGTTTTGACTTAGAAGCTTCAGACAGGTAAGTTCATGAAACACACTAGAAAGGACTCTTTCTAAGTACTAGTTAACATTACTGTAATATTACTGTTATATTTTCTTCTTATTTTTTCAATGCTCGTTCAGACTGCCGATGTGAAATAGTCACTGGAGGAGCAGGCAAGCCCTGCCATGGCTCACTGGATTTTACCTCAGTGGTGTGTAGAAGAAGCAGGGAGGATCTAACCTGAAATGCAGACATTGTCTGAACTCACATAAAAGAAAAAAATAGAAAAAGTTAGAGAAACTATTGTGAATTGTGGTTATTGTAGTGAAGAAACCTGGCTTAAATTGAAGTCCATATAGCTATAGTGAGAGACTACAATCACAGTAATAAATCATACAGTCATGGCCATATTATATCACAAATCTGCTTTCCATATTGATATGTTGCTGAGCATTTGTGCTGGATTCTCAGATTGAAAATAAGATCATTAGAATTTTGAGACTCTCTGTGGCTGGTGTTAATCATCCAGTGCATCTTGAACATTGATGCCACTGCTTTTTTGAAACACCACCATTTTGCTTTATTTCAAAAGAGAAGAATTGCTTAGTTGTTTTGCTAAAAGGATCTTAAAATATGACAAATACTGCTTTTTCTTGGTGTTGTAGTCTTCCTTCATTTATGAAGGTGAGGGAATCCAGCTTAATAGGTACTGCAAATAAATATGGCTGTGGTAATGCTGCGTTCTTTTGGTGCAGATTGTATGTGTGCAGAGCAGGATCACATCTAGTATTAAATGCTTGGTGTAAGTTAGTGGACTTTTGCTGAGTTTTTGCATCCACCCCATCTGAGCTGTTTTTAACCAATACATTTGCTTTTTACTTATACCAATTAATTACAATCTAATTTATCATGTAGTAATTGTTCAAGTTTTATAGGTTTTTGTTTTTCTCTGATCGGATTCAGTGCCTTTTACTTTAAATGCAGTGTGGCCAATGCTGTCAGGCCTCTCTGTCCTATGATTGCTAGTGGTCTGCAAATATATCTGTGATAAGGATCATATGTACGTGCAAAGTCTTAGGTCAGAGGCTATGCCTATCTTGTGTGGCCAGTCAGACTGGCCCGCCTGAGGCATGACCGGTTCTGTAGCAAGCAATGGGTAAAGGAATGCAAAACTACCACTGCATCTGAAAAATTCCAGCTCGAATGGCAGATGACAAGATACTAATTTACAGCTCAGGTGGCATGTGTCACAAGTCTACAGCATGGTTTGAACTTGCATTTTTGATTTGAGGAGGATGTGTTTTAACTATTCTAACACTGTGTCCCAACAGTGGGAAAGGGAGTAAAGATATAAACTCTTGACATCAGGCCCGTGTGGGTCAGCGTATTGGTCAGTATGAATAACAGATATCAAACTGAGTCTGATAAAGTTGTTGAGAAAGTACCGTGAGAAATTTTAGTCTACCCCCCTTTGTGTGTCGTCTCTGCTCAATAGGGTATCTGGAGTTTGAACAGAGATGGGTGGAGAACAGTGTTTCCTTGATCCTGCAAAAATTTTTTTACTTCTCTTCTCTGGTAAAAGTGGGAAAAATCTAATCCATCTTTCTGTCCAGATATAATAGACACAACTGGTCCACTGTGACCTTGATATCAGACATTTTTCTTTTAATAATATATGTGTGTAGTACTGAGATGTTCCCATGGAGATTATACTGTGCTGCAGGCCATTAGCTTGTTTCCTTGGTATCAGTTCAGGGCACACTTATCCCTTGGCTTGTCCAAGTTAAAAAATAACATACAGATTGATGGCTGGCCTTGGGATTTTCTTTGTTCCTGTGCTGTGGAAGGAGGCAAGATTGTAAAATTTTAGGAAGGACTTTTTAATAGCAAATGTTCAGCCTTGCATGTGACTTTACCATAGTTTGGAGCTAGCTGAATATTTACAGATTTTTCTTTTAAAAAGAAAGCTGAGATGATTCTTTTTTCTTTAAATTCTGATACTTCTTACAGCTCTGAGGGTGCTAGGATCCTGGCTAGATTTCTGGAAAGTGGTATTCTTTCCTGCTTCTAGAACTCCATCATGTTTAGTTGGACGTGACTAGTGGTAAATGTAGAGAAATTTAAATCTTAAGGAGACAGCAGAAGTCTTTTGAGGTAGTAAAAAGACTTTATATTGATAAAGAGCATTATCCTTCTGAAATGCTACTTAGATTTTAGTTTTACCAATACAGGACAAGGAGGAGGGAGGGTTTTGTCTCTTTTGACTTTAATTTGAAGACAAATAAATAATATTTCATGCAGCATATACTGAGTTTGATGTATTACCTCTAGGTGATACTCTTTGATACTTTGACAGTTATAAATTTTGTGAAAAGAAGGGAAGTTTGCCCTGCATAAAAGGAACTCGTTTGGTTTTAGTTTTAACCAGTAAAAGTAAGTAGACAAGAAAAAAACCAAATCAGCATGTGGGGTTTTTTTATTAGTTAATTTAGCTAATTACTTAGGGTATTTTTTTTCTACTGAGTGATTAAGTTTGTGTGTTTATGATGTTTGCAGCTCTGTGCTACTAGCAGACCAGTTTGCATTGAAAAAAGCTTGATATGGCTTGAGAAGCTGCTTTGCTTACTGTTATTACTAATACCAATATTACCTTGTTTTAGTCATAAAGGTTATTAATTACAGAAATTAGGGCAAGGCTTCCCTCATCCACTCTAAGAGCTCAATGTCTATCACTGAGAATAGTAAGAGATTCCATTTTTATGGCTCAATAGTCCCCTCTCTTTAATCAGAAGAGAATGACTTGCTTGATTGCTGCCATTTTGCAAAGTTATAGCAGGGTCTCCTGAGTTTAGATTGGTTTGCTAGAGGGTGTGTGCATGCCTTGTCCTCACATGTTGTCTGAAAACAGATTTTGAGCAGGAGGTATTTGTACCTATAGAGTTTTACGCTGCAATTAAATTGTGTGGTTTGATAATATTTATGGCAAGGTGAAAACGAACTAGAAATGTCTCTAGTTGTAAAAATATAAACATGGTGTGTAGACTGTTACAGTTTTAAGTAAAAGTGGGATTTGTGCTGGTTTTCTCTGTGCTGTTGATTTTAGATAACGTTTTCCCCTACAGCTATTTTGCTACTTGAAGATAGATTTAATACAAAAGAGAGAGAGAGAATGTTATGAATTAGTTCTCTGTTTCTATCCATCTCTACATAATGAGATTTACAAATTTGCCAAATGTATTGGCAGGCTGAATATAATGATTATTTTTTTTTAATTGGCAGAAAAGTAATTACCCAAATAACCTGTTCTGCTTTTAACTCTCCTTGCTTTGTAAACTATGCTGAACCATACAATTACTCTTTCTAGTTTCCTATTATATAAATGCAAAAGTAGATTTATGTTAATCTCTGTTCACTAATCCCTATGTCCCACAGTTGTCCATCCTTGCTTTTTAGGAAAGTTGTAATAATGGAGTTTTGTAATGAGATACTGCATTGACTTGATTATTTTTTATAAGATATTTACTGGAAAACTGTAATCATTGTAGCTGCTCTAAAGCTGAAGACTACACATCGAATAAGTTGACAAAACCCATTTCTTACAATGCACAGCACAGCAATGAAAGAGCAAGTTTATTTAGAATTTGGAAAACTCAGTAACTCCCAGCAAGTGTTGGAAACAACAAGCTATCAACAGTGATCTATTTCAAATAAATAGCTTGCAGATTACATTCTCTTTCCTTTTCCTCCCTATCCTCCCTATTTCCTACTGTGTGTATCCGTTCTATACTTTTTACTTTAAAAGATGAGCAGTGTTCAGTAATTAAGCAAAAAACCCAACCCTGACTTTTAGGGCAATGGGCTTTTGCTTGTAGTTGGAAGTAGAATTTGACAAGACTTTTTTAGTTGCTAGTGAATGCAGTTACTCTGTGTGATTGGTACATTTGCAGGCCTGGAGTTCCTGTGACCATGCAGGCGTTTTCTGAGGAAGACAGGAAGCTGTGGATGGAAGCCTTGGATGGAAAAGAAGCTGTAAGCATCATTTTCTTAATATTCTTTTATATTAATTTATAGAGAATTCTCTCACCCCCTGCTTCCCGATCCCATTTTATACTTTAACTGGGATTATGTAGTTTGCAAAATGATACATTCAATGAAGAAAGAATAACACTGAAATAAAACTCAGGATCAGTAAAGCTAAGCGTAGATAACTGCTAATGCTGATATGAGATATTTTTCATTGTAATGACAGCACCAATTTTTAGAAACAGTTTCCCATCACAATGGTGATATTGGTATTCTAGAAAATGTCTAGTATAAGCATGTCCACTTAGCCTTATGCTGACATACTGCATTCCGGTGGCAAGACTTGTGTGAGTTAGTTATATGGTATTATTATTATTTTTTTTAAACTAGATCAAAAAAATCCTTGTCAATGGGAACGAGGTTGTACTTGAATTTGCTTTATTTCTGATTCACATCAGGAAATGGGTCTGAACTGCAGAATTGAAACACGCTGCAGATTATTCTTACAATCATAAATATTATATTTGTCGTGTGGGCCAAAAATAAGGGGGTTTTCTAGTCAATGACACAATCATGTGTCTGTGCCCAGTAGTTGGCTACTGCAGATTTTAGTAGTAGGTTTTATTGACATTGTTGTTGTAAAAATCTTGCTTCATCTGCAGAGGTGTTTATTACCATCACATGTTGTCTGAGCTGGACTCCCCAGTAAGCTTACAGCTTCTGGGAATGCCAGGCTGGGACATAAGGCCCAGGATTCATTAAAGAGTTCACAACGATTTGAGTGAACTTGAACTGTGGGAAATTAACCTGCAGAGAAACACAGGAACACGGAGCACGCAAATCACAGTTAATTTCAGTGGCCGTAACTAACATTGTTCTGCTCCCCAAAGAACTGTATTTGTTGAGAATATTTTAAAACTTTCACTCTTTCAAAAGTGCATTTATCCCCTTTCTGAGGGGGCATGGGCCTCTGGTCCTACTGTTAGAGCTGTTGTAGTTAGAGGTGATATGTTCTAGCTGTAAACAGCTGTATTTGTGCCTAGTGGGCATTAAGATTGGGGGTGTCTTGCTCCTGGTTTCATAAAATTCTTTAAAATAATTTATGTCTTTTTACTCCTTCTGTGTTAGCTGTTCATCAATTTGAATAGAGCAAATGCAAAACGAGAGGGAAGTAAGTATTTGAATTACTATTAAAACTAATTTTTGTTAACATTTAAAACTGAGAAAGGCAAAGGTAAATTTTCTTCTGTGAATCCAATGTAATTAAATATTTTATTTTTAATCTCAAGTACTGAATATACTTTGTGGATTTTGTAATTAATGGGTTTTCACAGTAATGCAGTTTAGTACATATATAAGAATTGTAGGACTGGACATAAGCTGGAGAAACAGTCTGATCTTTTTTGCCAATTTACTTCATGCTTGAAATTGACTCAAAAACCGGTTAATTTGTATGTAAATTCATCACAATTTCTTAATCCAGATTGTGTGTACACATCTGTTAGCATGCGTAAGTATGGTTTTAAAAGCAATCACAGCTGAACATAAAGGTCAGCAAAAAAACTGATTGCATGTATTTAAAATGTAAACCATAAAATGGAAGTAGAAGAGATGGCTTTCTTTAAACAATGTTAGCTTTCTTTTGTTAGCAAAGTATATGAGTGAAAACAGTTATCCTTCTTGCATTATCGGGCAACATATTCTTGCCTTTTATTATTTTTTATTTTTTATTTTTTTATTAAATTGTTGGTTAAAGCTGGATCCTGGTGTTATTAATAGAAGTTTTTCCACAGATTGTTGTCTTTGTGGTGCGAGACCAGGTCCCCAGGAGTAAGAAGGCTAGATGTTTGGGAGAAGGATAGTTTTGCAACATAAGCTTTTAAATGAAGTTTTGATGTGAAGAAAAAGAATAAGATAGGAACAACAAAGGAATGCTGGATCTCAGCTGTTGTCCTGTTAATGCATCTGCTTTTATGTAGTCAGATCATTAACTGCTGTGAAATGATATACATGTGTCCTGTATCTTTAGTGTGTGAATTTCATTGGCTTAGGGTAGGACTCACTAAGAGCCCTGCTGTTGATGATTATGTTTTTTCATCATAAGTACTTCCTTGTCCCATTTGGTTAACTCTCTCAGATGTTGTTGATGTTGCAGTAAGTACTGTTAAATTCCATTTTGCATCTGCCAACATATGTACCTAATCAGAGATCCCATTCTTCAAAGGCTGCTGCTGTGAACAGATTCAGTGAAGCCACTACCACCAGAATGAGCCTTTACTTGAGCTAGGCAGGGTTGTGAAGGAGAAAAGGGGAATTTCTCTAGAAGAAATGAGGAAGTATTCCCTTTCCAGAATATTTATGGTTTTGCCAGAGAAGTACTAGCTATGTGATTAAGTCTAGCCTTATTTTTCAGTGAAAGACACAATTGTAATCGTGCTTTAAAACTTTTCAAACTTTTTTCCTTGTAGGTGCGCAATTGGATAAGATAGGGTTCACTGTCATCAAAAAGTGCATCAGTGCTGTTGAAACACGAGGTAATGATCAACACAACCTGTTTGTGGAGGGGCTGGAGCGGCTGGTCTGCTCCTTGAAGAAGGCCCATGGGATCTGGTCTCCTGTGGATCTCAGGGAAAGGCTTAACATGATAGATATTACACTGATTACTCTGACCAGGGCAGGAGCGTCCTTCTGTCCAGTCCCAGCCTTTTATGTATGGCTTTCCCTCAAGAAATGTGTTTTCAGGTTCTCAGAAGGGAGTAATAGCTCCTCTCATGGAAAAAGGAAGCCAATGTTTGTGTGCAAGAGCTGAGGAAAAAAACCCTGCATCTTGTAGGCAATTCCTGTACCTTTGCTTTGCTGTTGGAACAGACTAATTAATTTTAGTATTCCATTTGTCGACTTTGAATGGAGGTTTTCTGTATAGTCACTTAAGGCAGAAGAACAGGAGCTGAGCAGGCAAGCGAATAATAAAAAGTATTGCAGTACTTCTGGTGGAGTTGGTCTCACACCAGAGACAAGGATGCTCTCAGGCTTATTGCTGCATATACTTATTGTTGAGCCTCCAAAACTGGAGGCAGAAGTGAAAGGTCAGTATGCAGACAGTATTCAAGAGGCAGTTGGGACTATGATTGTGGAGAGACTCTGTGTCACAGACCCTCTGTAACTTGGGCACTGGATAATATCAGCTTTTGATATTGCTGCTGTGTGAGGAGACAGTAATCCTTGTATGGACATGCTGAAATGTGGAGTGACCAGCCACTCTGAGGCTCACTGCATTGCATATGGTATTGTGTGGAGAACCCGCTTGTTTGGTTGCGTTTTTTTTTTAAAGGGAGGAAGAGATGAAAATGGGTAATTGGTTGTGGTGTATTTCTTAGTTTGTGAAAAAGAGGTGTTGAAATTTCTCTGTGTGATTTTTTTCTCCTAAATTGTTGACCTTCCTTCCCACTCCCAAAGGGGAGACTTACGATTTTTCAGGAATTGTATCTTTTTTTTTTCTGGAGATTAAGCATTGCACAGGGCAGAATATTGGTATCTTTCTTTGTATCACAGTCCAGGTTAAATAAGATAGCTGAACAGAAGACTGCGTTGGTCACGCTTCCTGTCAGTGCAGGATCTTACTTAAAAGCAGTGTCTTCCATGTATGCACTTACTATACAATATTATTAGTAAGACCGAGCAACCTTTGTGATATTGAGAATTTAGCATTTAAACAGCAAGAAGTATCTGAAATCCTTTTTCTCTTGGACTTTTTTTGCATCAGTCCTCTCTTATGCATTAAAGATGTTATTCCAGATTAGATCATATTCTATCTGGTGTTATTTTTGTTCATTCTGTTCTTTTGAATATTTTTTAAATAAGGTTTGCCTGTCTCATCACTTTAAAAATTTCAGTTACTGGCATTTACAATCTGAATATTTCAGCTGGGAAACAGTGCAGATAAAACTGGCATCCTACAGATAAGTTGCCTTCACTGCAAAACTCAGCTTCAGTATAGAATGGATCTTCTCTTTGCACTGGATGAGGCAGATTTTATCAAAAGAGTAGCATGTAGTTATGGCTGGTTTTTATCTACAGCACAGTGGCTGGTTATCTTACAATACCTTATGACTCATGCTTACTGTAAGACGTGTGGAGTACACTATATTTTGGTTATTGTCTATAGGTGCATTCAGATAGTTTTCTTCAAGTAGTGTTTTTTCTTTCATACCCTGCAAGGAAAGTGAAACAAGAATGTGACTGTGGAAAAAGTGTGAACACTTTCTTCATGAAGAGGCTATTTTGAAAAAATGGGTTAGATACGGGGTTTCTTCTCATGGCTGTGAGTGGATAGGTTAAACTGAGTGGTGGTTCAAGTCTACTCTGTTCTTTATGCCTTGATTTAGGGGCATGTAAGAAGGTGCAAAATATATGTGTAACCCCAACTAATATTGTTGTTCAAGACAGATGATAAGCTTGCATAGATTAGAAGCATGTGTCGCTGTAGTGGGATCTGCCCTGAAGCATACGTGGAAGAGAATTAAAGCTACCAATGTTAGCTGCAGTTATTTCCTGTCTTTGGACCCTGCAGCTTCACTATCCCTTGTACACAGACTTTGTAAGACCTGCAGTCAATAGAATGCTTTGTGGCAATTACTACCAATGAAAATCTCTTTTATATATTAATTTTGTTTTGGGGAGTAGTTAAGAAAAAAAAAAAAATCAGCGTTCAATAAATATTTATTTTCCTAGGGTTTCAAGAATGGGTTTAGGTGACGTACTACTTTCCAGGAACTCGGCAATCCATCTAGCTGTGTTCCAATGAACTTCATTCATCCATTGCATTTCAAGCAGTTGTTGATAATTTTCTGTTTACTGATTCTAAACCTAACATCAACTGCATTTAAAAAAAAAAAAGAAAAAAAAAAAAGCCCAACAAACAACATCCTGACTTCATCCATGAGACTAACTGAAGCATTCTTAAATGATCAGTGTCTGTTTTCTGCAGAACCTGCAGGACCTTCTGCTGCTGGAGGGCCAGATGTTTGCCTCAGAACGGTTTGGCCAAATAGTTGTATGATGAAGAAAATCTGTCTTTCAGACTGCAGATTTTATACCTATACTTGTTCTTAAAACAATCTTTACTTGATTATTTTACTTTAATAATAACACATCAAAGGCAACTTATGTTCGGCAGAAGAAAACAGGACAGATGCCTCTTCAGAGACTGTGCTTGTGTGCCATGTTTTTATCTCTTTTAATCATAATGGGTGTGAGGTTGGCGTGGGTGGAAAGAGAGGACAGTCTAGTGTGGGTGGAAACTGAGAATAGTCTTGTCATGTCATAGCAGAAAAAGTCTGGTATTCAGAGAGAGAAGAGCATAACAGAGATACTGAACATAAACTTGTCAATGGCTGGATAATTTTTCCTCAGTTACATTCCCTTTTATAAAGCCAAGAAGGAAATTATTTGCTCTGAATGAACAGAAGAATCAAAGGCAGTGTCTTGGTTAAAATGCATGTAAGCTTCTGATTCAGCATTGCCGTATGAGAGATTGGCTGTGCTTTACCTGGTAGGAGACGCTGAGGCATCAAGATATGCAGCCTGTCTCTCAGGTACTGAGCGTGATGCTGGTTGGATGTGTACCTGTATTTTGCCTCCGAGAGAACATTTTGGGATTCTGTTGGGAGTATTTTATTTATAATTCTGTACTGAGAGTAATACAATGGGGTAAAAGTTTACAGAAACATCAAAGAGCTGTTTGCTCCAGGAGTAAAGACTCTGTGCACGTTTTTGTGTGCAAGTAGTTGGTTGCACCTTCTGTAAGGATGTGTACATGTTTGCCAGAGCAGTGTTTGTCTTGATTTTAGAACTACCAGAGCTGCTAATCTGAGCTGCAGAGAGAGATGGCAGCATTGAGCTGTCTGTCCAGTGTGTCTGCTCATGAGACAGAAGGAAGATGGTGAGGAGGAAGTAGAAAACCCTTTCACGTAACAAAAAAATAATCTGGCATTACCTTGAATTTAGTGTCACTTGTATGGCTGTTTCTATGGCTGTTTGATATAAAAAGTTGTATTTGAAGCTATGTTACTAGTCTGTTTCAGCCACATGTACAATGCCAGCCACAAAGTAAAATTTGCCTACTTACCTTGCTTATAATAGTATAAATTACTATTTTACTTACAATACCTTATTTTTTTAAGCACGTTTCACAACTTGTGTACCTGTGCCAAATTCAGGTATCAGACAGCCAAGCAGCTAGAGGTAATGTAAATATGAAGGAAATTGTGCTACAGAGCTTTACCGCTCAAAGTTGCCAATAGTGGCTGGTTGAGCCAGCAGACAAAGTGTCTGAACCCTTCAACATTTTAGTCAGTGGTAAGCTATTCCTTGCAATGAGTCATCTTGTCAATTGTGTTCTGTAAATGCCAAGCATTATCAGTCTTGGATGTGCTGAAGAACTGAAATGTGCAGATTAAATCAGAAATAGTACTGTTTGAAGCCATGTTTGTGTATTTTAAATAAAGCATAATTTAAAGCTATGTTTAAAGGTATCATTTAAAACTATATTGAAATATTAATTAGTCTTTGCACTTCTTGATGGCTGCTAGCAATTAGTTGTGCTTTTTTCAGGTTGATGAATTTGAAACTGATCAATTATCTGATAATTGCTATCACAGTCTCATGGTTTTTGCTGGAGGATTGTCTTAGTTTCAGTACTGCCATAATTTCAGAGACCTTTGCATATCATATCTGTTTTAATATTGAGCAATTGAGCAGTAGTTTCTGTGGTTTGACCTTAATTATTTTTAAGCCATAATTGCATGTTTGGGGTGAGCACAGTTTGGTTCCCCCTTGTTTCATGACTTCCTGCGCTTCTAGCGTTAAAACGACTTCCGAGATAAGTAAAAGCTGAGCTGTATTTGACTGTGACAGTATTTCTTCAGCTTTTTTAGCTCCTTCCATATGATGCAGAAGTCTTGTTCTGTGGTACTAAAAGTAGTGGAGGACATTGTATAAAAAAAAAAAGTGTGATGTGTTTTGGCAAAGCATTAAAAAGCTTGGTGTTACTTTTGTACCAGAATTTTCCTGGACACCTCTGAGAAATTTGAAGTAACAAATAATTGCTGCTGTCAGGACAGATTCCTAGTGCATCTTTGTTTGGAGTGAATCAAGGACTATGTTTGGGGTGGGATTTTTTTAGTGTTGGCAGTCTTTAAGTGGTGTATAGCATGCTATCACACTGTTGTTCTGGGGATCATTGGAAAACTGACTTGGTTGGGATGATAACTTCATATTTTGAGAAGAATAATGTTGTGGCCACATAGCTGGTTTTTGCGGTTCGTTCTTTTGCGCACGGCTAAACTGCGAGCATACTCTGGGGTTGTGTTTTTTGATAACCACGGATGAAATAATGGAGATCTGACTTATTCTGTTAATTTGAGCCAGCTCTGAACATGACATCAAGCTTAAGACTCAGCATCATTACAGTGCTGCCTGCATCCAGGGGAAAGAAAAGGACCCATTTTGCCCAAGTGGAGCAACCGAGAGAAGTAGGAGCTGCTGCCATAGCCTGTCAAATCCCTGCTGGGGCAGAGGATGGAGCAGTGCTAACAGGGAGGAGTTCAGCAGGCTCTTAAAAATCTGGGATGGGTGAGGAGGCTGCAGACCGTGTGAGGAAGAGGAGGGGGTGAGAGTAGAAGGAAAAGACGTAACAAGGCTAGGCAGGAGGAGGAGGTAGAAAACGTGAAGTTCTCTCCACCATATTGATAATTATTGCTGTGTGTTACGGTTGTGTCTGACAGTGATTCTTTAAAAGGCTAATGATTTTTACATCATCTAATATTTATTTGGGAAGAAACTTTCTCATACGACTGGTTTGAATTTTCCTTCTCTGGGTTGGAATGGTTTGGTATTGAAACTGGGAATTTTCCACAAGTCTTCCTTTGTTGAAGGATATTTTGAATAAGAATGCCACATAATCTGTTATTTGAAAGGATTTCCTTGGAGTAGAATCACAGGTATTTTGTGGCATTTCTACTCTGCCAGGCCAATGTGAATATAGAGCTAGAGCATGGTGGTATTTGTAGATGGCTACTTATGTGGCCTCTCAAACACTTGTGTCAGCTTCAGCACTGTAATATTTTACCTCCAACTATATGCGCTCTGAAACAATGCAGCAGACAAAGACATACCTTATTTTGCCCTTTGCCTTCCCTGCCCCTTCTGTCCCTCCTGTTTCCTTCAATTTACGTTCATAGTTTTACTTCCCTGGGGATAAAACTGGGTGTGGTGAAGGAAGGCAAAAGCAGGGGAAGAAAAGGGGTAGAGAAGTGAATGTGAGAGAGAGGACGGAAGGGCACAGAGGAATGACAGGAAAGTGGTCCAGTGTCCACATGAAATGAGAGTGCAGGACTGAAAATATTATGCCAGTTACGGCTACGTTATTCATCCCAAGCAAAACCAGAAGTACTGATTTCAGTAACCGGTGGTGGTGCTTCTGGACGTAACTAGTATGTGGACCACAGTGGGTTGGAATGAGGCCTTGTATCTTAAATGAAAAGCATTTACAAACTTGAAAAAGCATTGGTTTTGAGGACTGGGAATAGGCTCAAGTTTTTCTTTATTTTATCCAAACTCTTTTTGTCGGCCACATATTTGCAAAAAAGCAAAATTACATTTATTAAAGAAATCTTAATTTAGCATTTGTTGGTTCAGTTCTTGCGTTATTAGAATGTGGATGTTGATGTACCCAAAATGTCATTTAAAAATCTGAAAACAGCCAGTGATTTTTTTTTTTTTTCAAGCAAAGTTTTGTCCCTGTTTGCTTCTACTCCCGGTTTCTGAAGTGGAATCAAGGTACATGAAACCTTTATCAAAACATAACATGAACTTATCTTAAAAACACAGAAGAACAAAAGGATTCTTGCAATACTTTATTTATGATGTTGTTCTCATGATTGTGTTAATACTATGTAGTCTGTCTGTCTTTGAGGAGAATTTGTTGCCTGGGGAAAAGTTTTAATGCTAAATTTGACTGTGGTTGATCTTCTGCCTTTTTTTTTTCTTTTTTTTCTTTTTCTTCTCCTTTTGCATAATAGGTATAAATGACCAAGGATTGTACAGAGTTGTGGGGGTGAGTTCAAAGGTCCAGAGACTTCTGAGTTTGTTGATGGGTATGCCTCTATTTTACAATCATTTTATCAATATTTTATTTCATGTTGTTTTACTGTCAATATTTAGTTTTAAAAGCATCTGACTGTAGTTGTTCTTTATTTGGGCCAAATCTAGTTTGCTTTAGTCCATGCAAATAATCCCCATATCATTGTAGGTTTCCCTGCTTTAGCGAGACCAAGAGTAGTTGTTAGGAATAAACAAAAAGAACTGCTGTGGGACATGTTAGGAGCAAATGATGGGCTTGTGCAAGGTTGATGTAAGTGGGATTAAAGCAGCCTAAGTTGAAGGGTCTGATCAGAAAATTCAAAATAACAAATTCAAGAAAGTTTGAAGCGTATTGCTTCACTGTTTGAGGTTTCCACCTTTTTTCTCCCTTGTCTAAGATGTACAGGTGTACACGCCCATGCTGTGCCAAATAAGGCGTTTAGTTTAAGCCTACTGGCAAAGAGCTCTTTGGTTTAAGAGGAGTAATATGATGTACATATTAATAATAACTATGTGCCAAGGTGGGAGACAGATGGAGAAAGGATTTGTTTTTATAAACTTAGTAGTATAGGTCTTAAATGTGGATAACATCTTAGACTCTCTTATACCTAGTTAGCCATGTTTAGCTTTTAAGATTTTTTTTTTTTATTCATAAAATTATTCTCAGCAACTTTTTTTCCCCTTTTCTTTCTGGAAATTTTGATGCCTCTTTAATCCCAGTGACTGTAGTTCTCTTGCCACTCTGCTGTCCCTAGGGGGGTGGGGTGGAAAAAAAGTAGTATTGCCACCTGGATGAAATCCCTCATCTGCCTGATATCTCTCACCAAAGTAGTAGCCATGACTGCAAGATGTACTGTGTTTCCCCATTTCTTGTCCTGAGCGCTGACAGTACATGCAGTCAGACAAGACCGCTGGGATTAGTTCATTTTTATAGAGCTTCCAAACCTGTCACTTGACAGCAAAGGTCTGATTCTCAGGGATTCATTGGTATGCAAAGAAGCTTGTTTGCAGTTTGCACCAGGCTCTTCTCCAGAACCATGCATGCTCCATCTGTGCTGATAACACAGTGTTCTTTGGCACTGCAAACTGGAGGAAGCCAGAAAGTGAATTCATTTCATTACCCCAGACATTATGTGAATGACAAAGCGCTTTTATATTATATGCTGCTGTCAGTTCAGTGCCACCTGTAAGACTTTTTCTTTTGCTTCCTTTATTTTTTCAAACAGGCTGTCTCTTCAGAAATGATAAGACATCAGGCTTGAGGACCTGCATGTCATATCAATCTGTCATAATGACCTTGCTAAATATTAATTTATGATAGCTTACTTTAATCAATATTAACAGCACCCTGAAGTTCTCCATTAGTGCACATAAACCTGCCTGTATCTTTAAAGTACTGTAGCAAAAGCCTCTTTTTCGAAATACGAACTGGGATTAATAAAAATGACTGATCTATAACAGATTCTTGTGGTTGTTTATCTCTGTTGGAGTTAGCCTCAATAAACAATTACCATCTTTAGCCATTGACCGTAGGAAGAATGATGTGTTATCACTCAGAGAGTCTCAGTTAAATGCATTTGATATCATAAAATGTTTTTCAGTTTTGTACTTACTGGCTTAGTTTGGGCGTGCAGGTCTGGCAGGCAAATTTTCCTCTCTGCCATTAGTGGTATCCAAATTAAATAGACTCAGGTTGCCAGTGGTTCAGTAGCAGCTGGAAGAGTTTACTGGGGATTCCAGCATCTGCTTTTAGTTATTTTTTAAAATTAGAAACATTTTTTGTCATTCCCAAGATTCATATATTTATTTAAAGTAGGAAGAATACAGTGGTATCAAGATGAGTCAAAATACTGAACAGAAAAAAGTTAGGGTGCAAGCAGGTGCTCTTTTTCTGATGATTTGTTGAAAGTGATCCTATCTGTGCTCTTTATCTGACTGTCCTCAGAGAAGGATAAGTTTCTTTTTGATATACAGTGGTACAGAGGTTTTAAAATGACTGATTAATCTTTAATCCTTTGTCTCGGGGTATACTCTTAGATACCCTTTTATATGAAAGATCTTTTCAGAATCATAAAAACCTCATATTAACTTTCTGTATTTTAAAATGTTTGATAAGATTTCAAAGTATTTTAAGCTACCTGTCATTGACCGTGAGGTTCACAGTTTGAAAGACCTAAAGTGCAAAAAAAGTCTTCCAAATGGCAACCAGGGACATAATAGCATGTAGTTTTGTCTCTTTTTCAGAATATTTTCTCTAAAACTTGGGAAACTACATTGAGAGTCAAGAGAGTATGAGAAGACCAATATATGCTTTTCTAATGCTATGAATGCACACATTTTAATCTTTAATGTAAAAATCTAGTGAAACTAAGTCTTCTGTAAAATGAGACTCGGCCATTAAATATACAATTCTGCTTTAAAAAAAAAAAAAAAAAAAGAGTAAATTTTGCAATTAACTTAGTCCTTGAAGTTACTTGTAACTACCATTGTGCTATGGTGATCTATTTTGCAGCAATAATCTTATCTGAATTTAAGTGAGGCATTTGGTAAGGAAAACACTCATTACATTTCAAGGGAAAATGTTAAATTAATCTGATATCTCATTGTAAACAGGGATATAGTTAGGACTTCTATTGTTACGGGAATCTGTTACAAGCAATTCAGAGTGCATTGTCAGCCATCAGGAGGCTCAGTTCTTGAAACGCGTCAGGGTCCAGTTCTTGTTTTCATCTCTGATCTGCGTTATAGATCCAATGTGGCTCATTTCATACAAGCTGCCTACATAGATTTCATACAAACTACTACATAGATCAGCTTTCAAACAGACCCTTGCTCATGGTGAAGCAACTGCTAAGGACTTGAATTTTCTACTGATGAGTTCAGTTTTGATTTCTGATACTGCCTGATGTGAAAAATGCCAGACATTACATGTTGTAGAAGAAAACTTTCAAGTACCTCTGCCTTTTCAAAGGCAGCAGCTTTCAAAACAAATACACTGAATTTCTTATTATTTTGTATACAGTAAATGACAGTATGCATACACTCCTGCAGTGGGCATATTGCATATGAAAGCAGGCAGAGTCTCCTCCTAACCTAGTTTAGTGAACTGGACTGTTCTTGTAAACTCTAGCTCCCTTATTGTCAGAAAGATTTGCATAAAATTTATAGCTGATCTGTCAAAAGCTGTTCCATAAATGTGCGTAATTATTTTTATATGTGTAAAGTTGCCATTCAGTGCACAGTGGCTGCGATGTGAACAAGTAACATGAAAACTAGTAGAGTAATTCTTGAAATCCTAGTTGAAGTTCCAGTTCTTATAATGGCCTGGGATGTTTGAAGTAGAGGGAAAAATGGAGTGGGATCAGTCAAATATATAGGGTGGTGGGGCACAGAGCTATGTAGGGCAACTGTCAAACCAAAAGTGAAAAAAAAAGTCTTTTAAGCCTTGATGGCTTCTACAGTCAAACTAGGGATTGTTTGGGGTTGGTAGCAGGGGCAAATTTTCCCTCCCCCAAGAGATAATGAAATATTTCTGCAATACCTTCTGTTTTGTATTTCAAGAGGCTTGCTTTGGAATTCAGACACTTGTTATTTTCCTCCCCAAATTCATCAACAAATTTCACATAACTGAGTGCATCCTTTGACTGTAAAGGAGGTTGATTATGAAGCAGTTATTTAAAAACTGGGTATTACATAGTGGCTTAGTAACAAAATCCCCATAGATTTCATTAGTTTCTGATATGATGGCAGTTTTTATTTAATTAATTTGGTAGAAAGGTTTTCTTCTCAAAAAAGAGAATTTGAACACAGAAACAGCTAGCTTGCTAAAAAGAAGAAAAAAGAAACTTTTTCCTGAGACAACCTTGAGTATTTTGGGTGGTGGTTGGCTAGTAACAATTTGGTAGAAAATGCTATCTGACTTGTATTTTAAAATGAGATTTAAATAATTGATATAATGAGGGAGAATATTCAGTTACAGGAATAATTGCTTGGCACAGTCTTTAGAACAGAATTATTTAGTCCCAGTAAAAGGACTGCACCTTTAATCAGGGATCCTAATTTGGTTTTTTAAATGTGTCTGTCGTTTGTCTGACAAGCAAAGTAACAAATGAATTCTGAATTGTATGAACTGGTCAACATGTAATCTGTGTCAGCTACCGCTGTAGTTTACTATAGTGACTGACGGAAATCTGTAGCAGTAAAAATAACAGAAGCTCAAGCACTTGAAGTTACGAAATACATTGGGCTAGTTTGGCCATATACATGTGATCTTCCTCTGTCAGCTAGCTATTGCTTCCTGTTTTGAGGCCAGAAGGGTTTTCTTGATTGCAAAACATTCCAGTGTGCTGTGTTGTTTGCTATGTTCTGTCAACAAAATCTTTCACTTGATGGGTCATTCAGACATGACCATTCAATTTCATCTGTCTTGTTATAAAACTCTACCAACTAACCTGGTAAAAAGTGGAGAAGTTCTGTGAACCTGACAAATGGTAAAGCAAGCAAGTATTTTTTCCCTTTGGCTAAAAGTGATCAAGTAAGGGAAACATTCAGGTCATCTTGTAGAGGAAACTTACTGATAGAGAAGACTCCCTTTTCTACCTTTGAAGCACCTCTTAAAGCTTTTCACACAGTAAGGAATGTCATGCTGCACTTTGTTGGCCATTTTCATCAGCAGTCCAAAATAACAGTTTGCAAGCAAAACTATGGAAAGAATTCAGAAAGATTTTTCAGTGTACTTGCATTTTAAATAATGAAAGAAAATAGGGAAAGATAAGTTACGCTCAGTGGGTCTTTTTTCTAACCTGTTTTTGTATTTCTTTGTGTTTGTGCACATCTTTATGTTTAATTAAAGGTGTAAAAATATCAATTGCTATAAAGATCCTTTTACATGAAAGTGATTTTTTTTTTATCCTTCATTAAAGAAAAAATCAGCAGTAAATACTTTTTAAACAAAATACAGAAATAGAATTTATAAAGAGGTTGGATATTAAGTCTTCTTAATATTAACTAAGAGTACGAAGGACATATTACTTCTGTGTTCACGTGAGCAAATACATAATGATCAAATTCAATGTGTTTTTGTTCATGTAGGGCATACTGATTTAGAATTCCCTTTTTTCATGTCCCTCTTCTCTTTCTGATTATTTTCTAGATGCCAAAACCTGCAATGAAGTTGACCTGGAAAACTCTGTAGACTGGGAAGTGAAGACAATTACTAGTGCTATGAAGCAGTATCTGCGGTAAGCCTCTTTCTCTTATTTCTTTATTTTTTAGACTATGAATTCTGTATTCTGATTCTCCTATGCAGAGTGTTAAGCTACGTTGCTTACTTTTCTTATATTTTGGTACAAAGGTTCATTTTGTGCAAATACCGTGTTTGTTATTTTTCTTGGGAGAAGCAAAATAATTTAGCAACACTAATAACTCGTGTTCATATGAGACAAGCCCCAAAACATTTTTGTGTTTCACTGCATTCATAAGAATTTCATTGACGGTTCAGAAACCAGAATCATTAGTAAACTTGCTGAGAGTTGTTACTGAAAGTCAGCTAAGACTGTTAAAAGAATTTTTTGCCTTGTTGTTTTTTAATGTGGTAGAATGAAAAGGGAAAAGGTTTTGAAATTTTTAATATTTTCCTCTTGTCCTTCTGGCCCTTGCTCTGATGTTCTAGGTGCAATAGTAATAATATTTTGAGTGTTAAAAGTAAGAATTTTAGATATGTTCTCTATTTAAATGGCTTGGCCAATTCCTGATAAAGATATTTTACTAAATTGCCTAAGAACATAGAACGTAGAACTTTCGTGTCTCTCTCATCGTGTAACACAAATACAGTATTTTTAATTTGCTGTTTTTATTAAATAAAGTATTACTGCAACCACTGTCAAAGAATGCTGAAGAACTATTATCAAGAGAAAAATCTCTCTTACAGAGCGTAGGAAAGAATGAAAAAAAAAAAAAAAAAGTAAAGAAAAAAAAAGTGCACATGATGAAGTATTTCCCGCCTACAGTATTTCCCATCTGAGTGTTTACTCCAGTATTTTATAAGCATCAGTAAAGTCAACTTAATAAATGAAGGTTTTAACTCTAATGTTTTAACTCTGGTCTCCATTATTCAGTACATTTTTCATTGATGACTAAGGTTTTCAGTTTCAATTTTTCCATTTGAAATGCTTTACAATTTTGATTTGTGGATGGCGACTGTTCAGCAAAATTAACTGTTTTGGGACCTTTATTTCTTTCCAGTAAGGCATTGACTTGTGATTCTTCGTATTTTTAAAATACTAATGAAGAATTAATTACATATTATATGTGTACAATCATCTGAGAAACAGTCTCGGTGTTGTAATTTGTAAAGCTGCTTTATGTGAGAGACTGGAGAGATCACTTCAGCTCATGGAAGGTGAATGGGTGTATTTAGTCTTATTTTCCCGATAATGCCAAGTTTTCCATTTGTGCTGGAAATCATTGAATTCAAGGGCCACCGTAACAATGGTTGCCTCCAGTGCAAGGGTTATACTACTGAATGTTAAAAAGGTTTCCTGCTTAGAATAAATACAGATAGGAAAGAATATAGCTAAATCTATTATGTCATCCTTGTTTTACAGAAGCCTTCCAGAGCCACTGATGACATATGAGTTGCATGGAGAATTCATCGTTCCCGCCAGTAAATATATGACTGTAGTTCAAATAGAAATCTTTTCTTATAGTACTGTTGTGGCCTTAGGAGCGTGCTGCAAATGCAATTTCAGAAAAATTCTTCAACCCAGTAAAAATACAGGAATAAGAAATAATAAGTGTTTTAAAACTATATATAGGTTTTAACCAGTGTTCAGTTCTAGTATGTGTCACATATGATGTATCTTTTGACAGACAAGTTTGTGACAGACTCAGCATAGTGCAATTATTACTTTTAGAGAAAACCTTTCGGATAGATGCTGTAAACATTCATTCTTATTATCTTAATTATATAATGATAAAAATCTACTTAGATTGTGATTTTTTTTTTTTCTCCTTCCATTTTTATGAAGCTTAGTAAAAGAAGATACACTAATTCGGGCTCATTTGAATCCTTTAAAACACAGCTGCCTGACCCTTGTTTTCAGTGCTTTGTTAGCTCTCTATCCAGGCTGGCTTGAATATTCCTCATATATTAGTAGAAGAAAGGAAAGAGCAGACCAGATTACACTATGGCAGTTCAAATACAGACTTGGAGAAGACGCAACAGCATTTGTAGTTCAGCTGTATGGTATCTAATATACATGGAATTTTTTTGGAAGAGGATGGAGGGAAACTGTGTAAGAAAATTTTTGGCAACGTATCAAACAGATATTTAGCTGATTTTCTTTCCAGCCTGTAGCACTTCTGGCAAACTGTGGAAAGCAAAATTAAAACAAACTTTGAGACAATTGCTTTATCTTCTTCGGATTGCTGTAATGACTTTCCAGGACTGCAGAATGTGTTCACTTGTGGTCCTTAATTCAAAATGAGAATTAGCCCATGAAATTCATTGCCAAAGCACATCTTAGAGGCTAAGTGCTTAAACAAAATTTAACATACTTACCTAGATGGTGAGTCTACCCGTTTGTATTGGAAAGTGTTAAAATAATTTCTTGACCTATGAAGTTTTGCCAGCAGTTTCTTGCTTTGTTTTCCTTTCTTTATTTTATAGTCTCTTTCAATAAAGGAATTCAGTTGAAGTTACGTGTTTTAAATAGTGTAGTGTTCATAAGTAATAAATAGTTTTGTGGATGGGTTGATTTTATGTAGTGGGGAGGGAAATTTAATCAACATTGCAGACCTGAGTTATGGTATATTTAAAAATAGGTAGTCAGTGTTGTTTCCTATGTTGGCTATTAAAAACCAACAACACTGGGAATAGTAAGAAATGTCCTTCTCTCTGAAACTATTGGAGGGGGGAAGCCAAAATTAAAAGGTTCTCATTTCAATTTTCTTTTCTTTATACATATCAGTGTAGATTGAAACTATGTAAGCCTTGACTGTATCTTGTGATTAAGTTGCTTAGCCATTAGAGTTTGTGTTTTCACATATATGTAAAATAGTCTTGCTTTAAAGAAGGCTTATGTTCTTTCTGGTCGTCTGAATTTTGATTAGCTGACTAGAAGCTAAATGTTTTGCATTTTGGTAGCCTTTTTTCTTGCAATTGTGAAGGAGTGTTCGCTGCAAAAGAATAAATAAAACCCCCTAAAATCTGTAGCAATATGCAAAGAAAAAAAAAAACCAAACCAAAAGAAAAATGTGTAGTAATATGCATTGAAGAAATATGGTGGTATTTTATATGAAATACACTTAACAATCGAAGTTGCCTTAGAGTAAAATGGGACCTGATGAGTGGTCCTGGTGTCAAAACTTTTTGCATTCAGAGTAGGTTCTAAATTTTTCTATGAACCTTGTACTAAGTATTATTACATACAAGATAAAATACTTCCACTCCTCTCATTCTAACAACGACTGAGACGTAATTTTGTGATTTAATACAACTTTGAGAAATAGGAAGGGGGATTATTTTCATCTTTTACATATTCTTGTTTTCATCTGTGTATTAGTGAAACCTGTAGGGGCCAGAATTACTTCAATTCAACACGCAACACACAAAAATAAAAAGTTCCTTGCTTGTTTTTACTTCATTTCTTTACTGTACTAGAGAGGGATGCTGTTGTTACTCAGGGCCCTTTATCATAGTAATCTCACTCAGTAGTTTTTTTTGCATGATTATTCTTCTGTGTCTTCAGTGGTCATTAGATTTTTCTCTTTCTGAACATAGGAATCTTCTGCATGCATTGTCTTACGCAGTTTCCAGTGCAAGGTAGCATAAATGCAGTATTGTTAGTGGCATAGTACCAAAAAACTGCATTCTAATGATGAGGACAATCAGTTAATGATAATAAAGTAGTACAGTTCCACTCTGTGGCACCCAGTAACATCACTCCTCACCTTGCAGTATATTCATAAGCAGATGAGTCCAATGCAGCAGAACAATAACTGCATCTGTTGGTTTTTAAAAATAGATGAACAAAGGCATCCTTTTGCAGGTGTGTTGAAAAATGAGTTCACAAAATAAGCAAATAAGCTGATAATTCTAGAACAAGATTACTTGTGAAAACAAAGCACATATGTTCAATATTGCTATGTTTGGAGATACATAATTGGTGAAGCAAAGTGTGTGAAGTATGTTTCCGTGCAGGGATGGGAAAAGCTTTGTGTTTCTGTGGAATATTTTTTTTTTTAGTTTTTTTTTTGTTGTTGTTTGGTTGTGGGTTTTTTTGGTTTTTTTTTTTAGTGGTTTTTTTTTTTTTTTTTTTTTTTTTTTTTTTTTAGTTTTTGACATAGTTACTTATTTCTGTGTCCCATAGAAAGTGGGAGTCCTGAATCTCGAGTTAATGCTGTTCACTTCTTGGTCCATAAACTCCCAGAAAAGAACAAAGAGATGCTGGAAATTTTGGTGAAACATTTAGCAAAGTAAGTGTTATGACCTGCTTTCCTACCTTGCCAGAACTCTTGTCCTTACCTTCGTTTAACTACAAAGGGCCTTAGTTAAGTGTGGCTGGAGCTGAAGCCCATCTCGATGCTGTCATACACAATACCAAGAACCAAACGTGCAAAAGCAGACAAGACGTTTGACTCATGCTGTGTATATTTTGGCGGGAAAGGCAGAAATCTAATCCGTTAATGAAGCCATATAAGTATTTACTTTAGCAGTCCTGCCAGCATTTGAGGGTTTGATTGAAGTGAGAAAGGGAACATTATACTTTCTTTTCGCAAATTCTGGCAAAGCGAATAGTGGAGATCTGTTAGCAAATTTAAGTTGGTTTCACACTTGCCCTGGTCCAAGGCTAAGTGCATTTTATATATTTAGGTTCAGTAAGAGACTGCTTTTGTTTTTAAATTGCCAGTGGAAGAATGGCTTTTCTGTTTTCCAGAGCTCAGTAAGACTGTATTTGAAGAAACTTTGCACAAAACAAACTTCTAAAACATAGATTAAGGAAATGTAATGTTTTCATTTGTAGACTGCAGTTTCCAAGAGTAATGGAAATTTTTCATAACCTATTTCCTGTTTTTTCCTTCAATTCTTTTCAAAAAGTGTTTCAAAGCATGCCAAGAAGAATCTAATGACTGTGGCAAATCTAGGGGTAGTATTTGGACCAACCTTAATGAGGCCACAGGAAGAAACTGTAGCAGCCATCATGGACCTGAAGTTTCAGAATATCGTTGTTGAAATCCTGATAGAAAATCATGAGAAGGTAAGCTTTGATACATCTCTGCGTTTCTGAGCGTTGTCTAAAATGATCTGCTAGGATTAATGGGTAGTGTGGAGTTAAGTGTGGTGTTACAAATAGCTTAATTCTAAAGAATGTCTTCTATATACTGTACGCTTTTGGCTGTTTACACTCGGTAAGTATTCGTGTTCATAGGTAAACTGACTTTTCGGAATGCTATTTCCTGGCAATAGGAGTGCTTCTGTGTGTATAGTACATAAATCGATTTTCATTATGTTATTTGCATATGTTTTTTTCTGAGCAAAAGTGATACAAGACCAGAAAAGAGAAAGCCCAGGCTCAGTTTTTAGCTCTTCCATTAAGTACTTTGACCAGGGTCTGAATTAATTGTTCTGTGTCTTCATTTTGCTCAGAGTTCAGAGAATAAAGAGACTTTACTATACTTTGAGTTTTATAGGTAAAAAGCATTACGAGAGAGCTAGGTGTTAACATTTCCTTTGTTTTCAGCTGAATGTGTGTTATTTTAAGCCTTTGCGTTTGGGATAGTACTGAAAATAGAAGTTGTTGCTGCTGCTGTGGCAGCTGCTAGTTACTAAGGTGTCTTACATGTACAAGGCTCTGTCCAGAATATCACCGCATGTGTTCTGGGATCTGAAATAAAAATAATAATAATAAAAAAGTCCTTTACTAGTCTCTTTGTTTGGGTACTCCGTTGGGAATCCTGCATGTCTAAGCTGACTTCTGGAACTGGATGGATGAGGTACTTTGCCTGTACTGGGAGGATGGGCAGCATCTCCCTTGCTCTTATTGTCAAAAAAAGTGCTTCAGAAAAATTCCAGGACGTGCCTTTTCCTATCTTCTTTCTTAAGCACTCCATGCATTGAAATAGTTATTTCTTTTAAAGGTTAACAGTGTTGAAGTTGGCTATCTAAGTCAAGTCTTATCTACTCTAAATAATATCTGTCTCATGTTTTTCTGACAATGTAATTATGCTGCCTCCCTGAATGATACAGGCTGGGCAAAGCTGTTGGCATAGCTGTATCCACATGGTGGGTTTTGTTGGCTTAGTTGACTTAGGGTGTAATGCTGCCCTCACACACACATTGAGCAGATATGGTATTGTTCTGTTGGAAAAATACTGTGCTGCAGATGTGGCTCAAGTTCTAAGTGATAAATATTCCAAGAGCTGTAAGCCATGCTATTCATTTTCGACCCTATAAATGAAGGTAAATCTTGCAGTAAGCTTATGATTTTGAAGCTATTGCAGTGACCACACAAATTTAAGAAAGTAGAGAGAGAGTGTGAGCAGAGCCAGGGTGTTCTGATAACATACGGAGGCTGAGGTTGAGTTATGCTTATTCAAATCACTAGATCACCACAGATTGGCACCATCTTATTCTTATGCCAGCTCAGTCACGTCTTTGAAAACTGGACATCAATTTCACATTTGAAACATTAATTGTAGTGGCCTTTCTTGCTCCTCTGAAAAATGTAGAGAAGCAGGGAATGGAAAGTACATCAAAATGATACTGCATCATTTTCCATAATTCCTTGTTTTTATGCCTTCTTTAGAACTAGAAGGCTGTAATTTTTTTTAAGGGATTTCTGTCATTTCACTGTCATTTCTAACAGTGAACTTGCCATCAGTGGTCTGCCTGCAGCAACCTCTCCCACACTAGAGCTGCTTCCAAGATGGAAGGAAGACCCAAGTGTGACCTCTGTGTATTTATAGCAAAGGCAATGGAGAGGTGTGTGTTAAGGCATTACAAAAATTTTATAGCTGAATTGAATATGTTGCTTTTACAAGTGAGCCTTCTTCATTTGGGGCAGACCAAGGACCTACTTTTAATGGCAAGCAGGCTTATTGTCAGTCTAACATTCATTTTATGTTGTTGTTTTGAATTTCTGTGCATTTCAGACTTCCTAAGAGTCTTGTGTTAGGTATTTTTATTTATAGCCCTGGTGAAGTCCTAGGAAAAGTCACCAGCTGTGAGTTAAAATACTTTCAAATATTTCATTCACTACTCCGCCTCTGCTAATTTTTAGCAGCTTATGCTAATAGAAGTGAAGTCTGGAATTGTAGAAGAGTGGTGGAGTCAAAATGGAGGTACACTGACACAAACAAACTTGAAGCAAAATTTCACACTTCATGCATATGTAATATATGGCTCTGGCAGACCGCAGAGAGGCATTTCTTTTCCCCTGTAGCAAATGAAATGACTAGCAAACTTCCAAACTGTAGAAGCAATAGCCATCGACGTTTCTGGTTTAAATACAGTAACTTGGTAGGCCAAATGGTGAAAAAGTGTTACGATTCTTCAAATATTTTTAAATTCCGTCAATGTTCATTATGTCTTGTGTGGATAGCTTTATTGAAGGAGATCTACAGTTCATTTCAGGAGGAGGCACAATTAATTGGGTTAATAGTTTTGACATCCTGGTTACAGTCATTCTACTCTCATCACTCTACTGAGTCCTAATTAGAGAATTTCTGTGCATTTTATGTGTGGAAACCTGGACTTGCCCTGAGATAAGAATATCATGCTTAGTGGCTAAGCTGTTTTGATTTTTTTTTTTAAAAAAGCTTTGTTGATATGTACATTTATTTCATGCTAGCTAGAAACCAGTTCATACCATTTTCACCTTGTTTTTACAGGCTGCATGCATACTTCCAAACCATGGCTGTGAATCAATTATTGTAGGTTGAGGAGGGGATGTTTTGCAAAGTCAGACCAATGCTGAGACTTGAATGCTGGAACTAGACTCTACAGCCTAATGTGTCGCTTAACTGGCATTAGAGTTGCACAGTGATTAAGACTAGAAGGAGGATAGAAGAGCATTAGGGAAATAATTGTTTAGCTTTTGTTCTCATCAGTTATGGATAAGTCTCTTGCAGGCAGAGTATTTCTCAGTGTCCAGTCAGATGATGAGCTCTGGAAGGACATCTGTATTTTGAAAGAAAAAGCAAAAAAACAGGCCCAAGCTCAGGCAGTATTTTACCCAGGACTCAGAGCTGTGTGCTGTGGAAGGAGGCCACTCCAGAGGAAAGTGAGACCTGTGAATTGTCTTGCTTGCTTCTGTCACATGGCTGTAGAGGAAGACCAGCTGGATGTGCCAGGCAAAGAAGGAGCATGTTCAGGTTTGATATTAAGTGACCTCTCTACAGTTTTGCCTGGAATTGCCATGTATTGTGCTGACTGGGCTGCGTGCACCAGCACTCTTGTTTCCCTTCGCTTTGCAGGTCTTTAAGGTTGGTGTAATTTCATACTTGGCTGTCTTGTCCCCTTCTCCCTTGCCTTATCTGTGTGGTCTCCCTTGATTTCCATGTCCCATATCCTTTTCTTCACTAAAAAAGCATCAAGAAATTCATGTTTGTGTCTCATCGTTGTGTTAATTTTGCTTTGAAGCTATACATTTCCTTGGCGTTCCTTTTCTTGAGGTAACAAACTCGGGAGCTGACTGCAGCTGTGCTTGTACAATGCCTGGAACAATCTTTGCTTGGCCTTCAGGTAATCCTCTGATGAAAAGTGGTAGTCAACTTGGACAACCCCCACCCCCCCCCCCACCCCCCCACCCCCCCCCCCCCAAAAAAAAAAAAGGTTTTGATTTCTCTTCTCCTCCCCCAAATGAGATTCAAGGGTATAAATTAATTTTTCTTCCCAAGGGTGTCACAGACTGGAAATCTTGGACATCTCAGCTCTTCTGGTTTTTCTTTCTGACTTGTGGTGAGGAAGAAGGGCAGTCCACTCCACAGCAGCATGAAGAGCATGCACGTGTTCATCTTGCTGTTTGTTATAATGTTTTGGCATCTTGTTGGAATGAATGTCACTATTCAAAGGGCTTATTTATTTGCCATTTAGAGATGCCTCAGTGGTAATGTGAGCCATTTTGGTTTCTCAATTCCCTGAACATTATTTTAAGGGGAAAAAAAAAACCAACAACCCAGGATAAAAAAAGAAGGCTAAGAAATGAAAGAAGATGAGGGAGGAGGTTGGAATAAAAATCTCAGTGGGACTGGAATATTTAAACCAGCATATGGGGGAGGAAAGAATAGTGAGTACAAATAGCAAGATTGCAAAAACAGAAAGAAGATGAAAATTACAGTGAAAGAAAATTAGAAGAAAAAAAGAGAGGGGCTAGACAGAAGTCCTTTATGGAGGCTGGGAAGCCAGAGTCTGCTGAAAGGGAATAGGCATGGTAAAAGATACCTTTTTCTAGAATTCAGACAACCTATGCACAAAATTATCTCAAAGGCGTTCATTCTGAAAAACTCAGTAGTTCCTATATATGACAGATACTGTTTCCACTTGTTTTCTGTATTAATCTTTTTATAAAAGGCAAAGATTTTACATACTTTAGACAAAGTATGTCTTTGTTTTAGCTTTGTTTTGTTCAAAACAGTTCTATGGAGAAATCTTTTTTTAATGAAACATAAATGTTTTAATTTTTCTTACTTCAGGCACTTTTATGTTTGGGGTTTTTTTAAACTAAAGGGAAGAGAAGAATGTAATACTACTGAGCTCTTAAGCCAACATCAACTTCATGTAGTAATACTTGGAAAATCTTTAGCCTTAAAACATTACAGTGCGTAATACATGCGATATTTGTGAGGCAGAAGGAATGGAAGCAGGTGAAGTCAGTTGTTTGAGACTATGAAGTGGCACAGTCAGGTGTGGTTATGTCTCCACTTAGCAATCACTGCAATGTTAAAGCAGTTCTGTTGCAGGTAAATGCTTTAGGGTACAGCGGCCTTGCCATCATCTAAACGGAGACTGTTTTTTGACAACACAGCAGATCTTTTGAAGTCCTGGTAAAGGGACATATGAGAAATACTAAAGAGGGCTTGTTTCAGCTTTTGTGTTGCTTTGCCTTTGGCTGCAATGGAGGACCAAGAAGCAATGCATTGTAATTGTGGTGGTTTGCTTTGGTGTAGCAATTTGAAACCTCCCCAAGCTGAATGTTGCTCAAGTCAATAAGTATTTGACATGGGGGGTGGGGGTGGGTGGGTTAGATTAAGGTACACGCATGAGCTTCAGTTCAGAAGGTATTCGGCATGTGCTTAACTTTAACCATGTAACTAATCAGAAGTGTCTGTCATTGAAACTATTCCTGAACTTAATTCAAATTACATGCCTTAATGGTTGGCTGAGTATAAAGCAGAAAGGGCATCAGGCACAACAAAGAAATTCGTCATAGTTTTTGGTAGAAGTCAAGCAGCTCTTTCATTCCACTGTGGTGTGTGCAAACTCTTTAAACCCTTTCTGTGCCCTATGGCTAGCAGACAGCCCTTCCATGTGAAGACACATGCACATGGTGTGGTACATTGACTGCAAAAATCTTTTGTTTGTTTGTTTGTTTAAAAGACTACAGTTTTCTAAATCTTAAGTAGTTTATACATAGTAAGAAGACCGTATATCAAATCTCCGCTCACGTTTGTGGCTGCAGTTGATGACATTAAAAGGAACTGAGTCTGGATCAATACCTGGATTGGTATGCTGTTAGACTGCTCCAAAAGAAACAAAACACGTACTGTGAGTAACTATATTAGATTAAAAAAAGAAAATCAAAACAGAAGTCATGTTCTCAGGGATAAAAGCAGTCTACTGAGATGCACTACAAATACATGGCATGTGCAAATAATATGGACACAGGCTTCTGCCTTCTTGATTTGCCTGTGTTATTTCCAGTTATTTTGGGGAAACTTCCCTCAACTTTGTATGAAATTTCCATGTGATACAGATCTCATCTTCCACTGCCAACAGGCAAGTTCTGTAGGTAAACAGAAATGAGGGAGTAGAATTTAGTTGACTTAATATTTGCTTCAGTCTTGATGGTCAGGGTGCTGTCCTTGCATGTGTGGAGGAGGAGGCAAGGGAGAAGTCCTTATGGAGAATGCTAAAATGGATGTTCTTAAATAAAAGTTCGTTAGTCAAAGAAAATATTCTGTGAATGCTGCAGGGGGCAAAAGCTGTAGCCCTCCTGAAGAGTTCCAGTAGTAAATTCCTATGCAGAAACTGTGTGACGTGAAAACCGTACTTTATTGCAGCCTTCAATGGTAAGTGAAGTATTAAATTTGCAAACATTTTTTTTCTTTATATTGGCTAAACCGACCTGAATGCCATCCTGTCTGATCATTGCTAATGGATAATGGTACAGTATGTGCTCGTGTTTTCGTACATACTCTTCAGAATTCTAGTAAGCTTTTGCCATACCAGAGAGGTTAGTGTATTCCAAACCATTTAACAGATTTTTTGAATAAATAATATGTGGCAGTTTTCTGGTAATACTTTATATCCCATGTTTTCGCCTGCATGCCATTTACACTAATGAAGCATCAGTACTTCATTGCAGAGGGTGCTGGACATACAAATGAAAAAATATGTTCTTTCCCTCCAAAGACCCTACAGTCATAATGTAAGATAAAAAAATGTATTTTAACAAAAACAAAGAGCAAAAAATATTGTGTAAAGCAATGATGATATAAATCCTTGTAATGGCAGCAGGCAATTCTGTGGAGGGTAAAATACTGATGAGGCTGCATGGTTGGCTACAGTTGGAACAGTGTCATTTGCAAAGATCTTGACATTTCATTCTGATGCTTTGTACAATGATGAGGTGGTAGGGGGTCAAATGTACGTTTTCATTCTCAATATATAATTCTTTATATTTCTGTTCATAAATTCTGTAGAAAACTAGGTGTGACATACATATTTATTTGCATTTGTGTGTATGTGTATAAAAGTTAGTACATGTGTATTTATTACAAATGAAGGGGAGATCCTGTTTGCCTGTGCTGTGTTTGGCCACGGTTGTTGGTTTTGCTGGCTCCTGACATAGGTTTGTAAGTGCTGCCTTTTATCTCAGGACTTCTTAAACTCTTTGCAAGAGAAAATGCGTGCAAACATTCTCCTTCTGCATTATTTTCCATTTAGTAACTAGGAGTATGTTATGTTTAAGAAAGCTAGGTAATTAGGTTGAGTATTTAATCTTTTAATTTGAAAGCCTTTTTTTTGTTGTTGGTATTTTAAGTATTTCCTGTAACTAAACAAGACACACAAAGCTATTATGTGTAACTGTAATAGGGAAGGACAACCTTTTTAAAATACTCTCCTTGGTGTGACTTACAGTAGGTGATCATAGCAGAGAAGGTGAATCTGCTGTTTCTGCTGGTGCAGTGGACAAATGTGTAGGTATTTCAAGCCTGGTATATGGTTAACTCTCTCATTTCCTTCAATGAATAAAATGGATTGGTCGATAGCAGTGAATGGGCTGCTATCAGGAGTGTTCTCATGAATTGTTAAAAGGTGGAGCGAGATGTGATACGGTGGAAGCTGCAGTCTTTGTATCAGGAGTGCTACTTTTAGAAAGGCTGAGTCAACAAACTCATAATTCGCAAGCGATCAAAGGACACACGTTTTTAACCTTGGTATGTTTTTTTTTTTTCTCTTTCACCCTTTCACAGCTGTCCTCCAGACTGTAATGTCATGTTTTACAGGCTATGTTTAGTTTCTTTATTAAAACTCAAACGTGAACTACGTGGTTCAAGGTAGTCAGGCCAAATGAGTGGCTATTAGGGTCCACAGATACATCAGGTTTGTCTGAAAATCCCCTCAGTTCTTTAGTCACGCTTGTAGTTTGCAGTTTGTCCAGAGCTCTAGTTCCTTTTGCATTAAGAGTAGCAGATATTCCAATTTTAGTATGAGATCGAGACTCACAGTGTCCACAAATCCCTAAAAGCAGTGTTTCCATTTGGTTATGGGGTAGTCAGGCTGCTAGGCAGATGGTCTCAGCAAAAATGATATCTTTGCAATGAAGAAAAGGCTGTCTTGGATAGATTGATAGATTGATTGATTTATTTATAGAGCTTTGTGGTTTGGCTCACAGCCAAGGATGTTTCCTGTTTCTAGTTTTGACTTACACCCGGTTACTTTTCAGGCTGCATTCTCTGTTGCACTGTAACTAGAGTGTGCCAGGCAACATCAAGAGCATTATTGATGCTTTCTGGTTGGTGGCCCTCTAGAGGCTTAGCTTCAGATATCTTTCAACTCTTGATCTGATTCTATATTAAAAAAAAATAAATAAATTGTGAATATTGAATAAGGGTGTTCTGTGGTTTGTAGTGGAATTCAAGCCTCAAAATCCAAAGCCTCAGAAAATCTGCATCCTGTGCAATCTCAGAGAAGCTAGTGCCCAGCAAATCATATTTTACAGCATATAGATGCTGAAGCGCAAAAGTCAGGATAAGTACTTCGTGGCAGGCTCGCCTGTATTGGAGTGGACACGATGGTAACCTTGGGGAGGTAAGTTACTTAAGGATTATAATTAAGTTGTTGATAATTTTTATTGAAGATTTTGTAAACCTTTTTCAGAAATATTTAATATGATTTTTAGAAATAATCAACTTTATCACATTTTGTACACTGAACACAGATTCTGTTTAGATGTCACAAATTTCTAGTGCATGCATTTTATATTTGTTGACTAAAACCACAAATGAAACGGGTTGATCTAACATTGTCCATAGCAAAGTAAAATGCAAAAAAGTAAGAAACCACAGTAACAAAAGATCATTTTTTAAAGATTTTGGTACACTAGAAATTTTATAAAATTGTTAGAATTGGTGCAGAAATTAGTTTTGAAATAAAACGTCTGTTCTGGCTCTCCAGAAGTTAATCTTTTGTAATTTCTATTATGATGAAACTTTTAATAGCTCCAGTTAGCTCCTGCAATCCCTTCAAGTAGGACTAAAATAAAAAATCTAGAACTGTTTGTCTTATGGAATGTGTGTTTTACTGTTAAAAAATGGATTACAGTTAGTGTAGAATTAGTGCCTAGTGGTTATGATTAGTGGCTGAGCTACTGCAATGTATTTTAAGATGCTTATTTTCACCTTGCACTTCTCGAAATGCTTATATCTACAGTAAAGTTATAACTTGGCATAAAAACATTCTTGCTTTATGTTTGCAGAAAATGGCAAAAAGAATGGCACAACCACTGTCTTCATTATCTTAAGAGGAAAAAATAATATCTTAGAAAGTCTATTGGGGTAAGAGCACACTGTGAACCACTAAGACAGCTGGCCTCTTCTTTTGAGTGGTTTTGTCTCTAATATAAATACATGTTTTTTGGTTTTTTTGGTTTTTGTGCAGGTTGCTGGATCTAACCTGAGTTGGGTTTGCGTTACATTGAAGAAAAGCTAAGTTGAGAAAAGACCATGGTGATGATAAGTTTCTCTTGCACTATCCCATTAGCAACTAATTTATAAAAAATTCTTTGAAAGCATATATTATAGCTAATTATCGTGGAAATGCAAAGAGTACCATAGCCATAAAATGTGTAAGGGCAGAGTAGTATTATGTGGCCTAGGTGGGTGGTGTTTTATATTGTTCAATAAACATTAGCTGAGGTGCCTGTGTGTGGTTTTTTTTATTTACCAACTGCAAATCAAGTATGTATTGAAGGGAAATTACCCAAATAAAAACTTGTACTGATGTTCTTCTTGTCTTGAAAAATAACTGTCCTCCAAAAAATATGATTGTAGTCATGGTGGCTATAACACTAGCTGAATTTCAAAGAATTTGGAATGACCTTGCAGGTTGTAGCATCCTTTGCATTAGACAGCGACTTCTGGTACTGATTCTTGTTCATGTATTCAAAGGAAATCGATGCATGTTCTGTGTGGTAGGTGTTATGAGGGTGAATGGGGGTTTTGTCTTGCAACAAAATCATGGCACAGCTTTAAGCTGTTAATTATTTTTTATAGGTTTATCCTCATTAGCTCTATCACTAAGCCTCCAGTTTTTTCTCCCCTCTTTTTCATCCCACTATGTCCTTGCTGTTTGCCTCCCACTGATTTTTAGAGGAAATTTTAATTACCCCAGTGATACAAAGCAGACAGAGATGACCTGATGTCTGGGTCTTTTCCTAAAGTGATTCCTGGCAAACATACTGAAATTCATTAATTAGTTCTGCTTGAGACCAGAAAGAACAGATCAGTATTCTCTTGTAGCAGCAGAATCTAATCTACATTTCCATGTACAACTATACATCTAGTCATAAACTCATGTAATAGGCCAAGTTAAATCCTCCCAGCCATGGGTTTTTGGAATTTCTGAAATTGGCTCTAGTAAGAGCTCAGGATCTAGAGTCCAACACTGTTGTTGCAGATTAAGGGGAATCTGGCAAAATTCCTTGGGCTGCTTCCATGTGGATCTGCTGGTAGAATACAGTATGATAATATGTTGAATTTGGCTCATTACTCTCAAGAAATGCTTCCATAGACTTTGTGGGACACAGATTTAGGAATTGGAATGGTTGTATGTAGGGATGGTCTTGGGCTCACTGCTCTAGACAGAGCTGTTATTAGCAGTGTATATCCAGGATGGTTTGTGGTTTGTTTAGCCTTGTAAAGTATCCATTTTGTACTATTGCATAGAGAGAAATAGGTCAAACATACCAGCGTTTTAAATTGCTTGACAAGAGTCTAATCTTTATTGTTGTAACTTTTACACTGCAGGCTTGAAGACTGATCCACCACTTAAGTCAGTGTGCACTTCCAAATTCGGCTTTCATGTTACATCAGACCTAAACAACCCTTTAAAATACTGGACTAACTGGGATAGCACTGATAACAGTTTGATTTGTTACTTGATAATATCAATTTGAGTGCTACATGTGTTAATATTCCCCATATGTAAATTGTTTCACTTAGCCTCTGTTTGCCCCCAAGTAGGTCAATAGCAGGATGCCAGTGCTTTTGAGAACTAAATTGTAGAAAACTGGTATTCTATAAAACTAAGGCAGTTTGGCCACAGTCTCAGTTGTGTGACACTGGATGTGACTGTGAAGTCCTTAAACTTTGAGGTTGGTTTAGTACATTTTATTGCTTCTTGAATGAGGTAATTCAATGAGCAGATTTCATTCTTGTCTTTATTCAGGCATTAGTCTAAGCTGTGGTAACTTCTGTGATCCAGATGAGTGATGGTGGTAAAGCTTTTACTTGAAGGGAGGCTTTTTTTGGAGTAGCAAAGAGATCTTCTGTTAAATAGCGTGCTTAATCTTATTCTTCCATGGGAGGGTTTCCATTCAATTGGATATGTGTGGTTCCCTTGCTATGCACGTGATGACAACAGTTCACAGTGCAAGAAGATACTCTGACACTTAGGTGTGGTCTGGTGCTGTTGTGCAAGTCAGTCAAAACACAATAGTACCATTTCAGGTGCTCACATTGTGTGCGTATGATTTTGAATTCTGTCTTCGGTGCGTATGCAGTGTGCTTCTGACAACAGGTCACTCACAGCAGACATCTTTTATTAGCTGTGAAACATTTATAGTTCAATGGTATTTAAATAATTGATAAGGCTAGAAGCAAATTTGAATAAAACTAAAACCAGTCCTGGTTTCAGCTGGGATAGAATTAATTTTATTCCCAGTAGCTGGTATAGTGCTGTGTTTTGAGTTAGGTATGAGAAGAATGTTGATAACACTGATGCTTTCAGTTGTTGCTAAGTAATGTTTAGTCTAAAGTCAAGGATTTTTCAGCTTCTCGTGCCCAGCCAGCAAGAAGGCTGGAGGGGCACAAGAAGCTGGGAGGGGACACAGCCAGGGCAGCTGACCCAAACTGGCCAACGGGGTATTCCACACCATGGGATGTCACATCTAATATAGAAACTGGGGGGAGTGGGGGTGGGGGTATCGCCGCTCAGGAACTAACTGGGCGTCGATTCGTGGGGTGGTGAGCAATTGCATTCTGCATCACTTGTATATTCCAATCCTTTTATTATTACTGTTGCCATTTTATTAGTGTTATCATTATCAGTTTCTTCTTTTCTGTTCTATAAAACTGTTCTTATCTCAACCCACGAGTTTTACTTTTCTTTGCCGATTCTCTCCCCCATCCCACTGAGGGGAGGGGAAGTCAGTGAGCAGCTGTGTGGTACTTAGTTGCTGGCTGGGGTTAAACCACGACAAAACCAAAAAACTTTTCTCCCCACAACTGAAATAAAGCATGCCTCCATCCCCCCATTCTCAGGCAGACGTTACAATGCTTCTGACAGCGCAGCAGACAAATATCCATTAAGGCATGATGAAAAGTACTTGTCTATTTAAGTGGAAATAAAGCAAGAAAGAGAAGCTGAATGCTGTATGTGCACTTCTTAGGGCAGAGGTTGACCTGTTTGCTTTTCAGATGCTCACCTTTGCAAAACTGTGGTATGAGCTGTAGCTTTGGCCGGCAACAGAAAGAGATTTCTGCTGCTGAAAAAGCAGGTCTAGTTATGGATGGGCTGTACTGGATTTTATTTTCCTAATGAAAAGACAAAAAGAAAATACCAAAATAGGGATGAAGACAAATATGAGCTGCTTGAAAGAACAAAAATGACCCCAAATATACTTTTTCACGCAACACATGAGGGCAAGATGTTTCCCGTTTCTTTTATATAAAAAAAAAAAAAAATCCTGGTGCTCTTTCTAGTGGTGGTTGTGTGTGTGGTTTTCTGGGGTTGGTTTTTTTTGTTTGTTTGTTTGCTTTTGTGTGTGTCAGAATCCTGCAGGGCAACTCGTGATACTTGATGATTTCATTGCTGAATATGACCAGTAGTCTCAATTTGCTCTGCCTGGGTAAATTTGCTCTGCAGATAGTCAAGAGGTTGTATTTTGTCTAGTTCATATCTAAATACTTTCAGGAATCCCTTTCTTCTCTGTGGAGACAGATACTGAATGTGAGCACAGGTTAAAAAGTGCTACAGCTTGTACATTGCATCAGAGGAACGTAGGAGTGAGAGGATGGAGTTTGTGTGGACCCTTGCCCTGGTCCCAGTGAGTGTGGAGAACAGATGGCCTCGTGCTACCCAGGAGCTCTCTTCTCCCTAGAATGCAATATAATACTGCTTGCTGACCTTATCCCAGAAATGCAGCTTCCCTACCAATCTGTTGTAACAAGAGGTCGAGAGCAGAATGAGGTAAAATAGGGGATGGGCCTGATGCCTGCCTGAGTGTCTTGTCTGCAGAAGGAAACTTAAACTTGACTGCCTGCCATCAGCCCAGTGCTGTGACTGGGTAGCACTGGGTTGCACTGAGCAGCGCTGTTGGGAAACGTTCGTGCACAGCTCTGCCACTAAAAAAATTAAAAGTAGAGGTGATATGCTTATCCTGACAGTGAAAGAGAGGACTCAGTACCCCTAACTTTTGTTTTATTAGAGGAGAGAACGATTCTGGGTAGCTCGTGACTACCTGCCACCAGTATTGCTATGAAGTTAGGTAGCGTGTGCTGGGCTGCCGCTCTTTGAAGTGTGACTTCGCTGCTTTCTTATTTCTCGTGTTTATGGTAAAGGGGGTTTTCCCCAAAAACAGAGCAAACCACCAACCTTTTTTTCACATCACATAGCTACTTGCAATTAGAAATCTACTTGGATTCATACCTGTCTCCGGTTCATTATCCTGTTGCCTGTCTGGCACTGAGTACCATTGAGTAAAGATCGCTTTTATGGCTTTCGTGATGTGTTTTGCTTTTGTGACTCTCTTAGTTTCTCATGCTAATACTTTTAGAAGAGTATATTGAAGTATTTGTGAGAGATGAGGAAAAAACACCTAAGAGCTTTACTGCAACCTGTGCAAGTCACCTAAATGCATACAAGAAAGCTCATCTCTCATGAAGTACTCCTGGGGAATACTTCTTCTCGTCATCATTAATTTCAGCGGAGATGCGTGGATAAGGCTGTACAAATAAACACAGCTGCGGAATGTGACATAGTAAACAACATGCTGAAACCTCTTGGCAGAGAGTTATTTATCAGAGAGCCCAAATGTACCACTTAGTCCACGGAAAAGATGGCATTTAAAGTTTTGGTACTTTTGAATTTTTCAGAAGCAAATATTTATCTCTAAAACTGCTCAATCTAGCCTTGTATTTACACATAAGGGGGCAGTGTGGTACTGTTAGCCAAGTGCCATGTAGGTGGTGCACATTAGATTTCATTATTATATGTTGCATCATGTTTTAAGAGTTGGCTTTAGCACTCTGAGCACAATTAGAGCTTTGTCACTGTCTGAGAGTGCTGCTGTGTCTGTACTGGGGAGAACCAGGTTGGACTGTTTCCTTTCTTCTTTATAAACATTTTGTTTTTAGAGAGTTCCTTGCACTATTTTGGCACGCTCTCGTAATCCCTTGTTCATAGGCATGTGAAGGAGTGGGAACCAGTTTTCTTAAGACTGGTATGGGGAAGTTCAAATTGCATCATTTTACCTCCCCCACAGTAACATTCACTTATTGGGAATAAACTCCAGGGGAGCTTTCCTTTGCACACTATATATAGGCTTCTGGCCCACTGCTGCCCAGTTTTGGCAATATGATCATTCTTCCACAGTTTTCATGGAAAATGGTGTTTCTGATTATTTTGTACCAGCTGAGTCTTCTACCTGCCAGTACGAGAGTGATGATTAAGTGGCTGTAAGCCAATATATATGTGGGTTCTTGGGTCATCTTATTTCTGCACATGTTAATATTCAGGGTTAACAGGCCAGGATGTGATGGCACGTAGCATTTCTTATACTTTTAACATGACGTCTTGAGTGCTGTACCACAGGACGCTTACGGTATTTTTCTCACCTGTAGAGTAGCCTGGCTGGCTTTTAGCTTCATGCTGCACCTGACATGGACTGTAATAATGCAAAAATGTGTTATCTGTGGTGTCTCTTTATACTTTCTGCATGAATTTCTGCTTCATAAAATGCTTCTCTTTGAAGATTCATGTCCGTCTTCTCTTTATAATATTTCCTATACAGATAATGGCAATGTAAAGTTGCAGAGTAAAAGAACACCATATACTGTTTCATTATATCTTGTTATATTACCATGTTGCATTGCTGTAAGGTGCTGTACAGACACAGGGCTTTTCTTGTACAGCTGCTATTTGTGTTTTTCTTTATCTGCTGGTTTGTCTTTGATGAAATACATAGTAAACTAATTTGTTCATGTGAATCTGCCATGATCACTTGTAAAAGGCTGCTGTTAAATTGTACATCAGCATACTGATAATTTTCTAGAAGTAAATCAGCATCATTAGACTGCACCCTCTATGTGACAGTTAAAGTAGAAATGCTGTGAGGTTGAGCAAATCTGCGTTGCTGGTTAATCCAGAGAGAAATGACATGGTATTTTGTATGAAGTGACAATATGCTAATGGTCATGACTCAAAAGATAAAATGATGACAAGAAATGCAATCCTTTTTATATGCGTCTTTGTGAATATCATAATTTAATATAAATGTGACTCCATATGTAATAGTTAACTGAAAAAATTCTCTGGTATGTTACTATGGTATTTTTCACTAAAAATCCCTCCCCTCAAAATTTTCCCCTTGCTCTCTTCAAAAGTATGTTTGTTTTTTAAAAATGTCTGATTTAAAATGGTGTTCTGGCAAAATTATAGGTCCTAGCTAAAGCTATAAAGCTTTTTGGTTACTGGTTCATAAAGTTAGTTTCCCCCTTTTTCCCCTTCTCCTCCATCCTAGCTGGCAAGCGTGGCTGCAAATATTTTGTCTTTGGATTAACTGATTTGCAGCTCGGTTAATGTGTAGACAGTGCTCCTGCTTATTTTCATATTATATTATATTTATTTATTTATTTATTTTAAAAGCACTCATTAAAAACCCACGGCATACTCCCAAACTTGAAGGAATGGATTTTTGGCTCCTGCCTGCTTTGAATGAAATCCAAAACAAATGTTGTTTGATAATGGTTTACAGTTGCATTACACAGGTTGCTCTTCATGATAAATAATTAACACCCTTTGTGTTCTTGATTGCAGATTTTCAAAACCCTGCCTGATGCCACTTTCCCTGAGCCAATCTCAATGTCAGTATCTCCTCCAAATGCCCCACCAAGGCAGTCAAGAAGACAAGGACAACGTATTAAGAGGCCTCTGGCTGTTTACAATCTTTGTCTTGAGCTGGATGATGGTAAGACGTTAGTAGTAATTTCAGTCTTTGCAGCAGATGGGCTGTGTATCCTATCTTCAGTAGGTGTTTTCATGTCATGTTTCATTTGTATATGTGTGTGCATGCACATGCATGCTTGTTTAATTGTTTTGGAACATGTAAAGAAGCAAGGAGAGCTACAGCGAAAGGAGAGCATAGAGAGCACTGTCCTGTGACATATGTTTAAAAGTATGATGAAGTGTCTTAAATATGCTTTTTCCCCTCTAAAAAAGAAGCAGCTCCTGTTTCTTTGGGGAAATCTCTTTGACCTCTACTGAAGATTACACAGCCATAAGATAAATGGAGAGAGAACTAAAATTAAAGCAAATCTTTTATGAGAAGAGCTAATGCACTCTACAGTTAAATTCATCTGGATTAAAGGCTCAGGTCAGCACTGCACTAGAGAATACTACTACTTCACTTGAATCTTTAATACCTTCATGTAACTAGCAGTAAATACTTCTAAACTTGCCTTACTGTTGAGAAGCAAAGAAAAATTATAATCTTGCTTTTGCATGGAGTCTGCCGTAGCAACATACAGTGAGGGAAAGGGTGTATAGCATCTTATATATTCTGACTGTTGGCCAGAAACATAATCATTTTCCTGAAATTTCATTGCTTGGAGGTACGTACAGTACTGAGAAGGCAAGTCAGGGCTCATTTTGTGTTACAGATTTTCTCCACCCTACTCCCTTTTTCCCTCCTAATGTTGTTAGTCAATTGTCTTTTCACATGAAGAATCATGGGATCAGGGCACAAAGTCCAGTTATCAGCAAGTGAAAATAAACAGGAAGATTTTGAACTCATGAAGTAGTATGAGATTCACCGATGAACTGTCATTAAATCAGTGGTGAACAGTGGTTGATTTCTTAAGGAAAAAGCACAAATACCTACAACAGCTGTTAACTGCAGGTTTTAGAAATAAACTCAGGGCTGTTTATTGTCTCAAAGCCTGTTTTACGAAGAGTCTGCAAGAAATTCAGCATGCCTGCTATCAGATTTAATTCACCAGAGAGATGTATAATCTTTTCGCCTTTCCTTTCTTGCATCAAATATGAAACTAAATGACTCGACTAGAAGGTGTTTAAGGTGCATCTATTTAAAAAGCTTAAGCTGTGTTAATTTGAATAATATGCTACCAAAAGCTAAGAAAGCTGTTGAGCTATATCTGCAATAATAAATGATCCTCATCTGAAAAATAAAACAAAATTGAAGCCACTCATAGAGTTGTGAAGCCACTCACAGAGTTGTTTACATCTAATCTTGAGTGTGGATCCCAGCAGGTCACAAGAAGTACCACAACTTCTCCAATTCCAAGCTGAAAGGTGTGCACTGAGGACCTGACCTTGACCCTAACACAGTAAACAAAGTATTTAGTGGATTATTTTTATTGTAAGATCCAAAAATACAGTGGTACTGTTGTAAACTTATAAACATTTAATTTCTCCTAAATACAGTCCGTATTGTTGTCTAATTAGGGCATCTCGACAAAGAGAAAAACTGGGATTGTTAGAGGCTGTAATTGATATATATCATACAGAAATTTGGTACTTGTCTGGGAGTTCTAGTGTGGTGAGTTGTAGAATAACCTAATATGTCATTGTTGTGGTTTAACCCCAGCCAGCAGCTAAGCACCACGCAGCCGCTCTGTCACTCCCCCTCCCTCAAATGGACAGGGGAGAGAAAACATAATAAAAGGCTCGTGGGTTGAGGTAAGGACAGGGAGAGGTCGCTCAACCACTGTCACAGGCAAAACAGGCTCTACTTGGGGAAAATTAATTTAAATTATTACCAATCAAACCAGAGTAGGGCAATGAGAAACACAACTAAATCTTAAAACACCTTCCCCCCACCCCTCCCTTATTCCTGGGCTCAACTTCATTCCTGAATTCTCTACCTCCTCCCCGCCAGTGGCGCAGGGGGATGGGGAATGGGAGTTGCAGCCAGTTCATCGCACGTTGTCTCTGCTGCTCCTTCCTTCTCAGGGAGAGGACTCCTCACTCTTCTCCTGCTCCAGCATGGGGTCCCTCCCACAGGAGACAGTCCTTCACGAACTTCTCCAACACGGGTCCTTCCCATGGGCTGCAGTTCTTCACGAACTGCTCCAGCGTGGGTCCCTTCCATGGGCTGCAGTCCTTCAGGAGCACACTGCTCCAGCGTGGGTCCCCCGTGGGGTCACAAGTCCTGCCAGAAAACCTGCTCCAGTGTGGGTTCTTCTTTCCACAGTTCCCCAGGTCCTGCCAGGAGCCTGCTCCAGCGTGGGCTTCCCACGCGGTCACAGCCTCCTTTGGGCATCCACCTGCTCTGGCATGGGGTCCTCCACAGGCTGCAGGTGGAGATCTGCTCCACCGTGGACCTCCCTGGGCTGCAGGGGGACAGCCTGCCTCACCATGGACTTCCCCACGGGCTGCAGGGGAATCTCTGCTCCATCGCCTGGAGCATCTCCTCCCCCTCCTTCTTCACTGACCTGTGGGTCTGCAGGGCTGTTTCTCTCACATGTTCTCACTCCTCTCTCCGGCTGCAGTTTCTGTCTGTCCCAGCAACTTTTTTTTCCTTCCTAAATCTGTTATCCCAGAGACACTACCACCGTTGCTGATGAGCTCAGTCTTGGCCAGCAGCAGGTCCGTCTTGGAGCCAGCTGGCCTTGGCTCCATGGGACATAGGGGAAGCTTCTAGCAGCTTCTCACAGAAGCCACCCTTGTAGCCCCCCAGCTACCAAAACCTTGCCACACAAACCCAATACGGTCATTACGCCTGGTAGAACTGTGATGAAGGTTGAATTGCTGCAGGTGAAGTCACAGTTCCAGGATGGATGTCACTGACTTTCAGTGCAATCTAAAAATAATATTTCCCCTTGTTACTTCTAAAAAATATCTTCTGCAGTGTCTCCAGCTAGCGGTATTCTCAATCTGTTGTTGCTAGAAACTGGCTGTTGGTAGGTCCCGACTGCATGCTAATGCTTAATTTATTTGTGTTTAGCCAGATAGTTGTGTCAGTAAGGTAGTCAGTAGTTGGTACAGTGGTTGGTTGGCATATGTGCAGTATACATGGCAATACAGTACCTTGAGCTCAACTGTGCCATTGCATTATGTGAGGAACTACCCCAATGGATACAGGGTGCGTAAATCAGCCAGGCTGGTTAATTATCTAGTTGCTGACTAGAACTCAGTGCCTCCAAATATGCGCTGTGGCATCCAGTTACTTTGTTCTTTGGGGGTGGGGGGGAGGAATAAAAGTGAGCCTGGGCTTCGTTCCATATTTACCTAGTTTCTTGGCTAACAAATGCATGTTTTATAACTGCTCTTTGGAAGATTTTATCCTGTGTGTGTTTTTAACAGGAAATTAAACATTAAACCCCTTCCCTCCCCCCTCTTTATTCACAATGGCATGAGTTAAGCACCAGGCATAAGCCAGTGTTTTGTATTTCCTGGATATGGCAAAATTATCATAATCTTGTTTTAAACCACATAGCTGATACATATTTATATGTAAATATATTTGTAGACAAATATATCTCTAAAGTTGTTGTAATTATATATAAATATTTCCTATGCCTTGAAACTAGAAGTGTGTTGGAGACAAAAACTCTCTGTGCTGGAAAACTTCTTGAGTGTGTTTCTTTTCGGATTGTTATGCAAACCAGGAAATTGTTAGAAAAGCGGAAACAAGTCTTTAACTATCAGCTGCTCCAGGGAGTTAACAGGCTTCTGAATCCACTGCTTGAATTGGAAATGCAGGGTTTGGGCCAGATTTTCTTTTTAAAAACACGTTTGCAGTTGGGAAGCTTCTTGACTGCGCACAGTATGTATTCAGCAACCACCCAGAAAGGGCTGTAAGTGACATAAATATTGATAGATATAATAGCTGAAGAACACACACTATGTTTGATAAATATCTTTATTTTGCCTTCTAGTGATTAGCTGTACTGAGTTCTGATAGCGCATAGATTTTCCTTGTACGTGGCAATTGGATGATTAAACCTATTTGCAAACAATTCAAGTATTATATTTACTACTGTAAGGATCTTCATTTCCTGAAAGACAAACTTAAGTCACAGATGATACTGTCTGTTTTTTTCTTTCAACTTCTTTCCTCTGTGGCAAGCCAGTTTCTATATTTTCACTCTGAAGTTGTTTGACATCTCAGTGTCTCAAGTAGAGCTAGACTTAATGGGGAACTCTGAGCTACTTTCATACGTGGCCTAAACCCGAAGTTCTCATTTCAGCAAAATGCAGATTTGTCTGAGATTTACATTAGGATCATTTCCAGAGTTTTCTTGCCTTCTAAAATGAAGACATGGGGTTTGGTGGTTTTTTTTTTCTTTTTTTTCTTTTTCTGGAAATAGCTTTTCTCCCCCCCTGCTTCCTCCCCCGCACCCTCCATCTGAATGAATTTGAGAGTGAATTAAGTAGCAATGCAGAAACTGCAGTGGCTTACGGTCTCAGCTATGTACAAACGACTTTGCATTCTCTCTCTGTCTCTCTATGCAGAGAGAGAAAGACTGTTAGCTAGAACAGGGAGTTGTTTATCCTGTTCTTCTAAATATATCATTGGGTCTTAATTTTCCATTTAGATAGTCAGTATATATCAATATATCTGTTTATATTTCGTCTAGAGGGCAATGCGGAGTTCGAGTTTTGTTCCCTCCCAATTTTATTTTAATTTTATATACTTTCTTGTCTTGTAGCAAATTAAACATTTTTTTGTTTTGTTTAATCTTTTTCTGTGCCAGAGACTTAGAGATTATTAGAACATTTTGCAGGGCTACTAGAGCAACATAGTAAGAAAAGTCCTGTATAAGGTAGGCAGTATAATGCAGTCCATCCAAAATGAACAGAGAGTCAGCATGAGTTGCATAAATCACACCTGGAGTCGAGAAATGTGTCTTGCGTGGCAATTTGTCGAACTACAGAACAACTTGTTTCCTAAACAAACCAAAATACACTACTTAAGCCACAGTGCTTGCTGATGCCTTATTCTATTTGATACCCCCTAGGTGTCAAAATTTCTCATTGTCACATACATGGACATAGCACACTAGCATCATATGGGGGGCTTCTATTTTTTGTTTTTAAGGTGTTTGTCTCCTATGCCCCCACTCTGGAAGTCAGGAGGCATATAGGATGTTTGCAACAGCTTTCTGATACTCCTGTAAACTCAATATTATGTTTTTAGAATTCTAAGAGAAATAAAAATTAGAACTGCTACTTAACCCTTTAAAACTTCGTGCTAACTTGTATTACCCTCTGAAGTATTTAGAGAAGCCAAAGTATGAATGGTATGTTAGTGTTGAATAGGAGTAGCTCTTTTTTTTTTTTTTTTTTTTTTTTTTTTGTGGGAATCAGAGTGAGACAGTGTCTTAAACTGGATGATAAATTCATTTGCATCAACTACTCTGGCATTCAATTAAGTTACTTTATCAAAGTAAAATGTGATACATGTAATGGTTACATAGCTTCCATGCAGTATTCCCTCTCCCTCCTCCTCCCATCCCTTCCTGCCCCAAACAAATAAGTAAAAAACCGATAAACTTCATTTGGAATTACTGAACATAAAACCTGGATGTTAGAGGAAGCCTTGGATTTATAATAAGGAGACTGGTCTTCAGGGTTAGAACAGCCCAGAGCTGCAAGGTTGCAGGTGTGAAACCTGGCCTTGAACTTTTTCTATTTCTGAATCTGCTGCTTGGAAGTGTTTCTGTAACCTGGCACATAGTAGGGGAAATGGAAAGAAAAGCAGCTACATAGGCATATCAAAAAGCCATAAGGGCTTGCAACATTTGCTTACAAAGCTATTGTTAACAGCTGAGCAGAACACACAGCTATGCTGTTACAAAATAGGTGTACCAAGATTAGTTGTGAGGGGAAGATTAGGATGATTGCTGTTTGCTATGTAGAATTTAAGATAGTTTGTATTTCACCTTGCTGCAAGAATAGTTCCTGCAATTCTGTGCAATCTATCACAGCTTTTTCCACCTGATGGGTGTGAGCAAGATGAGTGCTATACAAAGTAAAAGTCTTTTTGAGCTACTGCCAGTAAAGGTGAAGCTTTTTCTTAGGTAATAGTGCATATGTATAGGGTCCCAGTTTCTAACAGATAATCAACTTCTGCTTGGGTCCATAGAAGGTACTTACTTTCTTAGAGGTATGGAATAATTTTGGTCCATGTTTTGTGTACACAATATACATTGTCTGGCCATTGTTATACCTGTGAGTAATCTATTTGCTACAGCCTACCTGCTGCACAGTTACCTGAAATAAAATTTAACTGTCATAATGTAGTAAACATCTCCAAACTTTTACCTCCCTTCAAATGATGTGTGTCAAATCTCCATGGTTGGTGTGAGAATTGCCTTTGTATCATCACCAGTGCTTGTCTGCTTTCAGTATATGAAATCTAGAGGCTGTAGAAATGTTCAAAGTAAACACATCCACATGCGCACACACACGCATGCAACAGGAGTCAGGTGTAGGGAAAGGGAATTTGAATTGACTTAAAACTAAAATCTGGATTTAAAGGAGGAATGGGGAGTTCAGGAGAAAGGGTCAGTCTTTCCTTGAGGCCAGGCTTTATTAAAAATCTCTGATCTCCTGTAATAATCCTTCATCTCTTTAATTCTCTACCTTCTGCACACAGACATGCAAGGGCACATAATACTGTAAGAAGGCCAATTTGGCATGCTAAAAGCCATTAATCCCAGGCATGGAAGTCACTGACGTATCTTTGCTACATGCCAGCTGTGCCCTGGCCAACTTCTGTTGGTTGAAAGTAAATGCTCTCACCCAGCACACAAGAGTGTAAGTAGAAAGAAGACTTGAAGGTGTTCAGCTCTTCAGTCAGTTTTGTATGGATGAGAGTGTCCATTTCACTGAACAAGATGCTTCCTCACATGGAGTATTTTCCTTCACTGGTGACAAGGATAGGAGAGGTGGTCTTGGAAGGGGGAGGTGGTGAACTTTCTGAAAGGCTTATATGTAAGTTAGAAAATATGATTCTTTCTGTTTTGCTCCCAATCTTGTCAGTGTTCTTCATTCGGTCAGAAGAAAAATGTATTCTTGTTCTTCCATTAGCTTCTGGAAGTCTTTTTCCTATTTGCTCTTCTTTTGCCCTTTTATTTTCTGTTTTCTTCTTTTGAAAGTTGCACTTAGTGCAAGGTGAATTACATTACTATCGCTTCCTTCCTTCCCAGCTGTACTTGCAACTTGCTGAACCAACAGGGAGATTGGAGGAGTACTTAGGATATATCATGGAGAAATAATGGTGGGACTAGCTTGGCTAGGATTGCAGTCTCATCTAAGACTACTTGACAGGGGCTGAGGGAATTAGTCTCAGAGACCATATTAGTGGGAATCTGCAAGCAAGAAGATGCATGATGCCTGGCGAGTTTGGTTATCCCACTGAACAAGTGGCTTTCTGTCATTCTGTAACAGGTGCAAATTCACTGATAATGAGCGTGTTCACTTCTGTCTCCCTGGCCTTTAACACTGCTTGGTGCTGCCTGTGTGCTGCACAGCCACCTTGATCCATCTCCACAGCCTCCCTTCCACAGTGCAGCTGAGTCCAACCCTGAGCCCTTGCCAGATGTGGTTTTTTTTTTTGGTTTTTTTTTTGTTTTTTTTTTAAAAAAAAATAAATGCACTTGCAGACATCTAACCCCAGAATGTCAGCAGTATGGATAGTGGTAGAAGAATCCAGGCATAGAAGAAAATGTTAACCTAACTATATTGAGGTAGCAAAATCTGTCTTCCTAATTGCTGCCTTTTAAATTGTTAGCTGGGAGACTAGGAGGTTCCTCCACAAATGTGTCACCTGGATGTTCAGTTAAAACAGCTGATAAAAATTTCTTAAGGGCTGCTCAGCTAGTTTTCAGTAGGCTTTTTAATAAGCCATTGGCATGCTGCTTCATCCATCCCTCTGTTGAGGTCACTGTTAGGGCAGAAGGAGAGAGGTGAACAAAATGAGGAAGGAGGCACAGCCAAGTGTCAGCAGAATATTGAAAATGTTTCAGAGTGGCTTTCTTATGACAGACCCATCACATACGCAATGTGAGAGCAGTTAGTCTTTGTCATTATCCAAGTACCACCATGGGTTGTGGAATTATGGGTTAAGAAACTTTTCCTTTTAATAAGTTACGGGAAGTAATTGGAAGTGAAGTAAGCTAAACAGCCAGAGAACAGGAGACAACAGCATAGTATTATCTCTGTTTGACAGCTCAGGAAAAGAGTTGTTATCCACCTTACCTTTTGGGGGATGAAAGGACCCTTACAGAGACATTTTCCAGCTGATCAGTGGCTGAATTGCCAACACAGCAGAGAAGAAAACCTGGAAGAATATTTTCATGGACTTTGGAGTTTTTTATGCAATTTAAGAAGTGCTGCTGAATTAGGGAACTTTAAGCCCTGATTATAGCATTGTACCCCTTTTTGATCTGCATTGGTTTTTCATGGTTATCATTCTCCCTGATTAGGCTAGAGCTGTTCTGTTGGTAGGTTTCACTACAGGCCTGGACCATAGGCAAATGTTGCCTAGATTTATGGAAACCCCAAACTCTCAGTGTTACCAAAAACCTATGAAAGCTGTGGGACAATCAGTTTATCTTGCTATTTGTCAGAGTTTTCACGAAGTAGCTTCAGTTCATCGCTGCATTTTTCAGCCATGAAATTAATGTGTGGCGTCTGGCCAGCCTGGTAAGGCTGGAGGTTGTGTGTGGTTTCCTGCCAAGCAAGCTCTGGTGAAAAATGAGTAATCTTTGAGTTTAGATACTGCTCTTGTTATCATAGTATACACAAATGAAAAGAGGAACCCCTCTGCATGCTTGTATCTGATTTCTGTTGTGTTTCAAAATTTAATTATGTGATATAAATTAACTCCCCAACCTTGTATCCATGACTCTGTCTTGAACTGTTTTTTCCACAGCTTGAGGAATAAATTGTAATTCTTTACCCACTTTAGTTTTAGCTTGCTCACTGAAAGGCTTACCTATAATTCTGTGTGTGTCTGAGATTTTATTGACATAAAGAAGTAATCCAAGAAATATTTCTCTTGAATTTTGAGAGAGGACCTGCAATGAGAGAGATATTTATTCAAATAATTGCTTTCTATTCCAGGTTAAGTGTATGTCTAGAAAGATGGTTGTTAAAAATTGAACTTTGCATTTTAGAAATAAAGTACCAAAAAGGAGGAGGGCAGGGCCATGGTCCCAAAACTCCACTTGCCCCTAAGTGACTTGCAGATGAGCACATTTCTTTCCCTTTCCTAGCCCCAACTCAGACAATCACCTTTCTGGCTTCAGATCTTGAGTTGCATCAGCCAGTCTTGAGGCAAAATCTGTCTAGTGCAACTTCCTCCTTTTTCTGACATATCTGAATCATTATGGAGTTGGGAAAAACAATCTTTCTACAGGAGAGCTACTTTGTGCCTACGATAAACACGCTTGTACATGCACACATTTGAAAAATATATCAGTTGGTCTTTATCTAGGAAACAACTGTAGTCAACTCTAATAGTTGTGTTAATTATTTTGTCTGAGAGAAAAAAATAGCTGGCATAGAGATCTAATTCTTACTGCGTATGTTTTGAAAGATAGCATGAAACTGATGGATGTGTGGGCTGTCTGCTGTCCATTTGCTCCATGAAAGCTCTTGGTTTTAGGGTGTATGAGTCTATGATGTCTAGATTTATGTAAGAACTAACTGCATACTAAGGCAGTACTGCAGTGTGTAGGATTTGCTACACAATGAGGATAATGGATACTTTTTTGATAATGAAATGCGGTAATACAAAGCTATTTTTCTGAGTGTTTAAATGAATCTGACCTCCAAAGTACCCATTATTTGGGAACAGTGAAATAACTCTCTTGTTTAGTTTTAGCGTTCTCTATGATTATTTTTAACCAAATAATAGATCATTATTAGCTTGCTTTTATGTGATTTCACCTTAGTTTAGAAACCTAAGTGTTTAAATAGTACTATTTCTGTAGTCTGGAGGCGAGTAATAATTTTGTTGATCAGTTTCAGTGGTGTGATGAACAAAGTACACAGTTTCTTAATTTACTCAAAAACAGATGACTTGACTCTTCACAGTAATCCTCCTCATCACCCCTTGTCTATGACTAGACCTGTGTGACTGTCAGAGTGGAATAAGACATGCCTTTTATCCTCTTATTTTGCCACTATTTGTGTATCTGATGACCATTTAAAACATAGATGACAGTTCTGTTCTGCCCATTCTGTGTATCTCAATGGAAGCCATCATATAGTCCTGATTTACTCCAGAAACATTCACTTCCATGAACTGTTTTCATCCTCTGGCTACCCTTGAACTATAGACATTGGTTGTAATGTTGATGTTAAAGATTAGTCTTTCTTTTAATAGTAAAGTATGTAACTCTTTTAGTTTACTTAAGCTGAAGTTGGAAGAAAACTCTGTTACTCAAGCAAGTAACTGATAGTGTTAGCTCTTTGGTTTTAGTAGGTTTTATTACAAATGTTTTTTTCTTATTTAGAATTCTTGGACTAAAGTAAAGATCTGATTATTGACACTGCCAAACTATTTAAATTTTTTTTCAACTTTGGATGCCAACAAAAAATATTCTTAGACTAGCCAGATGGAAAAAGGAGGAAAAAAAGGCAACTGGGAGGCATGTCATGTTCAGTTAGGTAGAAGCTGAGTTCAGATTTCTGGTATGGAGGGCCTGAGAGCCTTTACTATCTGAGGCTCATCCAGACGAGAGGGAAAAGGAATTGCTAGATGAGTTAAGTCTTAGTCTATATAGGTACTTTCTTACCTTGTGGGGAATTTTTGTTGTGGGAAGGGGTGACATGAGGAAGGGAGAGGGGGAATGAGGAAGGATATTTGGGTTAGAAACTGAATGGTAAGTAGTACCAGCTAGGCACAACCAGTAAATGGTTAGGATCAACCTAAGCTATCTTATTTTCTAGATAGGGCTGGTCTGAAACATGAACAGCCATAAAGGCAAAGCATGGGTATCTTTTGCAGAGGCACAGTGAAAGCTCTAAGGTTTGGATGAGTGTTGTGATTAGAACAGTGAAACAAGAAGATAATTTAGATGACAGTTTAAAAGGATCTGAGCAGTCAAAAAATTTAAATAGTATGCAAAAGTTGGTGAGAATGTGAAACCAGTTTTAACTCTGTTGAGAGTAAAATTGGATCTTATGCCTATTTGTGTAGGATGAGGAGATGAATCGTAGAAGCAGGTTGGTGGCACCTCTAGAGAGATGGCCAAGCTGAAGGCCGAAGGCACTCGCAGGCTTCCCACAAATATAACAAAGAAAAGGTGAAGAGTTGATGCCTGGAATGTTGACAAAAATTTATAGATGTCATACAGACTTACTTACTGCTTTTGTACTGAGAACCCTCATGTCCTTCATCTGTTCTGGCACTCTTTGGCACCCAAGGATAAGAGTATAATGGGAGAGAAAAGGGAGGGAGATTGACATTTTTAGGGAGATAAAATGAAGGCACCAAGAACACTGAACTGTATGCTCAAAGAATGATATAAATGAGTTTTAAAAGAAATCACACCTTCCCTATTTTATAGTGTAAGACCTCATTAGAATTCAAGTGGTAGAAAAGAAGAATAGGAAGTTTCTGGAGCAACTCTTCGAAAGCACCTGTCAGTCCAATGTGGCAGTCAGCCTTTTCGTAGAACTGGGAAACCTGACAATGCTGCTTGCTGGAGAACAATGTTGGAGGTAAAGGAGAGTGAAAGGAGGGAAACAGTAAAAATATTAGGCTACCAATATTAGGGAGCCCCTGAATTCTGAGGTAAAAGGAAAGCCATAAAGCTGATTCAATTCCAGCAATGTCCTTAACACACGCTTCAACAAACAAACCATGTCAAAATTTTAAAGGCTTTTTAATCTCCAGCAGCTTAGGATCTTTACTGGCTCCACAAAGCAAAATACAGGAAAAGGGCAGTGGGGGAAAAAAAGAGGAAATAGCTAGCAGTCAATATATGTTACAAGTTTTGAAGAATTGTTAAAAAGAACTTAGCTATGAAAATCGATGTGGGATTGATAATCAGCAGGATCAAGGAGAAAACTCCAACGGTAGGCCTGTTGTAAGGTGAATATTCTGAGTAATATGAAACCATCTAACTTGTCCTGAAAAAGTTCTCTGGTCATGGGGTTGTATGGCTTGGCAATGTTAATTTTTAAAACATTTTGTAGCATGCTGAAGATGTTTGAAGAAACTGGAGGAATGCTAATGTAGAACAGTATTTATAAAGGTAAATACAAATCCTTGATGATATATTTATACATGGAACAAAGTTTGGAGGAATTGCAAATAATGAAAATGGTAGTTAGATAGGAGTTGTGGTTCTGTGCTAAGCTGCACCCATTCAAAGAAAATAAGCTTTGCTGTATTGAGAAAAAAATTTACAGATTTTAGAGGAAAAATGTAGCCTTTAGCTACAGAATGGAGGACTGCATCCTTGAAAACAGTGACTCTGCTAAGTTTGTTAGTCACAGTGGACAATCAGCTCATTGTAAACTATTAATTCAAAGCCATGGCAAAAAAGTGCCAGCCTTGGATGTATGAACAGGGGATTGATGAGTAAGAGTAAGGAGTGGAATTAATGCTCAGTGTGGCACTTGTGGGACCACAACAAAAAATCATGAATTCAGATCTGATGTATACTCTTCAGAAGGAGCTCTGGGAAATTCTAACAGGTTTATAAAATAGGTACATGATTCCAAAACTGCAAAATCCTTTACAGTAAGAGATTTAGTGTTCTCCTTCTAAAGGACATCATTTAAATATCTTCACATGGCACAAAAAATGGATATGAGAGATACTATGATTATTAGCAAGGCATATTACATGGGTCATGCCTGAAAATAAAGCCTAACAAAGTGAAGGTACATGCGTTAATCCTTTATCATCTGCTGATGTCTTCAGACAAAGACTCTTTGGAAGATACAGTTTGGTCCAGCATGAGATGGGCATTAATCAAAAGCAGATTGTCAAGCTTAATAGAGAGATAACTAGATACAATTCAATGGCCTCTGCCATGTACAAGAATTGCTATAATTTCTGAAGTTAGCAGAAGTTTTTGTCACCAACATACAGGCTGAAATCTTTGTACTGTTGAAATTAGAGCAATGACGCTGTATTTCAAAGAATTGGGTTTTGAGCATGTATTGTTTTTAATCATGAAAATCTGCTAGATGATCATTAGTCATCTGTTTTTGCAGTTATACAGAATTGCCTTTTCCTGAATAAAGGTATTATTTTACTCCACAAAAACAGATAATAGAAAACATCAGAAATGTAAAGTATCTTTGAACGTGTTTTTAGAGGGTGTTCACTTAATCCCATAGAATTTAGCAGGCATTTTCCTGTTTAAATACCTGATTTGTTTTTAGTGTTCAAAACCTGATCTTATTCTTGAGAGTGCAATGCAGTATTGACCATGAGAAAATACTGGCTCAGGAAGGAAGGGAAGGAAGAAGTAAAATTTGAGGAGAGATTTAACACACAGTTTCATTTATGGTAACGTCAAATGCAATTGCCTATATACTGCAGTCTCCAGTGTAGACTCTACTGTCCGTGACCGAAGTGTTTAGTATTTCTTACTTTCTCTTATGTGCTCTGAGAAACGATTCAACAGAAAAATGTCTGCTTTCTGTAGGGAGGTGCAGTGAGTTGGCCATATTCGTGATATTTAAGAACAGATTAATATTCCTTTCTATTGCTGTTTTAGTAATGTTAAGTGAATGCTTGAGGTAAACGTGGCCTTCTAATACAGTGTACGCAGTTTGATAATCTGGGTTGCATTAATACTACTATTTTGAAAAGAAGCTGTGATGAATTAAAAGGACTTAAGTCTATTTAGTTTTAAGGAATTCTGTTTCTTTATAAAGTAAAACTACTGTCTAATCTCTCAGATCTTTATCATTGTGACACATACATCTGCAAATGAGGTGTAGTTAATTAGTTTTTACCTGACACTCCTACAGTTCTCATGCCATGTTATGTAAACGTGAGCGGCAGCATCGTGGCCTGGGTGCAGCGAGGAGGTGCGAGGTGAGCAAGATTGGGCTGGAGCGTGGGTGACTCACTTTCCCAGGTTAACGTTCTCCTCCTCAGAGCTTACCATACTTTGATACTATGGGCTAATTTAGATCCTTAAATTAGCAGCTGCTTTAGGGAGAAATTTCCGATGATCACTTTTATTATTTCGGTGTTTTTAGTTGTATGTCATTTTACTCTCCAGGGAAGTTGTTCTCTGAGTTGCTGGGGGGGGTGAGGACGAGATGGCTGGGGAAGCGGGCGAGTGCTTTTGTTAGCTTTCTGCTTTTGAAGCAGGAGGAATTGAACTGGTTGAGGCAGTAATAAAGTTATGAGAAGGATTTTATCCAGTGAAGATGGCTTTTCATTTTCCACATTTCATTGTTGTTGCATTTTTAATTAATTAAGAAAAAATAATAAAGACATTATTGCAACAGTACTGCTTAGCTTGATGGAGTAGAATTAAGCTCGGTTGTTTGCTGTGCCGATGCCAATTCACTTAGAAGTAGAAAGTAATATTGTACAGGACTTTGTCTTCTATAGCACTGTATATAGGAGATACAGCTTGTCAAGCAAGCATGATATTTTAACAGCTTTTGGTCATATTATTGTGAAGCTGTGTTAGGACTTGGTGGTTCATTTTTTTCCACAAAGCTTTTGCTCCTGAAGGAGCAGAACTGTTTTACCAAGACTGTGGGGTCAGCGGCATCTAATCCGTTCTAGAGGGACTTTTGCGATGTTATTTAGCAGAGCTGTGGGCTATGTTTACCAGTACTAGTGGGAATAGGATGGACAGAGGAGGAAAGGAAAGGATGCAGGGAGCCTTGTAAAGGGTGGCTGGAAATGACCCTTGTTACTGTTAAATGCTAATATTCTGAAAACAGCCACAGGCCCCATTCGAGACTGCAGGCTTATCTGTGCTGGACACTTTAATGTTTGCAATGTTCCTCATTTCATACACCTCCTTTAAAACTTATATACAGCTGGTGTTTAAATAAAAATTTAAAAGGGAAAAGCTATGTGAGTGAAGGTTAGCTTTTCAGTGAAGAACGTGCTGTTTGGCTAGATGTGTCAGCATGGTTTGCAGTGAGTGCTGTGACACATTGGTAATTTCTTACCGTCCATGGGATAGGAATGATGTTCCTTTAATGTTTTCTTGAGCAATCATATCTGAAGGTGTTGCCTCCTGAGTGATTTTCCAAGAGTAGCTTATGAAAACAAATAGTAGACCAGAATAAAATGAGTTCTCTTAAAAGTAACACCGTTAAAAAGGAGTAATAAAAATAACGTTATTGGGTATTGTGTGTTTGTTAGAAATCTCTTGCCTATTCTGACCTTTTTAAATTTCATTGTTTCATGTTTGATAGGATTGTGCTTATGGTACTTGAGAGCAATCATTTCCTCAAATGTGTATTAATTGTTTTTAGAGACTGTGTTTTTAGAGAGACACACAAATGTGTATGGCCTAAACTGTTTTGTTATCTCAAGTGATGCGTTTGTCTAAAAATAACACCCCAAAATCTAGCATTTCATCCACATAAAACACATGTTGAAAAGGGGACCGGGAATACATTGTGTCGTGAAGATAGCCTTCTGATAATGATGGAGGAAATTGTGCAATGGTACCTTCTGGGGAAATGCTGGGGGATTGCTAGTCCTCCAAAACATCCTGTGAAAATGGGACAATAAGGTTTCTTTTGACATTGTTACCAAAGCACCTCCTTTGGCTCATGAGAAGATTCTTTTGGTATCCTTCTGACGTGTGGTCTCTTTTCTAGCTGACAGTCACAGCTCTCCCAGAGAAGACACCCCAACTGGGAGCATGGATTCTCTTTCTTCCCAGTCTCCGACACCTGCCTTCTCTAGTAGCCCCCCTGGGCTCCTGGATGGAAATCACCTTATTATGGACAGTGGTGATCTTGCAGGCTGGACAACAAATCTGTAAGTAACCTGAATATTAAGTAACGATTTTTCCACCAGTTTGTTTGTGCACATGAAACACATTTCCCTTTTCAGCTTGGTGGCAAGCGAGTGATTTTCAAAAATTACATATAATTGTGTTTGTTTTCTTCTGCTACAAAAAGGTATGTGTTTATATGTTGTGGTGAGCTTAGAGGCTACTTGAATGTTTGTAGGAAAGAAATGTTCTTTTTCTTCAGAAACCTAGTGTATTTTACCGTAACGTGTTACAAAATTTTAAGTGTTTTTTATTTAGGCAATGAATATGTAAGTTACTCTCTGTATGATGTATTACCCTAGTTTTATTTCAAGACAGTGTTAAGCTACACTTAGATGCTGGGCTATTAAGATTTAGGGCCAAATTTGGGATTTGGATAAATACGCTGTAATGAGTGTAGGCTCAGATGCTGTTGTCCGAGAATATTATCGTTGTTAATTTCTTCTTAACAAACTAAATACCTGTTTCCCAATGAAAGTGCAGTCTGTCACTTTCAGCAGATTCTGTAGATGTTCAGTTTTTTGAGTGTGACTTCAGCTGAGCAAAAATTGACATTACAATGTTAGTCCTATCTCTGTAATACATATTCAAGTTTGATAACACACAAAGCTGAACATAACTTGTTTTTTAAATCAGAAGTTGAACTTGAATTGAATTCTCTGGTTTGCTATTCATACAAACTTTAACATATCAAGACAAAGTTTTCCAGTCTTCAGTGCCAAAAAGATGGAAGGAGCACGTCTGGAGAAAAGATTTGTTACAAATATTTTCCGTAATGGCATTCCGAGTAGCCTGTTCTGTTGATGAAGCAAGTGTGTGAAATATATTTGTAGGTGTATGTAACACATGAGAATATATTGATAGCCATACAATGGGTTTATATTTCTATATGCACACACAAATAATTAACTGCTGATTAGAGTACTTATTAGCTAGAACAATATTTGCTTGTATGTACTGAAAGAATTCCTGATTTATAGGTATTTTATGTAGGTGTCATTTCTTCAGTAGAGGAATAAAGTTACTCTTTCCTTACCCTTTTGTACTGTCCACTAGTAGCGGGTAGGATTAACAATAAGTTGTATTTGACAAAAAGAGGTGCATGTGTGGAAAACATGTTGTAGATAGTATAAAACTGGAATGTCTACGAAAGCAAGAATAGGTAATTAAGGAACATAAGGTTAGCAGAACATTGATAATGTCACTTCAGAGAATAAAAGAAGGAAGTGTTGGTTTTATCCAGAGGATTCAGGAACTTCAGGTACCTTCAACCTGAAGGAACATTGCATTTTTTCCATTTGTTAATTTTCCTCAAAAATTATACTGTACTGCTGTCTTGGAAACTTTTTCTGATGGCTTCAGGTTTTGTGCTTAGTTGGAAACAGTGCTTAAACAGTTCTGTTTGGAAGGAAAAGAAAAAAGTGCATGGTATGTGGATCCTAGATTATTTGTCAAAAGCAGTTTCTTTCTTCCTCTCACCTGTCTGTGAAGTTTGCTTAAGTGCTACATCTGTAACAAGCGTCGACAGTGACAGAGTAGTCCGTGAATGGTACCTTCTTTCTTTCCTCTACTTTCTCACCCCAGATTGGCTTCTCTTCCCCTTCTAGTTCTGATGACTCAGAGGGCCTTGCCTTAACAACAAAAAAACCCCGAAACCCAAAACTAAACCCAAACCAGCCCCACTGTATCAATGGCAGAGGTAGATGTGTAGCAATGGAGAATGTACTTGGTGGACTTCAGCAGTCATTGTGCATCATGGGGTCCTGTGGCCAGGGAAAGGCAGTGGTTGACTTGCTTGTGTAGCTGTCTGTGGTAGCTCTCATAGCTCCAGGAAATGTCGCATTGGCTGTTGAACTCTGCTTTGGTCGTACATTATTCTCATAAATTGGACTATCCCAGAATTAGGTGGACAATAATCCTTTCTGTTTGTGCAGGATTTCAAAATGTTTTGCATTTTGTGCCAAATTGGAACAAAATCAATTCTTAAAGTCTCGGTATCCTCTCTAAAATAGTATTGCAGGTCTTCACTGAGCTACAGTAAATATGATACTGAGTCTAGGGGAGATGGAAATACAAGAGGATCTGGTTTCTCAAGTTTCTGCTGATGTTTATAACACATGGGTGTTACTTGTAAGAGATCGATCATTATAGAATCATATAGTCAACAAGGTGATGGTGACTGCTTTGTGGTCAAAAGAGTTGCTTGCATTGTTTCCAAGGGGAGGGACATTGCATAATGGGTCAAGATACATCAGATATTCCAAGGCTGGTTTATATCAGTAATTTGCTTTAAGCAAGATCACATCATGGATAGCAAGAATACTTTTTGTGGTATTTGTTTTCAGGAAAGGAAAAGCTTGTTTTTTCCTGAATGATAGCTTTTGTCACCATGATGTTTCCTGGCAGAGTTTATTGTGATGGCATGCCCTTTCCTTGTCCCACCTTTAAAAACAAAAGGAGCTACAGCTTTCAGCATGGTGAGAGGAGCACCAAATGAAGGCAAATACACCCTCACCTCCTGGCTGGCACTAGGAGGCGACTGCATGGCCAGAGTGGTGAAAGAAGCTAAGAGAGCAACCTATACAACTGATTTGAAATGTCTCACAAGGCCCTGACTGCTCAATTGTCATGTCAGTATTTAAAGATGTACTATGCATACGGTGTAACTGGAAGGTGATGTTTCACATATGTGCCATTTTGAAGCCCTGCTAAGCTGTTGGTTTTCATGTCTGTAAGTGTGTGTCTGCCTGATGCTAGATTTTCTTTGAAAGCTCTGTGTGCATCAGACATATGCCCTGTGTTGTCATGTACTGCTGTAGGGATGAGTAGAGAGTTGGGTGATGGTTGGCTCTTACTGCCCACAGCAGGGGTGGTTCTCAGTGGAGACCCAAATTGGCTGTTCTAAGATTATTTTGCACCCTAAACATTTTTCAACCTTTTCCTGAAGATATTTTTAACTTCACACTTCCATCTAGAGCCAAATACTATAAATAAATAGATTTTATTTTTACATACACTCTGTGGTGGAACACAGAGAGCTTTCTTCTCCTGTCAGTCATGAAGTTACAGAGTAGTTTATGCAGACAGAGGACTCAAACTCCAAATACCCCAGGGTGGCCAAATTACCATTTATACTTGATGGAGCACTGTGTCGTAAACATGTATTGTTTGAAAATCCCTTCTATCCAGGGATGCTTAGCACAAGCTAATCTCAAGACATAAACTGGTAATTATGGTAGTGAGCTGGATAGAGTATTGCTCCCTTGTAGTGCTCTCCACTGGTATGGGTGTTTTTTTCCCTTTAAGGCAGAGCAGCAATGGCAATCTCAGTTTAATGTTAACCAAAGAATTTGCATTTTCTTTTTCCTCTCTGCTTTAAGTGTCTGTACACACTTGCCCTTAAGCTACAGAAATAACACTGTACAGCCATCTATCTTCCTTAGGTTCCACTGGAGCCACTGTCAAGGTCTGCTTTGCTCTGACAGAGCTCCAGGTGGTTACTGTTTCTATAAGGACAGCATGTTTCAGACTGTTTTGGGACTGATGTTGGTATAGTTTCATCAGCGGTGCATTCTCAAAATGCGCATTATTTCCCTCAAAGCCACAGTTGGTTCTGGGGAAGAAAACCGGGTTTCCATGTTAGCTGTACCCAGTTCCTTGCACGTTCCTTCTAATTCAGATTGCCACCACAGCTGGTGTTCTGAAGGTAAGCAGTGTCTTCCAGATGAAACGTGGTTATCCATATAGGCATTCTTTAGCAGTTTTCTTTGATCTGTATCTTCTGCTGTTTGAGCCAATGGAAAATAGGCAATATTCCCTCTTTCAGAAATTTGCCAGTATAAAAGTTTGTAAAGTAGAATGTACAAATACAGTGATATTTGCCATGTTGTGCTTTGGGTTTAACAAGTAGGTCATGTATTTTAACATTTTATTCTCTCCATAGAGAGTTAGATATGTTTTGTGAGTTGCCCATAATATTATTCTGACCTGGATTTAAACAAAAAATCCCAGTCCTAACCAAGTGTTGTGGTTTAACCCCAGCCGGCAACTAAACGCCACACAGCTGCACGCTCACTCACTCTCCCCCAGTGGGATGGGGGAGAGAATCAGAAGGGTAAAAGTGAGGAGACTGGTGGGTTGAGATAAAGACAGTTTAATAGGTAAAGCAAAAGCCACGCACACAAGCAAAGCAAAACAAGGAGTTCATTCACCACTTCCCACCGGCAGGCAGGTGTTCAGCCATCTCCAGGAAGGCAGGGCTCCGTCACGTGTAATGGTGACTTGGGAAGACAAATGGCATAACTCCGAATGTATCCCCCTTCCTGCTCCTTCCCCAAGCGTTATATGCTGAGCGTGATGTCGTATGGTCTGCGATGTCCCTTGGGTCAGTTGGGGTCAGCTGTCCCAGCTGTGTCACCTCCCAACTCCTTGTGCGCCCCCAGCCTGCTCGCTGGTGGTGTGGGGTGAGGAGCAGAAAAGCCCTTGGCTTTGTGTAAACACTGCTTAGCAATAACTAAAACATCCCTGGGTTATCAACACTGTTTACAGCACAAATCCAAAGCATAGCGCCATACTACCTACTATGAAGAAAATTAAGTCTATCCCAGCCAAAACCAGGACACCAAGCAAACTTCTAACCATCTTTTATCTATAGCCATGAGTTTTCCCCAAACTGTTTTCTACCCTACGATTGCAAATTACCTGGGGAGTTTAGACCCTACAACCCACCCTTTGCTCCTTCCTTCAGAGTTGCTTCAAACCCTGGTTGATCTGAAGAAGGGTTATTGCTAATCTTTCATGGCAAATGAATTTGTATTTTCTTCCTCTCTCTGCCTTTCCTAATAATATTTTTGCTATTTCTTCTTTTCCGGAAGCTGCTGCAGGTTGTTGCTTCCTGCAGATTCTGTGGCAACAGGCAGTCAGTTGGCAGTGTTGGTAAGGAAAAGTATTTTTATAAAGGTGTCACCAGAAGCACTAGGGATCCATTGACAACAGATGAGGGGAAAACATAGACTAGAAAGGGGAACGGTGAGTAAAGAGAAACACCACGCTGGAAATTCAGGAAATAAAACAAGTTGAGATAGAAAATTGAGCTATCAAACCAAGAGCGAGGGGAAGAGAAGGACAAAAATAGAAACATGTTGTGGCCAATAGCCTGTAGGAGGAGGAGGAGGGAAGTTTGAATTTCATGGAGGAGGAAGAAAAAAAAAAGCAGTAGGAGATGACAGGGCTTAACAAGAATAAAAGGTCAGGAATTACTTATGTAGGATTTGCCTAGAAAGGAAAGTGGGTGCTCAGTGAGCTATAGTGTGAGTTCATAGCGTATTAAGACGCTGTACACTCCTTGCGTGAATACTTAGTGCTGTGTCTGCTTTAAAAGTGGACGAAGCCTGAACTTTGTGTAAGGATGCACTTAATACAGTGCAAGCTTTTTACTGGTGTTGTAAACTGGCAATTTTTGTTTAAGGTGTTGATGTTGCTACTTGATCGTTTTTCTCACTTCCCCAGTTAGTGCATGTGGATCTGGTTTGTGGGGTGGTAGTATTTGTTTCTAACACTTTTTTGGTGAAGACTGTAAACCAGCTTAATTAGTTCCCTTTATCCAGCTCATAGTTGACCCACATAACAGTGAGTTATGCCAATGTTTCTGTGAAATACCTTGTAGTGTCACATCACGGCATAGAAGACTACACACAGAATATTAGTGTGAAGCATGTAATGTAGTGAAATTCATCCTCTGGCTTAATTTCTCTGTCCTACGCAGCTTCTGGTTCTCCTATTGCATTTGCCCAAAAAGTAAATAAATCTGCCACATCTTTTATGTAGGAGGCTTGATAGCTCTTTGCTGGAGGATGTGACCCTGACATTACTTTCTGCCTTCCTGATTGGCACTCAAAATTATGCACCTTAATCACTCAGATTTTTATTCTATGGCGTAAAAACCTCAAATTTTTAATAATTCAACATATGTGGTTTCCAAAGAGGAGTTTGGGATTTCTGATATTAAGAAGCTGACTGGCTTTTCTAAGCTAGTCCCCAAGCTGTTTTGATAACAGTGATGGTCCTGGTTTTGGAGATATGTATTAGAAGGGGTTATGGATAGCTCTGAAAGTACAATTGAACTATGGAACAATAGTTGATCTTCCCTTTTATATGCAGTTGAAAGCCAGTGATACGTGATTTGACTTTCACCCTATTATATTATGGCTTTACACATGCAAACAATATATAGATACAGTGATAGCTAAACTAGGTATATAAATCTGTGTCTAATAAATATATCTAAATAAGTGAAGGTACAGTGTAAGTTAGAGTCTGTAAAATACAACAATTTTTTTCATTAATGTTCTCTTGCAGTGAAATAGGTGATAGTGCAAAAGACGCAATATCAGACATGAAGTGCTATAATTCAATTAAAAAAGGGCAAGGGGAACTTTTTTTGTGGCTCTTGTGGTTTGATTGTAGAATTTGCTACATGGCTTTGGTTACCTGTATCAAAATTGTTTTCAATCTTCAGCCTGCTTTATATTGTTTAGGTACTATTAAAATACTTTTTTTTCCTAATTCTTTTTTTATTATGCATTAGAAATTATTACTCTTGAGCATAGTTTTGGGCTTTTTAACATTTATAGCTAACCTAATCTATGCCAAAAAAGGTAATTATTGTAACTGATGTCTCCTCTTTCTTTGAGAAATAGAAGCATATTGTGTCTCAAACCATAGGACCTTGTATTTGAATCTGTCTGAAGTTCCAGGTCCTGCAACAGTTTTTCTTCAGAGAAAATATTACTTTGTGTTGGTTGTATAGCCTGCGCACACTCAGTTCCCAAAGCATTTTGAATCTGTGTAAAGCTTGGCCATGTCCTACTTCCATCTTCTCCTCCCAATTTCTGCACCTCCTATGATGCTTCTGACTGAAGTGTTACCTTTTTACATCTGGGTTAGGTATTGGACTCTCTTGCTCCCATGTCTGGTCTCCTATGTGTCTGCATGCTCACATCACTAACCTTTCTTTTTTCTGAGGCGCTGCCTTGACAAGAGGTCCTTCCCTGCAGCTGTAGAGCCTATATCCTCTAATCCTAGCAGAACAGGTCATAAGGCAGCTACTTCCTATTATCTTAGAGGGAAAGGAGATCGGGCGTGATACTGGTCTTGAGAGTATCGAATTGCCTTAATTCACAAACTCAGGCTACCTCTAGTAATTCCAGAATTTCAGAGTAAGGACTAGTTTCTCTCACCTTCACCTTCAGTAATCAGGATGGTGGTGTTCATCAAGCTCTTCACTGACTTCCCAGTGGGCCGGAACCGTTGGTTGAGATAAGGTTTGTCTTCAGCCTTTTCTGCAGTGCTGGCTATAATGGCAGCTCACCCCCGATGGATTAGTGTAGGTTTCCCTTATCGTGATGACTGATTCATTGAAAGGTGGATTACAAGTCATGTCCTAAACCGCTGTGGACTGCCTTGTGTCTGTTTTCACTTGACCTCAAAACGAACCAAAAAAGCTGAACACTTGCTATTCTCTGGACTCGGTATGTGTTGTAATTAATCTTTCTGAGGATCTTTTTCTGATAAGGAAAGATTTGTTACTGTAACTGGCCCATTGTTGTCATGAGATCTATTTGTGGTTACAGTACAATGCCCTACGCCAGGACTTATCTACAGAGCTTACAGACTCACCCCTCAGAGTGCTGGGTTTTCAGAATTGCATCAGAGTCTTCCTTTTTGGTTGGAAATCCGCTACATTATCTGCATGATCTCCTCTTCAGTCAGATCATGAAAACTCATGTCTTGTTCCTCAGCTGGAGAGTTCATTTTTTGGGATCTGTGATTGCAGGGTCTCTGGGTTCCTAGGGAGCTGGAATATGGTGACTTCTGATGGTTGTTCTGGATGGAGCCACGGTGCAGGATGTGGGGTAGCCTTCCTCAAGAAGATGATACTCTCTGAGTATGTGTTTACCTTGTCCCCTCCTCTTCCCTTCTGCCTTTGGGGTTTTGCAACTGGAAGGGATGGAAAGTAGCCTGTCCCTCAAACCTCTTCACTGAGCGTGTATATGGGTGGGGGTGCATGGCTTGTTAAAGCAGTTACATTTCTGGGCTCAGGATAGTAAGACTCATAGTTTTCAAACTGAATCCCACCTTGGATACTGCTGTAGGAGCATGTAAGATGCAGTCCTGACAGTCCAAATACTGAAGGTACTCAAAACCCAGAGGAGAAATAGAAGCACCAATGAAAATAGCTTTTCAGGAATGTGCAAGGGACCAGTGGCCGAGGAAATAATCCAGTCTTTCTTTCATTACTTTTGCAGTTCTTTATTGGTTCTCCCACCACTAAAATATTCTGTTACCCAGCTCAATGGTGTATACGTGCTACAGTATGGGCATCGTTTTTGGGGTTTTAATATCCGCAGAGGCTTTCAAAATGGTGATGAGAGCCATGCTGTGCAGCATCCTGAGCGCTTTCAAGGTCTTTGTGATCAGGCTCGGAAGAAGCTACCTGTTCTTTGTGAAATCTCAGGCTGTTCAAATTCCCGGTGAGCAGACTGATGTTGAAAGAGCCATCAGATGGCAAGGGAGAGCAGAAATAACGGTGTTCTGTACATAACAGAAGCCTTGGAGATAGTTATTAATTTTGTTTGACTGCTGAATGAATTCCCATCAGCCTTGTTACATCTACATCAGTAGACTGCATCTGTAGTCTCCATTAAATTGGATAGTTTCTTTCTGTACTTTCTGGCGGTGGTGTGAATTTGCAGTTTTACATAAATGAAGAGTGACTTCAGTTTTAGCGTCTTGAAAAATTTTTACAATATGTAATGTCATAATCTTATTTTATTAAAAGATGATGCTCTAACAGCTGCAGAAGGCACAGTCCAGGTACGTAGCAGTGCTGTTTGCTCATTGTGCTTATTTTGCAGTTTGTTTTTGTTTCAGCTGCCACCTCTTCAGTGACTCAGCAGTTTGAGAGCTGGTTTAGCGGAGCAGGCACTTCTTTTTGTACCCTTTTGTTATGCAAGCAGAGCAATAGCCCTCATTTTGCAGCGCCTTTGAAACAGGCATAATATAACTTAGTCATGTGGTTCATACAAAATAGACTTTGCCATCTCCTTTTCTTCCAGTGGGCTAGGCAGCTGGGCTTGACAGCAGCACCACTGTGTGAGCACAGGGTGTTTGCGGGATGTGTGCTCAGAGAAGGGTGAGATGTGGATGCAACCACTGTGATGAGCTGAAGTTCCTTTTTTTTTTTTTCCCTTCTCTTCTTTTTTCTTTTCTTTTTTTCTTTTCTTTGCATGATTCCAGGGAACACAGCCCCCTCACTTTTTTCCTAAAAGGAACAGTAGTATGCTCTAAGCTTATAGAGGTACATACTTCATTTTTGCTTTGTCTGAATTATCATTTAAAAATGCTTTAACTTAGGACAGCTGCTGTAGGCATTAGCTTCAGATTTACCAGACTGGCGTGAAAGATCATTTCACTAATGTGTTAGCTGCTTCACTGAGACTTCACAATCCAAGTTTAACAAAACCTCTATTTCAGTGCTGGCTGATGTGTTCCGTATAAATGAAGGTTCAGGAATATTGCGTGCATGTTACATAGTTTAAATTTTGGGGGTGGAGTTTCTTTTCAGAGGGAACATGGATAAGGAAAATCTGTCCTGTTTTGTCTCCAGCTTTGCTTCAACTAGGACAATTTCTGGAATTTTGTCCATGAATTCTTCTGCTCCCCAGCCTCACCAAGGCATAGGGGTTTTAACATGCAGGAAGATCTTTGTCTGGTGGTGGAGAGTATTGGATTGCAAATTGAATCAGAAATAGCCGACACCTTTTGATATACTCTGTCGTTTTATAATGAAACCTTTTAAGAACACTTTCATTGAGTTTGTCAGCCAGACACTGTGATACGACAGTCATGGGGCTGCCAAACTCGTCTATGAAACAACCCTTTTTTTCTCAAGAGTTGCAGTGCAGATTCTTTTTACAGAATCTCTTCCTCGCTCTCAAGATAAGAGGCTGCTCTTTAGCTGTGTTACCTTAGGAACCAGCCAGATAAACATCCAATAAAATCTTGTTTTCAGGAGTTTGTTTCTGAATATCAGTACAAAATCTCTAGCTTATTTTCAGTAAGGCCATTTCCCCCTCCTCCTTACCCCCAACGTTCACTATGCCAGACAATATCATTTTTTCTCAAAGAGATGGTTATGTCAGGCTTTTTTTTTTTTTTTTCCCCTCCCCACAGGAAATGCATTAATTTTGTTCTAGCCCTTAGGAGAAAGGATTTCTTCAACATACCTTCTTAAAGTTGAGATGCAATAAGATATGCAATACTTTCTAATATATCATCACTTTGATAAACAAGGCGTGCCAAACTTTATAGCAAGGTAACATTGCTATCACAAGAGTGTTTTCAAGCGAAAAAAAAATAATAAATTCCAGTAGTTTGTTGCTTACAAACCACAACATTGGAACTGATTTTTCCTATTGAGTAAAACCTTCTGTTTTAATAATAAAATGAAGTGGTTCCTGAGATAGCCAAGTACAGTAAATAAAAAAAACCCCTGAAATTCTAGAATGTGCTTAATATTTAAAGCTATTAATATTTTTTTTCTTCTTCTTCTTAACATGGTGAAATTATTGCCTTTGAAAAATGTTTATTTTCCCCCTGCTGGATCCTAGAACGTGATCTCTTGCTTGGTAACCAGGAGCTGAAAGTGACAGGCAAATTCAGGAGCCGAGCTGCAGTGCTTTCGCTACAGCTGAAATGTATTAAGGGAATTCATCAAAAGTGGGGGAGGGAACAGCCCAGGGCTCCACGTACCTGCACGTCTGGAGCGTTTTTCCACTAAAACTGTTGGAGTGGCTCAGAATTTGTAGAAAACCTGCCAGTTTTTACATGCTTTTATATAATGCTGCCTGGTAAAGGACAGTGTAGTCTTGCTAGTTGATAGATTACCCTTCTTGTTGTGTCTCCGTAACTTGAGAAATAAACATGCCAGGACAGGGATCTGAACATTTTATTTCATCTTCTGTTCCTTTATTTGCACACCTTTCCTCTTTTTTTTTTTTTTTTTTTTTTTCCTTTCCTTTCCTCTTTCAGACTCAGAGAGAAACCATCTGGTATTTATTCCAAGTATTCTTGTGAATGACTGTTGCTTTCCTGGGTCAGAGGGTATCTTTTGCGTCTTCTCTGTTCTGACTATTGTTCTGAAATCATTAATCCTGTGTCTTGCACACAGGCAGTGTGTGTTATTCTAGAGCTGATCAAGTAAATTACATAGATGAATATGATGCATGTTTCAATGAAATATTTAACAAATGGAAGATTTTATTATTCACTTGTGTGTTGTTTGGTTTTCAACATCTGAGGTATGCTCTAGAGAAGACCACTTGGTAGAATATTCTTGAATTGTGATTAGAGAGATTTTAATACTCTTCTGGCAATATACTTGGAATGTTATTTTTCTATTTTCTGTAGTTTTACAGGTTTCAGAAATGAGCCTGACACCAATCTTAATTGGAATTTATTTGAATTGAATAAATAAGAGCACAAGGAAAATGTTTTTTTCTTTAAATATCAGGATTCTTTTAACTGTAATAGTTTAGTCTATGCAAGTAGCATACTTTAATTCACTTTTGAAAAAGGTTCACCTTCTATGTTACTGAGTTAAAATTAATTCTGCACATATACATTATGTGCAGAATGAGAGAGAAATAATCTACTTTCTAGCAACTTTATAAACTTTACAGGACCATTGAGAAAATTTTATCCTCAGTATTTAGAGAAAACAATACAAATGCCAGGGTTCACTGTTTGTTTTTCTTCTCTGAATGAAGTCACTTTTAGCGGAAGGCTTTGTTTTACCTGGGGAAAGTATTTCAATGATTACATAAAAAATGGAAGGAAGAGGACAAGCTCAAGTAAAAGTAGAACCCCAAATTATGTAGGTGCTGGTCTTCAAAGCTGTGTAATTATTGGAAGATAGAAATAATTATGTAGTGGAAGATTCAGAAGTGGTGAAGCAGACTAGATGTCCTCTTCCCAAAGTTAAGCATGAAATATGTTTCTAGTCAGCACAATTCAGCTTTTCATTCAGTTTACTACATTTGATTCCTTCCTTTATTTGGTAAATCTGATAGTTTTAAAAGCAGAGCATGTTTTGATAAACCCTTCTGGTTATGATTCCAGCACATTTATGTTTCATTTTTATTAGTGGAATTAACTGTAGAATGCTGTTTCTATATGCTGTGAATTCCAGTTTTCATCCAAATGCTGCTTGACACAGGTCCAAAGGAAAAGCTATTGTCTTGTTAAATAAGGAATGTGCCATTCACCATTTTATAATATACTAAATTTAAAAATTATTAATAAAAATAAATGTCTGCTTGACTATGTAATTGCTAGAATGACTATGAGATATATTGGCTAGGAAAATCAGTTTGTAAAAGTTGAATTTGGTTGTAAACCATGTTATGCAAACCAACAATAGTGATCCTTTCTTCTAGAAATTAAATATCCCAGTGCACAAGAAGATTAAAATTAGCTATGTAAGTTAGATTTCTTGCTTTCTTTTATTCATTTACAGTTATAACTGGGGTGATTGTTGATCCCTTTTTTTGCTTTTGGTCAATCCACCTTGATTAGGTGTGTATTTATAGCCCCATAAAAACCTTCTTGACTGGATTCCTAGATTTTGGTGGTACTTTGCAGATTTATGCTATCTAAGAGGTTAATCTTGGAACAAGATGAACTGATAAATGCTATGTTGTGAAGTTTGTACTACTGAGTGATGATTCCTGTGTGAAAGCTATGTGCAAATGATTTTGATTCTGTTTCTGCCTAGGAACTGCTTGAAGTCCAGCTCTTTGTTCCAAAGATATGCTGACATTAAATGTTTGGACTATTTGTTGTTTTGTCCATGCAGTGAAAGAAAGCCTTCCAGTGCTGGAATGCTTTAGTTCTTTAAGGTGTAAAATAAGGAACATCCTTTATGTTGGGGAGGACTTTGTATGTTTTTCAATGACTAATAAGTTTTAACTTTGGCTGCTATTTCTTCTCCTCTTGTGGCAACTGTGTTCAGCCATTAATTTAGTACATATTTGAACAGTGTGTTCATGAGGGCAGCCACTGAGGCAGTATCTACGTTGTTATGTGAATGAGATCTCAATCCAGAGTTAGCATCATGATCCCAGTGTTGTAATAGCTGCAGCCTCTTTTGAAATCTTCCCAGTCGTACATGCCTTAGTACAGCACTGTGAAGATTTTTAAATAGATTCATCAAAACTTGTAAAGGCAAAGTGGCAGCTCAAATAATAGCCTGCTATATGCAGTTTCATTGTATCTATCTTTATTAGATAAGGAATATGGAATTTTGTTTCTTGGGTGATTCGTCTTAGCTTAGGATGTAGGGCATGTAGGAGAAATACTTTCAAGGACAAAATGCAGAATCATATGATGGCCATGTCTGCAAAATCAGCTCAACATTATTATTGGCTTTGAATTTGAGGATCTAACTAGTGATGTAGTTATGAAGATTCAAACATTTTGGTATGAAAAGAAATTTTACTCTCCTTGTTAATTCTGCCTTGCATATATTTCCTCTTAGTCCTGGTCAAAGCCGCCCGTCAATGGTCTCATGGATGAATACTCCATCTACTAACCCAGCTGCCACAAATACTGCACCATCCACTTTCTTCTTCCCTAACCCTGCTACTGGGAGTGACAGAGCAGTGGAAAGGTATGATGTGCACTTCAGCTTTTGCTGGTTATTTAATTTGCCTCCTTTTTTCTATGTCTTTGTAAAAATAGCTAATTCATGTCTTCTGCAGTATGTGAATGATTATCTCAAATCAAGAAATGCAACCTTAGTGATTTTGACAGAATAAAATAACAGTCTACTTTTATTCTTCCTTTGAACACCTTCCTTGTAGAAGGCACCCAGATTGAGCCAGTGGCTTGTTGGTTAATACAAGCAGACTTTGATTTGGGTGGTTAATTCACAGTCTTTCTACTGCAGTGATTCTCTTACGTGCCTTTTAAAATACAGATTCTTTCTTTTCTGTAGCCACCCATGTAAAAATTTAAGTTTCTCAACCTAGCCTTCTTGCCTCTGAAAGAATTCTCCATGTCTTTACTTGTCTCTCTGGTTTAATTCTTTTTTTCCACTCTTTTGGCCTGCTTCCCTTCCATCCTGTTTCTGCTTCCTTCCGTGTTGTCCATCTTTTGAAGTACTTTCGCTTTTTCCTTTGAAGGTCTTCACCATCTTAGCTTTTTTCCCTCAAGTTTTGTAATATTTGCTTTACTAATTAAAGTAGTTGGGTTTGTTCATAAATTCTTTCCAACAGTTGGTAACAAAATTCCGTTTCTCATTACTGGTAGCATTTTGCACCAGAACTGCATTGTCTGTCTGACTGCAAGTTCCTTGGGGCAGGGAGAATCTTTCCCAATGTTTTATATGTAGTTGTTGTTGCCTGGGCTCAACAAAAGATGATTTAATGGTGTGGGTGCTGTGTCTAAACAAAGCATCATTGGGCAGCAGCAAACTGTCAGTACGCAAAGGCATGATTAAGAAAGACGTGCCAAAAATACTTATTATTTCCAAGATCTCTGCTTATGGTACTTGGTGAAATGAGTACAGTGGACAGATTCATATCGATGGCTTATTACTGAGCATCCTGAGAACACCTCTGAAAGACTGCCTGAAATGTTAGAAATCTTACTGCGTTTAGGACAAAACAGCATCTTCAGCCTAGCCTAGTAATTTTGTATTGTAAGCAAATATGAAAAGCAAAGTCTGTACAGTAACAGTGAAAAGCTGAATTGCAAGATTCATGAAGAAATATTTCAGAAGACATAATGATGATTAGTCTACAAATTAAGTATAGTACACTTTGTCTACTATTGATTTAATTACTGATTAGCACTTGGCAAAATTTTAACTGTAGTTGAAAGTCGAGTTTAACTACCATAAAAACAAGTGTTCATAAAGTTGGGAGTATGATATTCAGAAATGCCAACAGTAAGCTGTGAAGCTTCAGCTTTGGCATTTGTGTGTATGAATTATAAGCCTGTAATAATGCATGTGAGATTGTGTTTAAAGTTTTAGTCATCTCCAAATGAGAATGGAGAGAGGATGGTTGAGAAAGGCAAGTGTCTTTGTAATAGTCAAAAATGACTATAGTTTATAATTTCATTTTTCAGCATTGCTCACCGAAAAGCAAGAGCAGTTTATCCATGTGAAGCAGAACATAGCTCTGAATTATCATTTCAGATAGGAGCAATTTTTGAAGATGGTAAGTACTGCTTGAGTAAATATAAAGCAATGAAAAACAAATTGAGAAAACTGCTAAAACGGCTTTGGATAAAAATACAAGCCTAACTGCTATTCTGCCAACATTGCTGATGGCACACAGTTGGTGACGTAGAAGATTTCTGGTACGCAGAAGCTACTTAGCATGTACTTAGCACTGTGAGGCAATGCCTTTTATATCGGGCGAGTAGACATTTTTCAATTTGTCTAATTTTTCAGCAGCATTTAAATGTGTTGTAGTACCAAAAGAGGTGATTCAGCAATAACATCTTGGCCTATGAAACTATTTTTTAAATGTGAACTATCATTGTAAAATAGCATTTGGGCTTTCATTTAAAGAAAAAAAAACCCTGTTTAAGGATTTTCAAGCAGGCAGAGCTCCAGGTAAATCAGGTAATCACTGGAGAGAAAAGGGAGTGTTTATTTTTTGGATCAAGGGGTGCCTTAGTGTGTGTATGTACTTATAGAAAAAGGAATATTCACTGAGGAGCAGAATGAAGGCCTGTGTTTAAAGATTTCTATGGACCCAAATATAGTATCACACGTGAACATCCAGAAGGTGATTCCTGTGCTCAAGACTGTGTTGCTTCCTCAGTGAGCTTCCATGGCTCTACTCTTCAGCAACTGCACAGGGACTTCAAACTGATAGGAACAGTTTTAGTTTTTAAACCTTATGCCAATGACTACTGTAATACAAACTCTAAAGATGCAGAAGATGACGTTAGAGCATAGTTTCTTCCTATTGCAAGGAAATTCCTATTATAAGAAAGAGATGGTATGGAATGGCTCAACAGGGCCTAGACAAATTCAGCGATTCTTGTGAACTGAATGAAATTTAATAATAATTCTAAGCAGAAATTAATTCATAGTAACAGCACGGTAAGACTGTTGTTTGTTACAAGACCTTGATAAAAAAATACATTCATGCTAAAAACCGGAAGACTCTTAAATTTGGCCAGACTTCATCCAAATTTTGTGCAGGCTAGGGTATTCACAGTCTTCTGAGAATTACACTCCTAAGAACCTTGTGAGTATTGAGACCGGTATTTTAGTCTTTCAGTCTGTCTAGAGGCGGAGGGGTAGTTAGAGGCATACTGGCCTCTAAAGAGTCTGGAAATTCTGCAGTGATGCCTTTTTTCTTCTCATCCATTGTCAGCTTTTAGCTCGCTACTAGATCAGAAATCTGATCTGTGCTTTCCAGAGGGAAAGTGGTATTTAATTCTGCATGACCAAACGTACTTAGGGGATGTACTGCCCAGTCATTCAAAGATCACGTGAGAATCTTTGGTTGGATGTCCAGTAAAGGAAGAGTATTCCAAATTCCCAGTTTACATCCAGCAGGAAAAAGAGAAAAGTACACAGTCTAAACCAGCTGGAAAACATCAACCTGCAGGCACTAAAAAGCTAACTAAACATGTCTTTTATTTCCCAAAATGCACCCTGTTAACTCTGTTAGCACTGGATCAAAAGCGTGTGTGGGAAAGTTTGTCTCGTAAATGAAAATCTTTTCGTCCTGTCCTCCCCGATCCCAGTAGAATGTTCCTAATTCGTTTAATGAGCTGAAACAAATGGGAAGCTCAGCAGAATTTTTTTTTTAAGCATGTATAACAACAACGACAGAATTGCACAGACATAGGCATCTCCTTCCCCTTCTTTGTGATGCTTATTTTAAAGCAGACAGAGCATAGGACATTCCTGTCCTCTCCCTCCTCCCGAACAAGTAAATAGTAAGCCTGGTCCAGACTTCAGTTCCACTTGTTTTGCAACAAGCAACTTCCACTTGTAAGGTGGCCTGGGGTCCCCACTGGGTTCTTCCCTACTAGCACCCACTTTACAAAAATCATACTTGATGTTTCCTATTAGAGCTGCCTTGCAGGCAAATCACGTCTGAATCAAGTTAGGTGGGAAACCTTTTAAAGAAGAATTAGCTAAATGATCGCTCTTTTTAAAGTCTCTAACACCAGTTATTTTAATTTAAGTTTTTTAAAACATGCCTGATAGGGATCTTCAGCAGACATAAAACTGTGTACAGGAAAAAAAAGCTAGTGCATGGGGGAAAAGATCTGATGCATAGAAGAGAGGCATTTCTAATGCAGAACAGCAAGGGCTGCACACCTGTTGTGTTGGCATGGGATAAGAAAGTCTTTCAAGAAGCAGTTGCTTGTGTGTCGCACATTTGTGCGAGAGCAATGTTAAGATTCTTTTCTTGTGCAAAGAGATTGCTAGAAGTTACAGCAAAGCTGCTGTGGTTTTGGTGCATTACAGCCTCAGTTGAGTTTTTCAGCTAGAGAGTTGGATTGTCCAAGAACAAGTACAGAATTCGACTCATTGGCAGCTGTGGAGAAATGTTTCAACTGTAAGACTCTTTTTCCATTTCATCATACAAACAAGGTTGGAAGCTTGGGAAAAGGCTGTGTGGATTGCATTTTGAAAACCTAACTGCAATTTCCAATGGGAAAGATCACATTTCCTTAAATACTTTTGTTTTGATTGATTCCACTGTATCCTGGTTATTTTATAGGCACTGTCCTTGCCCTGCAGGGCTTTCAGCGTAACGTAGGCTGTGGGTTGGCAGAAAAAAAGAGGAGAGCGTGCAAGTAATAAGGCAGTAACTGGACGTATGTAATAACTTAATGGTCATTCCATAATGGTTCCCAATAGGTTATGTCATGGATGGCTCTGTCAGTATAGAAGGGTATGCTCATTAAAAGCGCACACCAGTCTCCATATTTGAAACCTCTGAAATGCCTTTTCTTTTTGCACTAGGCACCCTTGTGTCTATGCTGGGATCAGATTCCAGTGAATCAATTCAGGTTCTTTAGTTACTCAATTTAAATTCCCATATGCCCTAATAAAGCCCCCAAATGAAGAATTAAAGTAATAATACATCAATTCTGCAGCTCTACCAATAACCTTAACTATCAAAGTGACAACGCATCAATCAAGTTGACATACAGCTAGTATCAACCATTAAAGTAACTGTTAAATTAATGTCTACTAAAAAGTGCTGCTTCCATTAGTGAAGGTTTTATCTGTCTCTCCTTTCTCCACCCTGCCTGTCTCACTTTTCTAATACCGTCTCTTTCACCTCTCACTGTTTGTTTTTTTTTCCTTTCTCTTCCCTCTCTTTTCTGCTTTCTTTCCTTCTCTTTTTGTTTCCCTTCCCTGTTCTTCTGTTTCGTCTCTCTTGGTCCATAGATGTTGATTGCAGCAGTTCTCTCTTACCTGTTGTTATCCTGGATGAATCTTTCTGGCTGCTCTAGCCTGAGACAGGATAATGGCATTTAGTGAAATACAGTCTAGCACCTGTCATAGCTGCTAAATGTAATATTGGTGGAAGAAGGTAAGAGTTTAACCTTTACTCCTGTCTCTATTTCCTGTTTCTAAATGGTGAAAAAAAAAAAAAAAAATATCTGTTTGTGTGTCAGGATGACAAGGTTAGATTTACTAATATTTTAAATTAAGCTTTACATCATCTGATAGGAATCTGTATAGAATCTGAACATTTGCATATTCAGGTGTTTTCAATATTGCATGTACATTGTGCTACCCCGAATCCCACACTCTTTCCATTAAAGTGTCATAGAACATAAACGCTAAGGTGCCATCTGGTAAGTTAAAAAGAAAAGGCAAAGTTTTCTATTTAATTGAATTGTGTAAGAAAATGAATAATGTAATCTGAACAGTATCCACTGTTTTTTTGGGTTTTTTTAAATCTTCAATTCAATTTACCTTAGGCTGTGCCAATATTTTTATTTCCCAGTTGCTGCAGGCTATATTATTGACAGCATGTAACAATATAATTCAAGTGGTTAGAGGCAAAGCTTGAAGAGTTTGCAGCTGGATAAGGGCACATATGGGAAGAAGTAGAGTATGATCTGAGATTGTGAGAGACATATGCTGGCTGTATATTTTTGTTGTTGTTGAAGCAGATATTCCCAATAATCATGGAAAGAATAATCAGACTGCCTGGCATTGAAACCTTGCCAGCATTGGAGCCAAGTGTTATTAAATTTCTGGTTCTTGAAAGAGACTGCTTAGAAGTCAGTAAATGGGAATTTCACTAGGGAGGAGTGTTTTAGATAGGGTAAATGGTGTTTAACAACAAAATTCCTTGGCAGTATTGCTAGCAGAAAGGCTTCCTGAAAACTTGTCAAGATAGCTCTCATCAAAGCCTTTTACAATTTTTAAAATCAGCTTTTAGGGGAGAGAAAATAGGGGGGAAACTGAAAAAATGTTTTGTTATAGTGATTTTCCTCGAGAAAGGTGTGTCCTTAGCAAACATAGAAGGAATGCAAAAAGCTGTGTTCACACAGCCCTTGTCATTGCCCTCTATGTTTCCCACTGTAACAAAGTGCCAGCCTTAGTTCATGTCCCTGGTTTTTGACTCCAAGGCACTCTCTTCCCTCTTATTGATGCTGTGGCTTCTGGACTGTCTTTACGGTACTGACAAATGAAGCATTTACATCAAAGAGAAGTATTACTCCTAAAATACTGTATTGCAATGTATGTGCAAATAATTCTTTTGTTGAGGTGAAAATGAGGATAAAGCTACTTCTTTGTGCACCTTTCCTCTGTGGATTTCAAAGTACTTGGAAACATTTATGTGCGTTAATTATCTCCATTTTACACCTGGAGAAACTGAGTATACAGGCTGTAGACAGATGTTCTCTTTTTCAGCTCTCTCTGTGCCATTTGGAGGTAGTTACCTCAAACTGCTGCTGAAAGTTTCAATCACTTCACCAATAAAAAGTACTAGACGAGCACTACCAAATTCCTACTGACTTTGCTAGAAGTTTTAAAAAGTCACTGAAGGTAATTTGACCTTAACCAGTCTTGACTTTGCTCCTGCCAACAGTGTTGTGGAAGCAGTGGTCTCGGGAAGAGAAAAGTTAAAATGGAGGATGTTTAAACTGACACGTTTTACCTTGTAGTTGGTGGTGGTGGGGGGCTGCCAGAGATGTTCAGCTCTCAGGTGGGATGGGAATCAACTCAGGAGGAAAACCCCCAAGTCTCAATGTCTATACACAGGTCACCAGGTTATAGTGCAGGGAAATTGGCAGCAACTCAGCTGACCAACCACTTGCCTCTATTTTAGAGTAAGCCAAATTATTCTGTGGGCACTCTCTCTATTCATTGTATTGACTAGATGACCACCAGCTGTGATAGGAGCTTAAGCGCTTATATATAGGGAAGTCTCCTTCTGCAAGCTGAATTCCACCTTCACTAATTTGTCGTGGTGTATCAGTGTGTTTGCTTTCGTCCACAAGCCTGAGCCTTTATAGGCAGACTGTTTTATTTGTGGTCACGTGGTAAATCTTCAGCAGAGTCAGGAAGAAGACCCCTTGACTCCTAGCCCTGTGTCCTGTCTGCAAGATAATTCAGCTTCTCACAACATACTGAAGGGAAACAGCAAGTTTGTAAATGTCAAATTCCATGCTAACCCTAACCATGCTAAATGTGTATTTCTGTGGTCAACTTTACCCATAGGGACCATTTCAGAAACCCATAGGGATTTCTAAACACAGAGGGCTTGCAAGCACATTTTGTTGCTTTAATTTCTTGGTGAAAAATTAGCCAGCGTGATTGAGTTCTCTGGAAGTGTATTCTGGTGTTGTCGTCGTTTTAGCAGTGAGATTTCTGTTGCCCACAAAATGCAGTCCTCGTTTATGTAGCTTGTTGGGGTCATTACTTTGTTTGGTAAAGTAGTCCATCAGAAGGGGAGGCCGCCTTGTGCCCGGCACCACGCATGTTAGATTGCCTCCTCAGTTTGTTTCCTCCCAAAACAGCTAGTTTCCACAAAGGTGTGGAAATTGGTGTGAATCAGTGTCTGATTCAGTCCTGCTAAAGTTAGTGGCACCTAGGCAATGAACTAATACCTCTGTGGAAATGAGTCTTGCTCTCATTTGTAGTCGAGACCCGTGAAACTTGGGAGCTGCCGAAGTAGAACAAGGTCTGCTAATAGCATTGGGTCTCTGGGAAGAGCTGCTTACAAATTCTATGTTTTTGCAGTTAGGTAATCGCAACATTGGCAATATTGAAGCCATTTCCTATGGAGAATACAGAAAAGTAAGAAGAAATGCTGCAAATGCCAAGTTGACCTTATTGTGTTTCTTGATTAGATGAAATCAAAAGGCTTTTACTTAAAGATCTCATTGCAAGTTGAGAGTCTGTTGATTTTGTTTGTCCATTTGAGTTGGCGTGATTGTTCTGCAGCGCTTGCTGTCATTACTGATGGTCAGACATTCTCCTTCTCTACGCTTTGCCTCCAGTAGAGTGAGACTGCTGAAACGGCCCTGCAGCAGGTATTGAGGAAGCTGCCATCCCACTCGGGGGGGCTCCGTATCTTTTACGCTTTTACAGGAGTGTTTTCCCCTCCTGTCCCTAGCCAACATAAGACTTAGTCCTATGGGATGCTTGGTCCAATAATGAGTTGTAGTTTTAAGGCCAAATATGTGGTTTCTGCAGCAAGGTATTTTTAAATGAGGCAGGCCTGAGAAAGTGCTAAGAACTGTAATTGTTGTTGACAGAGAGGGAGTGACAGAAAGGGGACACTATGGAACATCTTCTCTTGAGCAGGGTATTTTTTCAGAAATAGCCCATGTCCTGGGTTTAAGATGAGCTGTGCTTGAGAGCAAACTGTCTTTTGTGTGGTAAAGTGTTCTTTATTTTAAATGAATGCTGTTGTACGCTAAACCTTGGAAATGGATTAGCAAAGAAAACAGGATCATTAACGCAGCTTTACATTCGGACAGTTTCGCCATTAATATAATTTGCCTACAGAAGTTGTCAGTGATGTACATGGGTATCTTAACCCTTCTTGCATAAGGTGATTTGAATGGGGGCAGAAGTTTTGCCCAACATGACAGTTGCCACTGCTGCTGAATATTAAGAATTACTTCTTTGGTGCATTTTTTTAAAAAGACTGATCTCTAGAAATGGTGATCTTGTGTATAATCTGAGTGCTAATTCTTTCTTCGGTCTTCAGAGTCTACAAGAAACTTCTGCTAACAAACAAGGCCCTGAGCTGTGTAATGTATGTGTACAATATTTAATTTCCCAAGCACAGAGCACAGTTGCACCATACACGTCTAGTCTTCTGGGGTGAAAATGGTATTTGTCACTCAAGTCCAATTGCTCGGCCATCGTGCATTATCTCTGAACGAGCTGTAGTGTGCAGAATTTGGTATTATGTTATCAAACTTGTTTAGAAAATACTACTTTTGAAATTTGATGTTGTGTTGAGCCAAGTGATTCAGCGAAGTTTGAGCATTTCCTCCCCTGCGTAAATTTGAGGTAAATTTAAATTTCAGTGTGATCCCCTCAGATGAGGGCTACCCTCATTTTGAACAGGCCTTTGGTTTATAGACATTCGCATGCCAGTAATATCTGTCCTCTCGCTACTGTAAATTGAGGTTGAGCTCCAGAGGACAAGTAGAAATTTCCTACTTCCAGGTTTTCTAGTTGTTTTTCTTCCTAATCTGTCATTTTTTGGAGTTTGTTTCCTGTAATACAGATGTGCTCTGTAGGCATGGGAGACTCCAGGGAGAGGTTTGGCTGCCCGCTAGAGCTGCTGGCATATTTGCTGGAAAGGGTAGAATTACAGCCGCTGTGGTGGAGCTTCTGGAGGGGGAGGTTTGTGGTGGTGTCAGCAATACAGTTTCAAATGCATGTGTACTCTGTAATTGTGGAATAAAAATGACAAAGGGAGAGGACGGCCTGCTAATTACTAATAGTAATGTAAGTTACTGTGTGCAAAGAGATCCTAAAAGGTAATTTTCTCATTATTTTTTTTTTTTTTTCCCCCTTTGGAATCTTTCTGTCAAACGTACTCATTATAAATGTAAGCCCAGACTTTTGATCTTAATCTAAACTGTGAGTATCATTTGAAAGCAGTTTTGTTCTCTGGATTCCTTGGAGGTATAGCTGTTGTTTAAACCGTGGTTTCTCAGCACAGCTTTTAGCTTTGCCGTCTGACAATAATAGGACACAAGGAAAGAACTAGGGGAAAGTATGCTTTAAATGCTCAAAGTTAGAGCCCTACAATGCTTTTGAAAGTGAGACTTAACATGTTGCTCTCTCTTAACTGTTATTTCCCTGATTTATAGAAGGCTACAAATATCACATTCCCCAATGTGTTAATATGTTTTATTTAAAAACACTGACATGGCTGGCAGCATGTTTCAGCATTTGTCTGATCTCTTCCCTAAATAATGTCTGTCTCAGAAGCACTGTGAGGATAAATTAGTATGGTAGAGAATATCGCAGGTCGCTAAAAGTGTGGGATTTTACAGTTACCTAGTTAAGTAGGTACCTGTATCATATTCTTATAAGAAAGTTGATACGGGAATTTGAGGACTTTTAGTCTGTTTTCCAGAGAAATGAGGCTGATGCTTCTTTTTTAACTTTCTGTCAAATGTGGTCAAAATATATAGATGAAGACAGATTTCATTAGTTCTGTTGCTCACAGACTAAGTTGTGGGGCTTTTAGAGTCTGAGCTGAAATTTTTCTTATTTTGGATTCACAGATAGTCTTGCATAAACTTTGGGATCAGCACCGGTAAACACTTAAGATGGCAATAAGGAACATGGCATATTATTCAAGCCTTTCCTTTGTGTTTTGTGAATAGCACTATGTATTTGAATTTCAGAGAGAGGATTTAACCAGAAGAATGATTCAAATTTTGTCCATTGGTCTCTTCCAAGAGCAGCTGTACTCTGTGAAGAAATGGTACTTGGAGTGAGATCTGGGTCATTTCTGATTTCCCTATAATCCTTTACATGCTTACTTTTCATGCAGAGTAAGGTCCTATGCCATTTTTCTGTGGCTCAGAGCTTCCAGATTCATCACCTCTGCTCAAGACAGGTTTTTGGTCTTGCTTTGCCCCCAGCTACTGAAATTGTTTCCCACTGTTTGATATGAATTCTAACTGTTCCCCAAAGGCGTCTAGATTTTCTATTTTATAAAACTGTCCTAAGTTCCATTAACTGTTTCCTTAGTGAAGTCTCCTGCGCTTAAAAGCTATTTCAGCATGTATACTTTGCAGAAGGTAGTTCAAGCACCTACATTATGCAAATATTTAAGTTAATCATCCTTTTCATCTTTTCTAGCCAGACTCTCAAACTGGTCATTGCAGAAGACTGGATGTTTTTATGGATGCTTTGCCTGGTGTCATGGAGCTAAAGCTAAAACTACTAATTCAAGGACAGAAAGATGCAGTAATTTCTTTCCTTTTCTTTTGCAGTGCAATTTTCCAGAGAACCAGGATGGCTAGAAGGCACACTAAATGGCAAGAGAGGACTTATTCCACAAAATTATGTTCAGTTTTTATAGCTTTGTGCATTGAACGCCAAGAAGGTGTACATGGTATCCATGGATTTTTGTTATAGTCACTTCTCTCCACTTTTGTGACTGCTTTTAATCAACGAAGAGCCTGACTATGGGTTGAAGATCCTAATCTGTATAAAGACATTAAGTGTTGCCAAATATGAATTACAAAAAAAGATTCTTTAAGGGTTGCAATGGGAGGGGACGGACAAGAAAGGGGGATGGAAGGATAGGTTAATTTTTTAATAGGGTGCTTTTTTTCAATTGTAAAGAGCAGTAGTGGTATGTTTGTTTGCAATGCAACTAGCATTTTAAATCAAATGTTTGGTTGATCTGTGACTCAACTATCAGTTGACGATTTTTATAAACTTAGTGTCCTGGAGATCATGAATCGATAAGCAGCATTTTTAACAGAATATTATTTGGGTTTGGAAAATACTGTTGGTTAAAAAAAGCTATCATGCTGACAATTAAATTATGTTTCAAAGTGGAATAGACAGTACGGAACACACACCAGTAAGTAAAATAATAGGTATCAAGACGTGACATTTTTCAAATGTCTTCAAAGAATACATTAGTTTATGTTGTGTGTATGATTTCATTTATTTTATGAAGATAAGACACATGAACTTTTATCACAGACTCCTATACGTCATGGTTCCTTTGCTACTCAAAAATATCACTGTAAATGAAATAAAATGTCATTTGCTATTTGACCTAAGTCATTCCCATGTTGGAGAATACTTTGCTCTGGTTCTGTGAGTTACGACGTGAAGTAATTATTGGCAGCTGTATGCAGTCAGCCTTAAGCAGGCTCCAAAATGGATGGGGAACTTTCCTCACTTTAAATAGGCAACTCTGCAAGCTCAGGCCAAAAGGAAAAGAGAATCTCTGGCTATGATCCTTGTGCATCCTGGAGGCATCTTGTATTTCATCTGTTGTCTGTCTGTCTCGCTCCTCCTTGAGCTTCCCTTTCTTCCTCCCCAGTAACTGTCAATTGTAAGATCTTAATGATACTTCATAGTATCAGAATCCTCAAGCCTCATAATTTGCAGAACTGTTTGAGTAGTAAGAGAGTTAGCCGTGATCATACAAAAAGCTTCCAGAAATCTTGTGGTGTATACATCTGTGCCTTGTCATGAGAAAAAAAAAAGTTACGTGCAGTTTATCACTGATCTTTGTATTTTTCTCTCCTTCAAGTAAGACCCTCTGGGAGGCAGTGGAGAGGATGCAGGAAAATATGACAGGATGACATGCTAATACAGGCTCGCTTATAAATTGGACTCCGTGGATTTTGAGTGATTTACTGCAGATATGCTTAGCTTGCAATTTTTTCTAACTAATGTGATTAGTACACCAGTTAATGGTTAATGCTGCCTTAAGGTTGGGATGGCTTTTTTCCCCCCTTAAGATTTAACTCCATACCATTATGCTGTTCCTTTGCCCAGACTGCATAGACCATTGGAGTACGCACAAATCGTTTCCAGATGGAGCAATGGTGGGCCAAGTCAGTACAGCTCTCCAGCACTAAACCTCATAGCTTGGAGGAGTTTCATCTGGTGTATTCTCGTGGTATTTGAGCAGTGACTCTCTGCCATACAGCTTTCAGGCGATTCTTCTCTTGGCATAGTGGCTAAGTGACCCAAGCACTGAAGATGACTTTTGCACTTCTGTGAAGGAGATCAAGTTCTACAATTTGCTCCTTGACTCAGTGTTAAGGAAATGATCGCACCAGTACATACAGCAACAGATTGCAGGTTTCCTTACTCAGACTTGTTCACATGGCAAAGCACTGTTCTGGCTGGGTATTGTGTCGCCTGGGCCCACAGCTCTACCAACTCATCTGCGGCCTTGAAGAGTCATTCTGGAGGCAGGATGGTGTTTTTTGTGGCCAGACTCAGTTTTCACGGCTACCAGTTGGTGGAAAATCTTCAAAGAAGAGGGAGAATGTAAATCTTTGGTATTAGCCTAGTAGGTGTGGCAGCTAGGTATGCTGGCTTGTCAGATAGTGAAGCAGTGATAACTTGAAGCTTACAAGCTTTGTAAGCCAAGTCGCTTCCATTTGTTCTGTTGCTTTAAACGTGCAGTGCATGTTTGATCTTGTTCTGGCTGCTGTCTTCCAAAATTCTCCATGTATTTCTCAGCTCTAGCTCTGTGGTTTGGTTTGGGTGGGGTTTTTTTTTTCCTTTTAACCGAGGTGGTTTAAAAAGGCAGATATATAGAGAAGGATTAAACGACTTAAGTGTCTCTTCCATCCAGTCCCGTGACCCTGTTTGCCTTTAGGTGACACTCCTGTTACTTCTGGAGCCATGCAGAACACAAACAAGAAGAAAACTTTTCTACTGAGAAATGATACACTGAGCAGAGGTAATACTAATCCAAACTTTCTCACGTCCTAGACGTCGTCTGGAAGGCAGTGGTGTGAGCTGAGCCAGATCAGATCTGGCTTTCAGGCTAACCACACTGCCTCTTAGGAATTTAGTTGTGGTAATGGCTACCCACCATATGGGTTTCCACATCAGCCTGGTCGTACTGATGCTGAGCACAGACTCACACAGCCAAGTAGCCATGGCACGTCTCATTCTTCATCCTCACTGCCGAACAACGCTGTAAACGATGCCCTCGTACTGACTGTTTGGAAGTAGAGATTAAAGGATGCTAAAAGTTAAGATTCGTGTAAAGAAAGTCAGGCCTCTTTCCCATCCTTTGAGATTGTTTTCTTTCCTGAAGCTGGGCCGTAGGGCATGGCACTCGTCTGTCTTTTCCATGGCTTGGTAGATTTGGGAAGAGCAGAGTTAACGCACTGTTAACTTCAGGCAGGAAGGAGGAATCGGCTGTGGAGAAAGCCAGTCAAAGGGGTCTTCTCTTTTGGCCCGGCAGCAGGAGTCGTCATTCTCCGTGGGTCTGGCCTGACTCCATCCTCGCATGGGGAGCTGCTCTCGTGTCACAGCTGTGGGTACAGGTTCAGCTTAATCCTCAGGCTGGGTTCCCCCTCCCTTGCTATGCGCCGGTTACTGCGCTTAGGGGCATGCATGTGTCAGTTTTCAAAAGCTGAGACGCCTGGTAGTGAAAGCATGACACAGGCAGAAAATTAGAGGGTGAATTAGGGAAAAAACCACCTCATTAGGTGCTTTATATGCAAAATGACGTTTGCCTTGCCATCACTGTGGGGGCCAGAGATTGAGTCCCTCAGCCTGGGGATTAAGGTCAAATGCGTTTGCTGAATAATTAATGGAAAAGCTGAGACTCCTGACTAGCTGGGATCAGTAAGAATTTACAGTCTGTGTTAGTCACTGGACAGTGCACAATTCTGCGCCTTGGCCGGGCAGCATTTTCCCTCTGCCGGGTGAAAAACCCTGGGGTTTTCAGGCTGCTGAATGTTGTTAATCGTTGTCCCAGCTGATCTTCATGGCAGGTTTCCTTCTGATACCCAGTCTTTCATCAGCAGTGAAAGAAAAATCTCATTGGCTGATTTATCTGCCCTAAAATCAAAGTAAGTGTTCCTGCTACACTGCTTACAGCTTTTGCTAGCTAAACCTCTGTAATTGTATCACAGAGAAGACTTGGGGAGAAACTTGCGCCTCTGTGCTCTGTTCCTTGTTCTCTTTCTCTTAACCCATTTCACAATTCTTACCTGTTTGCAATTTAAAGAGAAAAGTGGCTGACAGAGGGCTTATGTAGGCTCTAAATGCACCAGTGCTAAACACGGTTTAACAGAAAGTCTTCGCTGGAGTTTCACCTTTTAACCTGCATGAGCCTTGGACATCACTTTCTACATCAGAATTCAACAGTGTGCCCTCATCCGTGCTGCTTGCAGTAACCACAGGTAAGCACCAAATAAACTTCATCCTATCGACATCTACAATTAAAGTGTTCTTTTAAAAACCTTATTGCATGGCATGTTTTCCCTAGCAAAATCTTTGAAATGAAAGGGCATTTTTTTCACTCCTATCTTAGTACTATATTGTACTCATCATAAACTCCCAGTGGCTGTAGATACCTCAAAGAAAGCAGTGTCCCAGCTTGAGGTCAGATTACAAGTTTCATGATGTTTTTAAGTAGTGATAGTGTTTTCTTATTTCTAGAACAGCATATGACAGCTACATCTGCTTGTAAACATATGGGAAATTTTTCTTAACACTGCTGATCCTCTACTATTCTTTTCTTCTGACAATTCAGCAAACAGAAGGCAGGTGCAAGGATTTTTGGCAATAAAAAGTCTAACTTTAAAAAAAAAACCACCAAACAATATGCAGTTAAGTGGTGGTCTTACACCACAGACCAAGCTTCGTGCAGAACTTAGTGGTGAATTTTTGAGATAGATAGGGCACAGAACAAACCAGGATAGCAAGAGTTTCATTTCCCCTTCTAACTATCTTACTGTAATTGGAAAAGACATGATGCTGAGAAGGCAGTTTGATTTCATCGCTGGGGAAACCTTGTGTATATCAAATAGTGAATCCCTATTTCCATGAGAGAAATTCTAACTTTGGTCAGTGGGTACAGCAGCTCCAGGTTAACTGAAACTGGAAGCCAGACTTGTCTGGCTATTGAAGATTGCTGGGTTTGTTTCTTTGAGTGGGACTTAGCTTGTGCGTGTAACAGTATCAGCACGTCATTTGGCAAGCAGAGTTACCCAGGTTGAGTGAACCAAATTCCTCACGGCTGGGCATGCCTTATTCTACAGCGTGAGTAGAGCTTGATGAAACCGAATTTCTAGATGTATGAAGAAAGATGCATTATTACATTGTTACTTAGTATCATTTCTAGATGAGCAGAAGCTTGTCTCTAAGGATATCGCTGCACCAGCACCTATCTGAGATTAAAATGCAAGAAATACTTGCAATCAAACCAGTTTAATTCATGTATATTTGTACAATTTGTATAAAAAAAAAAAGAAAAAAAAAAATAGGTACTTGCAGACATTAACATAAAGACCAAACAATATTTTCTATTTATTTAAAAAGCTTTAAACATACAGAAGCAAACCCCTAATTATAAATGCATCATTATGCATAGATTTTACTGTTTACACCATACTGCTGGCTGCTTTTATTTTTCATCCAGGAATCTATTTAAACTCCAAGAATTCTTAAACATTCCTCTGAGCTTCCTGGCCTCAGAACTGCTGTCTATATCTTATCAAGTCATTGACCTCCAGCTGAAAACATTGCTCTAAAAAAAGAAAAAGTCAGATCTTTAATAAACAATTAAAAGTGCATTAACTGTAGAATTGTTTAATTTCATAAATGTTTAAACAAGTCAGTGAAAAACATCACCCTGTGAATTAGCTTTTTGCATTATTGATTGTAAAGTATCTTTTTAATAAGATTTTGATATTGCAAACTTTAGTCTTTTCTATTTTATTTTGCGCAACTGTTAAGTCGCACGATGTGTAGTATTCCTGAAATACCCACTGCAGTACATTAACACTATTTTACATTTTAACTGTGTATACAATGCTCTTGCTGTATATCCCTGTTCCTTCTTACAACAAAATAATTTAGCTCAATGAACAGAAGCCCACTTCTAAAAGGTGTTTTAGTTTGTCTTGTATTTTGCAGGAGACAAATGCCTATTTCATTCTAAACAAATTCAAAAGAATGTAACTTCCCAGTAGCTAAAAACTAGAGTTGTTGGGTTTGGTTTTTTTGCTGTACACAGGTTTAGATAAAAAAAGTGATGGCTATTCTGCTTAAGTGTCCTTGATAAGAGAATACTGCCTCTTACAACATCTATATCCAATTGTATCTATTACTTCAATGATCTCTAGCAAAAAATAATAATCAATGAATGGTTTCATAAACAACAGGTGATTAAAGTAAAGGATTTATTATAATCTGCTTACAGTTGTTTGCAAAGACAGACATACGTTTTTGCATAAAGATATAAATTGCTTTTTAAAACTAATTTAGTGTGTTTAATTATATGAAGTTTCTGTGAATTATGAATTGTACCAAACCAAGATTAAAAGTAATAAGGTACAAAAATAGGAGCAAACAGACAACAATTTGGACTGGGACAGGCATTTAACAGTGAAGTGTAGAATATGGCTTTGCTATTTTAATCAAGCAAAGTTACTCTGAGACAGAAAAGGAGGCAGTAACTTTGTTAATATAAAAAGCTGCTGCAGACTGTATTCACCCAGAACCTGGCTTTGAAATTTTCTGGTTTAGACTTTTAAAAAAAATGTAAATGAAAAGATGGATGTATGACTGCGTCTTTACTGTAAACAACCAGTCTGCATGCTGTGTATCTCACGTTGGAAGTTTGGCTTTCATATTGCTGTGCAGGTCAGTATTTAAAGATCTGCCTATGAATTAGACTTCCAAAATGCAAATAATATATGTATCTATATACTTATATATAAAAAACCCTCTCTGAATACAGTCTTTACAGATTACCCATTGCATAAGGCAGGTGTCATTTAAAAAGACAAGTAGCACTGACTGTCTTCAGTGCACCAAAGCACACCTCAAAATTTGGACTCAGAAAGGGTGTAGAATTCTTCTTAATTCGACCACCGTTTAAAAGAAATGCTACATTCTGACCGGCCAAGGGACAAACTGGAGCTCAAAAATACCAGTGGCACCCAGAGAGAACACTAGAGATTAGGACTCTGAAAGACTATTCTATTTAAACATGAGCATATGGTAGCAACAATTGAGCCTCAGAAAAGTTCACCTGTCCTCTATTCTACTCCAAAATCTTTTATTTGCTTATAAATTGTGAAATAGTGAAAATGACCTCAAAAATTTTTTTCTTTGCGGTCTTGTTCTAGAGAAAACATTTTTGAGACAAAATCAGACCAACTGAGTTGAACCCGCAGCGTGAACATTTGTCTGCTCAGATGTATTCTGATTATTACAAAAATGTTTACAAAATTACATAGTTTTAGTTTATCACTAAAAATTCGACTCAGCTAATCTGCCCTTATCAGTACCTTACCATCCCTCCCACCAGTACACATCTGTTCAATATACTTACTGTAATGATCTGCATGTTCCCTTCATCATAATCAGAAATCGCTCTCCCCCATCTGAAATAATAATCTAACCTTTTAAGATGTTTTATGTATCCAGTATTCAAAGGAAAAACAAACTATCTGGGAAACCTTAATAAAAAAAGGAAAATCATTCAACATCTTATTCACCCCCGTTCCCCTGAGAGAGGAAGGGAATAGAGGGCAAGAACTCACTGCATCATTACGCTGGCAAAAGCTTTGGAGAGACTGTAATTTGTCTTGTTAAATGAAACCTTCGTAAAGTGGCAAACACAACAAAGTGTAGTTTCCTACAGAAATATGAAGCAGGATTTCTAAGATGTGCTCAAGTCACGTACGCTTGCAAGCGAGACAAAAGGGAGAAAAATAATGGAGGAAAATAGAAAGGCTTAAATACAACTGAAAAGGTTAAGTGTGGTTATTTACAACAGATACTGTAGGATGGTAAATTAGATATGATGCTAAAAAAGGCACAGCTTTCCCTTTCTTAAATACACTGTAAACGGTTCATTATGCATGCAGAACATTTCACTTTACAAAAAAATTACCTTGTTTGTTTAGACAAAGATAGTACTTAAATAGTCTCCAGCAAAATAGAGTTCTTTCAAAAATACTTTCCCATTCATCCTATTAACCATTAAAGATTTTTTTTGTCTCATTTACAAAAGTTCCTTACACCTTATTTCAGGTCCTTCACAATTTATACATACAGCAATGTACAGTACAGCAAGACTGCAAAAAATTATTTGTAAAGCCAGCACAATAGGTACTATAAATTGATACCAGGGCATTTGTTTTCACATCTTATCCTTTTTAATTAAATAGTAAATGGACACTTAACACAGTGTATATCATCTATGATGGGATAACATGGGATAACAAATGCCACAGGTGGGGATAACAGAGTATTCCACACCAAATGTTCTGTTATTACTTTACACGTTAGGGTTTGTGTGTGTGTGTGTGTGTGTGTATATATGTGTGTATATATATAGTTTTTGTTTTGTTTTTTTGTTTTTTTTTTTTTTGTTTTTTACAAGAACAGAATATTAATGCCCCATATTGACTTTACGTTTTATGTGCAAACCAAGGGTAAGCTGTAAAAAGTTCTCATTAGTTCTCGAACCCTTTTAAAACAAGCAAACAATACCAGAAACTACATGGCATATTTAAAACTCCATCTGTTAAAATATCAAAATCAAAGAGTTATTGACTAGATATGGCTTTTCATCCAGAGGAACAGGAACATTTTCTAAGTGTTTTAGGGTTATGGGGTAATTTCCAAACATCTAGGTCTTGCCCCATCCGAGTCAACTGCTTTCCATTCCCCAAACCCTTCACATGATTTTAGACTATTCAGAGACTGCTGAACAAGTGTAAATAGCATGTTTAAAATATGGTTTCTTGGGTCCTTCATGGGTGTGGAATAACACAGGGAAACTTAAGGCAAAGTTCTTCCATTTAAGACATTTTCTATCACTTCCTGTGAAAGTACAGGGGCTTGGCATTCCCAGATTCCACCTTTGGTAGCTGGTCACTGATGATTTCCACCAGCATGGCTGGAAACTCTACTTTCAGTGCCTGAGACTCTCGGAAGGTGTAGAAACAGAATTCCAATAAGTCACTAACAAGCTGAAATACAGAAAGAAACACTTTTTAGGAAAAACACAGAGAATTTTGCATGCAAACAGCAGCTTATCGATAATGGATTATTACCAAGAAATGGCATCTTACTCTGACTTGGCAGTGCATCTGCAGGGGTTAAACAGCAAACAAGAGAACTCAAATCCCGAAGTGCTACTTAAGTCATTAAAAATGAGCTAACTAGGAAAAACCAAGATACCACAGGTTTGGTTTTTCAGCGTAACTGCACGTTTCATTTCACTAACAGGCAACTAGCCATCATGGAAACTATAGGTACTCAATGTCTATGAAAAGAAAGCCTTCTGCCCAGAGGGAAAAGATAGCCATAAACTATTGTATCTCTAAATTTCAGCTGGATACAGGTTCATTAAATCAGATTATTTGGTTAACTTCAGTGTACTCTCCAGGGGCCGCAACCTACAACTGCCAGAGCAGCTGATGTTTTTAGTTCAACAACATGAATGCTGTGTCACACTGTAGCATTTCAGGTTTTATAGCATCGCAGTCCATATGAAATTGTTCATCTGGTAAAGTGTTTCTATTTATATACAAATGCATTTTTTAATACACATACCCCAAACTTTTTTTCTCCTTAGTACTCATTGCACTATAGAGAAGATATTTCGGGAAGTATTAAGTTTTGAAAAAAACCTTAAATTCTCTATTTTTGTAGTGGTGGCCAACAGCACACTTTTGCTTTCTCTCAGTAGATTAAGGATAATGCTGGGACTTTTAATGATAAAAATTTCTAATTAGCTCTTCAATGACAGAGATGGAAGCTTTGCTCTGTAACACCACAGCGACCGAGTTAATCTGTTGGTGCAGGACCACCTCCACCAGCAGAACGAAACTGCACCTTACGCTGTGCTGTGGCACTCCTGTGGCTTCCTCTGGGTGGCAAAGGTGAAACCCTATCACAGTTCTCCCGAAAGGGAACTGACAGCCATTTTGTAATCCTAATAAAGGTGGTCTCCACCTGCAACAGGAACAGGAGCTGAAGTACTAAATGGCATACAGGTACCACGAGCTTTTGGTGTGTGGAAAAAAATACTGCATGTCTTCAAAGCACCAATAAATTTTCTCTGACTTCTACCTTGTCTCAAGTTGCGTTGTTCTCATTTGTCAGTTACAGAGCTTTGTTTTGGTTTACGTGTTGTGGGAAGCTTAATCACACTACAAGAATGAACATTAATTTTGGCTTTTGAGCATTTTAATTTGTTTTGTCTCTTGTGCTATCTCCACATGAAACTGCAACTGCAGCTTATCTTTGCTATAAAACAACACACCATTAGAGCAGGAGAACTCCGAAGACAAAAAGACCTCTTCCGCTATCACCACTCAGGGAATTACTTCTATTTAAATGATAAAAACATGGTAAAGCAATCTTATGGCTCAACCTACAGGCATACAGGCTTTTGCTGGGTTAGCTTTACATAGTACTTTGATACAATCGAGGAGTACTTGTTCATGACCTTTAGTAGCAAGAGAATGTTATTTCAAAACTAGTTTTTTTGGTTGCTGTGATCTAAATGAATGTCCTAAAGCCTTACACTATGTTGGACCCTTTGCAATCTTTAAGAAAGGACAATGCAACTCAGTCAAGGGGCAGAGGCAAGTCAGCTTCTGAGGTGCCCATGAATGAAGTGCATCTAGGTTTCAGTTAGCCTATTAATTTTCATTGCAGTCCACCAAATTACTGCATCGTACAACTGAAGAAAAACTAGAGGCTCTGCTGTGTAAAAATTCAAAGTTACGCACAGCTTAATTTTGATGCCTTATGTCCTTGCAAAGGACTTAAACCACTCCTGCTTGTTTAGTTTATCAAACACAAGTTTGTCATTTCAGTTCTTAACATGTGGAGTTGCACTCTGCAGTAAAGCCCCTGTTAAAGATAGAGCAAATAAAAGTGGACTTCCGGAAGGCAGAAAAGGAAATAAGAAAATACAGGCAGCAACAGACTACTGTCCTGTAGCACCACACACCTTTTTACTTATTTTCAGGACTTCCACAGCTGTTCTTGCAAACCTACAAGCAATTTATGAACAACACAGGGAAGTGCCGAGATCATTCGAACACATGACTTTCTGCTACTGAGCACTCCACGAGTCTGCTGTTGCTTAGTTCATTCCCAATGATCTGGCATGTCATGAAGCAATGCTAATTAATTAAACAGATGCATGCTAAATAAGTAGCATAGACATAATTTGGTTTTCAAGGGAAAAAATTGCTGATGTTCAAAGGTTTATTTTACCCATTAGGAGGAGGTTGTTTCTGCATATACTGTGCCAAAAAATATTCCAAACATAACACAAACCCAAACAAAGTGAAAGAAACTCTCTCTTGGTGTAATCACCACTACCTCCTCCCTGCCTGTGCCATCAAATATCAGCACCTAAGCAAACTAAGCCTTCACCCCAACGTAACCTTGACCATAACCTGATAAACGTACTGCTTTTCCTCAACTTGAACAGGAGCAGTTTCACAGCACTGAATGGAAGTGAGGGGGTTGAGGTCACCTCTGTTGCACTGTCGGCTGTCCTCGCTGTGCTGAAGTCTCGCCTTCTCGGCAATTTAAGCTAATTCCTGCCTCATCACACTCATGTGAGGCCTCTGAATGCAGTGAGACAGGTATCACAGAAAAGCCTACTTTGGAACCTGTTCTGCCGCCTTAGCAAGCTTTTAGTAGTATCAAGTACATATGTATGCCTGGTGAATATGTGGACAGAAGGGGAAATAAATGAAAAATAATAACATTCATGAAGAGAGCATAATCTATTCTCTACAATAAATAAGTTAGCAGTCTTGGGGCGGGGGGGTGTGATCACGGATACTATCATACCATAGCACATTGTGAGCCTCACCACAGAGAAGAAAGGTTAAGTTTACACAGCAATTTGAAAGAAAATACCTAGAACCTGCTATCAGGTCATACTTGGGTTTGGAGCCTTAAGGATAATACATATTCTATACCTATTTAGTCTGCTAAAACTTTTGTTCCTCTCTTTCTTAAGCAAAGTTACCAACTTTAACATACTTGATAATAATCAATCACTTTAAGAAAACGGGAGTATTAGGAAGCACACCGCATGTGTCATAAGGAACACGGGACTGTGGTCAGCATCTTTTTAACTGCGGCCTTAAAAGCTGCATGGCTTTGTGGGCTGGGGAAGCATTTCTAGCACTAATTTAAAACAAAGAGGAATGAATACAGGAGAACCAAAGGCCAACTCAGACATACTAAAATGTAAACAATATGATAAGGTCAGCTAGAGAAGGCTGCAAGACCAAGACCTGAGCCACGAGCAGTGCTCTTTTCTGCAGGCCTGTTCTCGTGCACTTTCAAAGGTACCATCCCCCCGCCACAAGTCCAGCAGCCTTGGTGTGAAGATGCACAGAAAGGATGAAAAAAATCAGGTTCCACAGTTAATTTTGAAATTTGAGTATCTGCCTCTGCATCTCGAGCAACATTTGTCTGATACAGTTTTGATTTATAACAGGTAAATAATTTAGCTAGTCTTTTTCTTTAAAAGAGAAGTTCCCTCTTCAGCAAGGAAATGAAGAAGTTTGCTTTCTTTTGAAATGCACAAGCTCTATCATTGCAGTGACAGCGACTGATACACCACAGGTTACAAGTAAGATAACACAAGCTATCCAGCACCTCTAAATTTGGCTTATGAATTTTCTAGATCAAATATACTTCTGATTGATTGTTCTTCAAAGGCTTGTAAAATCTCTATGCTCCAAGAACTCCTGACTACACTTTACCTGACCGCTTTTACCTTCTACTTCTGGTAGTTTATATTGGAACTGCTGACACCTCCTCCAGTACAGCAGCGTGAAAGGCAACTCTAATTAAGCAGCGTGAACAAAAGCACCACTGTTTTCACAAGCAGTGCAACAGTGACTAGAAATGTATTTACTTCTACAATTTCCAATTATTTCAGCTACTGAAGCACTCTTCTGAAGAGTTACAGCTTAGCAGAGCGCAGACAGTGCAGTTAAGGCCACAACTAAAATAATTCCCATTTCCTCAGGATGCAACCAGGACATTGTTCTTACCGCTGTAGTAGCTCTCTTTGGTGCTGCCAATAAAACACGGCTCGGTACCTTTGCCGGCACTGCAAGCCTCCCTCTGCGTGCGGTGGAATCGGGCCAGTGCCCCGGGACGGGAATTCAGGTAGTGCCTGCTCCTGGCGGGCAGTGCCGGGCTTTGCCCAGCTGGGTCCTGGGTATCTCCCAGAATGGAGACCGCAGCCTCTCCGGGTGGGCAAATACCACTAAATAAATTAATAAGAGCTGGGATCCAGACAAACAGGTCAGAATTATCAAGTCCATGTCACCCAGACTGCTGTAAGACGTGACGGTTCTTCTGCCTGCAAGTGGATCAGCTGTTAGCTATAACCCTTCACCACTTCAGTCATTAATTATGAAGCTTTCTCTCATCACTATCCTACAGAGCGTGCTGCCTTTAAACATTTTCAAGGCTACAGCAGTCTTAGTAATTCTGAGATTTTTACTTAATCAATCTTCGCATTTGTATGCTGTATTAAGCACCTCTGAGAAATAGGAGTATTAATCAAACATCATTTTCTGTTATTAGGGTGGGGGTTCCATAAAATAGACTTTTTCACCCATACTGTTCTTCATAATTAAAAAAATGAATCCTTTAATGAAGTCCCTGAAGTTAATACAGTTACAGTGACCTTTGAGCACTTGGAGAATTTTTACAGCAAAAAGAATTGATTTTAGTTTGGCAATCTCACCATGCCCTTCTATTTCCAGAAATGGTAAGAACCGTCTGATTTGCAAGGGTGCACATTTCTGTGCTCAGTTAGTTTTCTGACTTCAAAATCTCTCACAGTCTCCGAGTGTGGTATGAAAGCCCACAGTCACTTCTCTATCAGGAGCATCTTTGCAATTAAACCTACTGATACAGCAATTAAGACAGCAGTAGGGTAACAACACGATGCTGAGTAACGTCTTCCTATTATTAGCTACAGCTATTACTGGCAGAAACCTCAGTGTTATCATATAAAAATGACGCTCCAAAAACTTTCTCTGTCCCTTTCAGAAATGGGTCTCTGCCCGTTTCCTACACAGTATGGAGCGGGTGCGTTCTCAGAGGAGGCAGCCTTGCAGCTCTTCACGATGCAACTGCGCAGCCTTGGCGACTACCTGCACCGAGCCAGGCTCCCCGAAGGGACAAGCTGCTGCCCATCAGCTGAGCAGCAGCATTTTGCCTCCTGCTTTCAAAACCTGCGTGTTTCAAACTGCGCAGCAGCCAGGAGCCTGCTGCCCTGCGAAGATAAGAAGCGAAGCAGCAGCCGAGGCCAGCCGGCCTCCTTTCCCCCCGGCAGCAAAGAACCCTGGGTGAGCTTGGGACTGTTGCAGCCTCCTGCTTTTTCCCCTTCACACAGTGGATACAAAGCTCCTGCTTCACAACTGGTAAGGTGAAGGAAAACCATTGCCAGCCAGCTCTTGATTATTCCATTACCACTAGATTCCCTTTTGTTCCCAGTCCTATGAAAATCCCACGATGTAAATTAATTATTACTCTTGAGGGCTCAGGACGTAAATTATTCCTCCCCCCCGGGATGGCTCACAGGCTGATTCTCAGAGGTACAGATGTTCTTTGGTGCCACAGTGGCTAATTCCTAGCTGCTTATGAAGTCTTGAACTCAAAGAGTAAAACCTCCCACCAACACAGGGAAAACGAGGTAAGACCAAGGGACGAAGCCTCTGATTACAGCTATGCTGTGTATTTACCTCACGCTAGCAAGGAGCAAAAGGTGGGTAAAACGCATATGGATTAGGCACCAACAGTATCTGACCAGAGGAAACGTGGAACTTATTTCTGCCTGGACAGGTGCATTTATCCAATTTAGGGACTGCACTCATTTCTTCGGGTTTTCTTCATAAACACGCGTGCACTGAAACCACAGCACTTGACACCTGGACGTGACACGGAGAAACCCGACTTGACCTCATTTTGTATGCTTAGAGGATGCATGCAAACCCACAGTATCACACACCAGTGAAGCACCCTCAGCCCTTGGCCAGGGTAAATTTTGAGCCAAGTCTCCCTTGCTCTTCTGATGACGGTAGCGGGGATCTGCCCTCCTCCAACAAACGCTCATTAACTTGAAGGAGAAGAGATCCAACCATCGCAAACTGAGCAAGATGGCCCTCAGAGCAGCGCCTGTCTCCATTAAGGAGCTGGGAATCAATTTCTCACTTGACAGACGCATATTAGCTGCTGCGGCACACACCCATGCACGCTCTTCCATCCTGCTGCTTTTGTAGGGGCCACACTGGGAGCAGGGACTGGATCTAGCCCCTGCGTAAACAGAGAAAATGCCTGCTCTGAGAATTCAGGCACTGGGACTAAAAACAAGGCTCCAAACAGCTCATCAGCTGTGGGACACAACTTCGGCAGATCAGTAGCAGGAGTAAGTGCACCCAAAGGTGTTTGGCAACAGCTGAGGGGCTCATCTGCAGCTTCATATTTGTGGGATTGAGCACCTGCAGAGGCGTATTTGCATCCACCGCAGCATGCCTTGCAAACCTGCCCCTCGAGGATCTGTGCCCTTCTTCCCACTGTCAGCTTTTTCAGTGAGTGTAATCCTGGCGCTCTCAGCCTATGGAAAGATCCACCTCAGCTATAAAGTATTCCCTTCAGGAACCATAAAAAATTAATTATTCAGCAGCATGAGCCTTAAAGAATTTATTTTTGTTTGGCAGAAAATATCAACAAGCAAATGACAGTGCAGTGCTCTGCCTTGCCAAGACAAGGGGAAGGTTCACATTAGGGTTTAATGTCATGGCATCGAAACAAAAGCCCTCTTAACTCAAAGTCTGTTTAGTATCAGCCAGATTGAAACCAAATTCAGCTTTTGTTCTGCAAACCGCCTAACCATACACTACGCTCTCTATATGAAATGAGGCTTGCCATGCAAGCTACAACCCTTCCTGCCAAAGCCAACAGGAGATGCTGAGGAGGATCCAAATGAAGTTTTTGATACCATGTGTAGTACATCTGTTTCCAATGTTCCTGCATGCCGTTTGTCTGATCACATAACGCAGTTCACCTACGTCCAAGCGCAGCATATGCATCTCTCCCTGAAATGCCTATGGCCATTTGTGGGCACAAGACCGAAACCTCTATGTCCCGCGTAGAAAAGTCGGTTGTCCTTGCTACGCTACGGTTCTCAACACATTAACGCACGCAGGCCAGCCACAACAGCAGAAATACAATCCCTCCAAGAAGGAAATACGTTGATTACATTGCTGCCCTCGACGCTTCCCGAAGACACCCACGCCAGGGTCCGTCCACCCGAGGAAGGCTGAGCCACAGCGCAACAGCAAGTGAACGGCAACAACCTCCTCCTCTCTGTCGCCCCGTGCCGAGGGAGAGGAAGGGCGCGCTCCGTGACCCGACCGACCGACGCTGCCAGCCAGCGCCTCCTGCATCAGCAACCGCTGCTTCCACACAGCACCACGCAAATAACGAGCGTTTCGGTGCACGGCAGCAGTGGCGCAAGCTGCACGGCAGCCTGCAGGCGTGCTCTTCAGGCCGAGCGCAGGCGTGTGCACGCACGTGCGCGAAACCGTGTTTATCTTGTCTGCTTGGGATGGGTTTCGATCTCTTATTTTTCAGTTGCGCTTTTGGTGCTTTCAGGCTTTATGGACCATTAAAGAAAGTTGCTGATTTTTTCAAATACTTAAGTGCCTACCTGGCCTTCTTGAAAATTTCTTTTTTCCTCACCTCGGCACTTTTCTACCTGCACATATGTTCGCTGTGTGGATGAATGATTCAGTATACCGAGTAATGTAAAACCACCTTGTTTGGGGTTTTTTTCTTCCTCATATTATATAAGCCAAGCAGACTGTAATTTGATATTCCCATGCACTTTATTTCACATAGTCCTCAGAAAGACTGCTTAAAAATGAGGTTGATGAAAGCAAGTGTGAAGGTGCAAAGGAGCAGTATTTTTTTTATTGTTTATCGCTACGCTCAGGTAAAGTGAACTCCACAAATGACTAGATGCTGCTTTGCTCTGATGGAAAAGCTGGAGGCAGCAGGAGGGCTGAATAAGCATGAATTCTGCACCGGTCCCTTCAGGCGTGCGCTGCAAATGCCAGTGCTGTAGCTACGGCAGCACGTAAACATGGGGCCTCAGCTCCAGTTAGACCTCTCAGCACCAAATACATTCTGATCCTCTAAAATTATAATGGAGTAAGTTAAAAATACATAGGTGACAGCTGAAAAAGCGTTCCTCCTATACTAAGGAATCGAGCAGAAAATTTGCATTTACATTGATAGAACAGAGAAATTCTGCACTAATAGGCAGTGGGGGGAGAAAAGTAATTCTCACATCTCATTAATATTATCACCAATCTAAATTTATTCTGATGGATTTTGAAAACCAAAAAGCAAAAAAACAGTTTTAAAGAGAAGAAATAAACAAGTGCCTTTGTTGAACAAGTCTCCGATATCATCTCTGAAAGGAAGCACTGTTGTGCAGACAACTGGCCTTTTTAACAGAGAATGCTGACAATGGGACTTTCTTTAAAAAGTCCTTTGTAAGAAAGTGCTCTATTAAAACAAAAGTAATGTAAAAATAGCTTAATTAAAAATTAAATAAATTGCAAGAGCAGTCTGCTTCCTCTGGTTAGTTCAGCTCCCAATGGTTAATGCTGTGTTTTGGAAAATGTCTGTAGGACACAGTAGCATTCTCAGTAAGTGCGAGTCTGTCATCCAGTCACCTTAACCACACAAGCACACCCATTTAAATAACAAATCATAGACACTGCCTATTCTGAAGAGGATTAGAAAACTCCATAAATGCAGTGGTTTGTTATGCTGCCCTGAGGTTCAGATGTGAATATCTTGCAAATGATTTTATCACCCATCCCCTTTCTTTCCACTAAAACACTACAACTTCCTTTGCTGGCACGGAGCAAGTGAAACCCGATCTCTGAAGAATGAGCTATTACTGCAGTACTAATAATACTCCCCCTGCCTCCCACTAAGATTTGCAATGTTTTAATGAACAACAGAACAATATTTGAAAAATAATTCCATATGTACATTCTGTAAACAGACCTCAGGCTCTTATACAGATTTGACCTGAAGTGCATTGTACTGTACTGTCTCTACAAAAAGGAAATTTAAGTCGAGTACAAAGAAGCACATTTATAGGCAGGCTCTGAAAGCAAGTTCTGTAGGTTCTTCATGCCGCAGAGTTGCCCACCCGTCCATGCCCACCCAGGATGGAGTAGGACAGTTATCTCCTTTGCTGTAGTTTACCAGTTTTCACTGGGAGGTGATCAGCACGTGCTGCTGGGCTTCAGCCCCTGCTCATGGGACCCCTCCCCTCCTGTCCGCAAACAGGACTGAAGGTCGCTCTCGCTGGCCCTATGAGTCTCCCGTCACTTGCTGCACAGCTCCAGCGAGCACGGGTGCCAGCCCTGCTGGCCCCAGGCAAGGGGCTGCTGCCCAGCGCACTCTCAGGGGACACTGGGGAAAACCCCTCAGCTTGAGATGACCATTACAGCTGGGTCACTGGCTTCCACTGTGGGGACTCCAGGCTCCGTTATGGAGAGCATGGAGATACACCCCTGCTGCTGCTCAAAGCATCTGGCGAGGTAAATCTCTGCACTTACCATTTTACCGGCTAGCGCTGGGTTGCTCCCAACTCAGCAGCTCAACGCTACGGATACCCCTTCTGACATCGCGAGCTGGTCCCGTGCACTAGGCACCTACCACAACCCTTCAGAGTCACTCTGGGCTGAGGCACCAACAGCCTGGGTGTTTTGGGACTGAACTTCTAGTTTCCCATGTCACTGATCACACCTCATACCTGACGCATGTAAAACAAACACCTTGCAGTGGAATCAGACAGGGCGGTAGAAATAACCTAACAATACAGTGAATCTTATACTTGAAAAGCTCAAATACAGCTTCAAATACCCAAGATGGCTCCAAGGTCTTAATATGTCTTTTAAAGTCATCATTATTACAACCCCAGCTGTAGAAGATCACCAAATTAATTCAAAATTTATTAGCACATCAGGCATGTTAGATGCGCGACCCAGTAATCCGGCATCTTTCCTTGAGAAGCAACTCACGGGATGCTCTGCGTGGTGCACTCGCATTGTATCTAACTTAGGGTCACAGCTAACATCACTTTGCCTGCTGAAGAGCCTCTGACCCCACTAATAGTTCTACTGACCTTAAGTGAATCATTGGAGGAACACACTACCATTTAACATAGGAGAAGGCAGCAGGACCCAGCCCTGAATGACTTATATTTTCTTATTTTACTTGGCAGTTGTCCTTGAATTCATCTAAGAACTTCTCTCAGATGTTCCTTTAAGAAGACTTTTTTTTTTCTCCCTTTAGTTAACACAATTAAAGACTACTAGTTTACCTTAATGGAGAGATTTTTGCTTAACTTGTCTGCACTCCCTGAGGAGTTATACTTACATCATGCATGGAGTCAAGAAGTTTAGTCAGTTGGTAGAATCTCTGCCAGCTTTGCCCAGAGTTACTTGGACATTTAGTTACCATCTTCTTTAGTTCTTTAATGTAATTTGCCCTCATTTCTTCAAATGCAGCTTGGCTTTTGAGACCATCCTTGGGAACTGTCATTGAAAAGACAGTCTTATATTAATATTAACTGTATTGCTTATTCTTTTGATGTGCATATTTAAAAAGTTACACTAGTTAATGGAAGAAAGAATTAAACCTTTAAGCAAAGTCCATAATTTTACAGACATTGGTAAGGAATCAAGAACATCATACAGATTTTCAAGTGATTCAAGCATTCTCCTCAGATCTGTGATTGCCCAAGCTGTGGCAAAGGACAAGACAACATCTCAGAAATACAACATATGCTAACCTCATGCTGAAACTGTTTTTAACACAACCCAACCACACACACACACACACACACACACACACAAAGAAGGCAGATGGATCAAGGATATTTTTTTAAGTTGAAGACGTGATTTATCATTCTTGACTGATTCTCCACACTTGACAGAGGAGGGGAAGCTACAGAATTACAGCTGTTATGTGCAGAAATGCTAGACCAAGTAACACGTTTTTATGCCATCAAGTAACATCTAAAATTTCTTTGAATGTTAGTAAGCATCTGTGTAACACCTAGAAGAAACAGAGCCATTATTCTGCATGAAACAGACTATTTTCCAAACAGGCATCCTGACCCAGTGTTTGACCACGACATACGGTTGCAAGCATTTCTAGTGTCCTACCCCAGTTCCCATCTGCCAGAGGGATCATTTCACAAATGGACTAAAAGTAAGGTCTTCTCATACTTTTTACTGTGACTGATACCAGCAAGGCTAATTAGAAAATCAAATACACTGTTTCTTTCCAGACTGCAAATACCATTGCACTCCAGCAGGTTCTGCCGCCAACAGGAATGGCTTATAGGATCAGATCTCTAGGAAAACCCTGAAGAGGTTATTAACAACGTTACACAAAACGTTCTGCTGTTTTAATACCTGGATTGGTTGAATACCGCTTAACCACCAAATATTTTTCTACTCTGCATCTCCTAATGCTAGTCCACAGAAGAAAAAAATACTACACTGTACAGGAGTGAGTTTATTTTCTAAGCAAGCCAGAAAGCTATGTCAGAGAAAGCTAGATGGGAAGTTACTTATTAAAAAAGGAAAGAAAAAACCCAGGTGATCTTCCAATTTAGCTTACCCTGACTTAACATCCTGACAGAAATTGTCTTGTTCATCTGTTCCCATCTCTTTGAAATCCTGTGAACTGCATTCTATCCCATTGCAATCACGTCACAAACATGTAACAACCGCCCAAATGGCTCCAGAGTAGAAGCTTTAAGAAAAAGTACCAGTATCTTCTATCACCAGTATCTGCCAGAGCAATTTAGCAATGGGAAACAAGGAGGAGCTCTACCCACCACGTGAGCAGCAGGGACCTGCCACCATCAAGTGCTGGAAGGGGGCACAAGGAGGAATCTTTGGAAAAAGCCTAGGAGGTAAAGCACCATCCTGCCTACCACTTGGTAAATATTATATATTTGTATTATATACACATAATATTTAATTTTTAAATTCTGGATGCCAAATCTCTCTGTCAGCTAACAGATAAACTGTCTGGAACAGATGTACAAATTCAGTTCAAGCTGAATGAATATAGAGACACCAATCAAGATGAGTAAAGCCATCAGAGCACACTGTGGCCCTTGCACAAAATGCATGGGCTTTACAGTTCCTTTAATGTTTACAGGCCTGTATTCCTATATGCTGCTTAAAGACTGTTAGAGCCACTCTTCCTTTGTCTACTACTATGTATTTTACTGTCCTGTCTGAAAATTATTATACCATCACCCCAGCCAGATTATTAGGAAAGAAAGAAAGACCACAAATAAAGAGAACTCAAGCAAAACATGAAATTCTGGAGGTTTGCCCAGTGTTTCTGATTTTACTTATTAAATGCAGCAATGCTTTTGGCAAGCTCCCAAAATCCATGGTCTGTGGAAAGCAAGAAAACAATTGAGTTGTAATGTGTGGTTTCTTCCACATGTAAATGGAGTGAAACTTCCTTGATGTGGTCATCATGAAAGTTTCAGAATAACTTGTACTCTGCTCATCACACGATTCAATAAAAAATTTTAAATGAAAACAAACCTGGTGTTTTCTGTCATAAGGTTGTATCAAGGTGCAATCATTCCAAACCAGGTCTGCTGCCCTTCACATGACACTGTCTGGGTTTTATCACTGTCTTCATTTCCATTTCACTCTCCTCTCTAACATAAATATCCTGATTCTCCCAAAACTATTTTTAGTAGGTTTTCTAGTGACCGCGGTGTGCATTTCAAAGGGACCCAGCTAGCTAAAGTTAATTGGCCAGGCTGATCTCGCCTAACAGATTCTAGCAATAATTCAAGTCATTAGTTAACACTCTCAAGAGGATAGAATAATAAATACCTGGCTTAAAGAAATTTTGCTGCCTTTTTAGCATGCCTTTAGGCTCTTTCTTCTAAAGATTCTCCCCCTTCAGAGCTGATTAAAAAGTAGCAGAGCCAGATCTCCTATCCAGACACTTTCTCAAGAACGTTTTGGGAGCTAGACCCCCTGGAGCACATCCACAGCACTGCTAGTTGCTTCTGGAAAGACCGCGAATGACAACCTTCAAATAAGCCCATTTACCTCCCAGGGCTACACTGGAGTGTATCAGCTCCTCACAGTCCAGTTTCACCAGCAGACCATTTCCTCAAACCCTTGGTGGAGCGGGACCTGGAGGTCTAACCTCGTGGGCTGGGACACAAAGCGCTCCCCAGTCCGTGTCATCTCTCCCGGTCCCAGGGAGCTGGAACGACTTCAACGGGAGGGAGGGCGGGAGGGAGGTAGACAGCTGAGCCCAAAAAACTTACAGCCCCAGGAGGTTTCTGTTAGCGGATCCAAATCCCCTCCAGCAGGGACGGGAACTGCAGCTTCACATCCTCCTTCAAAGGCAAGTACTTTAAAGACAGAACCACCGGCTGGGTGGAACAGGTGAGGTCTGAGCAAAAGGCACCGCAGACAGGGAGAAAGTGCCCGTCCCACCACCTCTCCTGAAGGGGTTGCCGCTCGGCTTTGCTGGATGCTGCAAATCCCTTCGTAGGCACCTAACTTTGCCTGCAGCCAACGTGCCCACACCACGGCTGGGGACTCGGCAGGCTCCTGGGTGTCTAAATCTCTTGCTGTATCAGCCCGCTCTGGAGTCCTTTAGCTTCAGCGATAAGCGCCTTCCAGTGCTGCACAACTAACGCCTGTCGCTTGCCGTTTATTTCTTCTCTCAGCTTGCTGGGGCAGAAGATGGGTGATGGGAGAAGCAACAAGATCTCAAAGGGTGCGCTGGGCTCCGCTCACCCCTGAATGGGGAGACGGTCTGTGCAGCATGAGCCCGGGCAGCCCCCGGCCCCGGCCACCTCGGGCGCGCGTCCTGCTGCCGACAGCTTGCAAGCGAAAGCCAGAATAAGCGCAGCGGCCCCTTTGATCTGCCGCTCCTCCTCGCCCCACACATTGACCCCACATCCAGGCTCCTTCTGCTGGGGGAATTCTTGCCTGGTGAGTTCACTGAAGTGACATCACGAACGCCCACCAATCAAGCTGATGCATTATCTCATCATGATGTCACTGAGTGGACCCCACAAAAAGGAGCATGATTATACAGAAGAAGGATTGTTTACAGGTAATTGGCCTTTTCATCAAGACTGAAGGAAAAGTAATGTACAAACTGCCTGTGTATTTATACAATTGTACTGGGACAGGATTTTTTCAGTATTTTCAGTAAGATAAGATCAAGAGATCTGCTAATTGCTATACAGTGCTGTAACAAACACCAAGATGTAATTTTGTATCTTAAGAAACTCAAAGCATGACACTCGAGAGAAAAATAAAGCATGCACTGTCATTTATTAAACATTCAGAGCCCTGTAAAAGGGCTTACCATTCTCAATTCACTTGGCATTGGAAAATTACCCATTTTGCGGTACAGGCAACATACATCTTTTGATCTTGAAGGTGACGTTATGTCACCCAAACCGGTGGCTCTGAGTGTTGAGTGGGGATTTCTCCCCAGTCCCCACACCTGTTCCACTTTCTTGGCATGCTTGGCCGACTCGAGCAGTTCCCGTACAGAGAGGGGGGCCAAAGCCCCTTGCCCAGCCACTCCTGTCCTTCCAATACATATGACACATTCAAACTGCAAAGACATTTCCCATGCTAATGGAGAGTGAGATCCGCAGATAAACCCTAAGACATAAAACCAGGCTTATTCCTGCAGCCTTGCTGGAAACGGTTTAGCTCTATTGTCACATCAGTTAAAATCACTGCACCTCTTTGTGAGTCGGAATATTTTCAAGTATTCCCATGTAATCATGAAGCTAACTTACCTGTGCTTAACAGCAGCAAAACTTTCATTATAGTGTACTCCTCAAAGCTAAGCTGCAAGCGAACAAACTGCAAACTGATCTGGTGCATCCCCTGGCACAGTTCAAACATAGCAGACTGGCGCATCCGTTCCCTGCAAAGAGAAAGAAACAAAATCCAGAAGATAAATACAGGAAAGCGCAACGTGCACAGGGCAGCCCACGCGTGAGGAAAGCACGGTGCGACCTGGAAACCAAGCACTGGTTGCACAGAGGTCAGTAAGACACACCACAGCTGCAAAGTTCAGGCTAGGTAAGAGAGCTGGGGACTGCAGAGACGAAGCTGGAGTCCTGCCAACCCCGGAGGGCTGCCTGGTCCCCGTGCTCCCAGGCTGGCAGAAAAACACACTGCCTGGGAGCTTTGGGGGACCCGGGCATCGCCTTGCTCAACTCCTACACCATCTGCAATGGATGGCTGAGTTCACTTCGCTACCTGGCAGACCACAGGCAGCATTAACATCCACCCCCCCCTAAAAGGAACAGAAACAAATGTAGTTCGAGTTTTATACATGGATGATGTCAATGAACCGGCAAACATGTTTTAAAATGTGTTTGAATTGTCAGCGTTTGTTCGGCTCTGCCCTGGCTGACAGAAATAAGCCTGCTGAAGGGGTCAGAACCGGCACAACAGGGGAACCTACACCCATTGCACGTGTGTTTTAAATGATACATCCCCCATCCGTTGACCTACGGGTGGAAACGGGTTTCAGAATTCTCTGGTGCAGAGATAAAGATGGGGGAAAGGATGGCCAAGGAGGGCTGACAGCCTCACACCTGCAGCCCGCACCACTCAGGGCTGCCAGCCGTGGCCCCAGCCCAGCAGCCTCCGAGACTGCCAGCAGCCACGGACAACAGGAAAACCTACGGCAAAGAGCTCCGCTGCCCACCGCCCGCAGTCGGGTCCACGAGCCAGCAGGGCCCTGGGATCAGGGATTTCCACCATGCCAGCAGACATCTTGACTCTTCTCATCCTGAATAACACAGTCCCATAAAAATACGGCTGACAGGTCTGGAAAACGGGGAAATGGTTTAACATGAATAAAATAAAATGCATGATTTCATGTTACTGCCTTGATGTCTGCTGAGGAATCTGAAGTTAAGAAACAACTGGGATGACCACTGCCTCAGCCAGCAGCACTTACGGATCCTTCCCAAGTAACCTCCATTTCAAAATCTCCAATTACTACTTTTCCTGAAAATGCAACAGGTCTAGCTCCAAGGATGAAAGCGTAGGAGCAACAAGGAGAAATGATATCCCAGTCACTGAAGTTCTTGTTAATATACTATGCTGGATCTCGTACAGGGAATTCTTAGTCAAATTGTTGCAATGGTCTCTTATTCAAACACTGAAATATTAAAAAATCCTGTATGTTTTTTCCTAAAATAATAATCTAAGACAGTCTGGGATAAAGGAGTATATAATAATACAATCTCATTCATTAATACAGATTTTTGCCTGTTAAATTGTAAAATAATAAGGATACATGACTTGTATCCAGTTTACTCCTCTTTTTCTTCAAGTATACTTTGATACGCTTAGCTTCAGACCCTATCTCTCTTCTCTGAGGCAACCCCAGGCTAACCTATCCTGCACACATTTCAGGCAGAATTAGTTAGGATTTTGCTATACTTCTAAAGCTGCTATCCCAAACCACAACAGCTACAGCAAACACTCACTGAGAATTGCCTGTCTCATTTTGAAACTATGATATATATGTGGGTATTTAGACAAGGCGCTATAATTGTTCAGTGACCACTACTGTTTTGGTTTTTTTTTAATTGCTCAACAACAATTGTCTATATGTCTTCAAACATTTTTTCACATAATTGGGGAATTGGATGAAGTTCAGCTAATTATTTTAAGCAAGCAACTGCCTTTTCAAATATACAAATTGGCTGGTGAAAGAGAAGAATCATACTGTGTGCAAACAAAGACTGATGTAATCTTCCTGGTGTTTTATTTCACTACTGCCAGAACAGATTTTATTTTCCTCCTTAATACTAATAAAGTGGACTCCCCATTGTTATATGGGCTCTGCACTTTTCCCCCACTCCACCCTCTTCTTGAGACTAAGAACTTCCAGCTTTTTTTTTTTTTTTTAAATTTAATAGTAGTAGTAATGCCATGTTTGTTTAGTTTTATTATGCATCGTTGACTGCAGGGAAGAAAACGAATAGAAGAAAATAGTCTTCAAAGGCTTTGGATGGTGACTGAAATACCACTTGGCCCTCTGTTTGAGAAGAGCAGCCTCCACTGCTGGGTGCATGCAGGCACAAGCGCCCAAGCCCTGTCGTGCGCTGCAGAGGACTTAGAGACGCCACTTGCACACTCAACACCGGTCGTGTGCTATGAACGCACACAGAGTGACCCTGAGTAACCGGGATCGGGTGAAACAGGAAAGGATTTGCAGAATTAAAAGATGTCAGATGCACACAAACGGGCATTTCTGAAGCTGCTGTGCCTGGGGTCCCGCTCCAACCCTGGGTCTGCCTGGGAACGGTAGCCACCGTCCAAGGCTTGTGGCCAACCCAGCACAGCAGCACCTGGATCCGTCCTGGTGTTTGGAGGTGCCCTTAGCATGGATGACTCCAGTGCGCCAGGGATGGGGGCTCCTTCACGCTTGGCTACCGCATGACTCAGCCTACCCCCCTTCGGGGACGTCACCCTGAAGCAGGCTGAGGTTCTCCTGCCTGACGGGTCGTTACTGCCCAGAGACCAAACGGCTGCAGGCACCTCTGAGCTGACCCATAGACAGCTGGGGAGAAAGACCCCAGAGACTGATCTCCCTCCTGCTGCTCTTGCTGCCCTCCCTCTTCCCAAAATGACCAAAGCCAGGCCTAGGACACAGGTAACGGTGATTCCCAACTGACCTCTCCCAGGAGGCTCAGAAGGATACGTACTGAAGTTGAAAGGCAAATGATTAATAGGAGACATTTGTATTTTAAAAACCTACGTTTTAAGGCACATCTCAGACTGCTAAAGACTAGCAGGATTCAAAACAAGAACAGTCTATTACATCCATTATTACTTTTGCAGGACACCAAAGTTAGTTTCTCCAGCCTCAGAACATAAAGCAGCTGCCACCATCCCTGCCTGTGTTTGACCTCCACAGACACGAGAAGTGCCAGACCTTTCATCTGATACCACAAGCCGCACAGCAAATAAACCGAAACATTTTGAGGTTTTGTCTCAGGTTTCTTATGCTTTCACTAAACAGTGTGGCAAAACACTCTCTGTGACAGATAACCTAAAAGTATCCTGACTCAAAACCTTTTCTTTTTTTTTAACATTGCATTGCACTTTTTGTGACATTTTACTTTTTCTCTCTTATGTTTTTCTTTGCATTTGTTTTGCTTTTATATGATTGCCTAAATAGAAGAACTGTAGTAAAAGTCAGGGTTTTTTGACTGGGCTTTTTTTTTTTTGGTCTGTCTTTTAAATATTTTGTCTTTTATCTACTTAAAAATATTGATCTGTAGTTTACCCTCAAGGAAAACCTGATGGCATTGTTTGTAGTGAGATAAAAATTATACACAGGACTAGTTACTCAGTAGTTTATTTAACATACAGCAAACCTCTAATTTCAAATCAGTTTCCCTCCTGAAAAATCAATTCAGTTGATTTATTACTTACTTACAAATTATTACTAACTACAAATTGTGGTAGTTAATTCATGACTGTTTAATGCAAGATAAACATTTTGTGGGAGTTTACAGTATTCAACTTTGCATTTGATTTTTAACCCACACAGTGTAAAATAAGGGGGCACAGAGCTTTTGGAAAATTCAGATTCTGACATCACAGACATCCTAATACCATGAGAGTAACAACAAAATAAAGCAATAGAAATGTCTCATATATTTAAAGAGATAAGGCACACAGAAATTGGGGCATGTCAACATAACATGAACAAAGTTATTTCTCCCTTACCAAATGTCTCATCTAAGAATAAATACCATGAAGTCAACAAAAATGCCATTACCACCATGGGGACAAATTAAGACAAACTTCTGTGTTGCCTTCCACCCTTCCTTTTTTTATCTTTTTTTTTTCCCTCCCTTAAAGGGGAGGTGCGGGGGGGGGGGGGGGGGGGGGGCAAAAACCAAGCAACTAAAACCAGTTCTATCTGACAGAGCATATAAACTTCTCAACATGGAAAATGGAGAATGTTAAAGATCTGGAATATAAGGGCATGTATCTTTATGGGGACATTTAAGAAGGTAAGTACATTTAAGTAATAAAAGGCGTGGAGCCAAAGCTCTGAATCCGCTGCGTGGATACGCATTCAAAAGTGGTGTCATTAGCTCAGTTTAGCTTAATCCTCCTTCATAATAATATGCTTTAAACTTTACACCTTAAGTTAATCCACCTTAAGTTCCCCGAGTGTCTCCTTACAGGCTTAATTTAATGCCCGGCTCACATTCTGCCTGACCTTTCCCGCAGCCACAGCACTGTGGTCAGGCAGAGTGGCCGCAACCAGCCCATTCCCCCAGCTACTGCTCTGCCCAATTTCCATCTGCTCCTGTAGAGCTGCTTTGGCCAGGGGTACCTTGTGTTGCCTGGTCACCGAGTTGATCACCACATCCCCACCAGAACTGAACCGCTGCTGCTTTTCCCTCCTTTCCCCTGGGAGGAAGACGAGGAGGGTACCTCCGCCAGTGAAGCCCTCCAAGGCACCTCAACCGCCTTGGTGGGAAGAGAGGTTTTCGTTCCTGCTGTCGGGTTTCTCTCAATGAACCACAGCAAATGCGTTTCTAGTTGAGAGACTCCCTGGTACTTCTGAGGTCGTCTTCTCTTTCCCCCCACTGGGATCTCCCCTCTAACCCCACGCAATCTCTATGTCCTCGCCTCTCTCATCTCTGCCACCCTTATTCCCAAATTGACTCTAGATCTCCAATCTTCCTTCCATGGGCAGGCTCCATGGAGACCAGCTCTGAGGTACCAGCCCAATACCTCAGCCTGTTTCAACCTCAGCACCTATGCACCGACAGCTGAATACACAGATGAGAAAGCAGCAAACCAACCCAGCTCCTCCTATTCCCCTGCTCCACGGAAGTAGCCGTCCTTTTACGCAGGGGCAAGCGACTAGGCAAATGGCTTGAGCATCCGGCCAAAAAGGGACTGGTGCCCCAAATCACAAGGGATGAGCCACCCAACTATAACAGAGATGTAGGATTTGAGCAGTCACACCGGGGGAGGAGGGATGGTTTAAGGAAACTGTTTAAGACTAGGCATCCTAAATACCAAACCAGACACATATCTCATTAATACCCTTATGTGACCTCCACACAAACCAAACAGTGACATCAAAAATTGTGAAACTACAGGCACTTTGTACAGAAACAACCCGTTATGAATGAGTAACTTACAATTTATGAAGTAATCATCAAGCCTAGTATCGTAAATCTCCTTGTTGAGGATGGAAACTGCAACTCAACTGACTGTAACCAAAAAGAGGAACCCACGCATCAAGGAATATTCACTCACAAGCAAAACTCAGCCCCAAACCAAACCTGATACCATGTTTTATTTACTTTCTCATAGATACTATTCAAAGCCGCAGCACAAGGCATCTTCCTAAATTAGACAGGGAAGCAAAGAAAGGGAAAGCTGTGCTGCGTGTTTTGAAGTTTCATCAGTACTCAGGTGGCTTGCTGATAATCTCAAGAAAAACTGGGCAAAAGTGTCCCCTTTCACAGCACCTCAGAGGAACAAATGTGCAGCTGACTTAGTCCCTTGGCCTCTGCAGCTCAGAAAAGACCAAGCAACACTTGTAGCAAAAGTCTGATGTCAAAGACATTCTTTGTGTTTCCTGATTTTATGTTTTCTTCCCCTATAAGAGCTGTTTCCAGTTTTATAATCAAGAGCCTTTCCTTGGCTAGACTAAAACCTGTATCCATTTGAAGCCTGTCCATCATTCAAAATGATTTCAGGGAAATTCAGAAAGCACATTACACTGTGACAAAACCAAACCAACCAACCAACCAAACACAACCCAACAGGAAAACCTGCCAAAGGCCTGAAGGTCAAGACCAATTTGGAAGCCTCAGAAAGCAAGGTATGGTTTCAACTGTGCCAGAAGGGGTCACTTTGAACTTGGCAATGAGAGGAGTGAAACACCACCAGACACCTTTAGGGTAAGGTAGGTGAGCTGTGGTTAAAGGGGGGAAAAGACCAGGGACACTGGATCACAGAGTCCCTTGTTCAGCTGCTCAAACCATCTAATGAGAAAAGCCCTTTGCCTGAATTATCTTACCTGCCTTAGGAGGGGTTCACTTGTCTGGAAGAAGTTTTGAGGTTCTTGGGGAAAGAAAAGAATAAACATATTATTATAACAACAATTTACTCTTTCTTGAGGGAGTATTCAACTTCAACAGCTTGATCATGAAGAACGGTGGGAACAGAACACCACTACCTAGCACAAAACTGAACCTATTCTTCTGTGCGAAGGGGCAATCACTGCACTGCTTTGTGTGCGGCGGCATGGGGAAACACTGTGCATCATTCTGCTCAATGGACTGTACAGAGACACCTGTTTCCCATCTTGAAGCCATTATAAACGCAACCAGAGTCAGCAGTACCGGAGCACCATCATTAAGTTATTGCACTGATCAAAACCCAAGCCAAAATACATGCAGAATTCAGGGAAAATTCAATTACGACTTTTCATTCAGCACTTATTTCTTATTCAGCACTTTCTAATCTGCTCGTTTTGCAAGCCACAGCAGAGAGAGACAAAAACATACTCCCTTCAACATGCTGCCTTCAACTCTTAAAGCTTTAGAGCCATCTCCTTCCAGGAAGGAAAAAAATACCTGTTACCTTGCATCAATGGCAAATGCAGGTACTCAATCCTGTTGAAATTAATGGCAGTTTTGTCATCAGTTTCTACTGGAGAGAAATTTGGGTCATGCCCATTTTTCCTTTTAACTTGTCAGTAAGCCAGCAGAAATAAATACCCCATCTTTGGCACCACGAGCGACCTCCTCCTCCTCCTAATAAGGCAGCAGATGCTCTCCCTAAGCAGTAAGGGAGAGAGAATTCAACCATTACCCTGCAGTTGGTTAAACTGCCATGGATAAACACAGCCTGGGAATTAGGTGGTTTATCCAGGGAAGTGTTAGCCTAGAGGTAGCATAAAGGTGACAGCCTCAGATGACCACCCTGCCACCCTGCTACACAAGCAATGGTGCCTGCCACCCTGCTACACAAGTGATGGTGGATATCAGCCAGGTTACAACGTCGCAGCCCCTGGCTGCCTGCTCTATCGTGCTGCTGGAAAACACTGTCCTCGTACCAGGCTCAGGGAAAAAGCCAAACCAAACCAAAACCAAAGTGTCATTGCCTCAGCCCCCAGCGACAGTGTGGGTTTTCAGCATACTCCTACATTCTCGGGCCATTTTGGCTGATACCACTGAACTGCCTGATGCAGCTATTGCCCATGTACATGCTCCTTCATACAGGGGCAGGCAGGTGCCAGCAGTTGTGTCTTAAAGCAAAGCTGCCACCAAATGTCACGTCAGCTCCTCCTGCTGCCCACAAATCTCTCTGACCTGTCCTACCTGACTTTAGCAACTACCGCCAGTCAGCATTTCTTCGTTCTACCTAGAAGGTGGGGAGAAAAAATCTCTGTGCCCTATTAATCTGACGCAGTAGCAAGGCCTTGGCACTACCTTCTACTTTGAAAATAAGGAGGTTTTATGGTGAGATTGTCCTGCAGCAGCCCCCTGCTGCTGTGTTCCTGCAGGAATCTGACATGCAACAGGAGAAAGCTGCTCCCTGCAAGGAAGCACAGCATGCAAAAAAGACTTCTACTCTACAAGTTGCTGAAAGAGAAGTACTTCAGAAATTATCTCCCCCCCCCCCCCACCAACCCTGCCGCAAGAACGTGTGATCCCACCGTTGCCAAAGTAAAACATTTAACCCCACAAGCTTCTCTCCAGGTGACTGGGATGCTGCAGACTGAGGGGTGTGTAGCTGGGAGCACTGGCATTACAGCAATGACCTTGGCAGAAGAAGCTGCTAAACCCAGGACAAAACAGGGGTTAGACTGAGGTCCACCAATGCTGAACACCGATAATCAGACAAGGAAGGTCATTTCACATGAAAACAGATCTACAGGCATAGATGGTATTTTGTGGGCTTTACCCTCCCAGGCATACAAACTTGGCAATTTTTACACTGAACTTAAAGAAGTCAATTCTGAAAATCAGTTTTCTCCCAAGAAAGTCCTGCTGGTGATTCTAGAGAATACAATCCCAGGTAACTGATACTAAGAAATTTAGAGCTGTTTTAAAGTTTCAGCTAAGTGTCCTCCTGTTATATGCCTATCAACAAAGGACCTGGCAACAGCTTGTGGATAATGATCGCCAAGGAGAGTTTCAACTCCCAATTGGTAACAGAGAACTTGTGCTAAAATCCAACTTAATAATCACCCAGTTATGTAACCCTAAAATCCCAAGCACATCAATAGCAAAAAAACCCAAACATCTGCTGGAATTAACAGTTAATCATGCAGTTAGCAGAATGCTGATACCAAATACTCTCTTTTGGTGTGCAATTGCATTCCAAAAGAGACAAATAACAGTTTAAATGAGAAAAACCATAATTATGCCTTTACCAAAATGCTTTTTCAATACCATATTCAATAATTAATGATGATAATGTACACACGACAATAGATACTCTTTTAAAGTTCAACAGAGAAAGGTAGCACCAGCTAGAAAAGGTGCCCATTAGATATCATTTTATATATCCATTATGCCAGGGCTCACTGTCACTTGCAGTGGTTCATCAGCAAAACTACTGCTATATTCCACATGCAGCAGCGTTTCGCCTCTTGTGCCAACAATGCCTCAGAAATCAAGACTTTGCTTACGCTGTCATGCAAAGCCTGGCATTTTCTGGAAGTCGACCGAGGCATTCTTCCTCTCATACCAGTTTAGAGAAACTACTTCCTAATTTTTCTTTTAATAGGGAAGATTAATATTTAACTCTATAGGAAAAGAAGTGAAAGGAAGTACTATGCATGTGAAAGGCATCTGGAGATGCCACCAAACAGCTCACTGATGTGCAGAAAGATTAAAGCAGCACCACGTTCAGACAGACACTTGAAAGGAACAAACCTCTTCTCTATCCTAGCCCTTCCTGCCAAGGACCTCGAGAGAAGTGAAGAGACCCTCCCAAAAGGCTTGTGGTGTCCCAAAGTCATGCTGAGACCGTACTAAGGGAGCATAATTATGTCAAGTTAAATGTAAAATCACTGGGCAAGTCTTCATGCTAAAGTCATAAAAACTAACAGTCAACCCCTTTCAAACACATCACAAGCTGGAAACCTGCCAGAACATCCACTGGGCCAACAGATGATCAAGATGAAAAAGAAGTGTTTGAGAAAGATCAGGCCATACCAGAAAAGTTAAATAAAATCGTTGCATCAGTGCTCTCCATAAAGGTGTCCAGGAAGGCTCTGCACCAGTCTCCCTTCTCAGTAAGCAAGTGTGAGAACTAGTTTCAGATTAAAGTGTGAGTAGAAGAGGGTTTAGAAAGAAAAAAAATACAGTAAAATGAATAGTAATAAATCACCAAGACCAGATGGCATCCATCCATGAGCTGTAAAGTAACTCAAATATGGAATTGCCGAACTACTAACTGTGCTGTGCAGCTTATTGCTTAAATTGCCCTTATAAAAGGCGTGGAAGGTGACAAACGTGACTGATTTCTTAAAATGGGTCTGGGAGTGGGGAGGGAGCACTCAAGACACCAGAGGCTAGTAAGTCTCGTTTCTGTATCTAGCAAAGCGATTGAAAGAGGAACATTAATAGATAAATAAATATGCTACAAGGGAAGAAAGCGCAGCTTTGGCAAAGAGAGGTCACGTCTCACAAATCTGTAAGAGCTCTCTGACGATAGCACGAGGATGTTCTGGTTGATACAGGCAATGTCTGTACGACGGAAATGCTTTGCACATGCCGGGTCTAGCTGCATCCCACGGCCATATGGGGTGAAACCTAAGCAAACACCAACCCTCTCCTCCTCCTCCTCCTCCTCCTCCTCTCCTCTGCCCTGGTTTCCACACAAAGGAAACTGGGGCATGCAGCTTGGGTATGGGCTGCAATACTGTCTGTCAGCGTGCCAGCATGGGTAACTACTGGGCTAGGACCTCCTGCACACTGCACTTTGCATCAGGAGGTATGCGGGGGTGCAATCATGGCCAAGTTGGATTTTAAAGCTGTTAGAACGATCTCCTGAAAGCTCTTAAAGAGAGCTTAGGGATAAGGAGGAGTGTTCTTCATGGATTATTAGCAGCTTAAAAATAGGAGACCAAGGGTAATAATACATGGACATCTCTCACAAGTAATGGAGGTTACCAGGGAAGTCTCACAGAGCTCTGCACTGGGGCCTGGGCTGAAAACTGTACTCATACATCATCTGAAAAAAAAAGACCTACGGAAGTGGCAGAGCTTGCTGATGACTCCAGACAATGAAATCAAGAACTGCCTGTGAAAAAGAGCTGAAAAATCTCGCAAAACTGTGTGGCTGACTGACAAAATAGAAGGTGAAAATCACTAATTGCAAGACAATGCAGACATTATAATCATCTTCCACCCATACACACAAAATAACTGGCTCTAAATTAACAAACATCACACAATAAAGGGACCTAAGCGTAACTTGGAACAGGTTTCTGAGGATTCTGTCTTTTGAAAATGCTTGCTCAGTGTTTACTAGTGGTCAAAAAAAGCAAAGGGAAAGAGAAGAGTCAAGAGCAAGACAGAAATTGCAATTTTGCTACTGCATAAATCCACTGAGCTCTGAACACAGCATGTCAGTCTGGTCTCCTCCCAAAATTAATACAACAAGCTAGCAAGCACTAAGGGAGGAGATAAGGATGGCTGGGGTAGTAAACAACTGAAATACAAGGGGAGATTAAATTGACTAGCTGATTCTTCAGCTCATAGAAAAACGATGGGACTTGCCGGAGATCTATAAGTGATAAATGGCATACACAGGATGAAAAGGAATATATCTACTATTACTACAAACACAAGAATGAAGTGGCACTCCATTAAATTATCGACTACCTGCTTTAGAAACATCTCCAACAAACAAATATGCATAATTAAATTGCAGAAGCGACTGCCACAGAACATTTTAGTTGTCAAGATTATAAATGTATTCAAAAAGGTATTAGGCAAATTCACAGAAGAAAGATACAGAAGGGTTATTAAGCACAATTGTCCGAATGCAATCTCCCATGCAGAAAGTACCTAAATCACTGACTGCTGGAACAGGCAAATGAAGAAGTATCATTTTACCCTTGTCCTGATCTTACGCTTTCTTTGCAACTGGCCAGTTTAAAGGATGAGAAGCTGTACTAGATGGACCTTTCTTCTGACAGTTTCCATGTTCTTACGGATCTCCTTAGAACTACTTTATGGCCTTCTTTCCTTTACAGTTTCACAGTTTTAAATGAAACACCCGAGAAATTTAAGAAGTGTTTAGAAATAAAGGCATTAAAAGGCAGAGCCTTTAGAAATTTAGGCGAAGGAGTTGAATATATTGCTTTGCCCAACCATTGACCTGTTTACAAAGAAAAAGCAAAATAAGACTTGGAAAATCTAGCTGAAGCATAGTACATCTATTATGTACAGGTATGACTGTAGTTCTTCAAAACTTCCTTCTGTGTCTGCACTATTTTGGGGTGGGTATGTAACAAAATCCTTTCACATACTTCTCTGGATGGGAACTGAGCTGCATTTTATGAAAAAGTAAACAACAGTAACAACTTGTATAAAAAATTTACTGATAAAGATATCCACTTCTCATTGCACTGACAGTTTAGATTGTACGAATGCAGTACGCTTCGAAATAATATATGCAAGCAAAAACCACGCAGGATGGAATATCAAGGAGTGCTTGCCGACCTTTTAATAAGATGAGTGATATCACACACAATTTATTCGTGAAGAACGAACATTGACAACTCTTATCAACAATCATTGCAGCAATACTAATTAAAGATGAGGGATTTGGAGACTGTCAGATGAAAGAGATTACAAAAATGTACCTAAATTTAGACACTACAGTATTAACAGATTGCAAAAGAAAACAAAAGGGTTAACAGACATCATCCTGCAAAATGTAAATGGGGAATAGTAAAAAACAATTGTTTCTATTGTTTAAAAAACAATAGAAGTTACTTATTGGCTTTATCACCACTCAAAGATGATCATAGAACCATAGAATGGTTTGGGTTGGAAGGGACCTTAAAGATCATCTAGTTCCAACCCCCCTGCCATGGGCAGGGACACCTTCCACTAGACCAGGTTGCTCAAAGCCCCATCCAATCTGGCCTTGAACACTGCCAGGGATGGGGCAGCCACAACCTCTCCAGGTAACCTGTTCCAGTGCTTCACCGCCCTCACAGTGAAGAATTTCTTCCTTACATCTAATCTAAATCTACCCTCTTTCAGTTTAAAGCCATTACCCCTTGTTCTATCACTACATGCCCTTGTAAAAAGTCCCTCTCCGGGTTTCTTGTAGGCCTCCTCTAGGTACTGGAAGGCTGCTATAAGGTCTCCCCAGACCCTTCTCTTCTCCAGGCTGAACAACCGCAACTCTCTCAGCCTTGTCTTCATAGAGGAGGTGCTCCAGCCCCCTGATCGTCTTTGTGGCCCTCCTCTGGACTCGCTCCAACAGGTCCACGTCCTTCTTATGTTGGGGGCCCCAGAGCTGAACACAGTACTCCAGGTGGGGTTTAAGTAACCATCCCTCCCCAAGGTACACAAGGTTAAAAAAAAAATCTGCTGTTCTTGAATATTGAGCTTATTTTGTTACGTTTATCTTCCTGCTGTTACCATAGAAATCAGAATACCAGAAAGACTTATAGGCCTCGTGCAGGCTTCAGCACCAAAAGGGCACAGAGAGGCAGCTGCATCCTTGCACTGCATTACGCAACTCCACATCCTAATGGTCCCAGCTTCCACAAGTATATTACGAGAGGATATTAGGAACATAATGAAAAGACAATGAACATGCTATTTACTAATAAAATACACATAATTAATAAATGCAGATTTTAAATAAAATCGTAGCTATTCAGCCGAGCTACATCTTAATTCTTAATTTTACGACTTTCCTCAATGTTACAAAATCCTTTGCCCATTCACATCCCATGACAACATTAGCACAAAACTTCACAGAAATCCCCATGTACTGAAGCTGTTCTTCCCCCTCTCTCTACCTCATTTGCTCTACATCAACCTTCTCATGTGAAAAATGTATTCCCTTTTTCCTTTATTGTTAATATAAATCTCTGTCTGCTTTTAAAACTTCACGCTTGGGGCAATTACCAAAAGCATAGCATGAAAGATCCTCGAAATACCACATTTTTATTTAACTGAAAGTTAGATCTTACACTTAAATGAAGGATTTATATTAATTTGTGGAAATCTTTGTTAGTTTGTTAAACTACATTACATACATAGTATTATTGGGTTATTCAAGAACATCTGGAGTAGATGATTGAATTGTATAATGAAAAAGCCATCCATACTGCAGCACTAACTAGAAAAGTGGCCAGTAGTGTCACAATTGCCCGAAAGGACAATAATGAAAGGACAGCCATGTCTTAGTTCACAATCCACAGCCTGAAACTTCACCTTACCAGACAAAAGCACCAATATGTCAATCGGTATATTCTGCTCTTAATGTTTTGTACATAACAGTCAATAAACTGCAGCCTCTACAGAAACCTTTTCACTGTAAGGATTGAGCTCCACATGATGCAATACAGTAATTTCAGAGATGGGAAAAAGACATCATTGATCCAAATGTGTGTGAAAACCAGCCCCAGATTTTAGACTCGGATTTTCAAGTTCATTTCAATAATTTTGGGTGCCTCATGCAATGCCTAGTGCTGTTAAAAAACCTGCAAGCCCTTGACTAGGGCAAAAATCTCTGCAAAAACCAACAACAGTTAGAAGAAAGTACAATGGCCAGGAAATTCAGAACCTGCACACTTATGCACCTGTGATTTATTCTTTATGCTGCAGACGACAAACCAAGAAAAATCAAAGGAGCAAGAAAACACATAGCACATTAGTCATTTGGTGCATTTGGAAAATACTGTTGAAATATTGATGCTGTACTTTAATGTACTAAAGTGTCTCAACACAGTGTCTCAGCATTACTGAACTCTTTCAGTATCCCACTATATTGCTATTTTACAGCTAGGTAAGGCTGAAGTGATAAATAAGATAATTTGGGTTAATTTCCTATAATTGTGAATAATTTTGGAATTTGAGTCTCTTCTTCAAAAGTCCCCAAGGATTTAGAAGTCTACAAATAGACTGTGTTAAAACCTACAATCAAAAGAAAAATGGAGACTTGCAGGGGAACTCCAGCATCGGGTTGGTCCTCTGGTTTCTTTACACCAGCAGAAACCAACACATGCCAAAGAGGATGCGTGGCTTGATTTTTGATATTTGTCAGCAATGCCATCAGCTGGGGTTTTGCCCTATGGAGAGATGAAAAGCCACCATCCCTCTTCCTTAGGGGAAGGGATGGATAAGCAGGGCAGGTTGCCATGAGGGATGCAGTTTCTGGCCTCCAGCTGCAAGGGGGATACGTGCTGGGAGCACAAGCTGCGGCCCTGAAGGCAGCCCATGTCCCACTGCTCCTGCTGGTTTCCCACGTTGGGGGAGTAAGGATCCCTGCCGCACCACGTCTTGGCTCCTGCCGGGTTTCTGTTGGCAGCGCTGCACTCGTAAATGCTTTTTATCCCTTCCTGAGCCTCTGAAAGGTTGCCAGCCAATGCCCTGACTTAATGTATGGGTGGAAGCAGATACCTGGGAAGTTGCCACCACTAGCCAGTGGGACAGCAACTGCCCAAGCCCGTCACAGAAACGTAAGCAAGAAGGAGCATCCCTTGCATTCCTCTGGGATTTAGGCATCTGACTTCTGCACTGCAAACACATCAACTCTTACTATTGAAAGATTCAGATCATCAGATTTCTTCTAGGACGTAAACTGTCAGGCTGTTTCTTTTCAAAAACGTTGGGGACTTTTCCTTCAAAAGGACACAGCCAGAGGAAGAGACTTTTTAGCTATTAGTTCAATGATTAATTCATCCAGTAAGGGAGAGACCAAAGGAATTTGAAACCAACTTCCTTACCTACCAAGACCACATCTTAAAAAAATCACGTTTTTGGCTGTTCCCTGTAGCAAACAGTACATTTTGCATAGTTTCAGACAGAATCCCTGAAAATAAGCTAGCGTTAAAAAACACTTTATTTTGCTACATCCCTTGCTTTGTTCTTGCACCCGTTCCAAGCAGCACCACTCAGTTTCCTGCTTTCAATTGTGTATAATTTTACCCATTTCATGCTCTGGACTTAAACTGTCCATGCATATGCCTGCCTCAGGTTGAATTAGATTAGAAAATTTCAGCTGAAGTCTTTGGTTAAGTCTTAAAGAGAAATGTTCTCCCTCTCTCGAGTTAAATAAACAACAGCCATTTTTTTCTGTGGGATTTCTGATACTTTGCAGTAGGAACCTGAAACGTCTCAGAGCTTAGGTCTTGAATCAGGGATAGTCTTTTGCCATGTCTTAAGAAAATCTTCCCCATTAATATCTCTCTGTTCTCCCAAATCCCTAGATCCATTCGAGGTAGGGCTTCTTCACTGGCAACAAATGAAGCAAAAATCCAACAGTCTCCCACTACGTAATCCTGTATCATCCCTACAACTCATCCAACCTCATCAATACAAAAAAGGAAGGAGTCACATGGGAAAAATATTATGGGATAACTTAAAGGTTTGGTTATGGATACAGTCTTCAAAGCACGTACCCAAAGGGCTCAAACTATGATTTCATAGAAGACCTTAATTTTGGAATTTTGTTAACTTCTCAGATTTGGGCTTGCAGCCTTAAGACCATTATTGCAACATCTTCTGAGTGTTATTACATATGCAACAGTCACCCTTTAAGAGTGTTTACCTGCAACAGGAATTATGTGGTGTCACATATATGACAGTCTTTTAAAGATTTACTGTGGATTAAAACTAAAGCTATATATATATATATATAAAAAATATTAGTTTTGATTAGAACTACAATGGTACAAAAGAAATGGATTAGCTACCTCCCCCCCTCCCTAAAATACATTGGTCTATTTTATGCCTCTTTTCAGCCTGTTTTTAGGCATTTCTGTAACAGAGTGAGCGGCCATTTTCTTATTCCTCAGTTCACATCTTCACATTTACTTAAGCCCAATTAAAGCAATGGAAAATATACGCACGATCCATAAAGACAAACAGTACACTTAATTGGATATGTAACATGACTAAATGAAGGCGGACAAATATTTCCAGTCTTCCATAAGCCTAACAGGAAATCAAACCACTTATTAGTAGGGAGGCATTTTGCACTGTATTTATACAATCAAAGGTACATTTAACAGCTATTAACAACACAGATCCTCATTTGTTACTTGCCTTGTTTACAGGCCTTCAGAATAACAAAGAAAACAAGATCATATATCATGGCCTTCCAGAAACATTACGACTTCCTTTTATTCACAGTAGTTAAGAGTAAACGGAAAATTCGTTTAACGTAAAACAAAGCGACATAATTCTGCTAATGCCAACCTCTACTTTCACTCTTTTTTAACTGTTCATTGAAGAAAATGCTGAACCCTCTGGGGCACCGAGTGCATGATACTGGCCAGGGACCTTCCTAATTACTTCTTGCGTAGAGACGGGAAATGACCTCTCCAGACAAAATATGAAGAAATACCAAGAAAATCTTGGCCAGGTGATAACAGGAACATAACTCTCTGAAGCCAGTAAAAGGAAAAGTAATTTTAAAGCATCTCCCTTTCATCCTGCATCAACTAATACATGTCCTAAAATGCCAAGGGCAGTACAACACTCAAAAAGTTGCATCAAATGAACCTCAGGGAGGTCTGATAAACCTCGCGGCACAGAAACGAAGGCCCGTGTTTATAACTACAAACCACATTTCCAAGTTCATGGTACTCAAAAAGTAAAGGTAAGACCAGCCTTCAGCAATTGCAAAGCAAAGCTTCAAAGCAGTGTATTTTCACAAGCAGGAATATATACTATGTTTTGTGCTTATCTGAATGCTTTCTATGCTGAACTGTATTGGCTGACTTGTGCAATTCCAGTAATTCACCTCTGACCTTATGTCAAAATTCAGAAAAGCAACTGCATCTCTTGAATCACAAAATAATTTAGTTTGGGAGGGACCTCTGGAGGTCTCAAATCCAACCGCCTGCTTGCAGCAGGGCTAGTGTCAAAGTTGGAGCAGGGTGCTCGGGGCTTTGCCCAGTCAAGGCCTGGACATCTTCAAAGACAAAGACTCCAGGGTCTCTCTGGGCACCTGCTCTGCTATTTCACCATCTCATTATGAAATTTCTTCTCCTGCTGTCCAGGAGGCAGTTTGTTGTCCCAGACTTGTGATCACAGGCTCTCATCCTTCCGCTCGGCACCTCCGTGAAGAGTCTGACTCCACCTTTTCTACAACAACTTATCAGGAAGCTGAAGGCTGCAATTAAATCCCCAGTGCACCCAGCATGGTCTTCTGGCTGCACAAGCCCAGCTCCCTCGCTGTCCCAGCCAGCCCCCGACCACCTTGCCCAACCTCCACGGGGCTCTCTGCAGTTTCTCAACAACTACCCTGTGCCAGGGAGCCCAAAACTCAAGGACTCCAAATGCAGTCTCACAACTACCACCCTGAGCAGCAACATGAGAAACCTGAACTAATGTCTCCCACAATTCCCATAGAATATGAAACATGAGCGAAGTGAGAAAAACCCTCTTGTTCTAGAGATGTGTTCATTACCATTCTGGAGTAAGCACCAAACTGCCACCCTTTTACCTCCAAGGAAATTTCTTGCCCCAATTAGCTTCTTTGAAAGGCCCTGTCCCACATCTCACAGCTCAACACAGCTCCTGATAATTAATTTTCTTCTCTTTAGAAACACCTGCCTTCTGCTACCTTTGGTAGCTCTGCAATGAGTACATTGTTAAATATGTAGAAGACCAGACCGCTATCTTACATAGCTATATGGTTTTGGATGTTTTTGTTTTGCACTCCATGACATCGCACTCCTTTTCCTGACTGGATCCCAACCTCAACCTCAGTATAGTTCTGCAGGTGCCTACCTTCAAGGCTTGCAGCATAAAACTCACAATTGATCTCGACTGCTGGAAACTACTTCTACCTGCAGTATCAAGAGTGCTAGCAATGCACATGCACTTTTATTTGCAAGCAGGATTGATTTCCCTGTCCAATAAATTTTGACCCCCCACACTAACTTTCTTCAGATGAGAAAAAGCTGCTTCTGTGTCTGAACTTTTAGTCTACTTTTCCCCAGGAGAACTAAACTCGAAGTTCACATTTTCACTTAGCTTTAGCTACGGATGCTTTTTCTGTGATGGTTCCCTAATGTACAAGACGCAGTGGAGGTGCTTTCAACAAGGAAAATGGCTGACACTACATTTTCAACCACATGCAGTGAATCACCAGTTCTTCCCCTACCCCCCCCACCCAAACCAAATGATCCTCCTTTGATACTGCTCACTGCTTTGGGACCAATCTCAAACACACTAATTATTTAGGAATTCCGAAATCCAATAAAGGCTATTAAGATGGACAGTGAAAAAGCATCTTGTCTAAGAAAAACAGTTCAGAATGCTTCAGGAGATTGAGCAGCAAGTTACTTTTTTTTCATTCTTTTCCTCTTTTTTTTTTCCTTCAAAAGCACATGTGTCCTACTGATTATGTCTCGTTTTTACCTCTAGGAAAAAAAAACACCAAAAAACACAACACCTTCTGGGATAAGCAATTGATGTGACCCCAGTTTGCCTGTGTGTTCACTTAAATTTTGACTTTACTGTCTTGGAATAAACACTAGGCGAATGGAACAGAAATTAAATTATACTCATCAAAAGCAAAGCACTAAACCACAAACTTAAAATATGAAGGAACACACATACTCAGAAGGAATGGTTCCTTGGTCGATCCTTCTTTTTGTCTGAATGTATCATAAAAGAAGTTATGTTTCATTACTGAAAAAAACATTTTGGCTTCTTTCATGGTTGCAAAGAAGGGTAATTAAGACTGTCAAGAAAACACACTGAACAGCTGTATATTGTTAACAAAAGCACCATTATATGACTACTCTGAAAAAACCTGGCAATTTAAACATTCACATTTCCTAGAAGTTAGATATTTTTCCAAGCTCCAGTAGATACCAAAAAATGTTTTTTTCTATAAATCCTGATTGTGTATCAGTCATATTTCAAGCCAGCAGGATGGTCCTAGTTTAAGAACACATCTACATACATAAGGAGAAGCGGATGGCAGTATCAAAGCTTCACCAATTGAAAACTGAGTCACTGAAAAAAGAAACAAAACTAAAGCTACTTTTTAGGCTGGAATTAGCTGAAATTTTCTTAGACTGCAGGTATGCCTGAAAACCAAATAAAGACAGAGTAATCCTTCCAGGCTGTACTGAAAAGGACCATTAAGGAATACTTACTCATCGAAGATCAGGTCTGGAGCAAAATAGAGGAACTGGCTGTTTGTATGTTTGTACGATCTCCAACTCAAGGCAAACGATGACAGACACATCCATGAATACTGAATTAAAGTAATTTGGTCCTCGAGAGGCAAGTTTCTAAATCCTAGAGATCAAACCAGAAAATACCCATAAACTACACTGTGCTTTAGAAGCGCTGGTGAAACCAGCACTGAATACATTGCTCATTATTTTTCTAGTATTAATGAACAAGAGCAGCACTCCCACAAAATATACTTCTGCAAAAACAAAACCTGTAATTTTTCATTCCAGTGACAAAAGATGTTTTCTTCTTAGGAGGCTATTATTCAAAATGAAAGCTTTTTAAATATTGATCACAAACATTACATAAATAAAAAAACCCAACAATCTTCTCTCAGATGTTCACCTCACACCCCCCTGTGAGGGTTTTCAACACAGCCCACAGATTAAAGATGCAATTTGTCAAGCAAATAGTTCATTAAGCTAGAAGAAACAGTGAAGAGAAATGCCACCAAATACGTCGTGGTCTTACCTGGAAGTATCTTTGCCCACTTCACCACCTGTATCATCTGCTTGCCGGCCAGGCGGTTTAAGGTAGAAAGCAGGTACTCTGCTGTGTCTGGCTTCGAACTGTCGTATCCTGCATACACGATCTCTGGTTCAATGTTTTCAAGGATCTTAACAGGAGAGGGAGTAAGTGCTGGTGAGATAGCAGACATGTGGGGGACAAGTGCTGTGTTTACAGAGGGCTCGTTCAAGGGTGCGATGTACGTCGTCCCTTCCTCGGGGCTCTGGGGTGGTGGCTGCTGGCGCTGCTGTGGCTGCTCCTCGTGCATCCCTTTCAATTTCCCCAACTTTTTGGACTTCCGGGCTGTGAAGATGAGCAGCACAAGAACCAAGTCAGTACAGAAAGCCAGTGTAACCCCGGCTTTAGAGAAAATGGAAGCAGAAGTATCATCTCAAAGTTCTGAAGTGAAACAGGTGCAGGACTTTAAGAAATAGCTCACTGCCTGCAGCACTGTTACACTGGAAAAAGGACCAAAAGACACATATAAGCTCATTTTCATTGCTTTACTGGATGTTGGAAGTGACAGAACGTCCAGTATCTGTCTCCATACAGACATGCATAAAACGTCGTAGTTACTGTGGTTGGTGCAGATTAAACATTTCAGAAGTTTAATTGTTTTGTAGCTTAAATGAATCGCTTATCACCTACAAGTCTGCAATTCGGGTTCTCCATTGCATTTGGTCATAAAAAAAAATTTCCTTGGCAATGCCTAAAATTAGCAGACCTGGAGCCCTCCTAAGCTTTTGAGTACTAGTGCCCACCCTGGCTGCACCTAAACTTGAAATGCAGTGAATCCATTTTGAACAGCCTAAGCTAGTCAAATTCCTTTGCTTTTGCTGCTTTGATACTTCCATAAAAGCTTCATCCCCGTCTCTTGAGTAGTTTTCAAATAATGCTCAAAATATTTACCCAGTTAAAGAAAAAACACTGAGCCTTGTGTTACACCTTTCTCACTATCAACATTTCTCTAATGATTTACTTTCCCTTTTCTTTTCCTTTTCTTTTTTTCTTTAATGCTACCCTCCCTACTTTTCTTTACTAAGTATTCTCAGAAGACAGCAAAGCTAGTATGCTTCCGCTCTTTGCAGAGATGCCAGCCATTCGCTGTGGGTTGTCTTCCCAATTTTGCCACGTGAAGCACAGATACGTAAGCAGGCAGAAAGCCCTGCTCCTGCCCCGGCAAAATAATCTTGAGGATTATTTTGAGGAAGAATGGGAAATAAAAAGCAAGACAACTAAGTTAAACATGCACACAAAAACAAACCAAAAGCTGATCACTCCCCTTTTTGTGATAGGAAAACATAAGTAAAATAATCTTTAAAAATCAATAAATGATGAACTATATTTAAATGTTCACAGCTCTTTCAGAGTAACTTCTCTCAAATATATATAGTCTTTCTTACCTATCTGTACACAGCTAAAACCCTTGTCTGGACTTTTTATCCTCCCGTCTCTTGATTATTGCAACATCCCTTTTACTGGCATCAGTAAATACAAGTCTATCTCACTCCTGCTTAGAATACTACTGCAAACACCCTTCTCAGTCCATGGCCTGTCCTGAGCCTATCTCCTCGAGTGTTTTCCCCTGTCACCAATTTCCCTCCCTATTTTTCCATAAATATAGTGTCTTTTCTGCAGTTTCAGGATCCTTTGTGGCCAACTTCCACCTTACCCCTCCTCTCTTCTCCATTATCAAGATGTTCACTTCCATTCCAGCTCAGCACACCATACTACTGCCTCCTTGAAAAATTTCAAAGCCTGCTCTATGTGCTTCTTCCTACTCCTCTTATTATGCTGCAGAAAACTCCCCACAAAGATCCACGGAACTACCTCATTACCCTTCTACAAACTCCTCAAACCCGGTGTTTTAGAAAACCCTCCTCAACAGTAGAGCTGCTGTTGCCCTCAGACCATCGCTGGCAACAGCAGCCATTCGTGTTTTACCGTTTCCTTGAAATTGGGGCTGCCTGCCCAGAGCCAGCGGCTGCGACTCAGCTCGTAGCGCCTGCGAGGCAGGATACAGACGCCCAGGGTCCGGGACAATGCACGCCCAAGTGCAACAATAGCCTGTTGTTTTCAACACTTCCTTGCTGGGACAGTACCTTGAACTCTGAGGAGCTGGCTCATCCCAAGATCCAAAAGAAAAGCTTATTTGTTAGGGTAAACATGGGACATGATTGCTATAGAAAACAGCGGTGTTACCACTCATATGCAAGATCTTGAAGGTGCCCAGTCAAGCAGCTGCTCCTTGAGTACCATTTTCAAAACCTGAATACAATTCATTACTACTGCAGCATGTACTGCACCGAGCAGTAAGTACAAAATCTGAATAGCATTTGGATCTTCCTGGCTGATTTCAGCATTTCAGTGTTACTCTACAGAGAACTTCAGAGATCTTTGTGTTACTTTCATCACTTTTCCTTCAGAAAGCTGGACACCATTTCATTAATTCACCTACAGCATGTACATCTGCTTTCAACAATTTCTTAATTTCTTTATGCCTGCCAACATCCAGACCAAGTGAGGCGGGTTGAATTTTTTAATAAAAGGATTAGATCTGCAAATAAAAATGTGCCAGTCCTAATAAAATTTAGTTTAAAATTCTGTTGTTCAACTATGCACATATACTTAACAAAAACTTCTTAATTACCCGAAGCATTAGCACAGATTACATAGGGAAACACAGGAATTGCTGTCATTTGAAGTTATAAGGAAGAGGTGAGACAAGTACCTGTCAGGAAAGGTTTCACTGCAACTGTTTCTGTCTCAAGAGACAGGACAGACAAGAGGAGCCTTATAAAAGTCCCTTCCAACCCTACTTCTTACTTTTCTATTACAAAACTCTTAAAAAAAGCTCATTCAAACAACAAAGCACAACTGAAGGATTTTTCATCCTCCGGTGCATCAAGTTACATGGATGCTGACATCTGTTCTTCAAGATGCAATTTCCATTCCTAGTACCCAAAAAGCCATTTTACAAAGCAGGAGCTGATCAGGCATTTTGTTAGACAAGCTTTTTACTCAATCTGCAAAATAAAATAGAGGGAGTTACAGGCAAAGCAGATAACTCTGATAAATTTAATTCTGAAAAGTAAGGGGAAATGCTGCTGTTCCCCATTTGGTGCAGTCGCACCTCCATGATGATGTCCTGGTGAAATCACTGTGAGCATTAAATATGGTTTGCATTTATCTTAGAGCAGCAAAGCTGAACTTACACGTTTTTCAACAAAGTAAATCCCCAAAGCAAAGCAAGGATGGCCAAGTTCAGCAGAATACCTGATGATGAGTTAACAGAGCTACTGGCCAAGGAAAAGAGAGTTTAAAAATAAGCCTGAAGGAGTGGATGGGGATTAGTGTTTGCTGTTATTATTATCAGGCACTATTTTTTTTTTCTGTTATCAAAACAGGACTAAAAATAAAGAACTTTACATATCTTTCATGTTTGCAAAGGCAAAAAAAAAAAGCATTCTCACCACAAGCACACCAGAATAAGAAATGTATTGGTTTACCAACTCCATCAAGTATCTAGCAACACAGATAACTGATTACATATTCATTAATACATAATTTTGTATGTTCTATTCTTTAAGAGTTTTTCATTAAAAGAAAAAAGAAATAACATTCTTCCCTGTATAATACTGGCATAAAAACGTGTTTTAGTTTCATTTTCTTCCATTATAATGCCTTTAAAATAAAGCTGAGAAAAACATTACTGCTTGACAGTCATGTTTACAGTGAAGAAAACTGTATTTTTCATTTGGCTTCATGCCAGTGCTGTAGCTCAACTGGTTTGGTAACTCCCACAGAAACCAACAACTAAAGATTAAATACAAACTCTGAGCAGTACATACTCCAAGTCGGTCTTTTGAAGCTGTTTTTCACATTTGCTCTCGAACTCCAATACCAACTATAGAAACGACAAAGCCACCTCTGAATTGGTGGGTAAAAGCCATGCTCATCAGGACTGCCACGTGGAAATGTCCAAGGAGTCACACGCTCTCCATTCCAACAGGGGATGGGGCGTTTCACGTGGCAAAGCTGAAGTCTGAAGCCTATGTGGGGTTAGGACAAGACTTCATCCAAATGGCTGCACAGGCAGTGACTGCATATTATCTCTAATGGCAGGAATTCTTGCCCTTCCTGTTAAGTGTTATTGCAGCCAGGATATTTTATTATAATCCTTGTATTCTTAAATCATCTGAGATAGAGTAATAGTTGAAGAAAAACAAACAGTAGTGAAAGAACCACTGCAGATATACCTGAGGTTAACACCTCAAATTTCTGACATGACTTTTGTTGAATAAGTATTTTAGAAGGTCTTGTACATTGCAATAGAAATAATTAAAAAGAATGTGATGCAGCTGGAAAGTCACGTAAAGTTGGACTTTAAAAAGGCATGTCCAACAGACCTCCTCTGTAGCTCTAACAATAAATTACAGTATAACAGAGGAATAAATAAACTGCAAGTCTGCCCACAAATAGCAGTCCCTGTTCCTCTGGAACCAGTAGGCAAAGTTTTACTTTCACCTTTTAATTTGATTTAATGTGAGCAGGCCTGTATCCAACATGTTCAAAGAAAAGCCTGCAAATTTTGCAAAGCCACACGTTGTTCCACGTGCTTGGAAGAGGAGAGCAGTTCGCAAACACCAGCTTGGTTGTTTAACGCCCTCAATGCCAGTCCCACCTGGCTAGAAAAGGACGATGCTGTTGCTGCAGAGGCATTGAGGAAAGCCGAGATGCCATATTAAAACCAGTTTAGCAAAGTCTTGAGCACTGTTAAGACTGTAAGGCAAATTAATATGTTTCCACCCTCACTACAGCCTCAGCCTTATGATCTAGCAAAAAGATGGGACTTAATAATTTGAAAACAGCTATTGGCAGGAGACTGGCATGAATTCGGATTTGGACAACCGATTCCTTAGTGTTGACCCTTCATCTGTAAGACTCCTGTCACAAAGCTGAAACAGGGAGGCCTGCAATTTCAGGATCGGGAGTTTTCGTGCCATGTGTAAAACACTGAAGAGGCTTCTGGTCATCTGCAACAGTGAATGCCACTCTAGGTCAAGTAACAGGACGTTAAATGGATGTGACTCTATTGTAAATTGTTTTCTGAATACAAATTAATGTGAACATCAACTACAAATCTATGGAATTCCTCATTTTTAAAGGTTAAGTTTGAGGTTTTAGGGTAGTTACGAGACAGTTAAGGTACTACATGCCTTTTTTAAAAATACCATAGTAAACTTACACATGCTATACAAGTTGGGTCTAGAGGGGGCTAATCTATACTCCCTTTGTCCCCAGGGAATATACACAAATTAAGTTGTGGACTCCACACAGCCACACATCTGATAACTATTTTTCATAGGCTCAAAATTAAAAATCTTCATCAGCATTATTGTTAAAAAAAATGGGATCAAAAAATGCCAAAGAACAAAATGCTATCAATAGTGATAAAAAACCCCCATAAATATTATGATTTAACTCAGCAGTTTTATAACAGAGTAATATCTTGTTTGCAGAATTGTACCAGTGTTGAAATTTAGGAAATGAACAATCTAAAATGCTCTGCAAATTCATGCTGACATCCAGTGCTCTAAAGAGAAATCTGAAGTTTAGAAAATTACCCATAGATCTATGTAGAGTGAATGACAAGATTTCCAATGATAACCCCCTGTAATCAGATTTTTTTACAAAATATGATATTCAGTGCCTGTCTTGCTGCCTATCAAAACCCAGTCATTATCTGCATAGCTAAAGACATGATATAGATGACGAAGAGCTTTATTTATCACGTATGTAAAGTTCTGCCAGAGCCAGGACCAAATTGATCCTGACCCAACAGATCTTTATTCTATCCATGTTACAGAACATACTTGAATCAGTAAGTGATATCCAAAGGACATTATAAGAACATGTGTTACCTCTAGTGTAAAGCAGAGAACATCAGCGGAAGGAAAGGGGAAACCAAAATGGACACAGAACAGAACACAGAAAGCAACGGAGGTTTAAAAAAGAGGTAAAGGAGAAGAAGAGAAAGTGGCGATTTGAGTAAATACATGTAAAAAACAGAGGGGAAAAAAAAATCATGATATGCACTTCACACAAGGTATAATTTGTATGTACAGTATGTACAGTAAAGTATGTACAGTACTACCAGTGATCTAGGCAGTCTGAGGGTTGACAATATGCTGCAAAACATACTCCAGCCGCCTTTAACTGTGCCGGCTCTGTACGCCACGCCAGTGTACACTTGTATTTCAAATACTTGAGCTCTCCATCCATGTCCCAACCTCACTGCTGGAGCCCTGCATCTGAGCTGCAACGACCACCTCCTTCCCAACCTCAACAGCCGTCAGCTTTCTCCCTTCCACCCCATGCCAAATGCTTGACGGCTTTCCTGCACACCCCTCCACTGCTGCCTGCCTCTCCTCCCCAAAAGCAGCCTACGGCACCTTGCTGCACCAGTCGCCAAAGGATCAAGCTTCATGTTCTCCCCTTGCGGCAGCCCTAACAGCCTTTCGGTAGACTCTCCTTTGAGCCCTCACCAAGCATACACACTTTGTCGCTTGCTTCCACCTTTGTATAGATAAATGTTCCATCAAAATGCCACTTTTTCCTCCTCTGAATCTTTTCATCATGTTTGCCTGGTGCCTTTGCTTCACTTACTTCAGTGAGCTGACATCTGTTCTCATTAGCTATTTTACTGCTACCACAAATAGTGTTTCCCTTCCCCCAAATCTGTTGTATCTTGACATATATGAAAATTTTGAGCTATCTTGGTACAGACATTTTTTCACTTAAGTGTCTAGCACAATGGGCATGAGAATTTGCTGAGAAATTTCTAGATAATAATACAGACGTTTTATATATATATACACACACACACATGCACGCAAATGCATGGAATAAAGTGAAACGCAGTAATGCAAACGAGATCTTACAGCATCATCCCATTCGCTCTACAAAGTGCATTCAGGCATGCACCCTTTATTCTTCAGGAAGCAAAGAAGGGAACAATGAAGACAGGACCCTAAAGCTTCCATAAACCAACTACCCTCTTTGGGAAGCAAACCACTACTTTTCAGGTAGAGCTGCGGTAGATGAAGATCCTCTAAATGTGACCCGAAGTGTTGTCCCATGCGTAAGAGGAAGGGCCGGGTACAAACCCAGGAGACACGCGGACAAGTGGATGAGTCACTGGTTTGACTGGACAGACCAAGGGGAGAAAGGAAATGAAAAGCAACTACTGAGGCAGGGACAAGTTGTACAGGGACTTAAAAGGAGAGGTAAAGATTACTTTGTCATTTAAGACGCACTACCAAGAAGACTTTGCTCTTGCAAAGCAGTGGCCTTTCAAGGGTGATTTCTGCAGTGGCATTTGGGGTATGCTGAAGAGACCAAGTAGTTTGTCTGAATATACAAAGAAAGGAAGACTGCAGGTGGCGAGGAAGAAAATAAAGGTCCTGCCTCCACATAACAAAATAAATTTTAAAATCTGTTTCTGACAGCTGTGACACAGAGTAGATAGAAAGTGATAGAAAACAGTAGCACTTGCCATGAGCCTGAGGAATCAGTATAGTTTAATCAACAAAGCAATGAAAATTTCCTCATTTCTTATCCTCCACCAGAAGAAGCAAGCTTTTACTGGAGAATAAGCTCAAAGCCAATGATTGAATTCAGTAGAATGAAATGGTAGGCGTTAACTGAAATAATGACATAGTTTGGCATTGCCAACATCATTCACAACTGCTTAGTAATTAATAAGTAACACTTTAATGTGACAGGATTGGACAGCTTAAAGACAAGGAATAAACCTGCATGAAGTCTGATCTATGGGTATGTCACATTTTATTTGCCTTCGGTCAGACCCTGCGAAGATCCAGGCACGTCCATAAATGTAATTCTTATTCTTGGTTCACATTCGTATACCAAAAAGAGAGGTACAGCACAGATGAAAGAAAGAGCTTCTAATGCACATTTTAATCTACATAATTGTACACTATTTTCATTGTGTTCATTTAAACATATTTTGGTTCTTTATTCTAGTTGGATTTAAACTACTGATAAAACTGACTGTAACTAGGTAAATATTTCCTGCTTATTACTTTGCTTACTTGTACAATAATTTCAGAAGTGTTTGCATTTTGTTTTGTTTGGAACAGATTCTAATATACAATGCAGTGTAATGCTGCTCCAGTACAGCATTGTAAAGCACAGAAACAATATAAGTGAAGCAGTTTATCCTCTTGCTTTGAGCAGGATCAACTATACTTTGCCCAAACGGGTATGTTATTAATCTCCAGTAAAGGGAATTCCGCAATATCCCCCATCTTCCTCCAACATCTATGCACTCAGTTTTCCCCAACATCTCTGATATCACATCATTTTTTCTGCAGTAAAGTTGATTTCTCTTCATCATTCCCCCAGTGGCCATAAAGAACAACTTATAATTCCTGTCCCCTCTTTTACACCACTTTTTGTATTGAAGGACTGGTATCATGGCCTTCTTAATATGTTTCTCTCTTCTACACTAAAATAAATTGAGTTTCTTCAACTCTTCCTTACAGATTTACGGGTTTTTTCTAAGCTTCTTATTATCCTTGTTCTTCCTTGGGCGGTCTGTAGTCTGTATACACCTTTCTTCAGGCACATGATATGAAATTTCAGAAAGGAAGATTCAGTTTAGATGTTAAGGAAACCTTTCTAAATGTAAACGTCTGTGAAAAACTGGAGTAGGTTATTAACAGACACAGCAGAGACTTCTATACTGGAGATCTTCAAAAAGAGATGAGAGACGTGTCCAGCAGGAAGGACACAGGTACCGCTAATCCTACCAACTGGCACAGGAACATAGGTGACAATTCCATAAGGTTGACCCATCCCCACAACCCCGACCAGCAGTGCTGAAAACCAGACACAACCATCAGGCCCACACTTGCCAGCTCTGACAAGAACAGAATAATTCTTTAGTATCAAACAAAACTTGCCTATTTTTGCAACAATTTTACATCGCTGACTCTAAATTTAACATACAAGCATCATGCAACCATGCCTCTTTCTTCACTGCAGTCTCTAACCAGCTGCTCTCAGGTATTTCGTTCCTGCACACCTCAACTTGCACTTCTCGACGTAACCCTCTGCGCTGTGCTGAAAAAGCCATCGTGTTGGTTTCAGACACTCAAACTGAAGATGCTTTTGAATTCTGATTCTGGCCAGAGGAGAATTTCCAAATCTGTAGATTTACGTATTTATTCTCTATGTTGTTATGCAAGTAATTAGTAAAATTGTAGACCAAGAACTGACCCTCAACAGGACCCTATTTCAGATGCCCTTCCAGCGCAACAGCAAACCACTCACAGCTACTTTTGCAGAATGCCATTTCAAGTAATTACACGCCACTTAATGAGAAATCTTATCACATTGTAATGAGAATTCTGCATTTCCTCCTGATTATACTTATGGCTAGAGATATTGAGCAGTGAAATACACCTACTGGGAGGTGGCACCTCATGACAGCGCTTGCACACATCTCACGGAACAGACAGGGTTCCTCTGCTGTGCGCTGGCTTTTGCATGCAGGATTCAGGAAGGTGTATCCATAGCCACAGAGATCTGCTTGCAGCGATGGCCTTTGTAGCACCGATAAAAGAAGCAGCGTGCAAAGACGGCACAGAAGCCATCACAGTTGCCTCAGAAAAACTAAGGTGAAAGCCCAGATCAAATCTTGCATATTTTGAGGTCTCGCTCAGTAATGAAGCTCAGGTTACTTACTCGCCTGATGAATGGGACAGTGATGTCCACAGCAGTCAAGAAGGGAAGGCACTGGGGAGGGTTTGGGTAAGACAGAGAGAATTAATCCCTTTTTTAACCACGCTGAGCTTCAGGCTACACATTTGTGAAGAGATAGAGGACAAAAGTGACAAAAGAAAGCTGAGTTCCAAAGTGCATTTTACAGGAATATTTAGGTTGTCAGGGAAAATGTCTAACACATTTGCTTGTTTCTCAGCAATCCTCAAAGTGATAATTAATTGAAAAATAACAGTTTCATAGGGGTACTCCTCCCCGTGTGGGAACAACTTTTACCAAATGCCAATTAGTGGTTTCCTGTTAAAATCAAATCAAGCTGGTTTTGATAAACCTTTTTAATGAGAAATGGCTAAAGTATGAAAATTTCCCCCACATATATTTCATATAAAATCCCAAACTGACATAATACAGTCTCACAGCTAACATCTTTGGTATATAAAACTGCTTCTTGTACTTCTTCATTAATTTCAAAAGAAATGTATTTACTAAATATTTAAATCATCCAATAAACAAAGCTTTAAAACAGCTTACAAAAGAAAATTATAATGTTGATGAAAGCCAATCTCAATCAGTCCTCTTCAGATGCTCCCAAAACTCATATTTTACTGATTATTTATTCATTCTTCAAAAGTATGGCAAATTCAATGATATTTGAGCTAAGCCTTGTCTACTAAATGCATCAGTAGTTTTGACTATTCATCAAATAGATTCAAAAACTAGCAGTAAAATACCAACAATGAATGCGACCAGTAGGTCAGCTACAGTTCCAGTATTCGTCACCTACAACTCTATGCAGTAATGAAACATCAGTAGCTTGAACTGCTAGCATCAGTAATATTTTGGTTAAAAACAAAGTTAGGGAAACTTTGCAGAACAGATTTTGAAATCTTCCACTGCACCAGACTGAATGCTCTTGGCTATGATCACTGGTCTCTGCCTTGTGCCAAGCGACAACCTTCCTCCCAAGACACCCATTCCCGTCCAACCTTCTGCAGGCGTTCCTCATCCAAGTCTTCTGTCTTGCTTTTATTTGGGTTGATACCCAATGCTAAGTCTGTTCATGATTTATGTGCCCTTCATCCTGATAAAAACACTAAGCCACCTTGATTGCCCCGATGCAGTCCTGTAGACATTTATGGCATGTGAAATTTCCTCTTTGTATTTACATTAGGGACACAGGTACTCAACCAGCTTTTCAGAGTTTTTCAAAAGCATCAATAAGCACTCTGCCATAGCACCTCTCATCCCAAATCTTGGGTGCTCATGCTTCCACTCCATGCTAAAGAGTGTGCCATGCTTTAAATGCCTCATTTTTGTTCTTGCACTGCTATTACTGGAACTCAGCTTGGTAAGTGCTGCACTTTGTGGTCTTTCTGGTTATGTCGTAATGCACCACATCCCCACTTGTATTTTTCCCAAGTAACAAAAATTTTGAGATTCATCTCCTCACCTGTACAACTTCCATATCCACAGTTTTTATCAACTCAGATTTCTCTCAAATGATCTTATTTCTAATACATTCAATGCTGCTGGTCTGTCCCTCATCTTCTAGAAATCACCTACTCTGCTTCCCAGAACAGCAACGCTATCTGTGAAATACAAGCTGGCCGTTTATCTTCTACAGTTGTCTCAGCCATATTTTTCACCATCCAGTTCATGATTAGTCATTAAAAAAAAAAAAAAAGAAGTTATATAATCGTGTTAATCTCCTGCTTTAATAAATCACCCTGAACATTAGCGAAACACACCGTATGTGATATCAACCACCTTTCCAGGGAAAATGCAACTCTGCGATATTACCCATATGTATAATCTGAATCATGAAACCAAGTATCTCTTTGCGACTGACAGCATGGCACATTTCTAAATTCTCCTGAAGTTGAAGAAGTTGTGTATGAAATGCCAGTAATGACTAAAATTGACACATGCCTCTCTAGAAGATTTCTAAATGACATGCCTGAATGTGCCTGGTCCATGTGCAGATAGACCAAGAAGCCACATGCAAGTTTCCTTGGCATTTTCTTTCCAGTATGACAACTGCATGGTTTCGATGGCAGGAGAGTTGCTCCACATCGGTATCTTCTCTACTCCCTACTGACAAATCCCCTTACTGTCCATTCGGGGTAGCCTGGTCTTGCAAGCTCAGATTCTACAGTCTTCCCCCTCTTGCACCTTCTGTGGGGAAGATGATTTCCGTTACTAAAACGTTACAGCACTGGAGGAAATGGGAAAACTGACGGCAGAGAACCACAAAAGTACACAAATCACCAGCACCAATTTGCAGGAAGATGTGTGATACTGGGTGGCTTAGGAACGCTTCAACCGGTGCCTTCATCTTGCCTTCATCTTTGTTAAATACCGCCTTTTTGCCTGTTGTGTATTTCTAAGGTTTAAATGTGTTCAATGTTTCCTTCATAACCTGCTGTGGATTGTTCCTTCTACTAACATCAAACTCCAAAGTCTGCTTTTTGAGCCAGGTATCCTTACCACGTCTCACTCTTATTTTAGCAAAACACAGATACTAAAAATGGAAAGGCATGCACTTGGGAATTGGTGGGGGGGAAAAAAGCAGCAAACAAGATTCGAAACAAAATACAAGTTACTAAGGTAATTCTGAAGCAAAGTACATATGAGAGGACAAAGGGAAAGAACAACAGATTCACATGCTATGGCACAATCTGTGACTGAATAAATTTTCCTTGTAACATTACTGGAGTAAACCACAGCCCTAGAGTCAATTTAAAACCTGTTAAGTGTCAAAGTAGCAGACAATCAAAAAAGCAACACAATGTCAGAAGAAAGAGCACATGACTTGCATAGTCTTAGCATCACTGCTTCTTCAAAACGTACTGTCACATAGAGGACAGAGATACAGAATAACTCATTCAATGAAGATCAGTGATGTCAAAATTTAAAAAGTTTTTTTGTACACGGAAGTAACATTTTCACATTATTTTTTTTATTTGCGCACAAATTATCTAGCTTAACTCCACTTACCTAACATTAATCACAGTCTGGAAGAGACCTGGGACAGTTGCACAATCCATCCTCTTGCTCAGACCAGAGCCAACTGTACCCTCATCACTTCTGAAAAATGGTTGTCTTACCTCATCATTAAGATGCCCAATGACAGACTCCACATCTTCCCCAGACCATCTGAGTGCTTCCCTGGCCTTACAGAAACAGATACTTTTCCATTTCCTCACTTGCACCTTCCTTGCTGCTCATTACTTCTTGTCCTGCTTCTCACAGACACAGAAAGCAGATCATCTCCTTTTTCTCTTTACCAACACTTGTTGCTAAAGCGACACTTGTTGCGCCTCTCTTCAGCTTTCCCTCTAGTCTTTTTTTTTGGCAAATAATTCAATCTGTCCCCACCAGTCAAGTTTTAAATACTGCTGATCACTCTCATTGCACTACTCGAGGCTCTTCCAGATTGCTCCACACAGCACACTTGCAGGCAACTAATGAGGGTTTTAACAAAAAACACTATTCAGCATAGTAAGCCCACCATACTTTGGACAAGGTTGTGTCAGGCATTGCAAGTTAAATATTCACGCCCTCTTACTCAGGTGGAAACTCTCTGAAGCAATGGCTCGGCGGAAACTAAAAAGGACAAGTTCCTCCTGCTCCTAGAGCTTCTCACAGCGATGGGGAAGTGAGTAATGGAAACGCACCACCACACACCACAGCAGGAGGTTTCAGAAGGGCTCTGGCGATAACCAGCAGCTCTGGAAAGAGGAACAGGAGACACAGGCGTGCTTTCATAGCAGGGACTACACTTTTACTGTGGGGAAGAGTAAAAAGGATATGGACTTAGAGCACTGTGGAAGGAAGCATGATAGTTTGGTGATTCAGGAAAAAACCAAAACACCACCAAGAGCTGCACATAACGAATTTCAGAAATGCTGAAGCACTCTGGTGGGCTCCAGCGTGATGAGAAAGCCATGAACAGAGGTGTTACGGGCTTGCTTGCCTTTATACATCTGTAAGAGCAACAAAGATAAACAGCAATTCATTTCAGGATCCTCAGGAAAATAGGTTGTGAAATTTAAACTCCCTACAAGACAGAGAAAAAGTGTACCAGGGCACAGGGGAAAAAGGGGGGTCAGCTTTGGTCCTGGGGAGTCAAGAGGCCACAAACGTCATCTACCCTGGGAGCATTCTGGAGGTGAAAGCTGGAGCCCTGACAACAGACAGAAAAGCTTGAAAGCTCATGGGCACTGCACAGGGGATCCATGCAAGCCAGCCAGTGAATGCTAGTGAATGCCAGAAGGCGTCCAAGCAAGAGCCACTGCTGTGCTTCAGTCATGTCGCCTAACAACAGCACAACAGTGGGACATTTTTTTCCACCTGTTCTGGAAGGACCTAAGAAAGCTGTGATTGCCCCTCTCCGTTTTGTGTTTTGAAACAAAGCAAGACAGCATGTATAGAATATGAACTGCTCAGGAAAGAGCAACATCTGAGCCTGTGCAGTGAGCGCTGTATACTGCTGAAATTAGACAAAACCCCATAGAGCCTGCACGTACAGTGCCGCCACGTGACATGAGGCAGGCTGGGACATGTACTCCCAGCAGGAGCCCAGAAAAGTTGCAGTTCCTTTGCGAGGCCAGCAACCAAGGGCGTTATGCCGTGAATGGTACGATGGAGCGTCCAGCAGCTAAACCAGGGAAGTCTGGAGTTCAGCAGACCTGTGCCAAAAGCCTGAAAGGCTGTTCCCGGAGGAAAGACGAATGTGGATGGCAGCTGGGCGCTCGTCAGAACACTGAGCTGAAACCAGCAAAATGTGAAAAAACAAATGAGTACTGAGAAAATGAACCTGATCAGGAGTTTGATCAAGGATTGCTGGATGCGAGCTGTGTGCTTTCAAAGGACTTCCTGCAGTGCATCATACTGAGCTGCCTTCACATATGAAATAAAATCATCAGCAAAATGCGAAGCAGAAGGACACGATTTCAATACCATTTTTTAATCGATGCCTGAGAGATGACTTTGACGTTACCACCCCTCTTCAAAATTTTGCATTTTTAATCATCATCATTCCCAAATAGTTTCCTAATAGTTGTGGCAACTGACTGCTCTGATAGCTATCTTCAATATTCTTGAGGATGGTTCAAGTTGAAAAGTTAGAAGTTCACATCGAGAGTAGGGCAACAGCAGTATCTTGCAACATGGAGGGAGACGGACACAAAAGTAGGAAAAGTGCATTGCTGAACAAATTGGTTCCTACAAGATCTGAAACAGCAGGACTGACTCTTTTTTTCTTTTAAAAAAAAATAAATATATTCATGAGGTGTGGGGTGGTGGTGCAACAACAGCAGCACCTTAAGAACAACTGATCCTTACTCAGGCAGAAGGATGTCCTCTCCTGAAGAGTCACCAACATGAACTCCAGCAGCAGCGTGAATTTCACTTCTGATCCCTCTTATGAGTACACCCAGAAGACAATTTGGGAGACCTAACAAAATCACAGCACCAGGTAGCATGGCTGCAGGCTACCTCTTAAGATTACACTACTTGCTTGGGCTCAATACACTGTACATGCAAATAGAAGTAGGTAAATCAGTACTTCACTTCTCTGCTAAGAGAAAGCACAGATTTTAACACAATCTCGTAACTTGATGGATTTCTATCTAACACAAATGTTTTCTGAAATCGTCACACCTAGAAAAACACAAATGTTCTTTGAAACAATACTAATGATAACCTAGGCACTGGTAGGTACCACAACTAAGTTGTCCAGCTAAAATGCAAGAAAAATTGACAATGTGAGGTTTTGCTTCACAAAACCCACAAATAACTTTAATATACTACTGTATATTGGTAAAAATATCTCGAAAGAACTGACACAAACCCAGCTGAATGTTCAAGTTAAAAAAAAATAATTGACTAGATTCCCTCAGAAGAAAATGCTACATAATAAATGCAAATAAAAATGCAGTTAAAGTTAATGAGCATTTCAAAATACTTTGCAGTTAAAGTTTAAATGAAAAATAAAAGTTAACCATACATGTACCCCAAATTGCTTTAGTTTCTTACACAAAGGGTTTTTTTCCTTTTAAATTTATGAAACCTTGGTTAGTAGAAAGTTGGCAGAAATTTTTAAAGAAAACCAAGAGGATACATTTTTGCTGTATTGAAGTCTTCCTTAGTTTTCAGTTTTCTACTACTTGTGGTTTTTTCTGTTCCTTTTCTCCCTATTGCTTTTTCTCAAGAAGATAGGAACAATGATAATATAAACCATATAAGCTGCAGTAACTGAAAATAATACTGCAGTTTTAAATCCCTACTAGTATGAGTTACTAAACAGAAAATGGAAAGCCAGGCAAAAAGGTGAAGTACTATATCTTATTACTGATTTTCTCATTTAATCTATTTTTAAGATTATTGAAATATTTTAATGTATAAAAAATAAGGATATCTGCAAGTGAAGAGTACAAATCACACAGAGCATCTTGTGCATAAAGTGTCTTACATATGTAAATGTATGCAAACCCAAGACTCAAATTTCACAGGCAGTCTCTGCAGACAGAGCGACGAACTATGTAATTTGCAAGGTGAAATCTATTTTATGTCCCTTCGATATCCAAAGGGTACTTCAGCAAGCTGCTTCTCACTGTTGTGGGAGACCAGTACCGGTAAGTCTCAGCAGTATTTTATATGGGAGCTGAGGCAGGAAAGGATTGCAGTCCAACACGGTACAAACCTCTCGACACTTTTTTGTCCCCTAAGCACTTATGGCACATCACACGGCAGAAGAGGGATCTTCTCTGATCACGCAGCAGAAGAGGGAGGGATGCCTGGTCTCTAGGTCACATCAGAGGGGCAAGGACTATCCTGCCAACGAAAACGAGGGGCAGTGCGTATGGCGGGTCCCCTCAAGTCACACCATGTAAAACGTTTCCCTTCTCCAGGCTTCAGCACAGTGTGGCACACAGCAGGAGTGAAACCAGGAGGCTCTGTGCCACCCTGGTGGCAATGCAGCACCCCAGGCACTGCTGAGAGCCCTCAGCTGCCTTGCTGGATGCAGCTGGTGGTGGCATAAGAAACCATGCTGAGCCCCAGTGTGGGACTTGGGGGTCTCACCACGATCTCCCCCCACCCCGGTGCTGCCATGGGGACAGACGCAACTAAGGAACAGCAGCATGAGGTGGGAGTCAAATGAAAATGTCTTGTGCGGAAGTGAGAGACTCGACAAATCTGATCACAGCGTATGCTGGAAGAAACTTCACATTTCATGAAGTCATTCTGGTCCATAATTAACTGAAAATTAATTACAGAATCTTGAAAAGAGCATAAACCAAAAATGGGCCAGCATACCTTCATAGTGCAGTTGCTCGCTCTGAACGTCTTCCAATAATTAAGTCTAGCATATGGCGCTGGAGTTAAAAAAAACCACACAAAACAACAAAAAAAACCCCACAACAAAACCAAAACAACAAACAAACTATGACTCCCAAAAAAGTTTTGGAGTCCTACTTGCCAAAGGGATAAGTCTGTCTGCAGTGCACACACATACTTTGTAGAAATGAGGAGGGTGAATTAACGTGATATTTGGCAACTTCAGCTTTGCAGAAATTACAGGTTGCAGATGCTTCTTGTAAAATCAAAACAAAAATTGAGAAAAGAATATAATTAGGTAAATTATTTGCTGACTCAATGAATAATTTTCTAAAGATTATTAGAGGATAAGAGCTTGGAAAACGCTCCAATTTTCAACAAACAAAAGAAAGAGGTAAACAATACAACTGCCAAATTAATTTGGTTGAGCATTCATGAAAAGGTGTATTTTGTATCACTGAATAACACATATTTTTTAAAATGTGCTTAAAGCATGGCATGCTGCCACACATCAAAATATTTTTTTTTTTTAGAAAAAAAAAATGTTAGCATGCTGGGAAGTAGAAGATATGCCATCAAAACAAACCTGTAACACTTTGACACAGTAAAAAAAAGAAAGAACATCTTAAAAATATTGAGAAACAATCTAACAAAAAAACCCCAACCAACCAAAACCCAAAGAAAAAAGATCAGTAGATTAATCGGAGATTGTGCAAAAATGCACTGCAGGAAACATGGAAAATCTTTCTGATTTCCAGTTTTCCACTACAAAGATTAGTATCTTCAGTAACAGTAGGAAGACAATCACAAACTTTCAAATTACAAAATTTGCTTTAGAAACCCCCTATTGCAGTAACTGGGAGGAGCTGGGTGCCAGCCTGGGGTCTTTCACTCCCATCTATAGATGGGGAGAGCTGCAAAGGAGAGTCAAGTTCTTTTCCAACCCACGGGAGACAGGACCTTGTTTCCTAAGGCAACATTTCTTCTAGATCAACTAGAAGTTTGGTTTTTTTTCTTTTTTTTCCCTTTTTTTAAATGAGGTGATAAAACATTACAATTATGTACAAGTGGAAAAGAAATGTCCATGACTTCAGCAATTTGCACACATTTCAGCCCTGAGCTATGCTTATGACCCTTTTGCATATCACCTTACTCTATTTCTCATGAACCAAACACATTTGTGTCTCTGATAGTTTGGTTTTTGTGTTTACCTTTGTTTCCACTTGGAGGGTGAGAGCTTAAATTAGATCTACTGCACAAAGAGCACACCACTGTGCAGTGTGACTCAGCTATAAGAGAGTAGTATGCTGCAAATAGGACTTAAACTAAATTGGATTTATAAATTCATTTTCCTCCACCTCCTTACTGATCACACTGCCTAACAAAATACTTGCACATTTTGCCTCCAAGTCCAAATTAGAAACACGTAAAAGTCCATTTTTATTGGAGTAATGTATATTCTTGGCAATACTAGGCTGACCACATGAAATTATAAGCTACAATGTGTCTTCGTAATAATACGAACATACTAAGTCTATTCAAGCTGATTATGAAAAAATGTTATTTAATACCAAACCTTGGAAATTTATATGAAGAGAAAATTACTGTTTTCAAATAAGCGTTAATATCTGTTCTTGCCATTTCCAGCTCCTTTCTCATAATGATGTCAGCCACACCAGAAACCCCCTGCAAGCGCACACAAAAGTTCCCAGTCTGAGATGCTGTGTTGCTCCTCTATAGATGCCTAAAGCAAAGCTCACCACAGAGGAAGAAGGATGGCCTTAAGCTACCAACATTTCCTGCCAGACCAGGGCTGGCTCATAGGCTGAAAGGTCCATTAGCATAATTTGGCAGCCCTTGGGCCCCTCTAAACAGTAACACTGTCTCTGGGCTGCAGGTACTTTACCTCTCTCCAGCAGTCCTCCCCTCTGCCTTCAATCTGGCCTTTCTCTCCTGGACCACGCAGAAGGCACCATATTGCATCGACATCCAGAGCTGTTCCCCCACTATCTCATTCACGGCAGTGATCGAAGGACCTTTTAATGCCATTTTAGCTCCTTTATGTGGCATAAAGGGATCAAATCAGGAATGAGAATTTCACTTACTTTCTCTACATGAAGAAAATCACCAAAACAGCTAAACTGCAAAGCTCAACTGCATGCCAGCTGTACACTCCAGAGGCAGACTTGGCCTTCTAGGTCATTAAATGCAGATCACTAATCACAGTTTCCAGCAGACTACCGAGCTCCAACACAAGGGAAGTTTTTTTCAATGCATTCCTCATTTACAGCATTCCAGCCAATATAAGGAAAAAAAAGAAAGCAACCCCCCCAAGCAAAATTTACCCCCTCCCTTGGTTTTTTTCAGATGACACTGTGTGAACACATCCTTTGAAATACACCAGGAAATCGCTGTGATGAACTCATGACATTGCAGACAAAGTGTCACGTGTTACTGTTTAAAAAGGTTATCAAGTCGGATGGCAGTCCTGGATTTTGGTAGAGTGCTAAGCACACACACCTGTCCAGAAAGGCAGGCTTGCAGGAGCTCTGCTGGCGCTGAACAGGGCACGGTGACAGAGAATGCCCTGCAGCAGCTGCTGGCAGGCTGCAAAATTTGCTGCAGTAAAATTTCCAGCACTCCAGGGAGCTGGGCTTCCTGCTCCACACACATTTTCAGCACCCTTTTTTTTTTTTTTTTTTGGAAGAAGGAGCTACTACCACGGAGCTCCCGTTTCATCAAAGAAAGGTGCCATTCTGCTTCCCTCGCTAGATTTAATAGTGCAGATCAAAATCAAGGGAAAACCCTCAGCCTCCAGCATGCCACAATCTGGCCCTGTTTTCCTTTGGGAAGCAGAAACAAAGGGCCTAGGGGGCAATACAGCATCTCAAAATTGGGAAAGGGGTTGAAAGAGGCCTTAACAGGGCTACTCTCCTCCCAAAAGTAAGGAGCAGCTTGCTTGAGTATTTCTGCCAGGAGACAAGACAGAAAAAGAAGTCTGGGAGGTAGAAAAAGATACCAGGCAGCAGGCAGGAACAAGGATTTTGCATATAACCTATGAAAGACAAGCAGCTAAATCCGTACAACTAAACTAAGCTACTAGGAGAATAGGTCCAGGAGGATAAAAAGCAAATAGTGAGATAGGAAATTATTTGGAGCAATTAACGTGACCGTGTTTTAATTTTCTGGAACAGGAAAAACACTCTGAGGGAAGGGTCACTCTGTGTGAATCAGGGAAAGGACCTGCAGCAGTATCCACACCCACATTCACAGATGAGATAATAAACCTAGGAGTGGTGGGAAAAAGTGATCTGAAATACAATTTGCTCAGGTGATGATTTGAAACAAGATGCCCACTGAAGCACAGCCAGAATTGTGTAGACATTGCAGTTAAAGAATTAAAACAACGGAAAAATCTATTATAAGTTTTGCTATCATACTGTTTTCAAAATACTTTTGATAATTATTAAGAAAAGGTTTTGCCTTTTTGTTGTTGGTAGATGAATGATGGAGTAACATCATCAAAATTATTGCATATCCAAACAGTCGCAGAAATAAATCAATATAAATGTCAAATAAGCAAAAAAATAGTTGAGAGGTTTCGCTATGTGTGAATTTGCTTTCATGATGGTGTAAAATGTTTTTCTGTACTCAAGAGAATGCTCATCACCAAATAAAAGGCACGCAATACTTGAAACCTTAGTACTTTTAGCTATATGAGATTCCACTAAAATTACTGTCATCATAAAACACCCACTTTTCTTTTTTCTGAGCCATAAAATACATATCTCCAAAACCTGATTTAGAATGACAATAGAGTTTATTAGCTATTAAGCACTTCTTCAGGATAATTCCATGTTAAACTTTTGAGATTATGCAGCTGCCAGAACTATAAAAAGGCTGCACATTTCCAATATTTTTGCCTAATCAAATTAAGAGACGAAACTATTAATATTCTGCTTACCTCCTAAATTCATTCCAGCTTGCAGACATTTCTGTAATCGACAGGCTGGGCAGTTCTTCCTCCGAATCTTATCAATTATGCAGTCATTCCTTCCCGCACACAGGTAATTGTGCTGTCCTGAATGAACCAAAACCAAAAGACATTATTAGAGGATGTATTTACATAATTCCAATTTGTTCTTCTGTTGTTTTGCAGTCATTTGGAGCTTCTTATTAATGCAGACATTCCCAATCCCATTCTTCAGCCTTCCTGATAATATTGGTGACTTGTCATGGGCCTTACTATGAGCATCTCTTCTGTTTAATCTGGGAAAGAGTTTTAGTGTGTCACTCACAAGATAGATCTCATTTCTTTTTTCTAAGTAGGACTGGAATTATTCCTTTTGCAAAAAACAATTGGTTTGAGCTTTTTCAAACTTTCTTACACGTGCCATATCAGAGAGCAGCCTGACAACTCTTAGTTTTGATACAAAACCAGGGGCCATTCTCATGCTAAACAAGTTCACAATCTAAAGCAGAAATGCAAAGTAGAACTTTCCCAATATACTCCACTCCCTTCTACCAGGTCACCGAGTGTTTGATTTCTGATTTAATCAGTTACCTTCTGTACAACAGAAGGTTTCTGAAGGGTTTACCAAAACAGGCTTAAATTGCGTATTATTTCAGTTCTGTAAAGCCCCACAGAAGCAATCCTGAGGAGACAGCAGGTATTTAACACACAACATTTAGCAGAAGGGAAATATATGGCAACCAGGGAAATAGGCTGGCATTTAACAACTTGGAGACTCAAAAGCCGTTTTGCTTCATGGGAGAAGCATAGGTAGAGCAAACGGATGCAGTGTATCAGATGAGGGTACTACCACATGGTCTGTTCAAAGTAAGGTACTTGAATTTGGTGTGGAAGAACAAAGGAAGCCATGAGGGGCTGGTGCAGCATGACAGGAGAAGCAAGAGGAGAAGATTATTTTAGCTGCCTCGATCCAGAGGTGGCACACGGGGATCTGGGGCAGTGAGAACCAATGGTTTGCAGCAGATGCGACAAAAAGCAATGCAGAGGGTTTCCAGGGGAAGGATGGAAGAAGAGGACACAGCATGCAGAAGTAAAACAGACTCTGAGGCAAGTTGCAGGATTTGCCATCACGCAAAGTTCAAGAAAACAGTCCTGTGTAAAATACAACAGCATGTTGCAGGCTTGCATAGTGGGTGCTGTAAAAACCACCGAGTTTCAGGGACAGGCATTTTAGGCATAAGGTAGGAAACTCTTTACTCTGTAAACTAAACACAAGTTTGTAACAAAGATGTCTAAAATGCAAGGTAGGGGGAAAAAAAAAAATTCAGATTGCAAATGCAATAACACCAACCAGCAACTAAGCAGAGACTCCTAAGCAGGTCCTGAATGAAGCAGGCGAGATGTACAGAAACCCAAGAGTTGTACAAATAATGTTAAAGTTGACGCCAATGACTGAAGCGAGCACTAGCCGTGGGTGGGGAGAGGAAGCCCGGGCAGGGCTCAGAAGCAGAGCTGCACTGAAACACGCGGGAGGCTGGCCCGTGCAGGGAGCAGGAACGAGGATGCGGGCTTGGTAAGGGGACAGACCTGCTGTAGGACAAGAGGTATAAAATACGTCTGCCAAGATATTTGCCACAATACACACACGCTTCCTCGGGGAAAGACAATGAGAATATTCATGGGACACAGGAGACCTGGCGTCTGTTTTGGGTTCTTTCAGGAATTTGCCTTAAAACTTCAGGGAAGTAATTTTCTATCTCTGCATCTGACTTCCCTTCACCCTTACCCAATGTTATCTATTTAGACAGTGAACTGAAGTTTAGGCTGTTCCTTGCATCTCTTCACTGAGCATCTCACACAAAGAGAACCAATCTTATTTGAGTAAGCGGTTACTGTAATATCACAAAGGTATCATCATTTAAATAATGCTTTAGATGTTTACACAAGAAGCAGATAGGCAAATAAGGGTTTTTATTAAGGGACCTTACTTAGCACTGCAACACAGATGAAAAACAATAAAACTTAGGCAAAATAATTCATGAATATGAGCTCATCATGTCAGGCATAAAATCAAGTTGTACAATATAGTGGCGGCACCAGTATCTATCAGCTGGTCTTTAAGTAGGCCTGCTAAACAATAAAAAGATAAAATTCTCAGCTAATCACAAAATGAAAACCTGCTTATCATACAATGTTTATTTTATGATGTGATCTAGACAAAAACCAGATACACAAGAGAAAAGTCAACTTAATTCCTATTTGCATTTTTGCTCTGTGCTGACTTGAGCACATCTCCTAAAGAAACATCACACAGACAGTATGAAAGTAAAATTAAAGCAGAAAACAAAAGTGTTTAAAATAAAGATATAAAGATGGTTTATATGCCCTTACAAGTACTGGTACACTATCTTTTTGTGGGGAGAGGGGAAAAATGGTTATTTTCTGCTAGGAATGCAAGTATGATTGCTCAGTGCTCATACAATGTCCTTTGTACATCACAGAGTACTGCAATGCCATTTTTAGGCTTCCACAGGCGGGTGCAGGCTATTAATATGACAAGTCAGCTCTAATGCTGCAAAATGAACCCCATTGCAGAATTACCCTGAAGGCAGTTTGCTCTACGAAACTGTACACCTGTTAAGTCAACATTTTTCACTACTGCTTTCAAAAGCTAATGGGTTTAATAAAAAGAGGTTAACATTTATGTACTCCAGGATAATTACTTGGGTCACATTCTTAAATATTGTGGAAATGTTTATTTGATTCAATCACTGTCACACTGTGACTTCAAAGAAATACTCCCACAATAGCAGAATACTTCCCTAAGTCACCCTTCAAAAGGTTTAGGTAGCCTGCAATTATTACTTTCTGGCCTATCTACTCTAGACCAAATAATTTCAGAAAACAGAATTTAGTAAAGGTTCATCAATTTTTTAATCATGCATCTCTGAATACTAACGTATGGTACAAAATCTGTAAGTAGTTTTTCTAGTAAGCAAGACAAAAGTCTTTCCAAAAAGCAAATGTCTTCTTGTATTTTTTAATTAAATAACCACAGTCATCTTAAAGCTTACATTAACGGAAGTAACATGAAAACCCATAAAACCCAGAATGGATCAGCCAGGCAAACCCTCTATGTAGAGTATAGCTATGAAATAACAATGAACAGTTCTCAGTTAGAAAGTTTATTATCTATGATGAAAAAAATGGCTTCAGATTTCCATGCAATCAAACGTGGTATGTTTCAAATAAAACCAATTTTGCAACATAAGTTAGTAAAGCAAATACACTGATAATGAATCAGTATCTTCCATTTGTGTAGCATGAGCCTCCGTCATGCCCCTCAGCTTCAGAATCAAAACAAAAACCTACACATCTGAAGCTAATGCAGCTCTGAAGACCTTCAGGGCTCTTCAAGATCTCAATGAGGTGATGGAGACCATCCTGCAAAGAGGCTGATGTTTTTGTGGTGCTAGATCTCTAATTCTTTTAAGATGCGTATCGATCTGCTTGTGTAGTTTGTGCTTAGCTTAATCCAGTTGTTCTTTTTATCCAGTTTAATCACCCACCCACAAGTGGGCTGGAAAGTGACAGAGTAGATATCGAATTCTCATCTCCCATATGCTAAATGCATTAAAATGAAAGTAATTTTTACATATGCCACCATTAAGTGCACTTACATGAGCTAATTCCTGTTCCATCTAAAATACAGAGTTACAAAAGATGCCAGGAAAATTTCCTGTTCAAAATAAATAATTAATAGGTACTACACAGTTACACACTAAGAAGAAATAGTGATCTGTCCTATTCACTGTAGAGCTAGAGGAGTATTTGAGTTTGCACTTTCCAGGTTATTGTGTCACTACATGCCACAGAATGACATATCCAAATGTACACACAAAAACACTTTAATGTTTCCAACTCTCTCACCTGCTAAGACTCTAATTCCCTGCTTTTATAGGCTTACAAAAGAAAACAAAAAGGCAGTAGTAATGAAATTCAGTATTCCCTCTTACCACATTTTCTTGAACAAGCAAAATTCAGCAGTAAAGGAAGGGATAAAAAAAGCTGTTCTTATTTGGCCTATGAATTACTGCCAAAATGAGGCTGCAGCAGAAGCTGTGCCTTTCCCCATTTTAAAACTCCAGCACAATGATTGAGCCACTGGTCCCAAAAACTGACTTGCTAAGATGAGCTCATGTAAGTGCGCAGAGCGCTGCTGCACTCTTCAAGGGGCAGTGATTCTTCCAGACATGTAAGGCTGCAATACAAACGGGGTATAGATATTTCTTGTCAGTAATATTTGTTACTGTCTAAGGCAAAATTAGAAAATTTTCAGGAATTTCTGAAATATTCCACTTTTTATCTTCCTCCTAAAAATTCTCTTTTTTTCCCCAGTTTTTGAAGTCTAAGTCAGGAACTGCAAAACATTAATGAGTCTTCTACATTACTGCTCTCTTGTTAAAATAGCAACTACTATGATCAAATGTTAAATTTTGTAGGGGGAAAAAAAAAAGTGTAGTGCAAGAGGATCCAAAGACTGTTTAATTCAAGCCCACTCATGGAAGCATGGTAAGACTAGCTCAGCAGTTCAGGCAGGTTTTGTTGTTTTGGGTTCTTTTTTTCTTTTTTTTTTTCCTCTCTCTAAATTTGTCTTAAAACCTTCTGAGGAAAGGTATTCTGCAACTTCCCTACCAGCCATGTGATTAGGCTAGTGATTAGCTAGCCTTGAAGCTATGTTTTTTCCCTTTGCACTTAACCCAAGCAGGAATATTTTGCAACTCAGAGATGTTAGCACTCCCCCTAAGACATACAGAGTAACAGATCGCCACCTTCTTACAACAATCTCATGCCTATCGAAAGATTTACATTCCCCATCTCTTTGCTAGACTAAACAGGTCCTGTTCTCTCAATCTTTCCTCATAGGTCATGTTTCCTAAACCTGTTGTCATTCCTCTTATTCTCCTCCAGCTGCTTTCATAAAACAGAGCACCCAAACCCGGGTGCATTTTTCTTGCTGAGTTTCACCACCACTAAGCCTGATAAAATGGTTACTTCCTGCACCTTGCACAGAGCAGCCCTGCTAATGCAATCCTGGACCAGATCTGGCTTTTGGCAATGGCATTAGGTTGTTGACTCACACTCGCTTGAGTGCCACTAACACCCAGCTCCTCTCCCGCAGCACCGCTGCCTTCCACGTGTTCTTCCCTGCTTTTACCTGGGCAGCCAACTCTCTTTTTCCCTCTGCTAGAGCTACACGCCCACTGGAACATCCCCTGGGAAAGGTAAAGGAAAAGTCCAAAAGCCACTCCAGGTATGACATCTGACACCGGAGCATGCTTTGCGTCCCAAGACAAAGACATAATTGAGGAAGCCTCGCAAAAGGATGGGAAAGTGAGAAAATGGGAGCGGCAGCTAAGGACCAAACAAAGCAGAAGTAGTTTGGAAAAAACCTCAACTTTTACAATAGCGCCTCACTGAAGCACATCAAAATGCATGCAAAATGCACAAACTTTCCTTCTTCCTCCACAATGAGAATTAATACTTTGACTCATAGAATTGCAGGCAAAGTTGTCTTTTCTCCCGGCAGGCTGCGAGAACAGCCAAGCATTCTTCCAGGGTTTGAGGAGAGAGGAGCTGGAAGCCACCTCCAGCCATCCCTTGCAGATCTGCACATCGAAGCTAGGATCCCTTTTGCAACATCTGGGCTGGAATAAGGGCTTAGAATTCTCCATATTTCCCAAGTGGGAAGATTATCTCCACAATAACAATGGTATGTGTAAAAGCCTTACAGCTTGGAGTACCTATTGACACCTGCTCAAGCAGGTGTGTATAGATGTTAAACACTATTACCTAGGCATCCTTAGTGCACGGAACTCCTCTAAAGATCCTCCTGCTGCTCCTATCAGTATTTACCAGCATAACCACCCATTTTACTGAAGTTAGTCCTGATAACACTTGTTTATGAGGGGGAGAAAAAAAATCTGGGTTGAACGGCTGTAATTCTACACTAAGTTTCCCTCAATTTCATAAATGTTATTTACTGCTCAACTCTGTCCCTTCCCTTTACCCAGCAGCCTGTCAGATTGCATGAGCCCAACCCCTGCAAGCCTTTGACCTGGGCTACAGACCTTCCCTGCTGAAGGAAGGTCAAAGAAAACACGCTGCAGAAAATCATCAGGATTTTCTAAGGGAGGCCTCTCACCTCAAGAATATCTGGTCAGCAAACAGAACTCAATACCAGGTTTTTCTGCTTTCTGGTATAGCCTTAATTAAGGGCTTTGCCTTCTACAGCAAGAAATCACATAATCTGCACATCCTAACCTCTCGTTTGTGCTCACTGAGCTATGTGATGTGTTCCTTTCATTCAGCTCCGAAACCTTCACAGATTTCGTGAAACAGATGTTATCTCTGTAATCCATATAAGCTTTTTTAATTAATAAAAATAAACTATTTCTACCTTTCCATGTCCAGTATATAAATAAAATTACTGCTAAGACTTGTCACAATGATTTTGCACATTTGGGAAAAGATCTTCTGTTTGACAGGACTTATATCACACTATCAAGAAAGAACCTGCATATACCTGAGGTTTTGATTTCACCATCTGCAGTAGGTAGGTAGGTACTCTCAAATAAATCAGCACAATAAGTATGATGATGAATGTCTTTCAAAATTTCAGTTTCACAGAGCCTCTATTTCTTGCAATTAAAAAAAAAAAAAAAAAGGAAAATGTCTGCTATTCAGTGGAAATCAGAATCAGAACTGCATTTTCATTTAAAAGGTCCATTTGTTACACAGTTGAGGGCTTTTTTTTTTTTTTGTTAGCAGTTGACAACTGCCCAGCAACAGCAGCCTATGTTTGCAGTCACTATTTTAGGCTACATCACATGTCAATTACATAACCTTGTTTTACTGCTCTTGAACTGGTTCGAACAACCTGGGAAACAGATTAGGGCAGTCCCTCCCAGCCGGCCATCCGCATGCAACGGCAGGACCTGTCCCCCTGACGCAGCTCCAAAGGCTGCAGCCACAGCGAGTCCCTCTCTCCATAACTAGTTACTTATTGCTAGACCCACCTGAGACATTTGATAATTAACTTCCTCAGCTCTGTTTAAACCAGTCCAGTCTGACCATGGTAAACCAATAAACTTGATTCCTCACGCTGAGATTTATGTGTAATGCAGAATAAGCTTATAAATGCCACAGACAAGGTACAGAACTTAGATATGAATATTGCCCCTTCATTTTATATAGCGAATGCTCAGGGTTTGTTATTTTAGATATCAAATCTCAGGGTTTCCTAAAATTCAGTCTAACTTCAAGGTCTATCTCCCTTATTACTCTACAGCTTTACTCATCTGACCGTATCTTTCCCATACAATATGCTTTTTGGCTGCAGACAAAGGCTGTACCTGCCAATCACTCAAAATGATAATATCTATCTATTATTAACATTATTACAGAGTGTGCTTATAGCATAGGTATAGTCTAAATCCTTCTCTGAAGCAAGAATTTAGAGCTTTCCCTCCTTTATGATAGAGACAATTAAAATTTGTTTTGGTTTTGGCAAAATATTTACAACATCTGGCATATTTCCTGCTTGCTTCTCATTCTCAATTACCTTCTGCTACTTCTAGATCCCAAGACATCTTTCAGTTTCTTTACTCTTTTGTATTACTGGATTAATTTATCTACCACTTTTTACTGTATTTTTGTAAGTCTCCTTCCTTTCTACTCCCCCTCTCCGTTTTCTTTCCTTCAATAAAATTTATTTTCTAATCTTCCTCTTTACCTACTTTCATCTTCAGTCTTTCAGCCCTCTCCTGTTCCACAACTCTTTCTTCAATCTTCTCATTTACATTCTAAATGTATTATTTCCTCCATTCAGCCAGTAACCGGTGATTTCATAGGGTGCATCTACACTGCGGTCAGAGGTCTGGCTACAGCTCAGTTCATATACCCAAGCAAAGTATACTAAAACTACCTGGGACATGGATAAAAACATAGTCTCAACAGCATCATGTTCTGCAGGGTGTAGAAAACCTAGCTAGAGCTCTTTTAAAAGCACAGGCACATCAGTTGGTGCTCAAATAGTGAGGATAGTCTATGACCTTCTGCAGCACAGTATTTTTCTAAATTTTCTATGTGCTTTAAACCTTGTGTTTAACTGCTATGTAATTATAACATGTCGTAATTAAAACAGTGTTGACAAAAACATTCTCAAATCGAGCGTGTTGGCCTGTGATCACCTGATCTTCTTCCCCTGTCTAATCCGAAATACGCCTCCGATTCTTACTCAGTATCCCAGAGAAAGAGCTGCAGGTTGTCCTTAGGTGGCGATTACGTCGTGAACAATAACTTAATGCTCTGCACATTAACTACTGCACTTGTTTCCTCCAGAAAGCCAAAGTTTGAAACCACAGATGAACTACCAGCCCTTCCTCCAACGGTGACTACAGATATAAAGCTGCTTCCCCTTTTTTCTGGAAGTGAAGCTCGGAGGGCTGCGTCCCCTGATACTTTATATGTGAAAGTTTTCAAATTGCCATGTTATTATGCACTCCCTACGCATGTGTAAGAGCACAGACTCCAATGCTCTGCCAATTTTCGACACAGAGAGCATCTCCAGCTCCTCCACCTTCCCAGGAAACCTGCTTCCACACTGGGCTGAGACCAGGTTAACAAAAACAATTGCTACAGTCTGGTGATCCTGGCAAAGGACACGAGAAGTTATAAAAATGGTTCTCACTCACTATTTTAAGCAGACTGAAAGGGCACCGATGAGAGGGATCAAGGAGAGAGAGGAAATTTGGCAGGGGAGCACGGGATGTAGCCCAAAAGAGGCTACTATTTTCTGCAGGAGAAACCATCCGGCAGGGATGAAACCTGTTAACAACAGTGAGACAAGTGAGCAAGAAAATATACGTAAATCTCTCATATTTGAGGTACATTTGGGCATTTTCCTCTGCCATGCCTAAAACATGCTGCAGAGTTTTGAAAGCCTCTCCAAGCCTGTGCCTGGTGCTCCAGCCGTCCCATTATCCAGAGGGACTGAGCCACCAACACAAGATATGCCCCAAACTGGTACTGAAACCATCCCCAGGGCTCCCACTGTCATCTCCACAAAAAAGGCAGAGTTCGTACCAACCAGCCACAACAACAGTCGGTCACGGAGGACAGCTGGGGCCTCCTGAAATCCACAGGAGCTATGAAAGCTTTCGGTTCAGTGTGTTAGAAGTCTGAACACAGCCACGTGACTGACTGCGGTAATTCCCTTTTCATGTGGTCAAAGAAATGCTGAATGATACTAGATAGCACAGAAAAGGAATAGGAAAAGTATCTGATCTTTGCAAAGCATTTCCGATTCCGTGAAATCACAAAGCGTTGGAAATCTGTTTAGGAGGAAAATCAAGGAAAAATATCTAGAAACACCAAAATAATCCTGTTGTCAAGCTAAATTTTGTTTCTGTTTTGAAATTAGTTTTCAGTTCAATTGCTTTTGATTTTAGATTATAATGGATACAAAGAGTGAGAATTAGAGCTTTAGAGGATGTTGTTTTGACAAAATCACACATCTAATATTTTACAGCATTTTCTTTCACAGCAAGTTTCCAAATTTTCATTTTGGTTTAAGTTTTAGCTGAACACTAATTTTGAAATCTTTAGACACTGTTATCTGCAGAGTAGTACATATGATAGATTTATAAGAGATCATGTTGCATGCGCGATGCTTACTTCTGCTTTCCCATGCTAAAAATCTGATAAGGCATTCTTGACATACTACAAATTTCAATGCACTTTAGTGGAAAATTTCAGTGTACAAGAAATGGTCTAGTTGGACTGGAAAGACTTTTTAAATAAGCATCATGCAAAAATCTTAAACTGCAACTGAAATGTCCTTCCATTTTTCCTGATAAAAGTGGTCAGCCGCTGTGCTACATTTACATATGTGATGTAGTATCCTGCTCTACAGTTAGCTCGCTGTTACAACTGGATTTCAGGAAGTACACAGTGTAAAATAAGATTTGTGTGAAATATCAAGTTCGTTTAAGGGAATGTTTGAGAGGGGGGGGTTGTATTCTGGAATATGGAACACTAATTGGTATTGTAAGGATTTCTAGCTGACTGTATGGCTCCCTAAGCCATGCTCCTTCAATGAATACTGAAAACATTCACCTCCATAAAAACATTCATATTTGTAAGCATATATGGGGCTGAAGCCTGTTAACCTCTAGTCACTATTCCAAACCGCTTAGTCTGCCTCACTACCCTACTGATACATTCAGGCATGTATCAAACTGTCTTTGTAGTAACCATATGGAACAGGCAAACTAAGAGAGAACTTGTATTCTCATAGGACAGACAGAAAAATCAAGGCATACAGCATTAATTCTGTGTTTTGCAACTCCATTTTACAATTTGTAATTCTGGGCTGACTCCTTCAATGAGATGCATGCTATTTATATAAGATATTACTAGAAAAATGGGAAGTTTCTTTCACAAACTAAAACTTTTCCCAACTCTTGATCTCAGTGAAAATGTTCTGTTAACTACTTTTTTTTTTTTTTTAAAGTAGCTACCCTTTGGTTTTTGCAAACATTTTGAAGTTCAAGTCTGCTGTGTTCTTGCATTTAGCATGCTCAGCAGATCATAAATTTTATTCTGTGTGAATGACACATTATCTTCAAAGCATATTTTTCTCTTGCATTTTTCATGTACAGTTTACTACAGCTCAGACTGGAAATATGCTAAATTCACAATAATGAATATTATTATGAATAATAGTGACAATTTAAAATATTGTCAGCACATACATTGACAAATCTTTTCCTCTGGAACCCTGGTCAGTAATAATTTTCTTTTAAAGGCTGTAAGCAATACCATCACAACAGAGCCTTTTAGCACAATCTCTTGAGATCCCAAACACCGAAAAGTTGACCAAAGCAATATTAGATGCTCACCAAAGTGAACGTAAAAGTTTTCTGTATTTTTCTGCTGGCTTTTTAAAAAGGAGTCTGTTTTACCCTTTGAAATATGTACATGCCTGCCTATTTATTTTCTTTGTTTTTCTCTGCATGTATTTATTTTTGTCAGGAACTTCAGCTCTGTTAGTCCAGGTAAATCTGAAGAAACAGTCAGAAGAAAGAGGATGAGGGGAGAGATTTGACAATTATAATGAAATTCCATGGTATGTTTACTGTAAAAATACTGGAACAACCTAAACTAAAAACTCTAAATTAAGTAGCAGAAAGGGTACTACACCAATTACAATTGCTATTTTCACCTTTAAAGGGAGGAGTGGGCCTTTCCAAGTACCCCCCCTGAAGCAGGTGCAGAATTTCTAGGTTGCAGAGCCATAGATCCCAGTTCTCTCTACCCCCGAGTTCAGGTCAGACTTGCCAGGTAGCTGTGTCCACAGTCCTTGTTCACGAACCCCTGAACGGGACATCACAAGCCTCCCACACCCCTGGAAACAGCTACTGAATGCACCCTTTGCTTACTCATCCAACCTCAGGAGGCTGAGCAAAGTACCATGTAGCAGCAAACACACTGATGAATCGAAACTTCGTCTAATTATCCCAAATTTCATTGGAGATCTCCTCGCAAAAACGACACCCCCGTGGCCCCTTTCAGCCAGGCGTGCTGGATCCAACACCTCCAGCGTGGCACTGGCACAAGGATGACCTCAAAGCAAGAACAATGCTTGCCTTTCGGTGACAGCCATCATGCTAGGCACCGGACCCATGCCTTCGTTACCGCACCTTTTCACTAGGAATTGCAATTTGCTTTGCCACAGAAATAAATCAAGCGGTGATCTTTCACACTGGAATCATCCTACGTCTTGAACAACTAAAGCCATGGATGACTCAATCTGCATTTGGCATTTTCAACACCTATAAAGTTACCACTGGGAATTAAAAAAAAAAGTCATCTTTTAAAGCATACCAAATTTTTCAGACATATAATTCATATGTCAGAGACCTTGAAGGGATCAGGCCTTCCCTTCATTATAAGGGAATGGATATTTAGGTAAAAACAAATAGGTCAAATTTCAGCCCAAATGATGGTGGCCACTGAAAACAAAACTGAAAAGAGAGACATAGGACAACAGAAAAAAGTAATCTCAGGGCGTAAAAACAACATCACCAAGGCATAAATCAAATTATTCCATTCTACTTTCAAAGACCATTCTGCCTAATTGACGTAATTACTGTTTCAAAATTGCTTTGCTCAGTGAAAACTAAAGACCATTTACTATATAATATATATCCAGAATTCAGTCCTGAATTAGGGTAGCTGCTCCTTCATGGTAAGTATCCTCACCCCTTGCATTCAATACACTTAAGAAAAACAAAATAAAAAGCTCCTCAGTATTTTAACATTTAACTTCACAAGGGGCACGTTTGAACACTTTTTTTTTACAGTTCTAATTCAATTTTCATAATTGAAATTCTGGTAGTACTAAGCAGATTGAATTAATTTTAGTTTCCTGCAAGTAGCTATTTAATACACTCTCACGTGAACTGAAATGTCATTGCTTACAAGAAGAGTATGAGTGGCACCAAAACCCTTTGGGTTAACCTTCATAAAATACAGCAATTTTCTCGTTCAAGTTAGGCACTGCCAAAGCCCAATCTCTTCAGCAACAGCTAGAAGAGCTAGAGCTTACAAGAGAGGTCAGTGAAGCAAATGTTGATTGGGGGTGGTGGTCATTTAACGTAAAGCCATTGTACAAGCTTAACCTCAGTTTCATGTGGCTGACAATGTATTTTTGTGTTCCATAAATGGTGGGTTTCACTACCAGCATCAAACCCAATTGTTTTATCCTTGAAAAATGCTAGTGACTAAAGGCACAATTCTACTTGTCTGAAACATGTTTTGTAAGTAAAAGTGATAAAATTTGAATTAAAAAACCTGGAAATTTTAAAAAGGTCACTAACATCAAATACCTGATCTGCTTACTACTTATGCCAGATTTCAGCGTGATGTAGCGCACCCCAATTTATAATTATGAGAGGATAATCCAGTCCTATGCTTTTCCTAAAACATCCCAAATTTCCTAGCTCTCTTTTGCCATCTTCAGAAGCAACTTTGAAACTGCCAAGCACCAGCATTAAAAGCCTTCCTGAAAAGGTACACTTGTGTCTGAAAACACACAGAGAAAAGATCAAAATGAAAATTAAAAGCAGATGCACTTTATGTACTAAAAGGTTTTTCCACTTTGATAAGTGGATTATAATGAAGTGTGGCACCATGTTTCATACAATTTATTAATCCAGTCCCACTTATTTACACTCTGAAGCAGCATAATGATTTCAAAGTTGGAGCACAGCCAAAACTCACATGCAGAAATAATTAAGAAGTTATGTGGAAAGATTGGTAGTTGTTGGGTTTCGGGGGTTTTCCAAAGAGACAGACTGACGTTTAGTTAACCAGAAGACCAAAGGTAAGGTAGTTCTAACACAATACGAAGTGCGGAAGTGTACTAATTTTTGAAAGGGAATAGATGCTACGAGAAGATAACTGGACCCTGTTGTGCCCTGCCAATACAGCCCCTCTAAGCCTGGAGAAGCTGGTACAGATGACCTCTCTACGCTAGTGCTGATGCAACCAGGGAAATTCTGTTTTTTCCAGATGGCACCTATGCCCTGGTCTTGTGTTTACCCATCAGCGACATAGCTCGGCAAAAAATGGGAAGAGAATAAAACTCAAAATACTGTAGAAGCACAGAAGGCACAGGTTTCAGTAGGACAAAGAAAAGCTGGAAAGCAGACCGTGTAGGTTATGGTGGGGAGAGCGTATGACCAGATGACACCTCCACAAAGCTTCTCTGGCCTCTGAAAGAGGTACACAATCATCCCCATGGGTTTTCTTGGACTGCTTGAAGGTCCACAATTTCTCCTGCAATAGTGTTTTTGGCAAGGCAAAGCTGAAACTAGTCCAAGAGTACAAAGCCATTTATACCTGTACAAAGCAAGCAGAAGACTCTGCAGGATAGGAATGACAGTGCTGTACCTCTATTTTATCCAAGTTTAGATGTCTACATCATGTAAAAAGGGGAATCAGGCCATAAGTGTAGAAAATCCGCTACTTCTTTGCAGAAAAAAAATAGTGCTGGTCAGCAGTTCCCCCTGGGCACAGCATACTCCTTCTGCCTCTAGGAGCGTCCTTACCCCTCACATTTCCTAGGTAATGGTCCATGAAGATGTTGAACCACCCAGCAGATCAGGAATACTTACTTTAAAGGGTGAAGTACACAGATAGGGAAATACTGTTGGAGATGCGCTCATGTAGGAAATGTATTTTATTTATTCACTGATGCACAATGCCCAGTTCATTCTACCCACTACATTTCTCATTTACTAACCTCTCCCTCTCTATTCCACACATGAAAATACAGTAGGCAAGAAATCTAGAATCCAGTTCATTATTATTAATTGGGAAGATTTACTTGATGAGAGGACGTTATACCAATTCTGCCATTAACAATTTCTATAGCAAATTCCTACTGAGGATAAGCCACTGCCAAAGGCAGACAGTTTATCACACTGGGAAGATATCCTGTGGAGTATCAGAGGGACTACTGCTTATTTTGATCTTTTCATTGGAAGAAGGAAGAAAGGAGGAGTTGTCAGCATAAGCGTGGATAGAAAAATAATACAAAAGGTTGTAGAGAAATTAGAAGCAAAGAGAGGAAACAAGCAACAAAATTGCAGTTGGAAAAATGCTCCTGCACGTACCAAGGGAGTAATCCAAAATAAAGAGTTAAGAACAAAGCAAAATAACAAAGCAAAATTTAGAAAGCATCAACACCTAGGAATAAGAAAATAATCTGCATGTAAGAAGCAATGCAGCAGAGGACAACTAAGCACCAATAACACCTCTGGCTCCTTCTGTAGGAACATTACACAGCGGAGCAGGTTGGCATGGTGGTGCTGCTCTCTTTATGCATTTCTTTTGCAGCCACACCTGGAATATTGTATGCAGTTCAGGCACTTCATTACTGGAAGATATAAACAAACTGGAGGAAGTCCAGAGAAGTGGAACGGAAATGATTAGAAGCCGGAGGGAGTGATTTACCATGAAAATTTAAAGTAGCCCTTTACCTGCCTGTAACTTCTCTGATAATTAGAGACGGGAAATGGTAACAGCCTAGTTCAAGTCTCCAGTCACGTGCCTTAAGCCCTTTCCCCTTGGGCACTTAAGCATGTGCCTAGTTTTAAGAATAAAGGGTACACAAAGATTTTGACCTGATGAAGAGAATAAGATTAAGTGAGGAAAAAAAATTTAGGCTACATACCAGTGAAATCTTCCCAGGAACGAATTATGACTAACTGAGCTACCATAAAATATGGAGATTGTATTGCTTGAAATTTCACATTTTTATCGCTGATAATGGAAAGAGTTATTCACATCTAAAATTTATTTTCTGTAAGACAAAAGGACTATTCAAAATAAACAGTGCTACCCATGTACACAAGTCTTTGCCACAAGCATATAGCACCAAGTTACCCTACCCAGATAAAGAGACCTAACTAAGCAAACAATTTTACCCTGGACTGCATAGGCCAGGTGGAACAGTTCTGAAAAATGACAAATCCCAGCAGGAAAGTCACTGGATTCTCCTAGCTCCTCACACACCGGCATTGCTGGAAAGTGATTTTTAGGAAGGCAGCATTTTATGTAGCTGTTGAGCTGTCAGCAGGACTCTGCTGAAAGACACTTTAAAAGTCATGTAGACACTGCCAGAGTCTGATCTAGGGAACAGGTGATTACCATTCACACAGGTTTTGCATGCAATCTGGAAGAAAAAAAAAGAAAAAAACAAACAAAAAACCCCAACCAAAAAAAAGCAAAGCCCAGCTGCAGGCAGCCTGCAAACAAGCCTGCTGGGATGCAGCTCACTATATCATCACCAAACAATATTCCAGGCTAATAGCCATGTTTGGGCACACAGAATTCCTGAACCCCTCTACTGATAGGCGAGGCCTCCCAGAAATGTTATCTTAAAAGTAACCATGTGCCCCCACCCCAACCCCCTTCACCTGGCTTGTACTTAAAATCACTTCTTGATGCTCCAAAAAAGCAAAGTTCATAGTTCCACTCCAGAGAAATACCCTGTACAGATTTTTAGCTCATAAATAGTAAGACAACCCACACCCAAACTACAGAATGGGGAGACCTGGAACAAGAAAGAAGTCTGCAGCGTTTACTGGAAAGTCAGCATTTATTACTAAAATTGTGTTGGATATGCAAATCCGAATAGCATGCTAGCCTAGGCTTTTGTTTATGCAAGTAATGCAAGCTTTATGTTACAATTTCTGCAATATTTTTATAATTCAACATTTACCTGCAACCTACATTTAGATTTATGAGAACAAGATAAGAACTGGCACAAAGTCCACAGGTTTCAGCTTCAGTGTCTTGATTTTATATTGCAATTTTTTTATGGACTTTCTGCAGCACAGTTTTAAAGGTTTGGCAGAAGGTAAAATGACTGCATGGTTGATCACTGCTTTCACTACTTACAAGGTGGTATCTATAAGCCCGAGAGTCCTACTCCAGGGGCTTTTTTTCCCTTTCTTTGTATAGTATATGTCAAAATGAATCTGCAAATTGGATGAAATCTGTCAAAAACCAGATTATCATCAGTGGATCTTGTAGGACTACATATAGTTAAGGTTGCCTGACACTTCTCATTTTAAGACCTCGTTTTCTATTGCTTATAACTTTACCACACATTAGCAGTTAGGGCTGAAATTTTCCATGCTGGATGTCTGCCTCAGGCTGAGTTTTATTTTGTGAGTATAAGAATATATCAGCTAGAAGTACTAAGCTTAGTGCAAAGTAAGTTTGTGAATAAGGGTAGGGAGAAACATGTTGGTTTTCCCCAGTGTTACATTTTTCACAGACATATTTGAGAAGCTCAAGAGCCTTCACACTTTGAGACAGACCCTTTGAAGCATCACTGCTCTGATACCACAGATGTGCCTTTTGCCATCTCATACATTATCACTTAAAATTATAACGGATCACAGTATAAAACACTGAAAAGTTGCAGTTTGTACGTGATATGATTTGCAAAGGTTTGGTGGAGGTTGGCTGCCAACCTCCCAAGTTTCCTTCTGCAAAGAGCGTGGACCAGGGCAGAGGGTCTGAGCTGAGCTTGTGCTCCAGCCAAATCTTCCACGTGCCAGGCGATGCTTTGGCACAGGAACTCCATGCAGAAAATCCCCATCATGCTCTCGGGATACAGCAAGGGAAGAGCTCAGAGGGAAGAGGAACAAGGGAAAGGTTGCAAGAGCAAAGGGAACCAACCAGGAGCTTAATGAGGAGAGAGGACAGGAGTCTGGGGAGGTAGTAGACTTGGAAGGAGAAAGGGTCCCAAAAAAGCAGTGGAGAAAGGAAGGAGATGTAGGCAGTGGGATTCTGGAGAAGCTGGGGAAGAGGGGAAACTGTCAGGACAGCGCAGAAGTTGGTGACTAAAAGGAGAAAAGAAAAGGTCCAGAGGTGAGTGCTGGCCAGAAGCAGAAAGGGCAAGGGGATGCAGATGGGTGGTAACTGGACGAACAGAAGCAGCTGAGAAGAAAATTATTCGGCAGCAGAAAACCAAGGGAATATCTATCTCTACACCATTAGGGCTGAATACAGGAAACCTAAGATTCAATTCCCCTAGAAAATGGCGCAACCACCTCTACTTTACAGATTGGAAACTGAAGCCAGAAGAGAGTAAGGCCAAAAATATATAAAGTGTCTACTAATGCATCGAGCCTAACCTGTCACTCCCACAACTTGATTTTCCTGAGTGTTTAGCATTTTTGAGAGAGATTGCTTTCCAAGGAGGCTGACAACCCCCTGGTTGGGATACCAGTCTCCATGCAAGGCACTGGCTGCCAGTAAGGCAGCTGGAGCCAAGAGCCGGTGCTCCCAGCTCTCCTGCGTGCAAGTCCAGCTCTGCCCACAAGCTTTCAGGGCCCCTGGGACCACACTTGCTGAGCCTATCTCAGGGGCAGAGCCCAAAACAGGCCTGATGCCACCTCTGCTGCTCTCTGTAGGCATGGGGAAAACAGCTGGTGGCAGCCACAGAAAATTATGGATGCAAGACCGACCCCAATAAACACCGTTTGGCCCCCAGGTTACTTCTACCAGACAGCTACGTGGCCTGATGGTGGTCTGCTGTAGCAGACGAGTACTGCACCAAGGGATGGATGTCCCACACACATCCTATTTCACCTCTCCTGCTTTGGCCCACACGCTCCTGAGAAGCAAAGCAGAAGATATTGCAGCAGCTCCACAGCACCTGATATGCCATGCTAGTATAAGAAACTGCAAAATCTCCCTCATAACCTGGAGTTTAGCTTCAGGAGTTCAAATAAATATTTACCTTAGCAAGTGATGACAACATTAGCTTTTAAATTATGTTCTCTGCTTTTCGAAATCTTTGCAGGAAGAGGAAATGGAGCCTTAAGGTCCTAACCACTGAGCAGAGCAGCTCCGGAGGAGCAGGCTCTCTGCTCCCACATCCCCTGTGCAGCCCAGCCTCCCCCCACACCTCTGCCTGGCAGGCAGAAGCAAGCATGCCCTATAGCCGACGGGAGGCAGACGAATGCTGGCTGTCCTCCCCTCAGTGCACACTGCCTGCCCAGCCCGTTCAGGTAAGGGTAACTTCTGCCCACCTCGGCATGGTTGCCCACTGGTCAGCAAGGCCGCCCACCACGGCAGCTAGCATGATGTCCCATGTACGTGAAGCTTGCACAAAGCAAAAACAGTAGTAAGGCTACAAACTTGAGAAAAAAAATAAATTTGAAAGTACCCTTTCAACATGCATTTGTGAACCAGTATCATCAAAACCTGCAAGTAAGGTGAACTATGGCAGTTTCTGTCGCCGTACGCAGAAATTAAGCTACAACACTTGGAAGGGAAACGGATTGCTAACACCATCATAAAAACGTTTGGGCTGGGGAGCTCCAGGGCCACATTGACACGTTACAATATGGCTGTTAACTACACACCCCTAAAACAGACTTTGCTATATCGAACAAAGTTGTCCTGCACGTATGATTACATTGACTTTAATTAGGTAACTGGCTCAGTGGTTTTGATTGTTTCGATTGGGTAAACATGTGACACGGATTGATCTATAATTAAGATGAACTTTAAAGATAAGTGTTCATGTTTAAGTGGTGGAGCAGACACATTTGTCGCTGCCCAAGGATGAAGGAGTAAAAGTACAAGTCGGAAGAGATCCTCTCTGCTCAGTCAGTGATTGCTGACCTCTGTTTTTCATTATTACTAGGAAGTGGTCAGTTAACCCTCATCATTAAGCAATAAAGCGTGACAGAGAGTGCTGATTAATGCGCTGTTCACAAATAGGGTCAGGCACGAGAAGAAACCCACGACAGGCTTCTGGCAGTTTTAAATGGCCATTAGTTATAGTTGTGCAAAATGAAATTAACCCAACTAATAAAGCACTGAGAAGCCATGGTTCTGCTGAGGGTCAAGGGTTCCCAGGAAACAAAAGGTACGGTATGCTTAAATACCATGGGAAAATAAAAGAAAAAAAAAAAAAAAGAAAAAAGAAAAAACCCCTGACAGACTGATTAATGAAAATGAATACATATGATAAATTCAACCAAACGGTGAATAAACATAATATCTGCACTGCTCATATTAACTGAGAAAAAATCCACATCTGAAGGAAAGGGAAGCAACAGATTGACTTCAGCCATCACCAAGTTCATGAGCAGTCTACTAAAACGTGCTACAGGATAGCTGTTGCACTGCTGCAGATTACTTTGTTTAGCCCCTGTCCCCAAAATCCTTTCTGACTGCCCTCCTCTGCAGACAGGTTTGCTATTTTACCCCTTCACAGACTCAGCCACATGGCCTCCTATGTCCCTTAGGCTGAATTTTGGCAGCACCCAGATTATCACATGTATTCCTCACGTTCCCAAATAGGTTTGCTGTTTGTAAACCCTTATACTATCAGACCCAGAGAGCTGAGAAAGCACACAGAACAAATAGTAAAAGCACAGGAGAAATACACAAGCTAAACATGCAGGCAAGAACAAGTATCCTCTCACTTTAAATTTAGTCTTCCTTTATTACTCTTGTCAAGTCCCACTTCAAGACATTACCTCCATGTCTGGAATGGGAGAAAAGTTTTTACCGTGGCCTGCTCTGTGCCCCTTTCTGGATGGCAGAGGCCCTTCTTCCCTCTCTTTCTAAACCTTTGTTTCTGATTTTAGCTGAAATCTTAATCCATCCCACATCTGGATGGAAATAGTTTAATTGTAAGGATCTCCCTCGCTTCTTCAGTTGACGATCTTCATTTTAAGTGAAGCCTCCAAGAAATTCACAAGCATACTGATTCTGAATTATTGATCGCATAATCTACATAACGTACATGCATATGGATTTTGGATTACCCCCACCTGCATTACATGGCAATACTTTAGATCTGCCTTTGCCTGCTGAATCTACGTGGGCACCTTTGCTTGTAGAAGCACACACAGCATTTCCCACTTTTTTTCTTGGTGGCTTATTGTTCCTGCATCGTGAGGTTGTTATTGAAGGCTTCAAGGACAGAAAGAATGGTGACAGTAACGACGACTTTATCCCATTCTTAGTGGAATGGGAATAGAAAATATAGTAAGTGTGAGAATGGCAATAGGAAGGGCTGAAATGAAAGTCAGAAAGATGATACTGTCCTTCAGTTCTCCATTTCTGGAACATTTTCAAGCTCTATGGAAAAAGGGATGCTCAAGTAAGCAAATTTACCCAAATACTGTTCAAAAGCCCTCTGCTGCTCAACCCTGTTCTGTCTTACCACAGAACTCTTTGAGCATGTACTAATACATATGTTTTGCTTGTACTTTTATGTCCCTCACTTTTTCATAAGCTTTCCACGAATGATCTTTTAATATGAAGCAGTCAGTGAAAGATCTCATCCTTGTCATATTTCCCCTTCCTACTTTTAAATGAATAATTAACATAGAGTAATTGCTAGGTATTCTTTCTAAACTTCTTACACAGAAGTGGATTCCTTCACAAAAAGAAGTGAAACTAGAAAAGACCACTGTTTCTAAGTGCTTGTGCTATTTTCCAACACCCTAATTTATTTTATAAAGCTGTATTAAAATATACACATCTACTGTACTTGACAGACTGCCTGCTGCCCTACATTCAGCACAGAGTACCTGCATAATGACACTGCAGAAGTATGAGAATATGAAATATCACTTGTAGTTCTCAGGGCTCTATAAAACACTTTAACATCTAGAATTCAACTGCCTGCCTGTGTGCACCTTGCATATGAAGCCATTAACAACCACCCTCCCCCCAGACAAATGAATGTACAACCTGATAGTTTCATTCACGAATATGGTGCTATCACTGTAGGAATACTGTCTTCCTGTTATTACTAAAAAGACTGCAAGCAAAAGACGTATTTTTAAATAGGTTAGTGTCTTTTCATTCCCTTTTTTAAATTTTATGAATAGTTTAGTATGCTACTGCACACAACCTAAGTACTTATTATTATTTTTTCCCAATAGTCCATCATTACCATTCTGTTGTATCAGAGAAAATTAGCACCTATCACTTACATAATTTCAAGCAGTATTGTTAAGAGTGGAATTTGCATGCATGATACGGTGTATAGGCTAACACAAGTCCATTTGCCAAGTCCACGTGGTAAAATGGATGAATAAATAATTGAATGCTTAGCTCCAAATATATAATTATTCTTAGAAAAAAATTAGAGCACAAGTCTGTGAAAATACATATAATAACACTCATCTACGGCTAAATACCCTAGCCAAAAAAATGCCCTTTCAGAAATGGGATAATATAGATAGATTCCCAAAATTTTTATAGAAAACTTGCATAAATGCCCAAGTTTTTAAAGTACAGGACTATTGCACTTCTTCCCCACAGGCATTAGCTTTAAACTAAAAATGTTGTCCCAGCCTAATGAAGAAAAGGCTCACCAGAGTAATTGTGCGGAGCGTGCAAAAGGTTTGTAAACCGTCAAAATGCAGTTTAAATTGTTCCTCTTAGAAAAAGTTACAGCTTGGTTGTTCTGATCTGTTCCCACACACAGTATCATACAGTCTCTCCCTAAGAAAGTAACATTACCTTTTTTAATATCATCCATCACCCTGCTCTGTAATAAGCATCGCTGTTCTGACGTTGCGAGAAGTGTTTGCCATATGTCTACTTCCAATACACGAGTCGCATTAGTTATTTGTTACATGTAAAGAAATGAGGGAGTGGGCTTTGCAACAGTTAAGTACTAAACATCAAGTCCAGTCCTTTTCTGTATTAGAATGCAACATAAACCAGTTTCCAGATGAAGTAAAATAAACAGGTGGGAACAAATGAGAAAACTATGCTCTAGTTCTTATGCCTGGTAGTAGCCCAAATGAATGCAAATATGCCATGAACAGCAAATGAGTGGGGAAAATTCCACTATTCTGAATACGGCTTTCAGCAAGAATCATGAAGAATTAAAGGCAAATGAGACAAGATGTAGAAATCTGATACACCTGCATTAATGCTGATAGTAATGACACCTTTTCTGGAAAAGGTGTGAAACATTAAATTACAAGAACTCAAAATATTCTGTTTATCAGAATGGTCAGTAACACACCAATGGCAATGATTTTTGTTGGCATCTTGCAAGAACAGTACCAAAAGTGTCAAAGAAACCCAATTTTCTTCTAAGTCAATGTAATACTGTTTTTCTATTTTATGGACATCACATTTGTGTTTTAAAATAATGCATCTGTCTTTCTATTGTTGAGGCTATTTCCATTTTGGTCTTTTTTTCCCACCCTGTGACTTGAAAGTCAGCCTACATTCTACATCTCTAGAATAAATTTCAAAAATATAACCTTTCCACATTTATTTTCTGAGGCATGCATTTAGTCCTTTTGAATTTCTTCAGATATTCTTTTCCAGGTGAGAGTCACTGAGTAGTTTCAATAAACATTAAAACCTACTGCCAAGCAGTAATTCCATTACAGCTTTTTGCTCATATTTCTGGTCATCTGGTGTACCACTCAAGAAAAACCTGTAGATGGACCTTTTTTTAAATTATTACTTAATAAATTAGAAAAAAAAATAAATCTGTTAGGAAGCATGGGAGTCAATCTTAAGAGGCAGAATATCATTCAGCCTTGACAGAGCTTTTAAGTCCGTCTTTCCCATTTGCAACAATATATTAACTAGCAGTATGAGGCAGTGGGAGATCTTTCTTAGGTCCAGGCAGAAGCCTGAGCTCCTCTAACAGTTAACCAGGCTCTGAGAGGGTAGCTCTTGGCTGTTTTTCTCCTGCACTCACTTCCTTTGTTCTGAGCTATTTACTTTTCAACTAATAGACTGCAAAGCCCATCAATGTAAAGCAAAGCAATTTGATAGAACAAAAAATGTAAGGGACTTTTTCTAGATAAGAATCAACTAAATCCAAAGCAGATCCTTTTGCTTTGAAGAGCAACAGTGGAGGGGAAAGTTTGGAGCAAGGAAGACTTACCCTGGGAGGAGGAGGATCAGCCTAGGGAGCATATAACAAATGAGACATCATGGGCTGCACCCAAAGTGCTGAGGGAGCTGACTCATGTCACTGAAAGACCACCCTTGATTATCTTTGAAAGGTCATGCCAATTGAGTGATACTCCCAAGGACTAGAAGAACATAGGCGTCACTTGTGTCTTCAAGAAGAGCAAGAGTACTTTTTTTTTTTTTTAACGGTGAGGATGGTCAAACAGGTTGCCGTGAGGGGTTGTGGAGTCTCTGCTCTCTGAGTAACCCTCAGAGATACTCAAAACCCAGCTGGACACAATGCTGAACAACCCGTTTTGAGCAGGAGGGTTGGACAAGATAATCTCCAGAGGTCGCTTCCAAACCTCAGCAACTCTGTGATTATATGATAATGCTCTCTCATCTGGACAAAGTTAATCCACACAAAATGGTGCTCTTCCATAAACCTATGCACAGCCTTTGATAGTCCTAAAGGCACAAAGTGTTTAAAGGCGTATCTTCCGTATCAAAGAAATCCTATAGCCAGTATTAGATGAAGTTTTACACAAGGCAGCTTGAAACAAAACAACAGAAAGAAAAGTATAGCTTCTGAAAAGAAAAATTATACTTCAAAGCATCTGCAACATATTCAGAAAAGATGGTAAATTAACCACATCATAATAATGTGTTTCGGTAACTGTGCAGAAAACCTAAACAGTGTAAAGGTTCAAACTGAAATGTTAAACGTGTTGGGATGCACTGTGTGAACAAAGGTGAGGAGGATAAGTTTGAGGAACCATAACATAAGCCCTCTCTAATACAAGTAGCAGTATGTACTAAAGAAACTGGATTACAGTCTTCCCAAATTCACTTCAGGTTTAGGCACAGCTCCTAAGACCTTGAGGCACCTTGTTGCTATTTAGCTGCAAGTAGCTTTCCTAGGAAGCACCACCATCATCAATGTTTCCCGTACATGACCACCACCTAGGAACCTCACACTGGTTGCTTTCACTGAGTAGGTAAGAAGTCTCAGGTGTCCCAACACCTCAAAACCTGAATTCTGATCCTCACAACAGATTAAAGGAAGTCTCTAACTACATTGTCTTACTTCTACGCCCTCAGTCCTGCCTCACCAGACTTCTAGCTTATCCTGGGGGCAATGTGGATGGTGATTTAGGATGAATCAGGACCACAAAGTCAAAAGGACTCTTGTCTTTGCAGTCCACATTTGCACGCTACTGAAAACAAAGTACATAAAGGATTATAGAGATTTAAAGAAGAAAGAGAGAGAACGATAGAGAAGAGAGAAAGTCAATGACTGAGGCAGTTAAATGGTACCCTGGAGAACTGGACTGCATCTCCTTTGCCATGGACTTTATAATAATAAGCAAGAAAAATCACTAATTATCCTCCTTGTTTCCTGAATATCCAACCTGAGATCCAGGGCCTGATTTGCAGTGGTTTAAGTGATCATAGCTGCAAGTAGTCAAGGGGAACTGCACTTTGGACATGTTAAGTGCTATAAAACGGCAAGTACTTTTGCCTCAAGGTCCTAAACATCATAAATCATGAACCCCAAGTCAGTAGGTATGTCTGAGCTTAATCTGTGTCTTAACTCCTCGACTGTAAAACAGGGGTAATAACCACTCATCTTATCTTGTATCGCAAAGATAAATTAAACAATGTTTGTGAGGCACTTAGATATTATAGTGATGAGCACCAGAGAAAAGCTCTGTAAGAAATGAGTAATTATGTATTCTGAGCAAGGGATGAATAGTAATCAGTAGTGAAGGCACAGGACCATACACTGAGCAATGAGAAGAATACAAGATATTGAATAGCTGCTCATTAATTGAACGTTATCCAATCAGTACAATGAGCGAGGCAGAGGTCTAATGGAAGAAGTTGTATGTGATTGTGTAATTAAGGCTGAATTAGAAATCATTACATGCGGTGCAGATGAACAAAGACCATGCAGGCCACTAGCATTCATTGTTTTCATATTTAGTTGTGATTTTGCAAACCTGATTTTTTTTCTCCCTAATATATTTTTAAAAAAGCAAACTGAAAAAAACCCAAGCAGCTCAAAATCCCTGCAACCCACCATTGCACCTAATGTAAGAACACACACACAGCAGAAAAGGGTGAGAAAGGACACAATAACCTCAGGCAGCCCTGCCACTCCAAACTCTGAAACAGGAGAAGAAAGGGTCTGCCACGCTGCTCGTGAACAGGAGCAGGACATCGGCAACTTTTACTGTGCCAGAACCACAGCACGCACGAATCCCAAGCACATGCTCTCATCTGCTGCGTGCAGAGCCAAAACGCAGACTTTAGGCTTCGGCTACGCCACGCAACTGCAGGTGATGTACATGCTACAGAGAAAGCTCACACACTGGCCACCCCAACAGTTGCCTAAGCTGCCGCATCAGTTCTGCAGCAAGTACAGAGCTCCCCGTTACAGTGCCAGCAGCTCCTGGCAGCCCTTCACCTGACACCTGAAGAGCCTGAAGAGAAGCCTGCTTGTTTCTGCTTGGTCTTAGTGTGGACAAGGGGCATACAAAAGCCCCACTTCACCGTCACTCTTGAAAGAGGTAGGAATGGACTGACTGACCCACGTTCCCTTTCTTAGGGCCCTGGACTTGGCAACTCAGCCGTGTGAGATGGCACCAAGCAATTTTATAGGTTAAAACCAGGTAATAATCCTGTCTCACAGAATTTCTTCTCCTTAAACAATAAAGAGCCATGGGCTTCCAAGCTGACCATGGGCCATTATTTCTAAAAAAACTGATGAAACTGCCTCAGTCTAAGTCTAAACTTCAAACCTAACAGAGGCACTCCCAACCTTCAATAACCTAAAACTGTGCTGCAAGAAAAGGCTGAAATCCTGGCTTCTTTTAAAGCAATGGGAGATTTGCCATTACCTTTTCCCACTCTATTTATATCCGAGATGCTAGCAGATGCCTTGTTCCCTCTGTCTATAACAGACAGAGCTGTACGTACATGTTATCTGTTTTTTTTGGTCTGGAGACTGTTTTCCGACCCTCTTATTTAAAATGGGATTAGGAGGTACAGAAAGATGTTTTGTTTCTGGCTGTATGTATTTATATATATATTTTGGGGTTTTATCTATTTAGAATTTCTTTCAGCCACGACACTGCAAAATTCCTTATTTCTAACATTGTTTCACTGAAGGCACCTTGCAGGATTATCCCCTTTTGGCTCTTATCTACTTAACCTGAGACTGGAAGAGCCCTTTCAGGCTCTAAATATTTTCTGAACCTTGAGAGTTGTAGAAGAGTAGTGCTATTTGCTACTAAAAGTGAAAATTACAACATTGCTTCGATAGGCTGCCAAGGCAGGTAGATAACAGCATTTTATAAAGTGGTATCTCTTAAGAAGCAGTACCATAGCTGTAAGGAGCTAAAGCATCTGACTAAGGATGTTTTATGATATTTGATATGCTTTATGCCGTTTGATATAGAAAATCTTGTACATATATTTGTCCAATTGCAAACTCCAATTTGAATGTTCATTCATGCTTTAGTTATCCATTTACAGTTGTATTGTACTAGGCATTACAAAAAACCCCCAACAGCACAGTGTCCAAGAAGCCATATCAATTATACTTCAGTGACAGAGGATTTCTCAGTAGCCAGGCTTTCACTTGAGGGGATTACCAGCAAACGTAACCAAGCATGAGGTCACCTGATGGAGTCGGGGGGTACTGCAGAGGCTTAGCTGGATAGGATGGAGTTATTTCAGAAGAACTTCACTCTCCTGAGCTTTTTTCTGAACTCTAAATGAGAAAAGTCATCGCAGAAGACAAACATTCACCTGCTAGTACAAATAGAAAGCAATTCTGCGTTATGCAAAATCTGAGCATTTTACATCAATTTTTAAAAATTGGAGCCCTGTATCCCTGTGAAGGTCTGGGCATCCACCATCGTTACAAATGGAATATCCTAAAAACCTATTAGTTGGTGCATCCTCTCTTTTCCTACTCCTACTTCCTTCATTTTTGGAGGCAGATGAACTCGCCAGACTTACCAGGACAGAACATTAACCAAAAGAGACCTCTTCAGCTTATCCTTTATCATCACAGACAGCCAAATCATATTACACGTCAGCTATTTCTTACACTCCATTTCAAAGTAGGTACTTAAATCCTTCTGACTCCTTTCAGGAAAGTGCCCCTAAAAGTCCCTCTTTTTGGTGGTTTGCAGACTTCTAAAAATATCAAACTAACTAATGTAATTTTTACCCATTTGCTCTTATTTCAGTACAGTTCTTAGTTCAAAATAAATTCTCCTCCCTCTCAGTTGTCTATTCCTCAACTGTGAAATATTTATAGACAGCATCATGTCCCAACTCAGCCTCTTTCTGGGTAAGCTAAAAAAAGCTAAAAGCATTTAGTCACCTGACATAAAATAAATTTTTATTCCCCAGATCATTTCAGAAGCTCTCCTGATGTGCTTACTTGACTCTGAATCAAAGCATCTTTAACATGCTGGTGACCAGAAGTATACACAATACTCCACACAAGCATTCCCAGCACCATTTGTACCGTGATGGTGTGGATACTTCCCTGTTTGCTTGACATACTTGGTGCATCTAATGTCTATGGATTTTGTATAAGTATGTTACTGTGGCTCGGCCATCTTGGAAGTATTACTTAAAAGATTAATTTCCCAGGAAGCACCCTGTGTACCTTCACTACGCAGGATATGGAAAAAAAAAATCATTCCTTTTTAAAGAAAAGGCAGTTGAAATATTCGAGAAAACACAAAATTAATGGCTGTGACATTTGAACTTTTGTTAGCCAAAATATGTGTTGCTACCTCAAATCAGCATGCATTCACAGGGCCATCCCACCTCTGTGAAGACTCTGATCTACCAGAACATTACCCTGTGATGTGCTAAAAAAAGAAAAACACCTTAAAAACCCCCTACTGCAACTCAGTTCCCTGTCACATCACAAGAATGTCAAAATTTCCCCTCTCGTATGAGGATGTAGAAGGTAAGCACGTGAAAGCCTGTGTGATGCTTGGATTTGTGGCGATAGAAGGCCGTTACCCAAGATAAACCAACCTTACCACTGCATATATGTTTTGTTTATTGCATATTGTGCTTGTGCAGGCTGGCTATCACCTACTGAATATATTATTTTATAGATGAAGCAGTCTAGAAATTAGTATTCATAAAACAAAGAACAAAAGACAAAAAAAAACAGTGCAAAAAAATAGTTAGTTGCACGCAGTCCTCCTAGCATTGTATGAGCGTTTTTCAAGGCTAGACAGCAGCCCGTATTTAAATTCTCAGCCTTGTACTTGTCTCTCCCTCTCCAGAGCAACACTTGCTTGCACGGTAAATAACAGTTAAAACCAAAAAAATTGCAATGTTGGAAAGTCTTGGGGAAGGGAAGAAATTATTAATGCTTTTGGAAAGGAATGAATGTGGATTTTTAGCTTCCTTGATATAAAATATTTTTTAAAATTATTTTCCTGGCCATTAACCAATGTTTGGTTCTTTGTGGCACTGCAGCATGCTTGTTTTAAAACCAAGACACTGTATCACTGAGATAGTTCCCAAACCTACCCCCTCCTTTCTGAAATGCTATATGCCTGCTCAGTTAGTGTTGCACTCCACATTTAACATGGATCCAGCATTTACTCGAGCGTCAGTTGGAGTTTCTCATGCAGGCCACATATTCCAAGAGCCACAAGGAAAGCTTTTCCTCCCATTCCACCTCTCCCCAGCTTTAAAATATTCAATTGTAATACATGCTCCACCTTTTATTAATCTTCCCTTTTTTGTGTCACATTTCTTGCTGCTTGGGTTTTTTTTCCTTTTTAGGGGTCCCAGTGCAAACCTTTCTAGCTTCTTCCTCCTACCAGCCTCCTGAACTCCCAGCTCCCAGTAACTAAAGCCAACCAGGAACAGGAATGAAGACTTTGTTTCACTGAGCAATACTGCCTGCCAGAGCGAAAACCAGGAAAAGTCCTTTTTACATCTGTGAAAGCATGGAAGGCCGGCGGCAGCTTTAAACCTATGAAGACTTAATTATTTAAATTTTATTTTACACCTATTAACCATAGCATATCAAGTAAGAGTAGCAGCTGCTACATGAATTTGACCAGCTCACTTGCCCTCAGCAGATCACCCATCTGCTTGCTCTTCACCTAATATTTCTGTTTGATAGGTTGTAAAACAGATTCTTGCAACAGGTCAGACACAGAGTCAACTTCAAATCCCACATAGAAATTTCTATGAAAACATATGGACATCTATACTGAGTGATGTCGAATTTAGAGAGGCCACTGACCTTATGAAAGTGGATAAAAGGAAAATTGCAGCCTGCGATGGAAAAACACTGACTCCATTACAGTGAATGAACAGAAGAGTGGAGAGTGAAGAACTGTATGTATAATTAATTCTAGTAATACAGACCTACAAAATTCATGGGTGCACATACTGCAAAATGGTATGGAAAACACCCTTCTATAATGTATCAATTTCAGCTCCTACAGCACAAAAAAAAAATATTTGCTTCTTTAAATGATCAATAAGGTAAACTTTCCTGTTCACCAGTAACATTTTATAAAAACTTGTTATGCTAATTAAGGAAATTATTCAAGAGCTATGTATTGCAGCATTTAAATTCTCATACCTTGATATTTTTTCCACCTCAATTCAAATTGAGGTGGAAAATTTAGGAGGCACACACAGAGGCTTTAGTTTCTCTTTATTTTCTACTGGGGGGTGTAGAGCCTTGGGAAGTTCTTTCGCTTACAGTGCATGGGAAAACCATAGGAAAAGTACCTGTTTCTGAAAAAACATGTTACAAATAACATATCACTTTCTGTCTCGTGTGGCCTTCTAGAAGCAGAGACTACAGGCTACTTCCAAAAAAAAAAAAAAAGAAGGAAAAAAAGGAACCCTGGGATATTATGCATCTGGTCCATTGCTAAACGGTTGCACAGTGCCTTTGCTTGCCAAAGAACTGAATTTATCTACCACTGAACTTGCAAGCTGGCAATAGCTTGCAATCCTTCATGCAAATATGACTCTCTAGAAGGCTGTTGGATCCCTTTGATTATGGCAAAAAGATTAGCCTTGGTCCTGGCAAGGCAGACTGGGAGTTACCCCAAGTGACTGGTGGGTTGAACCCTCAATCTTGCAGCCTAGGTTGTTTTGTTTCTGTGTTTTCAGAGCAGCCTGGCACAAAGGGAGATGAAGAATGGCACTTCTTTACCGTAACCCTATCTTTGAGGCAATCTTGGTTCCCACAGCTGTGCAGAGTCCCTACAGATTGCTACACAAGAAATTTCATCCCTTCTACTTTTGAAATGAAGTCTTGGATAACCTGCTGTTCAAACATGCACTGGAGGTAGGATTTCTTTGTTACTAGGCTGCTTGCTGAGGTGCACAGCTCATTCACTATATCCAGGAGACCATTTAAATAAGACGGCGTCACATTAGACTTTGAAAAATTTCCTTCAGCCAATTTTCCCCCTACTTTAAACAGGCAAATAGCAAATGTTCAGGTGAAAAAGAAATGCAACTCTAGAAACTTCTGTTGCTGTGACTGTGTTTCTACTTCAGAAGTGAAAAGAGATCTATGTTTCTGACTTAAAATAGCAGACCTAGCTTTAAGGCAAACCTCCTGGAGCAGAAATCAACAGCAAAATCTGAAATTTATTGAACATCACATCTTTGTATTTAAAAAGAGGACAAGCTTCCCTATAATTAATATGATATAATTTGTTAACTCTCCCATTATAAGTAGCCAAAAATCTCCCAGCAAATACGCAACATAACTGGAAGATGATAATTTTTGCTGTAAGTCTTTAGCACCATTTGGAGATGAAAAAATGCCTTCCTTTTTTCTTACCTTCAAGCCAAAGGAAGAATGAAAGATTAACTTCAGCAACTTAAGAAGCAGCATACATTTTGATTTAGGACAGATTACCTCATACTTGTCTGGAACTTGAACAAATGAAGACTAAAAATGCAAAGCATACGCAAGAACAGCTGTGATTTCTGACTTCAAGCCTGTTACTCTCCTTAGAGAAAGATGGTTCAGTGGAAAAAGAGAAAACAAGACTGGCCAGGTGCTTTAGGTTCCCTCACAGTATAGTCTATTTTCAGCATATGACTCTATTAGTGGTCATAAATTAAAGTTTAAATAATTTTATGACTGGCTATATCCGTTATTTAGAAAATCATACAATATAGTTATCCTAGGTAAAAATGTATTACAGATACAAATGTCTTAACTCTTGCAGTGACACCATTTATCAACACTTTTATGATTAAAGGATTTTAGTGTTTGCAAGGCAGATCAAATTTATATTAATGACACAATCGCATTTCTTCACACCAGACTCCTGTTCATCAAGTCAGTCAGCAAAAAGTTCATGCTTACTTAATATCAGATTTTGCACTTGGATAATTTACATCCCTGTAATGAATTCCATCCGAAATTACTTCTGAAATTTCACCAATAAACCCATTTTAATACTTTTTTGGTCTACAGCTCTCCTTTTCATAAATTCATTAGACATTTCCTGCAAGTCCCCAAAATAAGATTCACTGGGAACACAGTTACCAGATTTATAATTGGAAATGCAAGCTTTAGTATCTTTGTTGTTTAATTTTTAATTTTAAAATTTCAATGCAGTTGCTCTTTTCTGTTATAGTCCCTCCATTTTATAGTATTTCAGAGGAGCACAAAGGAATTGGCACTCAAAAGCTGTTCAAGATGGGCTGACAACATTAGCAATTCTAGCCGAGACCCAAAGAGCTGGGTTTCCATGCTTTTTGACACAATTTGTTCCCCCATTTCATTGAATCATAGAGTGGTTTGGGTTGGAAGGGACCTTTAAAGGTCAAATCAAATCAAATCATTACATTTGGAAAAGATCTCTAAGATCATCGTGTCCAACTGTAAACCCAACACCACCATGCCCACTAAACCACGCCCTGAAGTGCCTCATCTACGCATTTTTTGAACACCTCCAGGGATGGTGATTCCACCACTTCCCTGGGCAGCCTGTTCCAATGCCTGACAAGCCTCTCAGTAAACAAATTGTTCCTACCATCTAACCTAAACCTCCCCTGGTGCAACTTCAGGCCATTTCCTCTCATCCTATCACTAGTTACTTGGGAAAAGAGACCAACACGCGCCTCGCTACAAACCCCTTTCGGATAGTTGTGGAGAGCGATAAGGTGTCCCCTCAGCCTCCTTTTCTCCAGGCTAAACAACCCCACTTCCCTCAGCTGCCCCTCCTAGGACCTGTTTTCTGGACCCTCACCAGCCTGGTTGCCCTTCTCTGGACACGCTCCAGCACATCACTGTCTTTCCTGTAGTGAGGGCCCAAAACTGAACACAGGACTCGAGGTGCAGCCTCACCAGTGCTGAGTACAGAGGGACAATCACCTCCCTGCTCCTGCTGGCCACACTATTCCTGATACAGGCCAGGATGCTGTTGGCCTTTTTGGCCACCTGGGCACACTGCTGGCTCATATTCAGCCGGCTGTCAGCCAGCACGCCCAGGTCTTTCTCTGCCGGGCAGCTTTCCAGCCACTCTTCCCCAAGCCTGTAGCGCTGCATGGGGTTGTTGTGACCCAAGTGCAGGACTTGTTGAACTTCATACAGTTGGCCTTAGCACATCGATCCAGCCTGTCCAGATCCCTCTGTAGAGCCTTCCTACCCTCGAGCAGATCAACCCTCCCTCCCAACTTGGTGTCATCCGCAAACTTACTGAGGGTGCACTCGATCCCCTCATCCAGATCATTGATAAAGATATTAAAAGAGAACTGGCCCCAGTACTGAGGCCTGGGGAACACCACTTGTGGCCAGCCACCAACTGGATTTCACCCCATTTACCACAACCCTCTGGGCTTGTCCATCCAGCCAGTTTTTCACCCAGTGAAGAGTACGCTTGTCTAAGCCATGAGCCGCCAGCTTCTCAAGGAGTGTGCTGTGAGAGAGTGTCAAAGGCCTTACTAAAGTCAAGATAGATAACATCCACAGCCTTTCCCTCATCCACTAGGCGGGTCACCTGCTCACAGAAGGAGATCAGGTTGGTCAAGCAGGACCTGCCTTTCATGCACCCATGCTTGTTGGGCCTGATCCCCTGGTTGTCCTGCACATGCCATGCAAGCACACTCAAAACGAACTGTTCCTTAATCTTCCCCAGTACCGAGGCCAGGATGACAGGTCTGTAGTTCCCTGGATCCTCCCTCTGACCCTTCTTGTAAATGGGCATCACATTGGCAAACTTCCAGTGGTCTGGGTCCTCCCCCATTGACCACGACTGCTGATAAATGATGGAGAGTGGCTTGGCAAGCTCCTCCGCCAGCTCCCTCAGTACTCTCGGATGGATCCCATCCGGTCCCATAGACATGCGAGTGTCCAGGTGGCATAGCAGGTCATTAACTGGTTCCTCCTGGGTTGTGGGGGCTATATTCTGCTCTCTGTCCCTGCCTTCCAGCTCAGGGTGCTGAGTACCCTGAGGATAACTGGTCTCCCTATTAAAGACTGAGGCAAAGAAGGCATTGAGTACCTCAATCTTTTCCTCATCTTTGGTGGCAATGTTCCCCTTTGCATCCAATAAAGAATGGATATTCCCCTTGGTTCTTTTTGTTGTAATGTATTTGTAAAAGCATGTGTTGTTATCTCTTACGACAGTGGACAGATTTCAGTTCTAGCTGAGCTTTTGCCTTTCTAATTTCCTCTCTGCATGGCCTAACAAGATCCCTGTACTCTTCCTGAGTTGCCTACCCTTTCTTCCAAAGATAGTAAACTCTCCTTCCCCCGCCCCCCCCCCCCCCCCCTCCGAGTCCCAGCAAAAGCTCCCTGTTCAGCCAGGCTGGTCATCTTCCCTGATGGTTTGTCTTTCAGCACATGCGAATAGCCTGCTCCTGAGCCTTCATCTAGTCCAATCCCCCTGCAATGAGCAGGGAAATCGTCAACTAGATCACTTCTTCTTGTCCGTCGTCCTGAACACCAGTTGCTCTCTCCCATGACTTCCATCCCACTGTATCTTTTGAAGGACTATCTGTATGTAACTTTTTAAATTAAACTAAATAAAACTTTCATTTAATCAGTAGAAACTAATGACCAAAAGCCTCTTCCTCTTCAGGAAGTGTTGCCCCGTTCAAAGAGGGCACAAACTGAAATGCAAGAGGTGCTGTCTGAACACGAGGAAGCACTTTTTCACTGTGAGGGTGACCAAGCACGGGCACAGGTTGCCCACAGTGGCTGCGGAGTCTCTGTCCTTTGAGATATTCACAAGCCATCTGGACAGGTCCTGGGCAAGTGACCCTGCTTGAGCAGGGAGGGGGCTGGACCAGATGACCTCCAGAAGTTCCTTCCAACCTCAGCGATTCTGTAGTTCTGTGAAAATGGCACCAGCTGTAGGTACCATATTGAATAACAATTGGAAGAGGAGGCCATTTTTGAAAAAATATAATTTCTTGTGCCACTTTCTCCTGAAGAATGTTGAGTGGATCAAGTAGAAATATGTGTGCACATGCGTGCACGCATATAAAGCGTGTAAAATATAACTGGAAAAAATACTCATAAATCTTTAAAAAACCTATACATATGATTTCAGGGAAATAGTGAATAAAACTTGAGGAGTCTCTTCTATTATTTTACTACAATCTTTTAGAGAGGAAAAAATTCATTTTTACTCAAATAAATTAGCCACTGTATTTATAAATTCCCCAGAAAGTTGTTTCTATGTTCACAGAGGGAGTTCTACTGTTTTCTTTGTAATAAAGACAAGAATGCAAGCTCTTCAGTAAAGAACACAGCTTCAGCGCAGAGCTGAGACAGGTATACCCAGGATCTAGTTCTTCCACTTTGATTTATTTTTTATTTATACCATGCACTGAGCTACCACAGTTTTTAAAACATACTCATGAACATATGATACAGAGTAATTACTACAAATATTTCATTTTAAATAAGAAAACTCAGGAGGGGATGTTTTATTGGTCATGTACCCAAGTGAAAAATTTTATGAAGACTCTACAAAAAATTTTTGTTGATACAAAACTGCCTACATAAATCTTTATTCACATTGATAGTTTCAGGATATCTGAAGCAAAAATGTATATTATGTTTTTGCCATGTCCTTTTGTGGCTAATACTCTACAATGTACTTTTATACATACATATACACACACACAAATATATATATATTTTTTTATATATATATGAAAACAGGAAAGTGCAAGCCAAATTTTCAGTGTTTGCATAACAATGATACTGCTAGTATCAAAAGCTCAGTCATGTGCATGCCAAGCAGAAGTCTAGACAGTGTTCACATACCACTGGTAGGAGCATGTGTGTTAATATAATAATTCTATAAAAAATTTTTTAAGCTAATTTAAAACTCCTATCTTCAATTTTTAGGGATGACAGTATTGTTTTATCTTTCATTTTTTTGAGTTTTCTTTTGCTTAAGTCATAAACTTTCAGTAATTACTGATAACTTTTAACTGCATCTTAAAAATGTATTTCTATGCCTGATTATTAGAGTAATCCTTTCCTAATAATTTTGGTTTCTGAGGCTTGAAAACATAGCCTTGCTACTTTGTTCACTCCTAGAAGGAATCCTTGGTAATTTTTCATAAATTCCTGTAAAGCTGGATAGGGATATCCACCTAATCATGTCAGAAAAGACATCAAAAGAGAGAGGTGTGGTAAATGTAGATATACAGTACCTTGAAATTACAGTGATTCAAGACTAGGAAGGAAGCTTTCCTGGAAGGCAGGAAAGGAACAAGGAAGATAACAAAAGATGCTGTCACTTCATGCAGTATGTGCAGGTGTATGCAAAACCTCACCACCACCAAAACAAAACAAAAAAATATCCTCGTGATTCAGAGACCAGCTTAGACATGGATGTCTGAGGACACATCCATGAAGTAGCATGGAAGCACATGGAGGAAGTCACTCAGTGAAAATAACTAAGGTTTTCCAGTTCATGTGCTACATTAAGCAACTAAAAACTCAAGGAAGAAGTTAGGGAATGAAGGCATCAAGGGCAGCTATTGCACAACTGTAAGAGAAAATGCTTTCACAAGGGGGAAACCTTTTCCGTGTCCTTATAACTTTAGGAAGTTCATTTCAATTAGATTGACACTTTTGATGACAGATAGATAAATAGATTGATAGAGAGATATTACATGAGGTCTTGACTTCAATGACGCACAAGCCCTCCAGGTCGATTTAACAGAGAGCTAAATCCTTATTGCTATCAGCAGCAGATTTAATGATCACGGAAGAAATTAATCACATCACACACTGCCTCACTCTTCTCAGTGCACAAGCTGGACACCATATTAAGAGCTTGTTTTCTTCCTTCTAGGTTTTTCTTCATGAAGATAAATCAGTAAGTAGATATCACCTGCTTTATCAGTGGTTGTAAGAACATCTACTCATCAGCAAAGACTTCAAAAAACCTATACAGTATTTATGTCCTTTGCATGCCATGAACTCTTTATCAGGTATTAAAAACTTAATTTTTATCACTTGAAGTTGCTTACTAAGTCTGTAAAGGTCAAACATTTTCTTTTACCCTGACAACCCAAGTCACTGAGTGGCAACACCTACCAGAGGTCCTGTAGCACTCTGAGTGATCATACCTTCTTTCTATTGAGATGCCCAGGAAAGACTAGCTATACCATAATTAACATAAAATAGGTAGATATCAGCAAAACTCCTGTGATGATAAAGCTATGGAAATATAGTCCTCATGAAAGTCCTAGTCCCTCATGACGGAAAAAATCTCTAAGAAAAGCACCATGATCAATTTTTGCTTGTTCACCAATCTACCAGAGTACTGTAGAGCCATTTCTCTTTTGCTGAAAGACGAAGCAGGGCACTACAAGTCAAAAGCCCTGGAAGCACCCACGGGGAGATAACTGACCTGAGTGAATTGTACTGTCAAATAAGGCTGCCAAAGCATGATGAGACAACCATATTCATCCTCCAGTACAGGAGAAGTAGGAGTATGTTTACATCAATTGTATCTGTGTGCATTAAAAATTACAAAAATCCACTTGGAGGGTTGGAGAAGCCTAATTCAGCAGTAGCATGAAGTAAAATAATGTGTCCTTTAGAAGGTGTACATTGCAAAACACCTTGGCATATTCTACATAAATTATACCACAAGTAACTGGAGTTCATTCAACATTTTTTTTTTTTTTCAGATGAACAACACAAAATTTTATCAATGGCAGAAAACACATAAGAAAACATGTATGTGCATGTGAGTATATATTTCCATTAAAAAAACCCCAAATCCACGTGTATTTTGTCTTTCCTTCTTTGTTGATGTGTTTTGTGTTTTCTTACCTTCTACTGCTCTCTTGAAGAAAACTTTACAGCTGCCACAGGTAACCACCCCATAATGACATCCAGATGCCTCATCTCCGCACACCAAACACACTTTGGAAGGTCTTGAAGATCCAGTTGATACACTTCTCAATGAAGAGCTGGAGTTTAAAAAAAAAAAAAAAACAAACCAACAAAAAAACCAAAACAAAACAAAACAAACCAGCTATGAATATTTCAAATCACACTGGCCATAATGCAAAGTTCAATTAAGAATTTATAACAGGTATATTGCTCAACGCATCTAACAATTAGGAAACCGCAACTCTTTCTGGCAGTGCCTGGCTGAATACATGAATTGCTTTAATTAGTATGTGCAATATTCTTATTGTCTGTTTTAAAACACCCATAATATATCAATGTTAATGTGAGAAGTTACCACAAGGGCAGTGGAATTTATTGGTAGCAGATGATTAAAACTGAAAATAAACAACAAACCAACCAACCACTCTGGCAGCAACCTGATAGCTATAAATTTTCTTTCTGTTTCTTTGTTTGCTTCAAGCCTTTACAACTAAGGAATACCTGTAATAAAACTGCTATGAGCATTTTATGAAGTAGCGCAGCAAAGTGGTATGCACTCTCCTGCCTGCATTCCTGCTTACCACTACAGTGGTCCTTGAGCTAATATTTCTGTAATTTAACAGCTTACTTCCAAAGTGGTTTTGAAGCTTTTTTATATTCTGCAAGTGCAGAAGACCCCTCCATATGACTGTAGGTGCCAGAAAAGCAGCACCAGAGGTTCAGAAGCCATCCCAAAGTTTTTGCACACTCATGCATCTTGCGAACCCAGCTTCAACCATCTACAGCCTTCTTAAAAGACAGGGCATTTCTGTTGTTAGGTCTTTTTAAACCATGACTCTCCAAAGGTATCTTTAGGAAGTATTTTCCACTGGCACCTCTAAAAGACAGCACTCTTAAAAAACAAGTCACTTTTCATGATGCAGTGAGTCTCCTCCCTCCCTTCTTTCCCCGGGAACTGGAAATGCCACCCTAATGTATTCGGCACACTCAGAGAAACGTGCCCGATACTGAAGGAGATGAAAGCTTTGGATCCCTCCCACAACACCAGAGGGCTGGGGAGAGTCTTTCCTTCCACATAGCCTCTCTTCTCCAGGTAAACACGACCTCTTGCATTTCTTCACGTTATCTCTCTGAATGCTGCCAGACAACTACAAAAACAAGCCTGAAAGACTTTACACCAGCGGTGAAATAATCTGATAGTTCAAATTGCAGGTCACGGGCTATTTGTTGGTCAGTCATTGGGAAACGAAGTTCACAGGTAGTCTTAATTCAAACATAAGATAACCAGCTTGCCTAAGAAATTTCAAGTATGCACCCTTTGCCTTTTTCCAATTTTCTGTCTTCCTTTAAAGAGGTATACAGAGGGCAAGTGATTTATCCAGAGGCACAGCATGAACGTCACTCCAGATCAAGGACTGCAGCTCTCCTGGCCTGCAGCTTTACTGTAACATCAAATCTAAATCTCTTTTTAAATGACAGCATTCAGATGCTAATCAAAATGTTCCAAATGGTATTCCTGCTCTTGTCTGCTCGCTAGTCTGTTAGATTTACTAGTTTTAGTCCTCGTGCTATTTATACTTTCATTACATAACATCACACTACGTGATAATTGCTAGGTGATGGCATTAGCTCATCTGTTAGAGACAAAGGAAAGCCTCACCAAACCTATGTTAAAGTAAATTCTGTGTGCTCAAGTCACAGTCATACCTATGCACACTGCATTAGTCTACCCCTAAGGAAAGGTACTTTCTTCAGAATTTGCCAAGACTGTGCTGATATTCAGCTCTGCATTTGGATTTGTTTTAGGCAACGAACAGGACTTGCTCCCTCTAGCACATTTCATATTGCATGAAAAACATTAAGCCTCTCATTAAACAAAATTCTTCAAAAGGCATCTGCTTTCTAAAGAAAATGTCAATAACCTGGAAAACTAACTCCTCAAAAAAAATTTTTTTTTTTTTCTTTGCCATTGCAAACGGCAGTATTTTGTCTAAGAAAGGAAACGTTTCAATTCTGACATACCAGCAAAATGTCTCAGGGCATTTGTAATTTTCATGCTGCATGTTCCCATTTCTTCATAAGACTAACAAAAATCTTCCTAGTCTTTCTACCCTGAAAAAAGTCAGTGTGTTTTGTATTTTATTTTTTTTAGTATCTAAATTAGGTAATTCTGTTAGAAAGCTCTTCCTGTGGAAAAATGGAGGTTTCCAGGGTATCACAGCAGTGTGCGTGGTTTTTTTTATTTTTATATATATATACACACACACACTCTCTCTCTATATATATACTATACATATATAAGTATGTATTATTTTTAGTTGAAAATAAATTTTCACGTAGGATTTGCAGAAGGTAGGAGAGCCTTTTTTTAGATACAAACTACCCTATAAATTTTCACTTACACAGAATTATTGGGTAAAAAAAGCCAGTAAAGACACATTGAGACACCAGTTGATCCACAAATATTATTAAATGCCTACCTACGACATAATCTATAGCATATTTTATACAGTGCTTCTCTAAATGAAGGGCTTGAATATAGCGGAAAGGTGAAGGTACAGCTTGAATACAAAGCATGTATTCAACTACTCAGCCACAGCATCACAAGTAGAAACTTCACATTCTGGAATAAAATTCAATTAACTCCCATACATCCTTTTAATCAGTTTACAAGTGGAATAGGTTAAAACACAAATGAGGTATTTTCATTCTTAATAGGAGTATCCTACATGGAGCAATTCTCAAATACTCTATTGCAAAGAAACATTGATATTAGCTGTTGGTACTTAAACCTCTAACCTGTGCCAGCTCTAGCTATGATTGTCTTCTGCTGAACAATATTTGGCTTGTTTTTACAATCTCTTATGTTCTCTTTCACCCACGCTACATCGAAGTATTTGCCAATTCAAAAAGCTGTTACATTACCTCATAAAAAGGTAAAGTGGTGTTTGTACATACCTGCAAATAATAAAAGGCTAAATCCAAAAATGTGCTCAAATCATATTGCTAAACCTCAGATTAAGTCATTCTCTCCATGGAAGCTTTTCTTTCTCAACAAGGCATGCACGGATGGTTACACTTTTCCCTTCCGAATCTCTCGTATGTTCAGGCTGTCATTCCTTTCTTAGCAACTTGACCATGGTGACCAAAATCTGCATCAAGATCTGACTGGTGAGCAAACTACCTCTCTGCCCTCATTTCAAGGCCAGATGTCCAGTGTTTATGACACCAACACTATTTATTTATTAATCACTTTTATTACACCAATTATTTAATTAATCACTATAGCTCTATATCCTATAATATGTACAGGGAGAAATGCTACACTAAAAAAAAAAGTCCCCACTTTTAAAGTGCTTTTCATGCATGCTCCAAGTTAAATATTTCCCCTTTCATTAATTCTCCACAGAAACATCCCATATATTTCTATCATGTAATCCTAGTATAAACTGGTATGTGGCAAAACTTACAGGCACGTAACACTTAACAGGTAAAAACTGTTAAATTCAGTTGATTATAACAAATATATACACTAATTTAATCTTAGCTCTCTTTTTGGAGCTCAGTTTGATTTTTTGCTCCAGATGAGAAGTTTAGTTACAATAATCCAGATTATTTAGTTAATACATCATTCTCTTTTGAAAAATACAAGAGTTGGTCCAAGTAAGAACAGATACTGTAAAAAAAAAAAATCAGGAACTTTACAACTGAATCCCCAGACAGCAATTAGCCTACTGTCAAATCTACCTGAATGACATGCTAAATCTAATGACATCTGTGGGCCACAGCAGGATTGAGTCTTGAATTTTAGGCCAAATGAAAACACTGTGTTTACACATTTGCCCAAACCCAAATTAGAGCGTAACAACTATTGTTCTGCTATTTAACAGGTTTTTTTAAACTTTCATACAATGGACTATTGTTGACCCAGAAAATTTCTTGTGGGCAGCAACCTACTCTCAATATAAACTTATAACTGAAAACACAAGAAATATGAAATAGTGCCACAGAGCTGGCTACTCATCACTGCTTTCAGAAGCCAGTGGTTTCCATAGTTTGATTCGGTATTATTACTTTCACGCCTCTCTCATTATTTCCAATACAAAGAAAAAAGGGCAAACACATGCGCCCCCATACACACACACATCCTGCAGGATTCAAATACAGAAGATCTAACAGAACATACATATTTTATCACAATGCTTTTACAGCCAAGGGCAGCATGAAGCAGTTTAACAATGCCAAATGTATCTTCTAAATGATTTGTAAAATGGTTGCTTAGATGGCTCCACTGACATTTGTCACGTTGTAGGGTATGTGATTAGGAATAAGCCTGATTTATTATCCTCAACAGTGCAAAAGCTGGCAGTTAAATGCTGACCTTGACTAGCCATTGCCATCAAGCTCATTTGTGTCTCTGCAAGTTGGCTTTAGTAATAGTTATATGGAGAATTAATTAGAAATAACAGATTTTTGTAAAGAAGAGTCAATAAACCCACAGATAATCCAGCATTTTAAAAGCTGATTATATAGGTTATTATGCTTTTCAAACCAGATGTCATACAGAAGCACAGTTTGAACAAACGATGCCTCTCTGACGATAAAATGAAGCACTCCAAAAGAAGCATAAGCCACAATATGAATCCCAAACTCATTTGTTCCAAGCACTTTTATTATTATGAGATCTAGATGAGTCCTTTTTAATTCCACGTCATTGACTTTTCTTTTCCACACAGAAATTTTCTGGTAGTAAAACAAACAGAAGGAACCTGGGAACACCTCAATAAATAGGTGAAAACAAAGGTAAAAAGAAGTTGAGATCAGCATTATTATTTTCACCAAAAGAAAAAAAAAACCACTGTAAGAGGAAGAATAATTCAAGATGCAGAGACTGCCAGCATCTTCCTTCTACCCCCCTCTCGTCTCATTTCTGAAGGGGTGCAACCTCCAGCAAGAGTCATCTTCTACTGGGGACTGCAATATGAAAACGTGACAGTAAACGTTGCACACACGGACACTGAAACTAACTCTCCTGTGGCCCAAAACAAGAACTGTGTATTTCAACCATGACGTGGACGGTCTGGCTGAGCATGGAGACCAGAGCTTGGCCCACCTTTCACACCTGAGGAAGCTCAGGTGGTCAGGAGGCAGCCAAGAGTTGACCAAGAGCCACCCAAGAGCGCCCAGCACTGCCGAGCCGGTTGTGCCGCAGCAGCAGCCCACCCACGCGCTTGGCCCTCACCAACCTCAACGCAGCAGGCCAGCCAGTGCTGCCCAAGGGAGACAAGAACTCCCACGCCGAGTGACAATACAACTCCTTGCAAACTGGCACTAAAATCAAGAGACTGATTACCGATTTTATGCTACCCTGGAAATATAGACTCTTTTCCCCTTCCAAATAGTCCCCTGAATTCTTCCTGGTTTCCACAGCTAATCTTATGTCCCTAAGTGCTTCCTTTGACTGGTCACTTCTCTAGCAGCAATCCTAGTATCTCCCTTTCTTTAACTCATCGTTCACTCAGCTCTTACAGTAGATAGCATAACCATTTCCTCTTCACATCACCTCTATTATTTTTTTGTGTGTTCACATAGAAACAATAATTTCACTGCCCAAAATAACTCTACTAGTTATTTAGAAAATGCTATACCGGTCAAAAGTTGTCCAATAGATTATATGACCACTACACAATGATGCTGGTCACGACCTCCACCAGCAGCATGTATCACCTCCCACATTTTGCTCCATGCTGCTTGTTTTAATTGTCAATACCAAGGTTTGACCAGTATCGGTTTTGCATTGTGTAGCCCAAATTTTTAAAAAAGTTTCACTGCAGAAAGGCAGCCTGACTCTCTCCTGTAACTACTTGCATAAAGCAGATTAGCAGACTGGAAAATGGTATTTCTTAAATGTCAGACTATATAAACCAATCTTCTTGTCAGCAGACCCAGAAAGCATAGAGAAGTGAAAAGGTGAAGAGATGAAACGATCAGGTTTTCTGAGGAGAAGGCAGTCACATGGGACCTCATGAACACTGAGCTAAGAAGGAAGGACCGCTGAAATCAAACCATCCCTGAGCCTCAGCAGCAACACTCCTGCATGCAGGCGGAGCAACATTTACCCTCTGACGTTTGGCAGAGAGGCATACAAATGGCTAAATAATCTAGCTGCAAATCCTGCTGGCTGAGTTTCTTGGGGCATTATCCTGCTCCTACAGAGATGAAGACAGACATTACAGAAACAGCTATGTTTCCTTGGATAAGACAACAGGACTCATACAGCCACTACCAATCCTTAAAAATAGAGGCTAAGATTTTATTTTTTTAAGACTAAACCTTAAAAAAACCCCAACAAAACAAAACAAAATAACAAAAAGTTTAAGACTCAGGAATCTGGAACAAAGTCTAAATCTTTTAGGAAAGCTGTGTACTTCAGTGCATATAATGGGTGATAGACACCAAGCGTAACATCTGAAGCAGTGCACACTGTGACATCTGGAGTATTGTATCAGTCCGTAAGTAATCTAAGTGGTTAGGGAAAGAATTAATTTTTTTCTTTAATGTTTCTCTCTACTAGAATAACAAAGATAACATGAAAACATCCGTTGAAAATACATTTTCAATGTAAAATATTTAGGAAATTCAATTAAGAAAGAAAAACAACCTAGAAAATAGTATCTTCTTGTGCTATAAATCAATTAGTCTTGAAATGTCTCAAACTCCAGAATCCTGCAGCTCTTACTTGTATTACCATTTATTCACTTTTGTTTTGTTTCAGCTGATGATAAACTCATGCAGCCCACTATAAAAAAAATGGACAATATCTCACCAAAATCAGTTTATTTTCCTACCTATGACTTTGAAGGTATATTTTTAAGAATTTCAAAAAAAAACCGACCAAAAAACAAACGAGACAAATTCGGTATCTGTGATACTACATTTAATTTAGTGGTTAGCCTTTTTTTTTTTTTTTTAAGCACAGAGGTATTCTATTCCAAGACAGAAAACTTTCAATTGTTTGAACTTCAAATACTACAACCCTAATACAAATGTATAGATTACAAAATTAATCCACTATTTATACTTATTTTTTCCTCTTAAGAAATTCTTAGTATGATGAAACATGTAGAAATTGGATGGGAAAGCGCATTTAGTTAAGAGAAAGCAAACTGAGAAATCAGATGGTTCCTTTCCTCAGCAACTCCAGCTTTCACATTGAGATACTTTATTTAGCAATGCCTAAGGGTCATATATCACACTTTCATACCTGGATCTTAATTACGGTAACAAGCAAACTCTGACACACACTGGTAACAGAAAAGGCTCCACCCTTTCTCACAAGCCCCCCCCAAATCCAAAAAGATTCACTCAGGATTTTTAAAAAGCATTTACATCTCAGTGTTTATTCTGAAAATAGAAGCTGATGGGTTCTCCTGTGCTGTAGTCAGCAGTGAACAGGTTCCTTCAGTTTAACCTTAAGGCATATGTTGATTTTACAAAATGAAGCAAGTCTACTAAGCTCCTTCAGTTTCCATTTACTCTAGTGGATGCTTACACAACCCAGCACTTTCCTCAATCCAGCTGCAAGCCTTGACTTTTCCTTGACCTTCTCTACTGAAATCTTTTGGTAGCAACTATAGTTGGCTACCCAAATTTTACCTCAAAATAATCTGTTGAGTACAGAAAAATATAAACTTCAGCATTAAGAAAAGTGTGTTCTGGTGGACTGAGACTGAGGAGCACTTACCTCTTAAGGAAATAAGAGGTACTTTTTACCCACTGATTTAGAGATCAGAAGTGCAACATCCTCCAAATATTCTTCTGCAATGCACTTTTCTCCTCTAACTGCTGCCACAATGTACCAAGATCCAACTGCCCCGGGGAAATAAAATTTACTTGTGCTGCAGTTTTTTGAGTATGTAAATATAGTTATCTATTGAAATGGAATGGTTAACCTAGATGGGGAGTTTCCTAACAGGAGCAAAGCTCCAACTTTGGAAGCCACACAACAACAGTAAGCCTCACAGCGCATTTGCTCTAACTTTTCATATTTGGTCCTCTTATAGAATTAGTGCAGTTTAAATGCATGCAATGTTGGTATTTGTGCTGCTGATTATAAACTGCTATGAATTGTATAGCAAGATAAGGCAGGAACAGTTTATCTAGAAAATGATCTAGTTAATTATTGAAAGTATACTGAGGGGGGCAGGGAGTTTGTTTAACTCCTTTTCCTGCACCTGCTCACCTGCCATGACTAAAAGGCAAGAGCCACAGCTTTGAAAATCTGATTTTTCATAGCACCATCTCATCTTCCACCATAGAAAAATACATAAACTAGTTATGCATCACGATCACTCTCATATGAGAGCATAGTAATGTTTACCAGTGAGGCTCTGCTGCCTCCTTGGTCAGCAATATTTTAAAACTGTATAAAATGCAGTGATTCAAGTGAGGCTCACCTGCTGATTGGGGCACCAGAAGAAAATCACTACCCTGAGGAACTGCAGGCAAGACAAGACCATATGACTATTTTGCTCTGCTACTGAGGACTTCTAAGATGAAGAAAAATTGAACAGGCAAGGAAGAAGAAAAATATACATAGAAGCCAAATGCAGGGAGATACTATCAGTAATAACTCCTCTTTAAAAAGCCTTCTCTTTTCAAAATAAAGCTCACTACTTTTTTCAAGTTAATCCCTCAGAGTCTAAACAAGCAACTCCTAAAAATACCTCCCTTTGCTTGAAAGCTTTATTTTATGAAACCCTAATTACAGCAACCTGAAATGACATCGATGACCAGAGTATTGACCATTTTCAACCTTAAGAAATGTCATTCCGTTGCAGAGACAAAATTCTACCTGATATGTCTGGCAAGGGTTTGGCCCCATAAGTCCTAAAAAGAATACCTATATCAAAAATATTAGTTTATAACAGAAGCAGCTTGGTCCAGTCGTACGCACTTTCCTATTACAAACTGCTTTATCTTCTGAGCGCATAATATGCTTACAGAGAAAGCCACCACACCATTAATGCCCTAACCACACAATATAAAAAGTTTACAAGAGTTCCGTAATCAAATAATAAAAAAATTAGAATATTTCATAATAGCAAAAAGTAAACTGAACTGCCATCCCCAGTCTACTGGAGATTAAAATACCACAATAGAAAAACCTCCAGAGCAACCATGAAACCATAGGGAAAAAATGCACCAAAGCACAAAAAAAGGTTACCATGGGAACAAAGGCTATTTTCCAACATGTCAAATAAAAGCCCCAGTATGGCAGACCTTTACTCATAAGAGCAATCCCACAGGCTTTGAAAGGCACCATGTATAATTATTGCTTGAGCTGAAACAATCTAATGGGGGTGTGTGGGGGGGTGCTTGTGTGTGTGCCCTTTCAGCTCCCTTGTGCCCCCCCCATCCAACAAGACAAAATTAGTATGAATGTTGAAATTGTATTAGCATTACGGTACCAGCGTATGCTCTATTATAATTCCAAATAGGAACGGAAAATAGAAGTAGGGAAGTCTGCACACTAATCTAAACTTCATAAACAAGGCGTACAGAAAAATGAAAGGCAACAGACAGCTTACAATATTATTTAGTATGAGTTACCAACACAGACCCGAGTAATAAGACTCAAGCCTATAAGCATATCAGAGAAATTCTTGACATGAATAGACTTAAATATCTTGCAACGTGCAGTGAGTTCTGTGTGCATTTGTAAAAGGAAGGTTTGAAAAACAAAGAATCTGCTGAAGATGATCTTACTAACCAAAAGTTAATAAATCTTAATAAAGTTAGGCACAGTGCTTTACATTTTACTGGAAGTTTCCGGTTTGGCATTTGTTTCAGATGATACAGTAAAAGCTGAACTCCAACTTTACCACCATCTCTGATTAACAGATATTTTAAAAGGCAAATAGTCACATTATTTTGAGAAGTCTTCTGTGACTTCTAAAAACACTATTTGAAACAACGAAGGCTTCATTTTAACTAATATTTTTCCATTTTAAGAAATTCAAGCTGTTCATGGTGTGTTAGTGCATACAATTATTACTTGATACAAGAAAAAAGATTCTTGCAGCTCTGTGTTGGAGAACTACACAGATGCTGGGGTAGTCTGTAACATCTTTTCCACCTTCTCACAGCCCTTCCACCTTCATAATAGAAGACAGTGGTGATGTTTGAGGAACATGCAAGGGTTACGGTGAGCAGAATATGCCTGCACTGAATAAGCAATACAGGGCAAATGGATGCGGGATTCACACCTGTCAGCTTCTGGAAGAAGGAGAAAAAGCAAAGGGAAAAAACCCCAGGTATTCAAGCAGACCTTTACATGGCCTATTTCTGTGTGCGGTGAAGCTGGCCCTCGTGCAACAATCCCTCATTTTTTTGACTGTGGCTTCTTTGCTTGGTCAATTACATCTCCAATGGCCTTTGTCTGTGTCTATCTGCAAACATCACTTAGCCTAGGACTCACTTCCCAGTCTCTCTGACTCTCAGGATGGTTATCAACAGATTGTAATTGGATTTCCTCCAAGACCTTAGCCATCATTTCTTCAAATGGTGTATCTAATATAAAGGTGCCACTCTAAGGCTGGGGATGAAGAGTTGATGCTTTGGAAACACAAAACGAAACCCCAACTCATCACATACTAGCTTTAAGCTCTTAGGTGTGCAATCCCACATATAACTTGGTTTTCAAATATAACCCATATGTTATGTGTCTTCACCAGCACACTGTGAAGTTCCTCTGTTAAACTGTTCCCTATAGGCCAGCTTTCCATAGGGGATTCTCTCATGTTTTCACAGAGTATTCACCAACCAGGGTGAAATACAAAAAACACTCCCATTTTCTCTTCAGTGCAAAGAAGTAGCTATGCAACCCTCCTCCTGCCTTACCTTCAGGAGGCAAACATCTACCCTGCACAGCTCCAGTAAGGCATGTAACTCCTTGGTCTAAAATGACTAGCTGCTGGTAAAGGGCTCTGTGATACCTTTTCAGAAAATACACTGACAGAAAAATCAAAGTTTTAAAAGTATTCTGGATCCCAGTCCAACCTGTGAATTTTGTCACAGGTGAAACAGCCTTCTCAGGCTTCGTATCTGCTTGTAAAAATTGTGGTTAGCAGGGAACGTGGCAAGTAGCAGCTCCAGTTCAGACAGGGACATTACCTCCCACTTGCCCCACCTCTGCTACACAAAGTGACAATTTGCAGAGATCCTTACTTATATATTTACACCAAGGTAAAGTACAGGCACTCCTGTTGGCGGTGGTATTGTTGATTATTTGTACACATTTATTTTGTACACTTCAAGTCCCTCTGTTTTCCCTTGCCTGTAGTTTATGTGGAGGGTCAGGCAGTACAGGCCAAAACAGAGATACATTAATGAGTATTCAACAACCATATTTCTCATCCTACTATTGTAAAAGGAATGCAGATATTCTTCCATCCTTCTTCATTTAGAAAGCCAGGTAAGTTGAACAATGGGGTGGGGCAAGAGAAAAGAAAGATGTGAGCCACTCATCTTTGTAGAGTCTTCCTCACTTCATTTTCTCTCTTGCAAAAGAGCTTGTTTTGAAATGGACACATAGAAAGTGATGTTTTGAACTAATCATCACCATCACCAGTTAAAAAGACACTGCAGACTTGCATCTGCAAGAGCAATTAGGAAGAGAGTATTGCTAGAGCATCTGATCTCGCTCCAGCATATACATAACCTGCATGTGTGCAAATTCACCAACTGCACTCATGCTGTTCAGCCTTAGATTGATACACAATTTTAAATCTTACATACCCCTTGGATTTGGATAGAATTATACCTATTTTAGACACCAGGAGATCATGACAGAGGAATGGTTTAGGTCATAAAACAAAACAGCACCAGATCTGAAAGGCAGTTGTTCAGAGCTTGCCACAAAAGCAAAGACTTTCAAGTAGAAGTACTATTGAACCTTGGAAGATGTGGGTTTTAGAAACTGGATGCACAGTTAACATTCAAGAACCCCTTTTAAAATCAACAATAATTACGTAATAGGAAATATCTGCTCCCATTAACTAAACGAAAATTCTATTGATAGCCTGTAGAAGTAGAAGGTAAAATCAACTGCGTATGTATTTTTAAAATATTCCAAACTCCAAGTCCTTTCAACTTGCCTTTCCCTATTTTCACAGCAAGTGTAACCGCTGACATGTAAGACAGTTACACTGTATTAAATAACTATAGACTTTAACTTTTAAGTCAATTAAAATACCCCTCCATTACATGTCAGAGTGACAAGTAATAGCCTGCTGAGTGCCATGGAAAATTTTGGTCAAATAGCAGATGAGGGCTGCAATCACTGACTGATACCTAGAGCAAAGGCTTTTGGTAATTCTCCCACAAGCAATCACAATTGCTGACAAAGTTCAAATTTGTCTTGACAGGATTGTCAAGGCAAACTAGAAACGTTCACAATTGGAAGTCAAAGAATTCATTTTTATTCAGCTGAAATTCACTCTACTGCTCACATACTAATGATACACAGTACTGTACCTACCACTCACTCTGGCTGAATAGCTGAAACCCATACAGCAAAGACTAAAAGAAAATGGGAGTATTAAGCAAAACACAGACCGAGGAAGTTATGTTCTGCAACTAACAGAGCCCCAGTTCCTCTCTTAAATCCTCTGCTGCATACTGTCAAAACTCTCTTGCAATATATAGCAGACTTTGATTTTGGAAGGCAGCTTGCATTTGACTTCAGTGGGAATAAGAGCTGGTACAATAATTAAAAATACCACCAGCCCTCCCATTTCAGGAAAGGGATGTTTAACTGTTTATGCGCAAAAGCACATTACAGTAGAGGGAAACTGACAGCTGAGTGTGCATAATTATGTGCGTATGCATAAATTTACACAATTTACATAGTAATCAAGGTGTATAGCAGAGTGAGCAAACATTATTACTCGCTAAACCATCACCCCCCAGATCTCATTTATGCAGCCTGTCTGTGGCACAGACTTTCAATCTTTTATAGCAAGGACCATGAAATTTACATTCATTGTTAAGCCACAATATCAGACACTGACACAACAGGTCCCACACAGCATGCAATTAGAACCAAACAGAAATAACCTGACGACACATTCTTTGCTCCATTAAGCAACTTCACAGAATCACAGAATGGTTTGGGTTGGAAGGGACCTTAAAGATCATCTCATTCCAACCCCCTGCCATGGGCACAGACACCTTCCACTAGACCAGGTTGCTTAAAGTCCCATCCAGGCTGGCCTTGAATTTCTGCCTACTCTAAAACAATCTGCTTCCCCCACCATAGCTGCTGAAACTATTTCTGCTAGAAACAGGTGTGCTCTATCCAGAATAAGCACTTGGGAAAGAAAGAAGACAACTCAATAAAAAGTATGTTTTGGGGACCCACCGTTTCGAATGTTGCAGCAATCACAAGTGTAACTTAACTTTATTACATGGACGGAGGATCCAAGAAGCCTCTGCTATCCCCACTTGCACATCTTCAGGCTTCAGACCACTTCGCTCCACGCAGCTTCTGGGGTGGGAGCCCACCACAGTCACAAAGCATTAAGAGACCTACAACTTCTTCTTACTTCCATATCTGCTTTCCGTATTCCAAATTAACATATACAAAATAAAGCAAGTGCTGAGTTCCAAAATATATGAAAATTGTTTTACTTTTTAAATTATTATGTTGTTATTCAGGAACAGGAATAATGAAACTTTGTTTCCTAAGGCTCCCTCCTTCCCACTTGCAATGTTTAGTAGGAGAAAAATGCAAACTATCACTTTTCCTCTAGTGGGGACACTAACTGGGTGCCTCTCTTCCATCCAGTTGCTTATTTTAATGGAACTGGTAAGAGATAACAGCTAAACTTGAAAGAAGCAATAGCTACCCAGTGTCAAACTTAGTTGAAGTTGGCTGACATTCAAACTCAATAGGCAGGAACACATAGACAGCTCAGTTACCTAAAACTTAATTTCCTTAAGGCTCTATCTAGGGTTCTGCTGGACTTGCTGCTGTAGCCAATAACTTGATAGGAAAAAGAGTGCTCAAAAAAAGCTATCATCACTTTAAAGCTCTGGACCCTCACACATACTCACATATTCAAAAAGCATTATCTGCTTAATTAAAGCACGCAACGCCCTCAGAAGAGCCCGCCTTCCACGCCACGGAGCATGTCCAAACACACCCTGTGAGCTGACACGATCCCTTTCAGCCCTCCTTCTCGTTCCTCCATGTTGCCACCTCTCTCCCTTTTGCAGTCTGTGGGCTCCAGCGCCCACCTCGCTGGCACAGCGGTGCCCAGGGAGCGAGGGGCCGGGCGAGCGGCCTGCCACATCATGGCCGCCTTCTCCCTGCTACCCCCCAGGCCTCTTCAGGGAAAGGGGCGGGGAGCCCCACTTTGTGACAGGAGTGAATATTCGATTTAGTTCATCCAAAGATGATTTATCATCAGGGAAACCAGCAGTTACGAATCTTGTTAGCAGCCCTTGCCCCAGCTCATCTGAATTAAGCTCACAGGCAGCCATGCTGCCGTACCGAAGCCCACGACACCTCTCTTTGCCCCCACCATGAACACTGCCCACAGGGGAAATCCCGCTCATCCGTTCAAAGCGAGCAGAAGACTTAGGCCCAAATGGATCAGATATTGCTCTGTTTCATGCTTTTTTCTGTAATTCAAAATGACTGAAGCAAAGTACCCACCTCCTCTAAAAACGGCACACGCAAGATGGTGGACCTGTCATGTTGCACATTAGACTTGGTCCTACCAGTGATACCTATGCACCTCTGAAGTTGTTCTGCGTGCTTCTGGAGGAAGAGTTTCCATTACGATGATGAATTAAATACTACTATTCTGTGTAGGAAGTTTGCTTTTTTTGACTTAAGTTGGCAAGAAATTAACCCCATTTTTGCTGCATACTAACAGCTACAGATACTCATCTGATTCACATATGCTTGTTTTCCCTGAGTAATGTCTTCTAGTTCTGCATATACCTACAGAAGTCCAGTTACTGAATCTGCAAAAGCTTGACCACAGCAGATAGTGTCATTGTGTTTGTGATTTTGGACTCCAAATGTGAACTTTCCTTGAACACATCCTTGCAATATTTCCTGGACTTACCTCAGAGCCATTCTGATATTAATGAGTCCATAGAAAGTGGCTTCAGGCAGCACACTGTCTATCCTACTCTTTGAAAATCTGTATCTGTGCTCCTGTATCTACAAAACAGTGTTTCTAAGCTGAATATTTGAAAACACTTGTAAGATCTTGACACCTAAAACCTTTACCAGGCCTTTTATACCAGTAAGGACTCAAAGACTGTCCAAGAGGAACTGGTTAATACTTGGAAGAAACAAGCCTCTTATCCAAATTTTGTAGTCATACGGAGGAACGTTAATAAAAGTAAATGCATACCAAGCACTTGTTTGAAGTTCAGCACTTCTTTCATTCCAGAAACACTGCTTTAATCTCGCAAATGCTGCTCTGCCTTTTGTTATCCTCTTTCGTGACTGTGTTGTCAAGTGCAGCGCTCAGGCAACTTGCTGCAGAAGTAGCAGAAATTGCCTACAAATGTGAAGCCTGCGCTTCTAACATGCACGTTTTCTAGCGGAGCAAGGCTGAAGCAGGACCTCAGTTTTCTTCACTAAAGTGCTCAGGCCAAGCTGTTTGGCAGAATAATTCAGAGAGTCAGTCCCTCCTGGCTCTCAAGCATTTGGGAACCAACTGCAGTCACTGGCAGAGAGTGGGCTGCAGGTTATCAGCTGCACAACCTTGGATTTGATGTTGAATCGCAGAAAGTTGAAAATTCGCCCGATCCTGTAACATGGCATGCAGCTTCCCCTATCGCAGTCCCCAAACATGCCAAGAAGCAGCTCTGCCTACAAGATACCAAGGCAGATGAGGGCAGGGATGAAGCCTTGCTTCATGCCCTTCTGACAGTGAAAAGCTGCAATGTTCTGCCTTGATTGAAAATATTTGCCAGCGTTGCCAGTTCAAGAGTATGCCCGAACAGCTGAATTTTGCTGAAGCCTGAAGATGCCCTTAAGATTAATGGTATTACAGGCTTTGGTTTACTTGACAGAGACAATATACAGGCCTTTATTCTCAGCTTTTCTGAGATTTCCTTGGCTGCAAAATTGCATTAACTGTTCCTCAACCAAATCAAACCTCCGGGTCTGCTGACCGTTATTCCAGCACAGGTATAAGTTTCTTTTTCCTGCAAGAAGTGAATGATTACACCAGTTTCCAAAGCATGAGCTCTATTCTTTTTGTAGAGTTGACTCTCCACATCCTTGAACTTCTGAGGAATCATCACCTTGTCCCTTGATGGCTGTAAACAGTGCCTTTCTGAGGCCAGGTGGTGCCCTCTGACCAACTACTTCAGCAGAAGTACCACAAGTGCCTGCTGCCTTTCTCTGCAGTATTTACAGGATAGATACAAGAGTTTGTGCTATTTTGCTGCCAGCTGCTCTTGGGTAGGTAGGCTGGAGAACTTCATTTAATGCTTCGTCAGAGATGCCAGATGGACATTTTAATAAACTGGTGAAGTGTTCATGCCACTGATTTAGGATTTCCTTGTAGCTGGCTCTCAGTGTTTGATCATCCTGACTACGGACCGATGTAATACCACTGAATTTACAGCCACAGACTAGTTTTAAGCAGTCATACAAGCTCATGTAAGTTCTCATGTCTTTTCTGCCATTATAGTTACAGGGTATACCAATGGCAATCCCCCAGGTTTTTGCAGGAACTGCTCATGCGGCCACAACAAATTTCTGGTGGCCACAGTCAAACCATAGCTGATAAGCTTTTACCATGCAGCCACAAATGCAGGCCCCTAGGGGCTGTCTGTGGTCACTGCGATAGCTCCTAAAAAGCGCTGGTCCCAACTGGCAGCAGAAGGTATAACAACTAAATAAAAATACAGGAAAAGAATAGAATAAAAGTGGCTTTCATAAATACTATAGATACTGGTTAAAGGCCCCCAAAATAAATAATGCAACTGGCTGTGCTCCTGAAGGCATTTACTAGCTATCTTGACGTTACTATGGTTGCATTAAAAAAAATAAAACAAAACAACCAAACCTATGAAGAGAATCTAAGAAGTCTATGAAAGAATATTGATAAATTGCTGATCATGGATGTGCCACAATTATTCTTAGCGCATGAGGTCACAATCCTAAATTATGAAACTGCTGAAATAATATTTTTAAAGTTTCATCTTTCCCTTATGCATGAAAATCTCTGCTAAGCCTGCAAAATCTTGACCTCAAATTTAAGGACATTATGCTACTTTAATAAATTATATAGAAGGCTTGACTTGTGATCAAGAAAATATTAAGACTTGGGTTATTATATTTTACATTATTTCTTTACTCATTAAACCTGAAGAGCTTTCATTAGAAATACAGTAATTCAATTCGCTGCCATATTATTAACAAAACATGATATACATATTTAAATTCCAATCCTGTGAAAGAGATGGCAAGGATAAACTATAAACTGAACAGCTGAAATACAGATGACTTAAAAGAAATGCACCATCTTTTATATAAAGCAAGGACTTCAACATTTTAACTTAGTCTGAACTTATTTTAATGGGTAACATGTCCTAAAAAAAAGGTTTACAGAAAAAAAAAATAATCTGGATTGCTTTGGATACTGTTGTCTTCAGCAAATACACTTCAGCTTTATACTTAATTAGAATTCGGGGGGAAAGTTTGTCCATGACTCCCATTCCTCCTCAAAATTTGACATACTGTTGCTGTTCCTGATAAGGCTGCAGCCCCTTTGCATGTCTGAGAAGTTATCCACCAAGACTGTTACTCAAGTGCACAAGTATGGCTATGGCTCCAATTAACTATTTATGAGCTGTTCCACTGCTCTAGAAAAAGTGCACTGCTATCAGAAAAGAATTGCTCATTAGAAACCAGCCTGTTAAGGTATTTTTAAATACAACAATGCAATTTCAGTAGACATATACGCATTATTTTTTAAGGAGAAAAGAAACAGAAGCATTTTACTCTGGAGCTGAGTGGTTTAAAATTTTAATGAAGAGAGGATTTAAGACTGTATTATAGGAAACAATGTCTCATTGACAGAAATGTAGTTAAGATAGTCCTGCAGTTCTTTTCCATCTCTTACTTCTGTGGCCTTTTACCCTAGCCATGCATATGCTTCTGCTCTTCCGCTGCACAGAACCAGGGTGGGTGCAGTCTGAAGACTGGCAGGGAACCAGGGACTGGGTGCTGCTTCCAGGTGGCTCCATCCTGTAAGGGAGAACCTCTGCCACAGCTTCCCTTTACATCCAAAACGCTACTGGGAGTAACTGCACTCCGAATCTGAAATTCCTCCCCTTTCAAATAGGGCAAAATTACAATTATTTAAGTGAAGAAGTGGCAAAATTATTCTCTTCTGATTATGGCAGATGGCGGGGCCAGGCAGAGGGTGGCAAACCTGTCCTGGCCTAACTTTTATCAACTATTGAGTTGCTAAAAAAACTCTTGGGAGTGCTCTGAGATGCTCTGGTTATTACTGATAGTACAGAAAGATTATATACATCACTTTTGCATTACTGCAGTCCTCAGGTGTTTCAAGAAATTCACATATGCAAAACAATCACCATGACTCGAAGCTGAGCCCTTCATTCTCAGTTTTCTGCAATTTCCTTATTAGAAGTACCCAAGAAGCCATCTCATCTGATGCTCTGCCAGGCAGAGGTATTTTGGACAAATTGCAAAAATACTTCGTAACTAAATTATCAGATTTATGAGTGATGCTAAAGCACTACCTGTCAAATTGTTACTGAACTTCACCTTCTAAATTACTGTCTACCCAGTTGTTTCAAATGCTTGTAGTTATGTTAGTCCAAATGAGCTTGTTGCTTAAAATACTACTGCATCCCACACATTTGTTCCTGGAAGATAACATGATGGAGCCCATCTGAAATACCGTCTGGCATGTTTACCTGTCTTAAGCCCTCACTTTATTTTGCAGCACCCTGCCCTGCTGCGAGTTCATCAGAACAACATTTTCATGCAACAAAGCATGCAATTAATCATAATCTCCATGAGGACACATTATCTGAAAATGTAATAAATGCAAAACCTTGTTATAAATTGGTAATACTCTGATGTTAACTTATTGCTCACACTTGATCTTAACATTTACCCACCCACGTGTCCAGATCTCTCAGGATGACTCTAGTGATCTAACTCTTCACCAGCTTACTTCTGTGTATTAAGGTTGTTAGTCCAACAGAGTTCCCTCTCTGTCTCCCACCCCTCTTCTCTACGTCCTCATAAACAATGCCACCTAAAAATAAAATTATATGCAAGAATAAAAAGGGCAATATTGAGACTTAGCCCAGCAACAGAGCCAAAGTATAACATTTTCAGCTGTTATACACTGCTAACTCCAATCCCGTTAGAGCCAATGTGATCCACTTCAAAATCATCTCAGATTAGATGCAGAAATGCAATTCTGAGCTACTTCAGAGTTTTGTTATAGTTTGCTGTCAGCCTGCAGAGGGGAGCTAACAGTAGAGGACAACTGACACATGCAAAGAACAATAATCCTCCCACACCACCCACCACAAACCTCCTTAATTCACTACAAGGAGTGTATATGAAATACAGAACAGGTCATACAGGTGCCCACTAAAAGAAAAAAAATCGCTCTCTCCTGGTTTTCCCAGTAAGACAAAATTATTGTTGAGATGTGTAATCAACTCCTTCACGTACTACCATATCATTTATTTATATAGTTATTCTCTGCCTGTATTTTCCAATAACCTTCTAGCTTTCTGCCTTTCAGCTGAAGGCAATCTCTTCACATTTTATGCATCATCATGAGGCCAGAATGAGTACCAATGTTTAACAACGATTCCCTGATATCTCTTGGGAGAAGGGAGGGAAAAGATAGGCAAGAAAGGAATTAAGGAATATATTTATTCCTATCTCTTGTCATTTTCCAGTAACATGGAGGGGAGGGAGGAAAGGAGAAAGTCTAATTTAGCGGTCTGAATGATATACTGGAAGCTCTACATGCTTCCAAGGGTACTTCTAAAGAAATTTTTATGCATATGCAAGTCTGTTCATGGAAAGGTACCATATGCTTATAATCATTTATCCTTTTATACAATGCATACTTCATGTAGTTTGTATAGTTGCCTTTTTTTCCTCCCCTCCCCCAAACCCCCCCAACAGTGAGATTCACGGATCTGAAAGGATGTTAAACAGTAAATCTGTAAAAGTTCGTGACAGTCTATGGCAAAACTCCCATTCAGTTTGGATTAAATATATTTGGTGAAATTCCAAACAAGCCCGTCAATGCATGCAGAAACAGGGCTGCTGGTTCCACAGGAGAAAGAGATATCACTTGTTTGCTCTATATTTGCTCTATGAAGACCTTTCTGTATAAATCAACAAGGATGCTATCTTGATACTCAGAATACTTCTTCAAGTGCTAGAAGTTGAACATGTCTGCTCAACTGAGAAAGACACTAAACGTCCCATACAAAAGTTACAAGCACTAACTGTAATGCTGTACAGCTTTACAGTTAAAGTTATGTATGAATTGAAACATGCAAAAAAACCATTCTCTTCACTGGTTGTTTACTCCTTTTATAGCTAACTTTCAAATAATTTGAGGAGAGTTCACAGATTGCAAACAATTCTTTGCTCTCTCCATCTGCCTATTATGGCTAGGGTTGAATGCACAAAATCTTTTAAGCCTTTTCCCTTCCCAGTCTTTGGTCAAAATTTGTTAATTACTTTACATAGAACTATTCTTTCTGCAGCGTTATACCATAATTCAAGCATTAAACTTCAATATGTTAAGGAGACTGGAAGAGTTACACATACTTTTCACTTCTAAGCCCTCACTTTAAGAGTTTTTCCCTTGTGACTATCTTAGTTTGTATTCCCTTCCTTATTTCCTCAAACTTTTCTTTTAAGACTCAGACATTTTCTTCCACTCTTCTGTATGCTAAACACATCTTTGGGTAGGATTTAAAGGGCTCAGATATCAGGTATGTAAACTATTTTTCCTTTAAGAGCAGAATTGGCACATTAGGCTATTCCAAAGATAAGCGTATTTGAGGCAGAAACTTGCCTTCAAGTTTTATTCTCTTCTATCAGCAATACCATCTTGATAATCTTGGCTATGCTGAAATAAGAAGTGTTGTATTCATTGGCTAAAAAAATTTTTTTTAAGTGTGTCATCATGAAGTTTAAATATACTTCACTAGATGTTCATATATTTTTCTATACAATTCCCCAGGTTTCTTCTAGATTTCTTCATCAAAATACGAAACCTGGAGCTAGTTTTTCCTCTTCCCATCTCAGTCAGCAATCATATAAGCAATGCCTGCACTAAAGTGAAAATACTGTCTTTGGTATTTGTGGTTATCTCCTGAAGCTTACTTCTGTGCATAACACAAAGCATTTTATCCTAGACCTGTATTCAAACTAAAGTGACTGTGTAATCATCCATAATTCATAAGCAGCACCTGTTGGGTTTGTATTAACAACTTGATACTTAAGTAAAGAAAACTCTTTGGAACTGGAGTCAGCAAAAATACCCTGTACTAGCAAATCCTATACTACTAAACTGAGAATGGTTTCGGTAAATTACACCAATGTTTTCACTTTCAAAAAAAGGGTAACAAATAGGACAATCTCCAGGCAAGATGTTCAAAAGTTCTAAGAAATCAAATATTAGAAGATATGCTTAGAAAGTTAAGATAAAAGTTTTGTGAAAAAAGACAACTTTCACCCCGCCACCATTTTTTCCTCTTTCTAAACATTTCCGCAATTCCCAATCAAGTATGTCTAAAACTAATCTGGTCACCGTGGGTGGGCACTGCTTTTCAGGCAGCCACACAGAAAGCAGCTATATAATCTTTCTATCAATATGTAATTTTCAATACAGTGTCAGTTTTTCACAATTCACATATTTAAATTATAAATGCAAATATACTACTTACGCTGATGCACGTATATCTCAAAAATCTAGCTTGGATAGTCAGACACATTTTTGTTTGGCAATGAAGCTTGGCAGCTCAGTTTTCTGACACAAATCAAGGTCAAAATTCTGCACACTCGCTTACTCAACAGTAGTAATTGAAGATTCGGAAAGCTAGAAAAATCAGTTTTGGTGCCATCACAACAACTTTGTTGTTAGCCATGCAAACATATAGCTTATGTATAACACAGTGAAGTCAGAACACATAGAAGAATGGTTAGCTAAATTTTCCAAGTGATTCTATATACAATGAGGGAGGCAAGGTAATTTTTAACATCACCTCTAATCACAAATTAAAGTCATCTCAAGCCTGCTGTAACTTACAGCAACTTAAAAGGCCAGTCCAGAAGTTAAGGAGCCCAGGGTGCCTGAAGGATCATCAGGATGTCTTGGCACCAATGGCCACATGGGCTTGTAAAATGGTTCTTTCTATATGACCAAGCAATCGTATGCACGCTGAAGGCTGCTTTGCCTTAGTGTCACAGGTTCGATGATCATGCCCAGACATAATACATACATGTTTATATAACTAAAATTATTATAACAAATATAATATGTACATATATAAAAGATACAGTACCATACAGTTGGTGGTTTTTTTACTGTACAGTACCATTTTACTTCTAGGTCTCAACAGAATTGGAAGAATATAATACAAAAAAAAGTCATTATGGAGACATGTGGGACACAGTAATATTTCCTTTCTAGTATTGGTTTCCTTGAAGATTAATAGTGCATACAAGCACTTACATAAACTTGATTCTACGCTACTTATAAATTTAATGCTGCCATTTTACTGTATATATAATCATCCAATTAAGTGGCTATGAAATATGGAGTCTGGGGGTTTTTTTTGTTTTTGTTTTTTTTTTAAAACTCCATCTTGAGATAGACCTGTAAGACCTCAAATACAGAGATGACAATGAAATGTCACAGGGAACTTCTACTGACATGAAAACAACCACACCCAGAATAATCCATCTTCCCAAGGCAGGTGATAATTTCCAGATAACCTGACTGGGAGGTGCTCCCACCTTGTCAGATATGAAATAAATAATTAAAAAAAATTTTTTTTAAAAAAATCAACATTTAAATATACAGGAAGGGGTCCCATGCTGGCCATTTTAAGGAAGATGGCATAACAAGAAAAATCAACAAGAGAATGCTGCACCGATTTCATGTTCAGGAGGAGATACTACAGCATCAGTCCTCAAACTCTCAGGATTGACCCAAACAAACACCAACCAACCAAACAAAAATCTGAAAACATACATTTATTACTTCATCACTTATTATTCTTTCTCCATATATTTTTTGTATAAAACAAAGATCGCATTCAATGACAAATACAGCCCAGATGCTGTAGAAAGTCATCTCATTTGCCACCCCCTAACCCACATGTTCCTGGAGAGACAGAAAGTAAGACCAGAAAGCCAAATAAACTGTAGGTCAGGGAACAGTTTTCCCTTGTGAAGCACTTGTGAATTCTGAGGGAACAATACTCCTCAGTGCCAAATGGACATGATTTCTGTTATCAGCCCTTTGAGATGGGATAAGCCATTGGGATAATTAAGAATAGAAACAGAATCCCAAGTCATCCATTCTACAACTGTATTAGAAACTTTCTGCAAGGATTCTTATTTCTATTCAGCAGCTAAGAATTTGACAGATAGGTCTCGAGCTCTTATTATTAAAATCTCCAGGGACATTTCCATTTCTGGTTTATGGTGATGTGAATTTGCCCTGTCTCTACTTAGGACACTCACTAGTTTTTGAGCCTCAGAATTAAGAAGTTATTGATTATAACCAAATTGAATATTCAATTTAAACACTGAAGATTTTACTTTTACAGGGACAGTTAGTACAAGCAAACCAAGGGCTCCGCCTCCGCAGCCACTCTCAGTGGGATCAACCACTGCTCCCAATAGAGTGGTCCTGCCATGGCATCACAGAGGTAAGCAGTATAACTGTATGTGTATAACCTCAGATATATAATCCAATAGTTGGATGGGTATGAAAATTTCTGAGCCCAGACTGAGGCCCAAGTTCCTATTATTAGCCAAATACCCAAATCCTGAAAATCACAAGAGGAAAACCTCTTCAGCAGAGTTATATTGATCCAGCCAGAACGCGAGACCATTTCAATTACCATCAACTGAAAGGAACAAGAAGCAGGGCACGTTGAAAAACAAAACACACAAGCAGTTAAATTCAGAGGCTTATACAACAGTATTTATAGAGTGCTATATCAACACAAATCCAGAGAGTACACAATCAATCAGGAATCACAAGCTATGAATTTAAGAGTATGATGGAAAGCAAAATCATACCAAAAAAATTTCTGATACAAGAAGAAAAAAAATACAACCCAAATACAAAGAATCAATTTCATTGAATTCAGCAAGCTGCGAGCACTTAAGACTTGGTTTCGTAGTCTTAAGATCTGAGCCTCACAGAGATCCATGACAAAATTTCTACCAAATTTAACATGGGCCAGAAATTCAATTCATGACTGATGTAGTATGCCAGACCAGCTACTGAGCTGCATTACAAAGAAGTCCTTACCTTAAACCAACCCACAGAAAGTTTTAGCTACAAAGCCAGAGCAAGAACCTGAGCAATGTTCAAGCAAGTAGCCAGGAGGCACACATACTCCTGACAGAAATTCTATCCTCACAAGAGCACTTTTTTGCAATTAAGGAGAGACAAGTAAACTTAAGCTTAAACATATTAAGTATTAGTGAACTACACATATTTTTTTTTCTTCCCCAAACCTTCAAGATCAAGGGAGTAAAAAAAAAAAAAAAGCTTAGGTCTTTTTTTTTTTAAATGAAATTTCAGTTATATTCCCTCTTCCATACTGCAATCTTTTCTGGTTTACAGTTGGAGAATGACAAAAAAAACCCACCAAACAAAACAACAACCCAAAACCTGAAATCTGAAGTTGCTTCAGGATACAGGTTTCTTTAAAACACACATTGCAGTGTAACTCGAAGCTAGAGAATAGTTAAGCAGTGATTATAATTTACAGTATGCAGACAGGAACTGTAATAACTGTACATCTGGGCAGTGGGATGATGTGGCAGAGAATAAATAAAGGCCAGGGGATGTTTTATTCCCTCTCTTCCACAACCCTCAAGGACATGGCAGCTTGCATTAGAGGACAGCAGCAAGGCAAGCACTTGCAGAGTGACAAAGTTTGCACGTCAACTGTATCTAAGCCTTTTTAAAAAATTATATGTATGTATACTTATGTATGTATATATACACACTCATATATAGATACATCACCAAATAAATCGTCTGCAGAGTTTATTCCTCCATTGAAGGTGCAGACTGTCATTGCTGAGACCCAGATGCTAAATGCCATTAGGGTGTAGACTCTGATCACAAGTCGCCAAGACACACGAGCTGCACACGGGCCCTGCTGCACCTGAATTACATAATGCTGGTACTCCATAAGGTTATCACATTACAGAGTTACCCTTACTGAATCGGCAATCCCTGCGGTCACCCCTATGCAGCTGCCTGCCCTCCCGTGGATAGCATATGATACACCAGGGTCAGTTGAAAGAATTCGAACAAAAGAAAAAAATAAAAGCCAAACTCACAAACCCTGATGAAAACTAACACCTGGTATGTGCTCAGGATGAGTACAGGTTCTACAGCTACAACTGCAAAATACCATAAAATGTTAAGGATAATATTAACGACTCCTGCAATCCGTTTTGCATTTTTTAATTTTGTGGCAAAGTTAAGTAACACCAGTGGAACAGCAGCTACAACTAAAATTGCCAAACATTTCTCTTTCTTTCAGCAAGTGGAGAGAAGTTTTTGTTTGTTTGTTTGTTTAAAACTAAGCATTAACATTTTCCAGCATGGGTGTGTTTCAGGCTGAAAGAATCTGTTTCAGGAAAAATGCTATAGCTGTTTCTGAAAAGCCAAAGTGAGGGGAAAACACTGTTTTGACAGTTTTCAAATTTCCTACAATTGACCCTTTGAAAGCCAGTATTTCCATGCTTTAGTGTACAGACTTTGAATTGACCTTGGAGTCAGAGGTGGTACTTTTTCCAGTCAGGGGAAAATCCACTCAAACCCACCCCTAAAAGCAGTGTTTGCATGCACTCAGTAGCGGTTCACAGTATTTGGCAGCAGTATTCCCTCCACATTTCACCTGCGCTGAGCAAGCTGTAAATGAGGGCGGAACAAAGTTCATTCTCCTCCCTTCCTCCCTCTGTACAGATGCTCATTCTTGCTGCTGTGAACTGCTGCACCTGAACTGAGATGAAGGACACTTAATCCCACCTCATCTCAGCAAACGCATTGCTGCTACACAGACTGGAAAGGAAAGGAAGGTTCCAACCTGAACACAAAGGGACCAGCACAGGCAACAATATTTACTTGAGGCTGCCCTGATGCAATGAGTGGATGCAAGTGCAGTATTACAAGGAGAAGGGCAAGCTGAAAATGTGCTAGTCAAGACAGAAGGCAGCAGGAGAAGAAAGGAATGGACAGACTATTGGGAAGAGTGGCAAAAAGCTCTGCAGCAGTGTAGGTGGAAATACAGGGTCATTTAGATCAAAGTCTGGGATTAGGCAGAGGTGAAGACTCCAGGACATCATGAATGTCTCCCTGCACCTTACTACTTATGGCCTCTTTCTACAGCAAGTGGGTTAGCAAAAGCAGCAAGGTCTGCTTTTAAGGTTCAACAAGCCACATGGATATCAACAGTGTTCCATGAAATGGAATTATTTCCATCAACTTTAAGAGGTCCCAGAAGTACTTGTGACTGTATGCAACCTTATCTACTACAACTCTGCTTTGTGCACAGGATGAACAAACCATTATCTGGACAGCAAATTTGGAGAAGCATATTCAAGTATATTCTATAACTGAAAAATTTATCATTAGGAAGAAGATTGTGCCTCCTTCATTTCAGGAACCTGAACAAGGCTGGAAAGTTTTGACAGAAAAAGACTGATCTAAGGAAGTACAACGTCACCACAAAGAATGGAATTTACTATAAATTTTCCACATTCTATATAATAGATACTTTTCATACAAACATAAGCTTTTGTCAAAAGATTTCTCTCACTTTTATCTTTGAACCATGAAAAGACTCCAAAAAGCTAAGCTAGCCAATAGCCCCCATTTAAGGTAATTTGCAAACTGTGCACTGAGTTCATGAATACTGACAATTTAATGAGGAATGGCCTTTGAATAGCCACATTGATTACAATTTTCTGCAATTAAACTCCATTTACATACTTTGAAAATGCTTACAGAAAACAGTATTTACACCTTTACGCATGCGGAGAAATTCCAAATACACAGAGTCCAGAAGAATTTATGGCTTGCTTACGGCACCCCAAACTGATTTATTTTGGACCACATTTTCTCTGGCTTTTACATGTATGTAAAAGGAGAGGCAAGAAGAGAGCAGGCCAGAACAAACACGCCATCCACCACAAAGGTGGCACTGGGAAGGGGAAGCACACAGCTCCTGAACATCAGAGCACATGAACAGTTCCTACTGTGAATCCATGTGACCCACCATCAGATGGTAATGATTACAAGGTCCTCACTTCTTTCCCACAGATGTGGCAATGCTCGCGAGGAAGAACTGAAGACAGAGGGCAATGGAAGTTGGAGGAGAAAGACCGCTGCCTCCTTCCAAAGAAAATTTAGCTTGCTCATTTCCCCTCTCCTCTTGAAAGTTTGAAAAGGCTGCCTTGTCCTTACAAGGCACAATCTGTTAAATCCATCAATAAAGATCTCAGAAAAAAGACTCAAACCTGCTAATGCTCAGATTTATATGTAGAATTTTAAATGACTTTTAAACATTTAGTAGTACAAGACTCTCCAATGGACTTCTGTGTCGGTACTTTAAGCATTATGAAATATAAAATTAAGTTCACAATCTAGTATTTTTGTCATGGGAATGGTTCTCAAGTTCCTAGGCTTAGCAGATGGTCGATAACAGATTTCACTATTTCCTGTTTTTCCCCCATTTTCTTGGATTTCAGCAACAGAATAGATCTTTTCCTGAGCAATCTGTTCAGTTTGATTGCGTGTCTTTTCTGAATTATATCCAGTACTTATTTTTCTTTTGTAGTTCCCCCCCCAACCCCCACCCCGCCCCCTGTCCCTTCTCTGAACACTGAAAGTTTTCTCTTTGGTTTGTAGTTGCTGGACAAGAATAAAAGCAAATCGCAGATGAAGCAGACAAAATGCATGTTAACCTCTATGCTGCTTTCCTCAAGTTGTTTTTATTATGCAAATTATTCCCAACAAGTTTTACACACACACACACACACACACTTCCTAACCTGTAATTTTGTTTTTACAGAATCATAATTCACTTCTCTGTCTCGGCTCCACCACATTTTCCAACTTTCAGGATTCCTCTGCAGAGTTACTCCTAATTATCTCCATACGCGCATTACAGATAAGTGCCCTGTTCCTAAGTAACTAATTTCAAAATCCTCCAATTCAGAACAAATCTACCTACTGCCTTGAAACTACCTCTGCCCACAGTCAGAGGACTGAAATGCTTTCCCCGTCTTTCAAGATGCCTCCCTCAACGTCAAGGTATGTCTCCACTCCGAGTTTTGCTTTAACACAGCAGCTGTTTCCCACTATGTTCCCATCTAAACATGATGGAGAGGAACACGTTCGGCAGATTTATAAAAACTTCAAATTGCTCTTGAGAACAGTCATACACTGGTCTCCCTGCTGCCATAAAGGGAAATGCTTACAGCACAGCAACATGAGAGGACAATCCCAGGTTTGTTAGCTCTTCAAGCCAATGCAATAAATCAAGAGTTACATAACTTCTTCCCCCCACCCCAAATAAATTCTTAGCTTCAAATATAATTATTAAGACTGAAAAATCAGAATGATGTTTCCATGGTTTTTGCTAGCTCTTAGGCTGGAACACGAAGGCCTTAGCAAGAAAGCTGCTCTCAGGAATCGGGAAGGTAACAAAGGTGGCAGCACGCCACCAGGATGGAGGAAGATGCACAGTACCGAGAGCTGACAACGGTGCAAACCAGTGCTCTGGCCTTTATCCAAAACACTGTGAGAACAGAAGTTACTGTTCACCTACAGTCTTGGGGACCTGCCTCCCTCACTGTGATGGTACAGCAAACATGAATAAGGTCTGCTTGACGGCCATTTGGGTTCCAGAGGAACCAATCCACTCGGGACCACATGCTGACCCCGGTCAGGGGCAAGAGCTGCGGCCCAAGGGACATGCAGGCTCCCTGGGGTGGTTGGGTGCCGCACTCATGGCAGACATGCCCCTCCTGGCCCTGCAGACCTCGCACCACCCTGAGGGGGCTCGTGGGCCTCCACGGATACGTGCGAGTGGCACAAAAGGTCATCTCCAGCAACTCCTGCTCGCTGAGAACGGATGGAGGCACTCCAAGAGCAGAAGACTATTTCAGGCTGGTTGGTTAGGGCTGCTGTTGCCTGTCCCAGCTGTGATGGGGCCACGGCCCTTTGGTGCCAACCCTGGGAACGGGTGCTGCTCCTAAGAAGAACCAGCGGCAACCCTCACTGCTGGCACTGAGGGGCTTTTTGCCCTGTTACTGGCAAGGACAAACTTCAGCAGTGCAATGCTAGACCGCCTTCATCTAGGGAACATCAGAAACCTTGAGGGTCTGCTTCTTGGATCAGAGGAGCTGTAATCTTTTTATAACTAGTTAAATGATGTCATATGCTCATTAGCTTTCCAGACTCTATTTGGAAGGCAATTTTTTTTTTTTTTTATTCTCTTGTTCTCTTTTTTTTCCTTGACTGCTTAGTTTTTATTCAGCACGAGTGCTCTGCTCTGAAAATACTGCCAAAGGTTTTCCACATTCTCTGCACAGCCCTCTAACTGCATTGCAGAAAAATAAGACTCATATATACACATTCAACCTTGCTCCTCAAATGTCTTTAAAAGTTTCCTCTTTATAATTCAAGTTCCTACTGGAAAAAAATAAGTTGATAATCTACCCAGAAATGCAATTCTGCGTGTTCCTGCACAGAGCCAAAACCACAGAATTTACTGCCACAGAAAACACAGAAGTAAAATGAATGAAAAGAATCTATCTTTTTTTTTTCACTCCAATCTCTGCTGGGTCATTGCAGTAATCCAGGAAAAGAAATCTCCTGAAATCAAAACCGAAGCACTAGATTCAGCTACACTGCTTCAATGCATAAGGAGTGCCTACTCACATGCAGCCTTTGTAAAATTAAAAGCAATTATGAAATGATACAGAAATTACCTTGTTCAGTCTGGGATTAAAAATATTAATTTTCGGCAGGATGTTAGAAAAAAATAATAATAGAACAATCACTAACCTATTCTGAAATTCTATTTAAATTCATTTGAGAAGGCTGTAGGGTTGTCTAGTGTGACTGTTTGAACCGTTTCATTATGTGGTTTGCAAGTTGTATTTAGACAAATTAGAATACAAACACACCCTAACATTTTTTGCCATAACTGAATTGTCCAAACTCTGCTACAGTAGCTTTTTTCGGAGGCATTTTCTTAATAAGTTTAAGAGATATTTCTCTCACCAAGTTGTAGTGAATGACAAATCTGAACTTCATCTTTTCCCTATTTGCACCAGAATGAAAGAAACCAGCAGACAGGTTATCCTTTTGCTATAGCACTGAAGTTCTTCCATGCTCAGCAGAACTGGTTATGCAACTGGATGAGACTCCATGCTTTGCACAGTCCTCCACCTTACAAGGTAATCCCTTTCATAAATTCACAAGCCCTATTTTAAAACTGATCACATACTTTAATCTTATTACTCCTGTTCAAAGAGCTGCTTCTGAATGTTGCCTCTCTGATGACTAGAAGCCTTTTAATCTCCAGGTTAAATTCATACAACCCAAGCTATACACACTCATCCTTGTCCCAGCATTGCTGTTCTTCACCTTAAAAATCCTCCCCCCCCCCCAAACTTTTTAGAACAGTCCTTAACTCCCTCTAAACCCCTTATTTAAAAACAAAACAACTACCCCCCCACACATAACCATACATTCTCTCAGCTTTCCCTTCCCTCAGATAAATATTACCTGCATTACTAGTCTCAAGTAATAAGAGGGCTGCTCTTCTCCTGAGCTTGCATGTAGGATGGGCTCTCTGGAGTGCTGAATGCTGTTATTAAACATCTTACAACCCCAGCCACATGGATCTTCTTATTTATTTTCAGAATGATACTTGTGTGTGGTCTAATGGTGTCCCAAGTCTTTCTTCTTCACATTTTCATAAAAATAGTACTGCTCTACTAAAACATGCTCCCTTAGCACAATGTTGAGGATTATCATCACCACACAAGAGGATCAGTCTCTTGTATAGGCACTGAATACCTAATTATAGAAGTGGGACAAGGCTCAAATGTAGGAAATGCAAGATCATGCATTTAGTTGTTGCCATAAGCTTGGGCAGAAGAAAATGACAGAAAACAAAGACCAGTTGTTATCTACTAATAAACATTCTCTGGTACAACCGATTTTTGTCTCCCCACAGACAGTCTTAATCCAACACATCTCTTTTTTTTTTTTTTTTTATTCCTCTCTAGTTTAAAGTCATATACTTTCAGTTTGCCACTCTACTAAAGGCTCCACTGAAATTTAATTCTAGTCTGGTATGATTACTTCTGGCAAACATTTTATTTCAAATACTTTGCATCTACCTACTTTTCTGATGAATGTTATTCTAGTGCTTTGCATACTATGGATCTCAGATTTGTAGGCTTACAGTTATGTGGATCAACATATTCTGTTTCTTGAAGTTCAATATGTCATGGTAAAGGTCTCCCATATTTGCTAATGAAAGAAGCCTCTAGAGGAATTTGAAAACTCTGCCTCCAATCCAGGGCTGAATCAAAAAAAAAGAGTGGGTCCACTGATTTTGGTGCGACACTAAGGTCTCTGCCAGCAAAGATCCCTAAAACTTTGTCCGGACACGAATGGAAGAGAAGTCCTAGGAATTACCACAACTACTTTTTATTACTTCTACAAAGATAAATTTCATCCTGTGGAATTTCTGCTTCCAAAGAAATTCAACAATGAAGACCTTCTTTGGAGGTTACCTAAATGCATGCACACGCAACAGCTTCACTTAGAACCGCTACTGACCTGAGCAAGAAACACAACATTTTATTAATCCTGTTCTCTAGCAAAGCAAGATGTGTGAATCACACAGGAATTGCTTCCCCAGTTAGACACATACTTTTCTTCTCTGTCTCCCCCCCAATAGATGCAAATATATAATATAACAGGGTCTGAAATCAGAATGAAAAACCATTGCAGGAAACAAGTTTTCAGACAGTGAATTCTGAACAGATGGTTTTCTAGTTCATACAAATAACTGTGCTCATGTGTCTTTTAAGAGATCTGCAGCAATATACGTTATGTTCACAAAGAGATGCAGTAGAAGATTCTACCACTTGACTGACTAAATTAACTCATGTCTGGGATTTGTTTACAAGCACTCTTAAACACTATTAACAATTGAAGTTTAACAATGGAAGTACATGAGGTACAGTATACGAGTGGCAAAATGACCATTTTTTTGTTTCCTCTGCAGGATGGAAACCTGATCAGTGGAAACATCTTTTTGCTTCAAATGAAAGTATTCTCAGTTCCTCTTTGGCATGGGATTTTCTTCTTCATATGATAAAATGTTTATGTTAAAGATATACTTGAAATTAGATACAAAAATTGCAAAAATTAAACAGGAATACAACAGCTGAGTAGGAAGAAAGATATTGTTGAAGTACTAATAAGCTGCAAAACTTCCCCAAAGTCATTAATTTCTTTATCAAAACCAAGAAAACTCATCGATGCAGCATGTATAAAAAGCTGCACTACCTCACTCAGAAGCGATGAAAGCAAGAATAAATTTGAGAGAAAGCAACTTTCTCAGCGCAACAAACTTAGTGAACTTCAGCCTTAGATTTTCATCATTTGTTGCAAGGACAGAAACCAGCCAGGTCTGGCTGTGCAGCGTGCAGTCCAAACAGCACAGGATACAGACTGCTCGATCTTTATGTCTGGCTTTAAAAAAATGACATTAAGGAAGTTCCTTTCTAAGAAAGGGAAAGGACAACAGCTCATGGTAAATTTCAAGGGAAACAAAAAACTCATACAGCAGAGACTGATTTTACATATATGCCCTCTGTACCTTGAAAGCGTTGGGGTTTTTATTACAGTCAGAGAAGCAGAAAAATATTATGCCCCACTTTCTACAAACCAGTAGCTACTTTCTGAACTATTCAAAGCAAATATTTATGTTTCCTTGGGAAAGTTTCTGCAATATTCAGCAAAGAAAAAAGAAGCAAATCAAGATTGAATTCATGAATACAAAACAATTCCTGGAGAGGCATGTTCCCCCTGCCCCCAACGATTTTTTTTTACAACTGGATTTGTAATGGGGCCATTTGGCATTTTTTAGTATGAAATATTATAATCAGCTCCTTCTCTCAGTCATACGTCACTGTCACCCTGATGTATTTTTCTCACAGAACCATCACTTTTGGGACTACTCTATCATAAGAGCCACCACATTACATTTGACAATCTGTACTAGATAAAATGAAGGGCAACCAAACAGGGACAAGGTCATTTAGACTTCTGAGTCTTTACGGAGAGCATATAAATTGTGTGTTAAGTATAAAAAATGTACTGAAAGAAAATCAAGATTGCATGAAAAGTGCTTTAAGTTGGTATGATTTGGGATAAAATTAGCAAGAATAGTATCTCTGCCAAATGCTATAAAATGATGATGCAATAATTTTACCCTTTCAAAGTTAGCACATGTATGGAAGTGATTAAAATATCTTCTTTTTAAAATTAAAAAAAAACTGCAACAGAGGATATTAAATAACTTCTTGAAATTTAGGCATGGAAAGGAGCAGTACAAATGCAACCACTCATATTTCACAGACTAAGGGAAGGACTTAGGTCTGTTATTTCTTCTTGACTGAAATCCATAGTCAACTGTTTTGCACCGAAATGAGTATGGCATGCATTTTCTGGATGCATCTCCAGTATCACTAAATTCTCCAGCTGAGGATTAAGTTGACTAGCCAGAAGGACACCATACTGAAGGTAACAGCTATGGTACAACAAACTACTGATGTGACACACAAAGGAATGCTGCGTAAAATATTAACATTCTCCCCACCCTTTCCCCAGTTGCTTATACACCAATACACTAAAAGGGAAAACTAAACGAAAATTCTTGCTTTAGAGAATAAGTTTTGATACAAACAGCACTATTGAAAAAGGCTGAGATAATTCAACATCCTCCAAATATTAAAGCTATCGGTTCTACTCTTCCTAAACAGGTTATGAGAAACATATGACATTTTATATTAAACTTCATTTTCTGTTTTACATATGCAGATGACTCAGTTGCTTACTTGATCTTGCACTTGGATAGATCTGCAGGCTAACTCTTTGCAGCACAGGGGGCACCGAGAGGAGCCTGTGATCAAATTGTGTTAGAGAAGGGATGTCATCGACTAAGCAGCTATCAAATAAATGAAAAGAATTATGCTATAGAAACAGAAGTCTTCAGATTTTAAGATACATGCTCTAGACCTCCCACAACCCGTAACAAGTTGTCCGAGCTTCTAAATGCACAGGTTGCTTTCCAATGCAAAAACTAAGCTACCACACTAGTAACCAGCAATTGTCTATATAGCACTAACACCACTGTCTGGTCACACATGCATGAGACAACCCTCGGCTGAACTGCCATCTTTGTTGCTGCCTGACTAAAATAAAATACTGAGGGGACAGTTAACGGGCTTTACAGGTGCCAGTAAGCCCACTGGTGATTATATCCCACTACCACTCAAATTTCTGCAGCTATCCATGCCCAGACAATGCCAAGCTGCTCAGTCCTCTCTGTCATCCAAATCCAACTGGGAATCCCAAACACATGCAGGGTCATTGCCCAACTTCGTAAGTCTCTTCAGAATTGGCAAGGCTTGCTTCAGCAAGCATAGTGTCTGAATTGCCAATGGTCAAGCTGCGAGAGATGGGGAACTGGCTTTGAATTAGCTGGTCAGGGACTCCAATCCACAGCTCTACTTTGCAAAATAATGCCCCAGACTTTGGGTAAAAGCCCATCCTAGTTTGGTAACAAATAAGAGGTTGCACTGAAAAATAAAGAATACCGAGTGACAAATGACAGAACAAAAAAAATATAGGAAGTTCATTAGGAAAAATAAAGATGTTGGCCAATTTTCCCCAAATGACACGTTTTCTGAACAAAACAAACAACAAGAATAGAACGCCCAAGAAAACCTGAGAAGAACAGACCCATTGCTAGCTAATGTTTTTAATGATTACACACAGAGGACAGAAACGCTGAACAGAACGCAGCAGATTACTTAGAACCAGAATGAGAGGCTTGCATCATGGAAGGGTGATTAATAATTTCCAGTGCATTGGTTGTTTAAGCATCCTCCTAATTTATGCCTATTAGGAATATGCATACTTAGATTAGGAAGCCTGAATAGGCTGTAAAAAGTCCGTATTCAGAAGTTTGACTGAATAACAGATCTGCCCCAAAGAATATAATTTTTAAAGAAGTTTTGGGAAAAGCCAATAAAAAGAAATGCAATGACAAGCTTTCAGGCTGTTGAAAGACAAGCCTCAAACGCACGCATGCAATCCGTTACTGATGTAGGCTGAGTTTAACTGACAAAAGTTCATGCATAAATATGGACTCAAGATTTCTGCAAAATGTATTCTCTTATTCTTCAAGATATTTTAACTTGGATTACCAGTGTACAAACTGGAGAAAGTACACATTAGAAAACAGACTAATAATAGACTGTCATCTCCACTAGCAGCTGCAGGTGAAGGAGCATCACTGCATGCTGCTGCATCTGGCTCTACAGGACTCAGGTCTAGGCTTGGCACCAGAGTGTGCTTACTCTCAAATCACTAATATTTTTCTGCATATTTGATTAGCAATTAATTTAAAGACTGACAGAGGATACAGCATTAATATGGCAATGCTCTGGACTGGTAAGCCCATTCAACAAACTTTTTAAATTTTGCTTTTTGATACCTATGTAGAGTGCCACCATTGGGGCAACTTCTCTCTCCTTCTACCCTCACCCCCCCTGGAATTTCTGATGCTGTCTGTTTTTTAGGGAGGCTAGAATGGGCCAGAGCTCACCATGAATTGCTGCAGTAAACCAGACCATGGTAATCTTTAGATGAGTTTGTTTGGAGTTCTCAATTATGAAATGAGTGAAAGCAAACTAACGTGCATTACACAACACAAACATCCACAAGTGAATACATTTGTGGGAAAGGTGCAGAAAAGAACAATTTGAGAACTGAAGATAACAGAAAATTCAAAAGAAAAGCAAAGTGACCTATTTAAGAGAGACACTGCATACTAAAGGGACTTTTAAAGAGCTTTTAAACAAGCCTCTGTGACTGAATAAAGAGAGAAGCTTTTAAAAGGCAGGGTAATAAACCACAGGAACAAGCTGGGAAGGGAAGCTGTAGGTCCTCCATTTTTTATTATACTCTAAAAAAGACATATGGTCTTATTTGGAAGATACCTCAGCTAAAGAAGTTGTGTTTTTGTTAAGCACGTGGTGTTGAATTCAGCGTTGCACAGTGGTGGGGTCAGCAAGCTGAAATTCAGCAGCTGGGATGGGAACACCTATGATCAGGATCCCAAGCGCCTTCTGCCAGCAGCTCGGGCTTTGAGCTCACCATCTCCCTTTAGAAGGCTGACTTCTCCTGGGCTCATAGCCTTGTTTAAATGTTAGACCACCTCAGTTATTTCACCTTAATCTGCTAACATCACGGAGGCAACAGCTTTTTCTGGCTTAAGCTATATGCATCGACTAATTTTCTTTTATTAAAAAAAAAAAAAGAAAAAAGTGACGACTCCTAATTTATTATTTGCTTCATTTCTATCCACAAGATGAATAAGGCCAAATGAATGCTATTTCCACAGTCCCCATGCTTGAAGAAAGCATATTACAGGACCATATTTAATGTTGATTTAATATTCATACAGCTGATCCTATGTAAATTACAGAACATATTTATGCAGAGAAAAATTTTTTTGCTCAACTTTCATTATTACTCAGTTTTTCAAAGACAGCATTAAGAAACTCACTAAAAGTGAGCTTATCTCACAATACTGAACAGAAATGGAAGTGTATACCAAACTGCTTTCTGAGTACGGTGGAATCCCTATTATTAGCAGTATTGTGGTGAATCCTCCATTCAAAACAACACAGTTTTATAGCATCAGCAGCAGTAACAGTTCTCATAATCGTTCATTTACATGGACACTATTATTCTTCTATCCAGCTAAGTAGGAAATTATGTCTGGCTATCTCAAGCACAATTTACAACAGAAAGGTCCTATACAAGCTTCAGGTTAGATTTCCTCAATGAAGGCTGCCTTCTTAGACTTGCAAACAACTTAGTAAAGTCTTAACATGTCTCCCCCTTTCTAATATCTAAAATATGATCTGTACTAAATATCTATACATAAATATTTTAAAATCTACTCTGTACTATCTCCTCCTAACTTTCTCCTGCTTCCCCAAGATGTCACAATGATGTTTCAGAGAAGTAAGGCACTGTCACACAGAGGAAGTTGATTCAATGAAAAATGCTTCATGTATGTGCTACAGTTCTTGATGCTGAACAACTGACATTTTCTACAGCCTTGCTCAAAGCAATCATCAGCATGCAGTCACATCTATCACACCCATATGCAGATCCTCAGTTTTATAAACATCTTTTCAGTAAATGGGATCAATATACAAATATTAACCTGTTACTGACAGATCTCTAAGTAAGAGTCCACCAGCTTTTCACAATAACTAATGTCTCACTAATAACCAGCAACCTCTTCTTCCTTAGCCTGCCAGCAGCTCCTACAAGCTACAGCAGGTTAAAATCCTCCACCGCATGGCTGAGACCAGTTGGTGTTAAGAGCATTAGCAAGTAAAACTCACAGCCAGTGCGTATTTGCTGCTGTAGAAGGAATATTTAACTGCTAATCTTTAATTTAAAAGTAACACTTCCTCAAAATAAAGCACATCTATATGCATTAAATAAGCACGTATGCATCAACTGTAGTACAGTCTCTAATGTCTCATTTAAGAAAAAACACCTTGAATCCAACAACTCTGTCTTCCTGTGGGCACCACAAATAACATCACTCACCAGTAGATTAAAAGAAAAAAGTTAACCCCAGATACATCTTATCTTCTATTCTTGCAGGCCAGCGTCACTCTGGGACAAATGAAATACCATTTTTCACATCGAGAAACCTGTTAACTTGGTCCCAGATACCTGCTCAAATGCGTCTACATTGAAGTCAACAAGGTTACGCAGTGGGTCTCGGTCAGCATGATTTGAAGACTAGAGGGCTGCCCAGATATGACTTGGGACAAGGCTTACCTAAAGAGTTTGTATTCCTGATGAACAAGCACCAACTGCAGGAAGGAAACTTGACTTTCTGACCTCAGAATGAGATTGCAGCAAGATAAAACATCTCCCAACTAGCTGATGCAAGAGGAAGTCAAACGAAAGAAGCGACTAACATTACATTGGGTTTATGGACATTTTTAAAGTGGAATTGTATTCGATTTTCACAGTATTTATATGTATTTATAAAGCAAGAGTGAGTCTGGGAAAAAAACCCTTAACATTAAGCGTCAAAGGTAGCCTAGAACCTAACAACAAAGCATTTTGAGCACAGAGAGCATGGTCTACTGCTTGAGCTTGCGTCGCCTACCTTCACCAGAAGTGTACACCACCCAGACTCCTTAATACCAAAATCTTCCACTGCCCATCAGTTTTGCAAAACCTCAATTCCACATGGCAGAGGTGGAAATCTGGGAAGTGTTTTGTGAAATCAGGAAAAAGGGGCTCCTGCAACGCACTCCTTCCACTGGGCAGAGGAGAGCATGTCCCAGCCCCATGGCTATGCCACAAGGGCAGGAGGCCAATGCCACCAAAAAGCACCTTGCCGTAGCATCATGGGCTGACCAGGGAAACAGCCTCACCTCTGCCTCTTTGCAGTGCAGAAAAGAGCAGCCCTGTGAATTCAAAATGCAAAAGCTCTCATTTGAAAGAGCAAGAATCCTCGCTCTTCGCATTGAATTACATCTTTCCTCAAAAATCTGCAAGTTGCACCCCCATTAAGCTCCGAGTCGTGATGCTGACAGGTCACTTTAGGTGATGGCAGCAACAGAAAAAGTAAGTATGAATGTGTGCTTTATTTTTCTTTCTTTCTTTTAAATAAAACGTAATAGCCTTTGCAAGATGGTTTTAGTTTGGAGAATTCATCTGAAGATGGTATTCCATACAGTAAGCATTCCAGTATTCAGCTTTTTATTTATTTAAAAAAAAATAATTAAAGAAAAATGTCAGATTGCATCTTTTCATTTGCTTTCTTCAGCCATTAAATTTGGCAATGGAGAGGAATATAGGTCACTTCCATATACTTCAATGGCTTAAGGAGAACTTACTGTAGAAAAGATCAGAACGATGAGAAAGTCTCTCAAAAAAATCTAAGAGCATTTAAGGAGATAAACCATTAAATGAGAGAGAATTATTATTTTGGAATATACTGCATATAGCTTAGTCTAATCCTCCTGTTGTAACCTAGACAAAAATTCCTACTGCCTCAATGTAAACTATTCCCTACTGCACAATATGAGGAGCCTTGAACATTTACTGTGAATATTCATTTACGTATTTATGAGAAACACAACTGACAGATATTTTGCCTATTGACTGACACCCGTCAGTCACACAGAAAAACCAAAGAAAGAGGTGAGCAGTAGCCACATGAGATGGATTTCTACAAAAGCCTTGGGAAGCTGAGAAGGCACAGGACAGCAGTGATGCTCTCTTCAGAGCTATAAAAATCTTTAAGCAGCACGAGTTTAAGTGTTGCTGTGCCAGCAAATATGCTTCAGAGATGCATGTTTAGCAGATCCAGGCATATCCCAAAACACTACCCTGAAATTGCAGTGGTAATAGCTGCCCACTATGTATTTCCTGCACACACTCGGGCTTGGCAGGGTGGTTACATAGCTCCAATAGCAGTCGGTTACAGGAAACAAGTCCACACTATCAACAATGTGAATTAATATATTCTCTACCCCTTCAATACTCTTAAGATTAGAATAAACGAAAGTTGCAACAGACACTTCCAAAATCTTACAGCACCATTCACTTAGCTTTCCTCAGTGCTCCAACCCTATCCCCAAAACACCTGGTCCTTGAAAAGTCCTTCAACTCCAGTGGTAAAGCACTAACTACTGTCTTTTAAGCCAAGCAGGTATTTTATATGTAAAATCCTGTTACAGATTTCAGAAGGGAGACCTTGCAAATAATGGATGACAAAGTAGGATGCTGTACAAATGTCAGCTTTTGCTTTGCGGCACCCTCTTAGGTTTCTGTTATAGTTTCAGTGGCAGAAATGCAGCAGCTTGCAAGGGTTTGTCAATATCTGGACCACAGTCTCACTCTGCTACGAATGGTACCCAAACACATACAGGAAAAGCATTTCTATAGCTCTGTGGAATTAACTCCTCCATTAGATAAACCTCACAAAAAAATAAAAATAAAATAAAATAAGTCAATACATTTTTGGCCCATTTCCAAAGTTTTGCTTTGCTTGCGGTATAAAAACTTTTAACTGTTGAGCACTATATGGATTGTTTTAAGTGTCTCTTTCCACACACAAATAAATAATAATCTCTGTAAAAATATTTTCCATGGATTTACTGTTCATTATAAATAAAGAAAACTACCTGTAAGCTCTTGAAAAAGACAAAACCACCAGAAATATTGTTTCAATGGAAAATGCATCCAAATACAGCTTATTAAAAAAAAAAGGCACGACAAAAAAATGAAAGTCCTTCCTGGCCAGGAGGTCAAGTCAGCTCCCATCATCCTGGGCCTGAATCCCTGTCTTTCTTTCAGCATCGTCTCCTTGCTCTCAACCCAAAGGCCTAATTCTTAACATGGAAAAGGGCACAGGGAAAGCTGCTGGAAAGTCCTTGTATATTGTAAAGGACAGCACAACTGGAATGGCAAAGATGAATGGCTGGAGATTGCTTAGGAGACAATGCACAGAAAAGCAGCAGACGGTGTTGGCCTTTATAGGATTTCATTGCTTTGCTCAATCTAAGCAATCGAGACAAACATTAGTTGTACTTGACAAAGGTCACAAACACCTTCCACCCCCATCTTTCCCAAAATACACAATAACAGTCCCGTATGACCACCTCCTTCAGATTCAAGTTATTGTATGTTACGGAGAAAAGGCCAAGCCTCTGCTTTAACTTTTTACACAGTAACTTGTTAATTGGAATTTAAGTGCTATGAGCAATAGTACTACTTGACATCCCTGTACATTTGGGCACCCATTTTCTAACTCAATAAATGTAACGTTTAATATGCAGAAAATTTATTGCAGGCCCCACCCTGGTTAAAATACCAATTCTCACAGTATAATAATTAGTGATCACGTATGAGCAAGCAAAATCAAATCCAATCCTGTAATCCATACGCAGTGCTTTACCAGATGCCGTTCTGTAAAACTCAGAACAGTTCTGAGATTGAACTACTGAAGAGATAATTATGGATGCAAATGGTAACTTGGAACTTTTAAGAATACTACACATTGCATTGCAAAATTAGCAAGAAAACAAACTTAGTTAAGTGTAGCAGGAAAAGCAGCTCCCAACTATACTTCTCACCCTGGTATATATGTGAAAAAATGGAAGTCGAGAGAAAGTTTTATTAATTAGAAGTGTTAAAAGATAAGAAAGGCAAAGTACAAATGATCATTACAATGAATAAAGCAAAAAGGCTTGTAAACTTTACTGGAACAAGCAAAAAGAGATACCAATAGCCATATTAAAATAGTGGAACCGCTGCTAATGGGGGGGGAGGGCGGGCACAAAAAAAAGCAGAGACATACAACAGATATTTTTGTTCTGTATCTGAAGAGTTAAACAATGTTAAGCAATGGCTATTAACATTTAACTCTTTGAGATCACGTCCAAATAACTTGTAACAAAAAACACCCAAGAGATTTATCTGAGTTATTAACACTCCTTTTCAGAAAGTCCTAGAGCACCAGAGAAGTTCTAGAAGCCTGCAAGAAAACCAGGGTTGCTGCAATACTTAAAATGAGTAATTGGGGAGATTAACTTTATGATAGCCTGTCATCTGGATACTGAGCCCATCCAAAATAATGAGAAGTTTGATTTAGGATTTTATTAATAAAGACTTTAATTAATAAGCATCAAGTAATTAAAGCAATTAATATCAAACAAGCTCATGGAAAGTAAGTCCTGTCAAACTAATTAATTTTTTTTGACAGAACTTTAGTTTTCTACTTGCTTTTAGCTGCTAAGACAAGCATTGATGAGATATGCTACTTCTGCACAGAACTTGACTCAGTCCCGCACAACATCTTGATTAAGAAACTAGGAAGATAAAAAAAAGCATTAACACTAAAGCAGACTGGGAGGCAGATGGAGAGGTGATGGGTAAGCCTGAAAATGCAGCTGTAATAGAGACCAGCTCCAAGGTGGTCTGCTTCAACAGGGTCCCTGCAGAGCTGGTTATTGACACCATGGGAGCAGGACTTGGAGAGCTCGGTCTGTCTGACTCAGCCCAGAGCAGTTTCACCAGCCTCCCCTAAGCACCCATGTGAGGAGCAAAAATTTGATTACAGAAATTTGATTACAGTCTTTAACAAGTGAGAAAAATCCAGTGTCTGGAAGGTGGAAAAAAATTCCGAGTAAAATTAAAGCACATTTTGCTTTCCTTCAAGAAGCTTACAAAAATTGCTTCTCACGCACTGGCATAGATTGTAACCTACTGGAGCATGGCTTCAGCAGCTTTCTCTTTGCTTTTGTGGGTTTTCTGTATTTTGAGGGACTGTGCGGTAGCTAAGCATTTGTCTAGAAAACGCAGTTTACAAAAAAAAAGCTGAAAATAAAAGACAAGAACAATTCCCTTTTGCTTCTGCAACCGCATATAATTGCCATTCTTGTTTTCACAATATCCTATAAACATACCTCAAAAGAAAATATTGACTGAATTAAATATTAAATACCCAATCAACTCAGAATAAAAAAACCCAGCAGCTTCCATCTTTGTGCATCTTGTCTTGCACTGTTTCCACATCTACTTAACTGAGAAGCTAAGTAACTTGCCTGAAAGATAAAGATTGCTTACAGTTTAGTGTTCAATACAGTGATGGGCACCATCCTGAAGTCTTGCTTTTGCAATGATTTGCAAGACCTCCCTCCCTTCCCTACTTTAGAAGCAGAGACATAATTTCTTCATTTAGCTGTAAACCTTTCCTGCTCTCCTCCTCAGTTAAAAACTCACAAACCTAACAGCTTGGAAGAGAGGGTTTGGAGATTAAAAGTCCCAAATCGACTTCTAGATTCCAACTAACTTGTGTTTTTCCAGTGGCAAAACGGTGAGTTTTAAGCAAGAATATTAAACACTCAAAACCAAAACTGATAGGAGAGAAGCCAAGACAAACTGAAAAAATGAACAGTGAGAAATAAAACAGAAATTGCACTGCAAAATTCAAAAGGAGCTTGAGGAACCTGTATACCAAATTACTGCACAGGGGTTAAAACAAAGTAAATGAGACCCTCTACAACTACTCAAATATTCTGATTTTCCAACTCTAGGCTTGTCACCTGGTGGATAAGTATATGTCTGTCTTTCTCCTGCATTTTTTGAGTTCCAAAAGTGTGACTAAATACCAACATAAATAGTAGCAAATTATACATTGTCAGAGTGTCTAAGCAGTATAATAGAACCCCCGCTAAAATACAACCTCCTCAGACTTTTAGTTTATTATGCTTCCTCATTACACATATTTTTGAAGTTAAAGATCTCTGCAAATAACAGAATTGTTCTTAATACATATAAAACATACGTTCTAGGTATACCAGTAACAGTTAAAACAATACCATCTATAACATTTTTCCAACACTAAAAGATACCTTGGAAAAGGAGTTCTAAGTACTCTTAAGTCATCTTGAAAACTACTGCCAGAGGTAAAAGGTATCAACTTAATTATTTTTTCCTACACAGTGAACAGTATAAAGTGAAGCCTACTCAACCTTTTCACAGTTTTATTTCAAGGTGGAAGTGAAACTAAATTAGAATGCCAAAAATAATCACAATTTCACAGACTTTCGCCAAACACACAGGTGCTATAGAAACTTATTGACATTACTATTTCAACAAAACACTTTTCTGATAAACTCTTAGAGCGTAACTAAAACACTAAGGACACGTGGGAAATTGCCCATACTGGACAAGAAGGAGGGATTTTGGATCTACTCTGATTTCAAACTATATCAGTTGCTCTATCAAATAAGAAATTATGAACTCCTACAGACCTTACATAAAAAAACCCCAACCAAACAAAAAACCCCTTCTGCTTCTCAAAGTCTGAAAGCAACCAGACAGAAAGACTTCTGCAGTCAAGTCTGCTGGATGCCTAGAATCTTGATCCAGATTACCAGAGTTGAAAAAAGTTCAAGTGATGTTTAGGCATAGGTTTCAACAACAGCAAAAAAAAAAAATAAAAAAAAAATCCACTTTACTGCAGTTCTAGAAAGGGGAAAAAAGCAAATGATGGGATACTGTTGAACACAGTTATCAAAAAGATGCCATTCTACTTGCAAAGTTAAATGCATAGCAACAGTGGATGGATCTACAAGGACATCCATGCAAGAGTATTTCACAAAAACATCATGAAAACAGAACAGATAAGAACAAAATGCTTTAAATATGCAGCTCTAGCTACTCTGGACATACAAACCCTATTAGAAACTGTATCAGTTTCAAAAAAGATGATTACAACTCAAGTATGACCCAAAGTCACTGTATTCAGGCCTTACAACATCCTCTATAAACATCCTTTAGCCAGAGGTTGGCTGCAAACTAGCCCCTACAAATTAGGACATAGCCAGAAGGACACATTCTGCTACCGAAATATTATTTTACTAACACAAAATGAACAGATGTCTCATTTAGACTGAGAAAGAAGACAAGAAAATACAACTAAATTCAAGCAATTGTGGCAACAGAATCCCTCCTTCTGACTACGTAACAGCTTCTAACATGGAATATCCCTTAAAAACCAAAAAACCACAACAAGCCAATACCATCCAAAGCCAGGTGTCTTCACATCCCTCTTTTTATCACCATAATCCTGTCGGTCACATTGCCAGATGGCATTTCTTGACTTGGTCCCTTCTGATAAGCTCTTTCTACAATGTAGATGAAGACAGTATATATACACAATAAAAACATCAATGCTTTAAAGGTATTTTCATAATATTTGTACTGCCTACACCATGTATTGCCACACAATTGTCCAGATTCATGTGGGTTGGGGATTAGTTCCCAAATGACTGCCACAAAAAACTGAAAGTGCCGAGTTTACCTTTTTTCCTTGCCTCACATTTTGCCTAGGCAATTTTTTTGAAGAAGAATAAGTCAAGAAATTAATGGTGACCTGACGAAGACCACTTCTTACTACCTTTTAAAGGATCTTACAAATTCTGCTCTTCCCTGTGTTGCTGGGCCTTCTAAGATCCCTTTATCTGTGCCTTCCATTAATTTGAAAAGTGGAACTGCCAAATGGACTGGGATATACAAAGGCAAGACCTCAGAAACAGAATCAAACTAATTTAAATATGTAACAAGAACATGGACATCAATAACTGAAAGAGAGCAAGTACAAGAGTAACAAGTCCAAAGAATAAAAATTCTCTAAAGATACAAAAATTAGCAGTGATTAATTAACAAATGACCCAGCGCAGATTTGAGATAAGCTGTAGGGTAAACATTTAAACATTTGTTTGTAAAGACGACCTTTTCTTCCCCTTTTTAATTTGGGATTAATAAGGAACTCTCCTGTGTCAGACAAAAAAAACCCAACCCAAAACAAACACTGAAAATCAAACCAAAACCTGCCACCAGCTGCCCCTTCAGGAGCACAAACCTTCCAGGTTTTCCTTCTGTACAAGGAAAGAAAAAGCAAGTTCACAAGCACCCCTCTCCATAACCTTTTGCTGATAGCGCTCACCTCTACAGAAGGTAAACCTTTGAGAAAAGCATTGCCCTAACTACTTGAGCGCACTCAAGCGTGCAGAGGGACAGAGGGCTGCTTGCCAGGACTCCTTCCCAGCTGAGAGGCTACAGAGCAAGTTCACCATTTCAGTGGAAAGTTGTCAGAGCAAGTGGTAGCCACATGGGTACAAAGTATTTTTATTTATTCTATTTTTATTTATTATTATTTATTGTTACACTTCAAGAAGCTCACTTAGATTGCTTAAGAAATTAGTCATGTTCGCTATATAGGTAACAAATCTGATCTGAATACAAACTGCATTTAGCACAGCATCATTATAGCATTTCTGATAAACCAATCTATTCCTCTAGCAAGTCTTGTTTTATAGCTTTCTATCCAACCAAAGCTGGTATAAAATACCAATGCTTTCAGAGATGTCACAACAAAACAACTTTCAACAGAGAGAGAAATGCAATTACATAATATTTTCTTTTATTTTTAATCCTCCTCTTTGTTTGGCTTTGATGAAGACTGTTGATGGCCTGTCAAGTAAAAAAAAAATAAAATTCAATGCTGAATTTTCAACTAAAAATTTCAATTCATGGGTTTTTAACTCCCTTGGTGATACCCAACAAATGCAGAAGTTCTCCAAGTCTTGCTGGCATTGGGTGCTAGCCCCTACCAGCTCCTGACTGCCCTTCCAGCTCTGGGGCAGAGCCAAGCACAGCTCCTGCAGTGAGCCACGCAAGTTCCTGCAGACTCATCGTCCTTAGTGACGTCCCTCCTACACGGCCCAAAAGCATAATGCAATGCCTGGCTCTCAACCCAAGCACTATGTGAATATCCCTATGCAACATGTTTCTACACCCTGTATGCAGAATAACGCATTTTTATTACACAACTGTAGTAACATACCTTCATTCCTCATGCCAGGTTTCCTGCTTATACTTCCACTGAAGTCCCCCTAAGGATAGTAGAGAGACTCAGACAAGGACTTTGCATGTTACTTAAGCTTTCACATAACTTATTTGAATTAGTGAATTGGTAACAGAATTAACTACCCTCACCAGAAAGACATGGTCTTTCAGACATTTCAGCCACCCTATGCCAAGGGGACTGCAGTGCAGGGAAGCTGGAGAAAGAAGCAAAAAGGGTAATGCCACTTGCCTGCGACCCCTGCAAAAGTTTCCCTCTGGGCAGCAAAACACTGAGGCAGTGCAGGGTGGCTGCTCAGGGCACCCCAGGAGCTCTCAGCTACAGGACAGATCCAGCAGGACAGTCGAGAGACACAGAAAATGCTGTGTTCAGCATCTCTGAACCGAGGTGTACCTGCACAGCTTTGCACAGGGCTAGACACTGGTATCCACTGACTCTCGCTCCCCAGACCCTCTGCAGCAGCCCCAGATCCCCCACACTGAACCAGGTCCAGCAGCAGCCCTGGATCCCCCCCCGCAGCCACACACCAGCCCGCTGAACAATAACAACCACAAAGCCCTCAGGCCCTGTCTTTGGCACTGTAACAGCCACTTAAAGCAGTGACCCAAATCCAAATTTAAAAAAAAAAAAAAAAAAAAAAAAAGTACTGCAAATAAAGTTTAACTTACTTTCACTGTAGCTGCTTTTCCCAATGTTTTTGAAGTTGTGTTTAAAACACCATGTATAAAACAGAAAGCATCCCAGAAGCTACGAATTAGATATCCTGAACAGTTCAGAGATATTTCTTCAGACACGAACATGAAAGGCTCCTCTACTTTCCAAAAGAAAATTATAAAGGAGGCTTTTAATCCAGAAACACACACACACACACACACGAAAGCTGGCCTCATCCCAGATGGTTTCCCAGTGCGAAGTGGGCCACGTCCTGCTCTCCCACCCCTCCAACACAGACCCATCCATGGAAACACAGCAGCTGAACATCACAAGCGAGCATTTTGATGTCTGAGTGCCATTTCCAATAGTCCAAAAATAGATGCAGTAGTCAAATCCAGTTTAGCCAAAGTTTTCACTTTGTTTGCAGCATTATGGACTTTTCTGCTAGAAATAATTTTGGTGGGAGGGAGGTGGTGCCCGGCATGGCGGACACAGCTGCAGCTCCCAGCCCAGGAGGCTGCCCATACCCTCAGGGGGGAAGCCACCCAGTGCAGCAATCACTTTGGGCCAAGTTTTCAGAGGTTTACAGGTGTCTACAGATGCAGAGCCTCTAATTTCAAAATACCACCACCTCCACTGAAAGTTGGGAAAGACCAAAAAACCCCCAATAAAATACTGTGTGATAACAAGTTACTGTGAATCAACTGACAAACACAGTAATTGCACATGCACGCTCTTTAACTCAAGTGACCCTGGCTTTTGCCAGGGGCTAATAATGCACATACAATTACCATAAATAGCTGATGAACTGTAACTTGTTCGTGCATCTGAAACGGTGGGTGTTTCTGGAAATTCTATCATATGCAGAATTACATAGTCAGGCGCCTGAATTACTCTTCATCCTTGTCTAGTAATACCTGCTTGGTTTTTTCCCCCCCATTCTTGGGTAGCCATGATAAGGTCCTGTGACCTATATTATTTCCAAGTGCCCCATCACTCAAGAGAAAAGCCCAAAAGCACTACCATGGACCCACAGCAGACATGACTCGCTCTCACCCCACCACACAAGCCAAGAGGCCCAAAACTGCACTCATCCCAGAGAAGCTGCCCGAATGAGCGATATACTTCTGGAAATAGAGGCTGAAGCAATAAGATACTACAAGTTATATATGCCAATAGTGCCCGAAGTACTCCTGTGCATTTACACATGTTTTTTCCACTACCAATTCTAAAAATACTGCAGCGATAGAAAAAACTTTTGCCATTTTAAGAACTGACCTCTAGCCAGCAGGACAGGACTAAACACTCACCCAGACATAAGGCACGTCATGTGCAATAACAGCAGCTGTAGCCAACTTGCCTTCAGAAGTATTTGCAGTGATTTTAAACTCCGAATAGGTGTCACGCACATTTAAGCCCATTATAATAAACTGCGTCAAGAGGCAAACGTTACTTCACAATTCCAGCTCAAAACCATCTACAGCAAGACTGGGCAGTAATCGTGCTGGCATGTTACCCTTCACAAGATGGACTCGCAGAGAGCACTATGATGGGCTGACTCACCCGCTCTGCTGTCTGTTATAAGCCAGCTGCAATTTATTGGATGGATCACAAGTTGTAGGGAAACAAACAGATCACGACTTTACACTCATGAGAAATAGTACCATTCTTCAGACAACAAAAAAAAGCCCATTAATTAACTTCCCAATGTTGAGGTCTTTTACACTAGCAGTAGAGCAAGTTTACTGGCATTTCATACACGTGAAACCATTAACACGTAATATTCTAAACTGTGAGTATTATTAAGTGCAGTGATGAGCCAAAAAACTGCAGATGCCAACAGTTTGTTCATTTTTGGCTTAGGGAGGACTTTTCAGATCCTTTGCAACATAATATAAATCATATTTACAAACCAAAAGACATGAGTAGTCTCATATGTCAAGCCACAGTGATTTACAGACACTTAAATATTCTCACTTTTCAAAGTATGTCAACAGGTGCCCCAGAACGGAGTTAGAAATACAAAGACAGGCAGATAACATCCCAAAGCTTATTTCTATTTGCTTCCATTTTAAGTGCTGGACATACAGAGTAGACATTCTCATTCATCTCCACTTCAGCAGCTTTTTCTGGGTTTTCAATCTCCCTTCTTTCAACATGTTAGGGTACAGAAAAACAATTAACAGATTTAAGTTACAGCTGCTTCAGTGATAGAAGAAGTGATACTGTAGAAGAGATGCTAAACAGAGATGATACAAGCGAATTGAGCAATGGGAGCAATGTATTGAGATGTGCTTCCACGTGTTTTTTGATGCATGTCTTCTTTCCATGAGGATACGTGCAAAGACCACATGAATCAAAAACCACAAGATGCAATCAAATAGCGTCTTCAAAATGGCATCACTAAAAGAAGTGATGCTTCCTGAAAGAAGGAAAGAGAAGTAAAGGTTCTTTTGCAAACCAGCAACACAATAGTGGCCTCAGTAAAAACTGTGACTTGAAAAAGAATTTGCAGTCACTAGAGGTATCGCCCTGAGATTGCCTGCACTCCCCAGGCAGCTCAGTTTGCAGCGATCTTCTCTAAATGAAACCAAGCCCAGACACTTTTTTGCTCTAGCACCGGAGCCCTGCAGTAGATTCAGCCATGGCACAGGCTCTTAGCAGCAAGGTATGCACAATAATAGAGCTGAACACCAAGGGCACACGAAGTAGGCTACGCGAAGAAATTCAGAAAGACAAAGCAAGGCCCAGTTGATGAGTAGAGATCACTATTCTGGCACCAATAGGTTTATTTAATCAAAATGCAAAAGGAGTATCATCACAGGTGTGGGAAGGAGGGCAGCAGCTTGTTGGTGGCTGCACAGGTGCAAAGGAGTGGAAAAAAAAAAATATGGAGGCAGAACCACAGATATAAGCAAGGAGAGTGGTCTCATCTACACCAGGAGGAGTGGTAGAGGTTTATCCTGGTTTTAAAGGAGTGCCAGACCAACACTTGCAGCATGTCTATACAGGGAAGGGAGAGCTGGAATGACTCTGCAGGATTGCCAGCAGCGGCCAGGGCTGGCAGCCAGGACACGTACCCCAAAATTCTGGGGCACTTGCATCCCAGGTGCCAGGCTGATACTCCCATGTCCCTGCACACTTGCTAAGTCTGTTATCCACAGCAGCTAAACTGAGCTAGCACGGGGATGCACCCACGTGCTATAACCCATACCACCCTGTTGCTGTTTAAATATATACCTCAAGGCAGCAGAAATAAAACAAGAGATCAGCCAGCAACAACGGCACATCAGCTGTACAAAGGCTGTAACCTGGTATTAACCAAGTCACTCACAGAAAAAAAGGCAACAAAACAGCAACAGGGTGCAGGGCTGCCCAGCGCTGCAGAGGCCTGGCAGCAGGCGAGGGCACCCCACTACGGGGAAGAAACAAGGAGAACCGACCACACTGAGCTGCAGATACCCGGAGTGGGGAAAAGAGCATTTTCACAGACATCCAGTAGAGACCCCAGCGTAGTAATTAAAAATAAAACAACAAAAACCAAACCACTTCTTCTGTAAGGTCAGTAGCAATGATCTTCTCGTAGTCCTCTCACAGGCCGCAGCCCCTCGCCCTATTTCCCTCCATTCTGACTCTGGCCTCACACAGCTGGGAGCTGAAGTCGCAGTGGAATTAAAACAGAACGGGATAAATAACAAAGTAAAAAATAATAACCTCCCCCATCAAAGACAAGATGCAACTTCTGTAGTTGTGCTGGTTATTTAATCAGAGTCCAAAAAACCTGAAGTGATTGGGGAAAGTTTTAAATGGACAGATGAAAGTATCTTTGTTGCATGAAGAGTGGGCCCAGTGCAAATAATCGAGTGTGCTTATCTGTTATCATTTTAAGTTTTCAGCGGGTTAACAGAAAACCTTGAAACCAAAATTACAAGTTAAAAATTCTGTCAGTGGAAAGGCTGGTACAGAACAATCAAGTTTTTTGTCAGGCTACCAGAACACACCATCTTTCAAGTATTATTTGTAATACAGTAGAGCCTGAGGCCCCCAGTGAACCCAGTGCTATACTATGCCACGTTTGATTTTGTTCTTCTATCTAGGAGCTTATAAAAAAAAAAAAATTAAAAAAAAATCTCACACATATTCTTTATCTTAAGCTTCCAACCAAAATACCATGTTCACATAAGAGAGAGAAGAGAATTACAACACAGCTCGGCACAGCAAGACCAAGAGGAATCCTCATACCATGATCCAGTGCTGCAGTCCCAGGTGTAATTTCTTATCACCTTTTGTTTAGCTTCCCGGCAGCATTCACCAAGTCAATCAATATATCAATACACTCATTTTTAACTGCTCAAAAACCCTGGCAACATAGCACTGAAGTTTCATTCTGATCCCGCCCCCCACGGGACCTGCTGCCTTACAGGGAGGGGAACCACTGCAGCAGCCCAGCCGCATCAGGGAAGGCATTGCTCCCAGGCTGCTCCCCCAGCTCCAGAGCCGCCAGCTGATGGAAAACCCCACCATCCTCCTGCCCTTCTGCATTACTCGCCAGACTGAGGGGGAGGTGGTGGGAACAGACCACCAGAGGTTGGAAGCTCACAGGTAGCACACGCTGACCCCCCCACAAGAGATACAAGCACGTCTGCAGCCTCATGCCAAAGAAAAGCGGCAACTCCCAAGCCCCCAAAATCTGGGGCGTTGGTTTTAGCAGGCGGCTGCCTGAATGAGGCTAACCCCTTACAACGGTGCGCTCGCCGCTTCGTCAAAGGAGCGCTCTGCGGACACCTGCCGCAGCCCAGAGAGACCCACTGAACTGAAAACCACTTCCAAGTCTTCCCACAGAGAGCGGATTACTAACCTGACCTCCGCAGCTCGGGAACGCCACCAGCACTGCCTCTGTTCCCGATACCACAGCCTACATGGGGAGGAGGCTGCAGGAAATCTCCCTTCCTCCTCATCGGCCGTCTGCGTCCCACAGCTGCCGTAACTGATCTCACTCACCCCCTTGCAACCTCCTGCCTCCCAGCTGGAGCAGGTCATCCAACCGAGCCAGCCCACCCCTCGAGAGGGCACTTCGCTCCGGTACCAAGCAGCCTTACAGCCACTGAGGATTTAGAAAATTGTCTGCAGTACCACCAGTCAAAAGGAGAAGTTTTTTTAAAAAAATGTGCCAGCTGCAGAGAGCAAGCGGAGAAGTGTAGACACCTGTGAATTTGGTCCACGGAAAAAAAAGTGATTGGAAGAAGAATGCAGGCTATAATTACAAAATACTAGAGATGAGTGATTTCATTACTCACAATTTTCTGTGTGGATGAAAAAGTCAGTAACCTGGTAAGAGCCTAAAGTAAAGTAGGTTTAAATTCAATTATGAGTATGTTTTTACCACCTGAAAATTAGAGCGGTACATCTTTCAACCAGCAGTATTCTGCTATTTCAACACTATTCTTTTCTTCTCCAGCCAATAAATACAAGACAATGATTGTCCAAAATATGAAATAAATTCGTCCTAATAAACCCATCTAGGGATTTAAAACACATTCACATCACAGAATCTGAATGACAGTTTTTTAAAATGACTTAATGGATTTTGAGATAACACATTTAAGTTAGCAAATATGTTGAAAACACATTAGTGAATATGAAGATCTAAAAAAGCATCTACCAACAAAAAACAATGTCTTCCATTTTATCTTTAAAAAAGGCTTGAAAATTTATTTTGGAATTTTTCCAAATTACTCTAAATTTAAAACTAACTGAATAGAGCTGAATTTATTTAATTAATTAATTAACAACCTGCTCCATCTACATCACCACTCATGGTTTTGTCATTTCCTGCCTCCATTCATACTATTTATTTTTTTTAACTTTGTCCCTCAGTCCCCGTAACCTAAAACCTTAAGGACTGACATTGTGTCCTTCCAGACTAAAACAATGTAACGGCCATAATTATGTCACCATGACCCAGTTAATGTCTGAATACTGTTTATATTTAGCATCCTGTTTTTTATAAAACCTCTTCTTGGCCCCCCTCCACGCTGCCTCTCCAACCTTGCGTCCATCATCCCATTACTGTCCACTCATGCATTCCTCCCCATACCATCCTCATGACCACGCAGCTGGGGTTGCCCTTCAGCGCATGCTGCCTCATCCATCTGGAATTCCCTGTCTCCAGCCCGATTCCTCTTCTCGGTTCTCACCTTTATGTGTGTATGTACGCATTTGTTTACAGTCGCCACTAAATCCCATGGACCTTTTCTATCTCCATGATGGTGGTTTTTATCCTGCCCTCATCAAGATCATCACAGACAACAAAATAATACTTGGGCCTTTCCCGCTTTTGCATTTCACTTCTATTTTCTTTTATTCCATTCATAATGTATTTCATTCCCTTTTTGCTTGCAAGGTAGCCATCACACATCTCTTTGTAGCTTTACAGTTACATTCTACCTACATCCACATTTTGTCCGTATACATAAATGTGTGCCTACATCTTGCAAGGATGTATGCTATGCCAAATACAGTAATTTCAACCATATTCCCTTAACACTGAGTCATACACTGACATTGTTTCACACCACCAAGATAGGACGGTAATATCTTTAATAATGCCACTGTATTGCTCCAGTCTCCCTCTCACTATTCTGCAGCTGAGCTGGAATCAGGAATGTACTGAACATTGCCAAGTTTCTCCTTGCTACTTAAACAGCTCTCTGCTTTTACTGAAAATATAAAGGATTTGTAGAAATCACCTTCACTTTTTTCTTTTTCTCCAAGCAGAATTACTTTCTGTAAAGTACCAAGACGCCATGCTGAGCAGAAGGGGGCAGTTAAGACACGAAGCCAAATGAAGAAAAGCTTGTAGTCAGTCCCAGTGGCATAGACGATGAATTTTGAACCAGGGCAGAAAGGAAGAGGTATTTTTGTTAAACCCTTCTTTATGCTAAACTTGCTTAGAATGTAATGTTTACAACATTTTCCAGAATGCTTGTGCTAAGAGGTGAACCTTCCCTGGCAACTTTCATGCTTATTATGAATTCTTTTTACATATAGCTTGTTGGACAGCACATACAAAAGAAGGAACAACTCTGGAAAACTTTGCATTTTAGCTGTTTTGCCTTCCATTACATAAAACTAAATCTGATGCATGTTAAGTATGTTCTCTGTAATATTGGTAGAATATAGCTGGATTTGGTATTTACTTTTTAAAATCAAGCAGCTTTTCATCAGCATATATTTAATTGGCACTTTAGAATATAAAATTAAAAAATTTCACACTTATTTCTTCTATTTAGACATACCTCCTAAATCTTCGGCACACAAAAATGGCTATGTGCTTTTTTGGTCACTTTCCTCTCTTTTTATTCTAGGTGACTCATGTAGCTGTGAGCTTAATTGGCATCACTTAAAGTAATCTGGTAAATTTCATACTGCTGAATGCGAATGTGAATGTGTTACTACTGTATCTGACTGAGATCTAAATAAATTCCACATTTGGCCCAATGAAGTAAGACAGGCAAGATTTTAACCTGTTCTTGGAGAATAAGAAAACCAGCATTCTAGATTTTAGTAAAGTAAAAACAGATTCCCTTCCCTGTGTCCCCTTGCTCTATCTCAAATAATACTGACAAAACAGTAATTTTTGTCTAATTAGCTACCAGATAACTACAGCCTGCTTCTCCATGGAATATTCTGTTCATTAACAAGATGTATAAGAGAAACAGAATTACATGGCATGCCAATATCAAAGTAGAAAAGCATGGCTGTGAATTAAAATCAGCAATATGTCTTTATACTTTTTTCATTAGCGTTTTCCATCAGGGCAGCATTTGCCTTTGGCAGGAAGTCACAATGTAAAGAAAACAAAAGAAAAACATTCACTAATGGCCTTCCTTGAATGAAAACATTGCTACAGGGATATATGGAAAGTGTCTTCATGATTTCACAGACAATGTTCTTCCAAATATGCACTCTTACAATCTGGGACATGATCCTGGGAGTCTGTTGGGTGCTTCTTCACATCCTGCATACTACTTTGTCTGTACTAAAGTCACAGTGACAGAAAGCATTCAGATCCTTCAAAAACCATTTGATACAATTTGGAGCAAATATACAAAACCATCACCTTGCAAGACATATCCAGACTAGAAGGGTGGGACATTCAGGTACTGATGGCACACTTCACAAGCCACCATCTCCTCAGCTGGAGGATTGTAAACTTGACAAAGAAAGCACAGAAAATAAATGACCAGCATCCATCTCTACGGTGTAATCTTTGTATTTTAATCAAACTGGTAACATCAACCTTTCAAGCATTACGTATCATTTTCATTACTGCATTATTACCAATGGCAAGGAAGCCACAGAATTACAGAATGAGTATCATGAATTTGAAACACTAAATAACCACACTGTTAAGCCGTAGAAAGTGTGCTTTAAATGCAAACATACTGTTTCCAGCAACAGATACATCTTAACACTAAAACCAAAGATGTTTCATCCATCTAGAATGTCTTTAACTTTGTATTTGTTCCTTTTATTACAAGAAATATCACTTACACACAGAAAACCCAGCACTGTCTATTTATCAAAGTTCCCCAAGAGTTCAAGCCAATCTCCATTTGTATTCATGATTTTTAACCTGTAACATGCAAGCAAATTAGAACCCGCCTAGGAATAACCTGATCTACATAATTTGCATGGGCACTCTCTTCTGCTGGTCGAAAATTGTACAAAAGACCTTGAGCACTCTCATTTGCATTCAAGTAACTGGCCAAGTTTTGAAAACATGCTTCTATATATTTAAAGTTCTTGAATACACACAGAGCTTGTTGCAGGAAGAATATAAACTGTAATGGGCAGGAGGAAAAAAATATGACCTAACACCTTGCAAAACAGTTTACATGGCTTGAATTCCTCTGTTGCATAATAGCTAAATGAGTTAGCAGGAACGTTATTTTTCTTTATGCTGTACTACTTACTGCGCTCTCTCTCCCTCTCAGCCATACATTCAGAATTACAATGAACATGGTGCCTCGAGGAGTGACCAACTGGTCCAGTGCTGGGGAGGGATGACATGGTCTAGAGAAACAGGCAGGAGCTGGAAACACAAGTCACACCTCACCTGCTCCAGCCCTCCCTACAACTTTGAGCACATCATTTCTCCCTTCCCACTGCCTCACTTTCTCCAAGGATAGCATTCCTTTATAATACATTGTAAAATATTCTCTATTCTGATGCTAATTATTGTAATGCTAGGCCACTTAATTCAGCATTACTTTTACTAAGTTATTTCCTTTTCAGATGCATTCAAGTAGACTGGAGGTATCCACTTTGGTTTTGTGCATATGTACCTGCAGTGCATAACAGGAGTTCACAGGATCTAGTGAGGCTGCGTGGGTGCATATAAGGTTAGAAGTGGTCCAAAATGTTTAAACCGGTTTCTATTAGGTATTACTAAAATTTGCATTTAGTTTTCTCCATTATGGAGTTTAAACTAGACTGCAAAGTTGTGGAAGCGTGATTAATCTAGTCATCTAGCCAGTCCTCCTTAAATAATTTATTCAATACCCCTGATGTTAGCAATTCTTTATGTGTACTTGATCTCCAACAATTAGACGAGAAATGTTAGATTAGGGACACTACTAAGGAAAAGCCATTAAACAGGCCTTTGTTTTAAGACAGAGAAGGTAAAAGCATTCCTTGATGCAATAAAAAGTGAGTATTTACATACTATGCCCTAATTAAGATTCCCCGCCCCCCCCCCCCCCCCCCTTAATTCTACTGCCTGTCCTGGAAGACCCATAAACATTTAGTAAAATAATCTCAATTTATACTGCTTGTTCTATGCCTTCAAGTACCGTACATGGCTGTACTCCAGATCAAGTAGTTGTCCTCAAATGCCTTCCAATGAGCCCTGCCAGATTCTGTGGTTCAGAAGTAATTTAAAGGCAGAAAACTGTAGCAAATGAGACCTAATGGAAAACAGGGAATGCTTTAGTTCATCCTAACTGTTTGTAGAAGAGAAATGGAAAACCACAAAGAAAGAAAGGAAAAAGAAAAGGAAGTGCCAAAATGTTGTATTTCTCTCTGCAGATGAAGCTAATGATTCACTAACATCATGACATAGCATGTGCAAGTGCTTTTTAATGATTTGAGAAATTTATGATAAAAAAATTGAAATAGAAAAATATCGTCCTTGTGGAACCACAACTTTGGTTTTAAACAGCTTTTTTCCACTTTTCTTTTTTCCCTTCCTTAACTCTGGCACATTATTCTTCACTTTCAATCACCTGTGTTGAATAAACTAACTCCTCCCGGTCCAAACAGAGACCATCAACCACTGGCTGTTAAATGCAGCCAACTGTTCATAACTTCGGCAGATGGTTCTCTTCTGCTGGCCAGCAGAAACTTTATGGCCCTTTTCCTAATTTCTCTCAAGAGATACAAATATTCTTTATTTAGAAAGCAATCACTCCTGCAATACAGTGTCTCCCCTATGCAGTCAACTTTCAGTTAGCCACACTTCTTCCCACCTCGCCCCCTTCAAAGTACACTGAGAGCATGAAATAGAAACAGACTGACAGCAGACCTTATCTAAAGCCATCAGATGTCACAAGAAGTCCTTCCATCTGTGCATTTAGCGTGGACTTTTCTGCTTAAGCCTTATTAACCCCATGGACAAACCATGCTGCGTATTCCTACCCTGTCTGGTACTCAACGGCACCAACGGCGTGCAGCGGTGCCTGGGGGTGCTGTGAAGGATGTCAGCTTTCAGAGGAACCTTTGGGGGCAAGGTGCATGAATCCCATGGAAAATGAACATCACTTTTCCTGAGTACAGAGGGGCTTAAAAGAAGGCCCTTAAAATATGTCCAAAAAAAAATTAAGAAACCCAAAGGTAGTTCAGAAAGCTACAGAGATAATTATTCATGACCGCTGAACTACTACATTTTCCTTGGATCCTTGAAAGTTTTTCCTACATCCTTGTAGGGCAGCACACAAAACAAGAAATCCTTGTGATGAGGGAGTCTCTCCTCACAACTCTCAGCCCAAAAGAAGGTGGGATAAATTCATTTTAAGTCTGCGCTAAGCAAAATGCTATTCCTGAACTTGGCCTGTTCTGAGGACTGGAAATCAAGATTGCTGTGGTGAGGGACTATCCTACACGAGCATCCAGAGAGCTTCCCTCAGCTGTAACAAAGCTCTGCCACATGCATAGCTGTGCTTCATCCTGTGTCCTCCCATCCCAGGAGGAACGGGCGCTTTGTTCTTTTTTTTCCTTGAAACTTCCAATTACAACCATTAAGAACTCAAATCGATTATTTTTTTCACAGAATGCTTAAACACATTTTTCTCAACCTTCCCAAAATAATTCCTTTCTTGGGATGAATGCAAGCATAACAGTTTTCAAACTGAAAAGAATTCATCTGGCAAAGTAAAGAGAAAAACAGTTACGTGGCTATTAAAAATACAGTTGAACTACAGCATATGCTACAAACACACAGGCATACACATACATTTTAGTAACAACATAGAAACAAATTTTAATATAGCTAAGCTATTTCTGCTTGCCAAATGAAACTTTGATACCTTTTTACGACTTCTTATGACACAGTTTTTGAGGATAGCTGTGAATTACGGCTCAGTCAAAGTTCCGGTGTAACATGCCCAACTGGGGAGAATGTACTGGTTTTAATGGAAAACAGTTTTACATATTGCAATTTAAATTATAGACATAAACTTTTCAAAACAGTAACTTTATGCTCAAATAAAACAGGTGCACCAAAGTGTAATGTTTCCAATTATTTATTTTGCTGTTAAATTTTTGGTAGTTTATTAAACCTTCTGTAAGCTTTTAGGCAACTAAGTATCTCTTACTTTATTTGTATCTGCTCAACCATGGAAAAAACATGCAATCTCTCTGAAGAGAGTAATCAAATACTTACAGAATAAATTTCTACAGTATGACAAAGATGTTGGATCTTGGGGCTAATGATTTAAAAGATACCATTAGGCAAGAGCAGTAGGCTGATGAACTCCTGCAGCTAAAAATTCTAGGACACAAACTGATTTTCAAAGTTGGTACTGGCTATTTCAGTAATTCTCAATACTGAACTCAGAGCGGGATTTAATTACACTGCTCCTTCACACACACGAAGGGTTCTGTCCAGAAGCAAGGTATGCCCTACTTTCAAGATGCTCAATCTGCAAGAAGATAACTACCACAGCTATACAGTCGGTTAGCACAGATCCAAGAGAAATCGAGAGGTAAAATAAATGTATTTTGAAGAAAGCAAGGAAAGAAAAGTTCAGATTACTGAGCTCCTTCTCCTGTATTGTGAGCCCAGTTCTCAGATCTGCTGGGGGAAGGGAGAAAAAGCCAGGCTCCCTGTGTTTCTCCAGAAATTTGGGCTCCTCTGTCCCAGCTTCTGCCCAAAAGACTCTTAAGAGTATGGGAAGCAAAAACATTTGCACAAGAGTCAATTATTCAGTAGCCTGAAACACAAGGGTATGTGGAAGGAGGAAGGATCAACAGTTTTATTGGGTTGAAAAGGAAGGCGTGGGAGCAGTAAATTACCAAGACGTTCAACAGTGTGGAAAAGGAGAAAAACTAAAATACCTAAAGAACACATCTCAAACTTCCCTAGGAATTACACAATCATGTATTTCCAAAAGTATGCGCCAAAGAAGAATTTTATTTAACTATGATTCTTTTCCGTATTACCGTATGAAAGCAATTGGTACTTCTAAACAACGTGACAGAGATCATAATTTAACAACAGAAGACCACAGGAAATACAGCGTAGACAGCAAACTTGATTACTCTGTAGATACTCTCACCGAGACCAAATTCCACTGTTAAGACATTTTTTTTCTGTATTCCAATGTGATGCAGACAGCCCTCTCACAATGCCACAATGGAGACTTCTGAGAAAAGGCACATGCATGTGCTCATCCTTATATAAAAACAGGCACAAATACATTCATTTTGCTCTTAAAAAAAAAATAACAAAAACCAAACAACCAAAACCAACCCCAGTCCTACTGCAAAACCCCCAATATTTCTTGGCTGGATAGCACTTGTTAGAATACATCTATCAAAGGGAGGAGTCGGCTGAAATCAGACGGCTGAGCTTATAGCAGTGTACAAGTCTTCACTGTTTTATCCCTGCCATGATAATTTTCTCTTTAAAGAGCTTATTTTGTAAATATGTCTCAATTGCTAGACTTCCAGTAACAGAAAAAAAAATATATATGCAGAAACACCACTCTAACTGTTAGAACTGTTTATGAAATCCACCTAGTTTTTGGACCACTTGCTGTTGTGTTACAGGCAATTATTTCTGGCCAGCTGCAGCTTTATTGGCAGGGAGACTGATAGGGGGTGTGCAGGTCCCCTTGCCTTAGCACTGCCTGATGCAGTGTGTTCCCAGACACACGGCTGGTGACGGCTGCACAGCACCCTCCTGGGGTCCCCCCACCTGGGGTCCCGTCACCCTGGCCAGCAATACAAACAAATCTGGAGGTCTTAAGGATTTTGGTAAACATAACCTTTGAAAGAGATGCCCTTTTCTATATAAAGCATAAGTAGCATAAATTAGCATTTTCTCCACTAGCTGGATACTTTTGCTTTATTTAAAAATGTAAGGTAGGTCTTTGAGACAGTCAAAAGTGGTGGGAAAGACAGGAAAATATTTGGTCTCGGTGGAAAGAACAGCTTTGACAGCTTTTACAATTAATTTTGTTAGCTAAGCAGTTTTTTTAATGCACTGCAAATGTTGTGAACCCAATGCCATATCTGCAAAACAATAGCATTGAAATTCTGCATTCTACCCAGTGTGTGCGATATTCAGTACTGTGCAATTTCTAAAGATACTTGAGGATTGCATACACTTGTCGTTAAAACACACTTACACTTGAAAAGTTTGCAAAGTTAATCACTTTAAGCCTCAGTTACTTGGTCAGGTAACTGCTAACAAGAAGCATCATGATGACATATAAACAATCTCTGTTAAGTGTGACAGTAGAGTTATATTTGCATGCTACAAATACACACAGACAACAGTCACCTTATTCATCAGCTAACACGAACACAAAAAATACCAACCCCAAAGCAACAGCAAGAACAAAAAAGGCCGCTTCTTTATACTGTGGCTTATCAAACAAAAAGCTAATAGAGCAAGCATTGTTTCTGTGTAGTGAGATCTTGCACACTGCCACCATGTGTAGGGAAATTCCATTAAACCACTTTGCCACAAGCTCCCTGATACACCAGGAAAACTGTATCAGCAGCAAAGATAACAGCCTTTATAGATGTCAATAACAAATTTATGCAGCTGGTTGAAATGAAGGAAGGTCATGATCAGCTAATAAATTTATAATGTACTCTTCCTTGCTCTTTACAAATATGATCATCATTTAATAAATGCAGAAGCTCTAGCTAAACAACAGAGTGATGTTTATCTGGAATATTATCTTAATAATAACAATTAGCACTAATATCACCTTCTCACATTTAATATTATTTTACTTTCATTAATAGCTTAACTGCCCGATTCCCTACATTCTAAAATGTATTTATCAAATTCATTTACACAAATATAAATAATACTTGTCTCATGGGCTCCTAATGTAGTAAATCTTCCAATCACTCAGTACAGATGTTAACAATAAAATCTGAATGGATTAGCACATCAGTACAAAACTCTACAAGGCTTTTTGCAAACAGTTTCTACTTTTATTTTTGTGTGATTGATAAAACATTGCTATCTGTACAGCACATCTCCTTTGAAATCCAACAAAAATAAAGTTTTTTAAGTTACTTTTGAAATTCCCTCAGATTAATAATATTAAAAGTTAACAGTGCATGTTTATTTATATTTCTATGCTGCCAGGGAAGTGCATTTAAATATTGCCTCAGAAGAAGTTTACAATATGCAGTGTCTACTGCAAACCAAATTCATTTGGAGAACATTGATGTGGCAGACTTGAAACCACAAACACACATTCATTATTACTCATCAGTGTTGTTTTCCTAACCCTTTGTATAAATAAATAGGTAAAAGTCTTCAGAAAAGCTACAACAAACTGGCATTTATCTTTTTTCTATAACGGGAATATTTAGTGATTTTAAGATGTTACGATAGGTTAACATTTCTAATAAGAACAGGGATGAACTCTGGCATTCTGTGAAGCACAATCTTTAAATTAAGGTCCTAATCCTATGGTCTGTTTCAGGCAGGCAAAATCACGCAACTGCACTGAGACCCATTAATTTAATTAGAACTATTCATATGCTTAAAGTTACAAATGTGTTTAATTACATGCTGAATTAAGCCCAGACTGGGGTAAACTATGTCTCAAATTCAATAGCGACTTGTGCTTTCCCAACTAAATTCATGTTGATATTAAAACATCCATTTCATATGGAGAGTGATTAATCTAGCCCATCTCCCAAAACAAGGCCAAACAGTTTGGGAGGTACAAAGATTGATGCTGCTTCTTATGAAAAGTGAAGTATGTAACAAATACCAGTTAGGAAGTTTAAGTGCTTCTATGGGGCCTCTAGGGCTGGATTTTCAAGTTTTTTCAATACCTCAAAATCCATATATAAGGACAAAAAAAGTCTAGTAGGCTAGATGCCTAACTACTAAGCAGCCCATCTACTCTGCTTCTATACTTCAAAACAATGTGACCAGCAGACTGTTGTCATCTGCAGCTGTCTGGCCACCTTGAAAATCTGGATCCTATGGATTCACCCTTGGATACAACGGTGATGAAGACTGGTGCTGAATCAACACAAAGGTGAAGACATTCAGCTGCCTGAGGTGGGCAAATACAGAACAATGTAATTCTAAAAACATTAACCAACTTGGGATAGCATTAAACTCCTTCTTCTTTTTTTATTAATTCTGATCGAGACTTATGTGAAGAATGATTTGTTTAATCACATGTTAATAGAAATACCATTAGCCCAGGCCCATGAAAATTTATTTTCTAATTGATACTTCAAAAGTATCTAATTGATACTTTCTAATGCCTGGTACAGAAGAGGGAACTGTCCTACCTGAGATGAACTCATCAGACAGGCCCAGTAAAATGAATCTGTGAACAAAACTAATCTTCCGCTCTTTCCATGAACATTGGGTTCCTGCTGCATCTTGGGCTCTTGGCACAGGAACATGCTGGGTCAAAAAGACCCTTCTCATTTGTAGGTAGGGCACCTCTGGATTTGGTTTGGAGAATTAGGAATGGAGTAGCTACTAATTCCCTCTTCCTGTGCCAAGGAGCTGCCCCATCCATGACTAGTCAACTTGTGCAACCAATATATACTAGAGGATTACTTAAGTTCTTGCTTTTGTGCAGCTCTCTGTATTTTATTATGTATGTATTATCTTTGCTGGCCCCAGAAAAAGTCAGGGAAGATTTCTGACTCTCAGGTGAGTCAGATCACATCTTTTGGTACAGCACCTTCCCAACGGCTCCTGCCAGACACAAACTCCAGCCCTTCATTTCAACGTCGGGGGGTCCTACTGAATGCAGCGTGGCAGCTGCTTACACATTTAACACAGGAAAACTCCTCCTTTTGGTGGCTTGCCATTTTGTGTTTCCTATGGCTGCTACGCTAGAGATGCAGAACGTAATGGATTACAATGTCCAGAAATTAAATACAAAGAAATAAAGAAAAAATAATCCTTCTTTCAATACATAGTATCAGTATCAAGGCTTCAAGAGTACTGCTCTGCACACACACATTCCAGTATTTGTAATGATGCTACTTTTCTGTCTAAATAAAACAGAGCTAATCTGAAAGTCAACAGCTTGACCTACTGTAACAAGTCCTCCTTCTCATTATTATTAATCTAAGATATTACTTTGTAATTCAGAATCAAGATATTTCAAACAATCTTTCATAGAATTACTTTATTAATCTACCATTTGTTCTATTCTCTCCCTTAAGCACTGAAAATAAATTTAGGAATATGATTTTCATATTCAAAACCAGGTCTTTATCCCTGAGGTCTGTGCTTTACAAACAGACTTACTAAAAATTTTTTTTGTGCGTTCTCCCATATCTGCTATTAAAGGCAATGGTATTATGTTCTGCCACTAAACCACAAATGTAATCATGAGGCAGAATTTTTTGGCACAGTTTCAACATTTAAAGACATAGTTAACAATGCCTAAGGAAATGCAACTAACCCCCACCTACCCCCCCACCCCCCCCAAGCCTACAAAAACAAACAAACTTTACTAGCGGTTCCACATTGTATCCCATGGGATTAGACAGAGGAAACAGCATGAAAAATGAAAATACTCCAGGAGTATTTAAATTACATTTTGAAAAGCAAATTAGAAATATTAGCCAGAAAATGAGCAGTATCTGTATGCCTAACATACATATGGGGACCAAATGACATGAAAATGTTACACTGGTTGGTATTTTATCTCCATGAATTTTTTTGCGAGTTAAGTATTTAATACAGCCATAAAACAAAATGTGCCAAGTGTCTTTCTACATCTTTCTATTGCTGAATAAGTTTTAAGAGCAGATCCTAAGAAGCCAATCCTTCCAAAAATACATGCCTACTTCAAAAGATTAAAAGACGAGTAACTAACAAGCCAACATACGGGTTCTTCATATTTTGATGACTGACCTCCAGTTTTTTTCCTCCGATGATTTTAAATATGGCTTAACAGCTGGGACTCAGATTTCGGCCAAAAGCCGCTATTATTTTGCCAGCAAGTTCTCATGTGGAAGTATACTGAACTTTTATGGCTTTCATCACAGCTAGTAAGTAAGAGCGAACATGATTTAGAAGAGACAAGACTCAACTACACAGCAAAACCTGAACTACAAATAAACGGATGCACCCTGAAATAACTCATACCTGACCCAAGAATAGTGGTTAGTCCTTTATTTTTCAAAATATGTATTTTGACTTTAGCTTTTGCCATGAAAAATGAATCAGTCTCCAAGTACATCCTAAGCTCCCTCTACATGAAGAAAAAAATAAAGTTACACTGTTAAAAAGCTTTTACTGAAGTGATATGGAGCAAAGCTGTATTTTTATTCAGCTGAAGTTCAAGATTAGCTTTTAGAGGGTTTTTTTTCCTCATATCAAAGGATAGCTGAGATCATATTATATAAAGAGCACTATGAACTAACATTTATCTATAATCTCATTAACCATTATGTGACGTTCCTTTTCTTGGTAAAAGCTTTAAAAGTTCTTACATTCACTGCTATGTATTTTTATTTTAATCGAAAATGTTAAATTAGCAACTAAAGTACAATGACTCAGATAACATGTTTTCATCTTTTTTGTTAAAAGGGTGATGGGTGGCAACTGGAGAATGCAAATACTTTCTTAGTTTACCCAGAATAGCAGTATTTCCTACCATTTTGATGGTGTACTGTATTTATGCAATTGTAGTTTATACTTTTAACTATATAATATTCAGTGGGATAAAGAATGGATATTACAAAATATATAAATGCATTTCAGTATTAAGATCAACATTTTGGTAAATACTATAGACTTTTTCTTTTGAAACTCATTTGACCTTTCACTGAAATCAAAATAGTGCAAATACCAGTTAAAAGTTTTAAGATATCTTTTACATACACAGCAGTATCATATCATATATTCCTCCCTTTACTTGATGAACACAGACTGTTTATTCATTACTCTTATATGTATTACTGTGAAATATGCATTTTTACATTTTTTTGTAGAAATTATTAAAATTACTATAAAATATATAAGGATACACATAATACAAAAAAAACCCAAAACAAACCAAGTGCCACCTAGAGCAGTCAAAACATAATTATTTTTTTTTTTCATTTCAAGGCAAAATTCAGCTCCTAACTGGTCCCTGTAAATGAAATGAAAAATGAATGTGTGAAGAATAATAAGCTAATGAATAAAGTCCCCTTAAGGTCAGTAACAAAACTTTCATTTGTGGCGAATGTCACAATTATAGTGGAAGCAACATTCTTCCCATTGAGATTTACATCTTAATAAAGTATAGCAGACCTAACACTAACACTTTTAATGACCTTACTTTCAAAGTTCACCACATCTTTCACTGATCTACAGGAGAATAAAATCCAGAAGCAAATATAAATCCTTGGAAAATAAATAAGATAGAAAGATATATTTTAAAAGCCCCAAACTCTTAATTATGTAAAGTAAGGCGCAGTTAAGATTTATTTTACTGGCTATTACCTGGTTCATATTGTTTAGCACTTTAGTGCTCCTTCTCTGCATTGCCAAGTCTTTCTCAACTGGGTATTTACTGTGACTGTGAGTTATAAACTAATACAGGCAGAATATTTTGATAACTGAATGGAAAATGGCCTTTATATATATTTGGGAAAATAATTTTTCTCCATCGAATCATGAAAATTACTTTACTTAGATCAAGTGTACATTAATATGGAGCAGATAGGGAATTGTGGAGAAAATTCTGTTTTCTCCTCAAAGAAAAGCCCTCCTCTCATGGGCTCTCCCCAGTTACATGACACTGTTGACAACACAAGTCTCCTTCACACAGGCAGGTCATCTTTCTCTTCTGGCCAGAAACGTAAAATGTAAGACTGGGTGGGACCCTTCAGGTAATCAAGCCCAGATCCCTCCTACTAGAGGTAACCCCGTCCTGTCATCCCTTTTTTAAAAACTGATGAAACTCCATCTTCAAAATTATAAAGCTTTCTGCCCTTCTGCCTATCAAAGGGCTACATTAAAACCTGATCAGCTACAAGCCAACAGGCAAATTTTTGCACTTCCATTATGCAGTAATCATTCCCACCCCTGGCAAAGTGATCTAGGAAGGCTTCTAAGATACCACCATTGTCCATCCAACAGCTGAATAATTTGCCTTATGGCAGGTTCCTTTCTCCAATGGACTAACTGTATTACCTGAGACTAGCCCTCTCTTACTGTTTTGTTTTTGTAAAATCATAAATAATTACAGAAACTTGGTCAGATAGAAACCTGGGTATCGAGGTTGTTTGCTGTCATAAATAGCACAGGCAGCGTAAGGAGAGTATTATTCTACACTTGCATTTCTCGATTAAGTGAAAGTGTGTCTAGGTGGCAGGTGACTACAAAGGGTAGGCTAAATTCACCTGCTCATCTAGCTAAAACGAACATAAACAGTGTATGTATAAGGAGCAAAAAAGGGGCAATCTGCCATATCCAAAAAGATCAGCGCTAGGTTTCCAATGAAGTAGTGAAGCAGCACTGACGATGTAGTCCCTGAAATGGATCTTCAACTGCCCAACTCTCAAAAATCTTCCTGTGCTCTGTAGCCCAAGCCTTCTAATAACACTCATCCAAAACACCAACCTTAAACCACGTCATCCCCTCCACAGCTAGTTCTAAAAGCATCATAGACTGCCACCGGACTTATCACTTGATAACAGCCAAGGCTATTTGCAGACTCCTTTAATGTGTCTTCAGTGTTCGTTTTAAGAAAGAGCAGCAAAATCGCAGAAGTCCAGTCACATTACAAATGTCATATGGCCAGGCTAGTAAAGCACACTGCAAACAAAGCAATCTGTAACATACAATTAGCAGAGACATTGCTCCTGAAAATTACTATTTCTGAACTAATGTAAGTGCAAAATTATTTGGAAGTTAACATCCCTCTTTACATTGGCATCTTTCTGAAGTTTGTATTTTATCAGTGTTTAAAGTTTTCAAGTGCCATATGCTACTGAGAATACTTACTAGTGATAAAGAGCCACCCTATTGCTCTTATAAACCTCTGTACAGAGGAAGATTACATAGCCAGAAAGTGGCTTGCAATCAAATCCTTCCATCAGTAGCCAAAAAGCAGCAAAAGTCAACTTTACAAAGTGTATATGCTAGCACATCTGAATCTACTTCACATCTTGAGTGAAGGAGCTTTGTGTGGAAACAAATTTGGCACTTAGTTTTCAAGGAGCAAGAGCAGAATTCAAGACTCAGTTCATTAGTACATGACAGGGATGCAAAAATGAAGCTCTGCTGGTTGTAGATACAAAACAGAGCAAGATGCCAACCTGACAGTCGCACTATCAAAGCTCTAGCAAGAAAAAACAACAGTATGAGAACAGCATCCTACACAGACTAGGCTGTGACTGAGCAAACCTCTCCGGAGGTAGGATGACAAACCCCACTGCTGAAAAGATGACAGTACTTCAGAATTAAAAAAGAAGGGAAGGGATTTGCTCTCTTCTTCATTATCTGTGCATTGAAAACAGAAACAAAAGCACCTGCAAATTACCCTCTGGCAGTACTTCTCTGCTTCTATGGATTACAGAGAGAGACTACAGCAGCTGCATTTCTAACTTGGATGCCTCCGTTTAGTCCAAAAATCCACCCATGGGATGAATGCAGACCTTTAATATACCTACCAAAACATCTATATGTTATATGCCAAGTTAAATCAATTCCATTCAGTCAACTCTGGAAAAATAAACAAGAACAAAAAAACCCCACAAGTACCTGAAAACTCTTCAGTTTATAAACATTCATTCCACAAATCTGCGTGCTGTGTCTCACGCCCAAATACAAACATCACTGTTTCTCAACAATGATGAAAAGCAAAGTCACATGAGATCCTCCTTTATTAAAATATTACTTTTATGCAACATGCCATACAACAGTTCTAGTGCACTGAGAGGCTTTGCATAATCAGATATAAACTTTGCTCACAAACAAACTTTTTTTTTTTTCATCAAATGTTATGCTTGATCTTCACTGCTCAAAAATTCTATTAAGTTATGAAGTGAACAAGGGAGGTCTCAGGAGAGTGAAAATTAGAGAATTAATTTATCTTAAAAAGGTATAAGCAAATTCTTTCAAATAACAGAAAGTCCCATTCGATTCATTATTAAATACACCCCATGTTTGATATGAAAAATTCTGAAGTACCAAGAAATATTCTAGGTAAGTGAGTATTCACGTATGAGCAGTGATTAGCTAAAAAACTCAGACAGGCTGGTGGGCTGAAAGATGAGTTCATCAGCTTGAGTCCTTTGGCTCATTACCTTAGCCACTATCCAAACCATTAAATCACAACTGGAAATACATACCATTCGTATTATAAAGGAGTCACACTTGAGATTACTTGAAAATGACAGAACACAGAAAAAGAATCGCTCTACAGACCATTTACTCACTGCTGAGTTATGGATATGGGACAACTTAAAAAACCCAACAAAACCATGGCAATTCAAATATCCCAGCCACAATAGAACCACATACAGTATTAACAATATATACAGACAGAGGAGGGCAAAGGTAGCAGTTGGTCAGAATTGTTCAAAGCCCAGGACTCTCGCATGCTTTGGCTTCGTTTAATGTCTGATTTTTTTCATGAGCAATATTGACTTTGCACAGCATGACAGCCAACACCAACCAGATCACACCAAGGACCTTACAGGCACAGTCTCATTTTGCTTTCCTAATGAAATGTACAAGTAATTAACCATCAACATTGATACAGTGCAGAAATTACAAATACCTATTAACTAAACAAAAATTAAAATGTTCAATTAGTCTCCGAGACTTCAAATAGCTGTGCAGATCTGCAAGCAACTCCTGAAGGACCAGCCCTTCTCTTGCCAAGGCTGGTGAGTACTTCAATGCCCATTATGCAAATACCCTCCTTGCAAGAATCCACGAGACCCCTGGTCCACGACCTGTAACTTCAGTTTCTCAAATTGTTGCCTCTTGTGTCCAGTCCTGACAAATTCCAGAGGTTTTGCTGAAGTTAACGGTAGTTCTTGCATAGTCCCTGAACTTCCAAGATTCCAGCCTTGAAGCCAGTCTTCAACTGATCCTCTGCCACACTCTTTAGCCCCTAGGTTTGCCACAAATCTCCCCATTTTCAGGTTCTTGTGCCCTGTCACCTGTGTCAGTGGAGAGCAATACAACACAAATTTCCATCACGCAGATTCCTGACAAACCTCTGCTACCTGAGCTAACTGAAAATAAAACCAAAACCATGCTTCGAACCCATTCATTTTCTCTACTTTTTTGTTCATGCCTATTGCTTTAACATACAGGGCATGTTAAAGGGTTTCACATACTGCTTTCCTTTAGCATACGATCTCTAACTTATTAGCATAGTTTGAAATGACCTTGTGCATCACATGGGAACTCCTTTTACCTGGTCCCCTTGATAAACAAAGCTCCACATAGGTATCTGTAAGTCACCTGCTGTCTTCCTACAGATAGCTTCAGCACTTAACAGTATCCCCCCCTTTCTCCACCCTCTAGGTCTCCTCCTTGGAGAGTCGTTCATGATCCGAACACCTTTATTCTCCTCTTCACTCTCTTTTGCTTACAGGAAGGCCTCTTACCAAGAATCTCAGCAAAGTTACTAATATTATGGGAAATAAAACCAAATATGTTAACCTTGCGATAGGACTCAGAAAGCCTGCATTCATTTCCAAGCTCTCTAAGCTTCGTACACAAAAATAGAGCAAATCACTTTGACTCCTTGCACCTGAATTCTTTACCTAAAAATTGATCTTACACACACACTTCCCAGGAACACCGTTACAATAAAAATCATTGCATTTTGCCAGTTGCTCAGCTATAAATGTAGGTCACCAAGTACGTAAATAAGAATTGATTATGAAAAGCAGGAAGTGAAAGCAGTCCATATGTAGCTAATATTGCTACCGAAACCTAAACTTCTGCATTTCCTGCCATTGTGACTTTAATTATGAAATCCTAATGTTGCTCTAAGATAACTGCCATGTTTAGGTTCCTAGCTGTCTTTAAAGGAAATATTAAAGAGAATTCAAACCAAAAAAAATTTAAAACCAAAAAACCACACCAAAACCCCAACCAAACACAACCACTGCAAAAAAACCACTCAAATCAAACAACAGTGAACAACAAAGAAAGCCCACACAACTCAGAAGTTCTTCCAGTTCTTCCAACTCATCAGTGCATTCTCGAAGGAGGTTCACTCACAGACTTCACTCCGAGCTCTGCTCTGCTCCCTTCTTGCTACCTGGGGTTAAAGGGAACAGAAAGCTGATGGACTGTCCCAAAGGAGTAAAGTCATATCCATTCTGTCTCTGGATCATCTAATCTATCTCTGTCTGAAAAGAAACCCTGGATTGGATCTGCCTACAAATTTGTACAGAGTAGAAAAGGCTAAAGCAGAAACAGAACTAAACCAAACAAAAAAACCCCAAACAACAACAAAACTAAACTTTTTTTTTTTTTTCCCTCCCCCTCTTCTGTGCTCACTATGGAGGAGGCTAGGTAGATGATTCCCTGACTGGAATTTTGTTGTTGTTCTTGTTGTGAGTTGAGAATCAGTCTGAAATTTAAGTGTCAGTGATAAAGGTCAGAGAAGAAATATAAGCAAAATGAATGGCAACAGATCACAAGCTTGAGATGGTGTTCCCCTCAACTTTGCAGGAACTCACATATGCATAGCTGAGCTATTACTGCTCGTGTTGATCTTATTTAAACCCATCTCCGTACCAGAAAAATGTGAGAGAGTAAACACAGTGCCAATCTCCTAATTGGGCTCTCAGGGTGATCCGGAAAACTACAAAACAATTAATTTGACGTACACATTGAGCAAATTCATAGGAACTCTTATGAAGAAGAGAAGTCTTTGAACACAGAGCTAGATACAGCATGCTGGGGAAGAGTCAACATGGCATTTGCACAATTGCCTCATAAATCTGCCAGCATTGCTAGAGAATCAATGGATGTGAGGACAAACATCATCAGATCAATCAACTAGTTTCATCTCCAAACAAATAAGTAACTTGTTAAAAGATGGGAAATAAAAGATGGTATTAAACATTCAGTTTCTCAATGAAAATAGGTCAGTATCAGTGTTCCACAGGAGTTTTGTAGGACACAGCTGAATAAATGGGTTGGAAAAGGGGGAAGAACAGAAAGAGTACCCTACTAATACTAAGTCACTCACAGCAATACAAATGGAGGCTTACTGAGAGAATTGCAAATGATCTCACATAGCAAAGGACTAAACAGTAAAGTGGAAGAGAAAACTCAGTGTTGACAGGTGTAAAGAATTGAGGGGAGTGGTGGCGAGGATGGGTGGGGTGGAAAACAACCCCAACCCTATGTATACAATATGGGTGCTGGGTGAGCTGTCACCACTACAGAGAGAGATCTTGTGCTCATTAGGGACATATTTAAGAAAATGCCGACTTAGTGTCAGCAGCAGTCAAAAAAATCAAATACTGTTTAAAATTATCAGGAATGTAGACCACCACAGAACACACCATTAAGCCAGCACTTAAATGACAGACACTGCACACTGAATATGTTATCTAGCTTGCATGCAGTCCTCCACTCTCAAAAAAGACATAACAGAACTAGGAAAGGCAGAGAGAACAAGGATGATCAAAGGTACGAAATGGGTTCTGTTCAAGGAACTAAACAGACATGGATTTTCCAGCCTGGAAGACAAATGATCAAGGTGGTATCAAAGAGATCTGTGATAAATGGAGCAGCATAAAGGCAGTGGATAAGGAATCATTTGTCTCTTACAAGATAAGAACAAAGGAGCGTCAAATGAAATTATCGGGTAGCAAATTCAAAACAAACAAAAGAAGGTACTTCTTAACACATACATTGTTCTACCATAGAACTCACTGCACAGGATATTGCAGATGATAAAAATGCACATGGTTTTAAAAACAATCAGACAAACTAATGGAAGAAAAATCTATCAAGGGCTATTAAACCCAAGATACCATCTCTGTTTCAGGAAGTTTGTGAGATGCAGATTGCTGAAAGCTGGGAAAATATACTGGGAAAGCACTACTACGTGCTTGCCTTTTGCTGTCTTCCCTAGGCATCTGCTATCGGTCACTGACCAAGACAGGACAGGCTAAGACGACAGCCAGTAGCGCAACTCCCCAGGAGTCGATCTAGAGGGCAAAACGTATGGTACCGAGGACCCAGTGTCCACATTTCGTTCAGGTGCTTTCACTTCCAGCTAGGGCCAGCCTGGTCCCACAGAGTGAATGGGCATTACCAAGTACAACACATCTTTTGGTTTAGTGGCGCCCGAAAAGAAACCCATCTGCACGCTCCGAGCCCGTTCGGCAACGTCGCACGTCTGCAGGAAGCGGGGACAATGAGCGGACTTGCTTCAGAAGCGCGCTCCTGACCCACACCAAAACGTTCATGCAGATACACCTGCGCCCAACGAAACAAACGTGTGCCCTGAAAGTTGAATCAGTGACCCTCCTGAATCCAGCCGATGCCCTCCAGAACGTGCCATGCCCCAAAGGGTGACTGAGGCTGAACCGGGTCTTGCTACAGGATCGGTCCTGAAGCACCTTCCCTGTTACATCCTACTCTGCTCAATGGTCTCTGGGTACAACTACAGAATTAGGCCTTTAAGCAGAAAGCTATAGACATGAGGAAACGTTCTACAGCACATTTATTTAAGCAGTTTTTAAACTTTAATATCTTTAATGCAGAAAACAGCTACTTTTCACCTCACAAATTTATATATACTCTGATCTGCAATGACTAACACACTGATACCAGCTTTTAACCATCTATACGCTAAAAAATTAAATGCCTCCTTCCAAGAAGACCACAAGCATATATTTGCAAGTGATAGATGTTGAAGAAGGTTATAGACTTGCAAAATATATTTCTATATTAGAAACTTCATTGAAATTTTCTCATCACAACAGCTTGACTCTTACAAAGTAGTTAAATATAGCATTACATTACATTTCTTTTCATGGCAAACACTATTTTAATGATATTATATTGCCTTTAATATGAAGGCACCTTTTAAGTGAGATGACAAGCCGATTTTGCAGTTTACAGCCAGACCTGGTATTTATGCAAAGCATATTCTCCTAGAAAGAACAATACACTTTAAAAACAAACAAAAAACCCTCAAAATGCATCTGATCCTGACGTCTGTTACTTAATTTTGCATTTGTCTAACCATGCAATGTGGAAAACCTCATTTCAGTATTAAATGGAACCTCTTCACATGTATAAAAAGCCTTTTGGTTTACCTTGAATTCCTGATTTCTACCAATTTAATCTTTTATACAAGTCTGTTCCAAAGCAGACTACTACTTCCTTAAACAAAAGGTTACATGTTCATTTTTGAAAAACAGTGATACTTTTGACCTTGATAGAGAATATACAATTGATGGGAAAAGTCACTGCAGAAACTTCCAACAGGTAAACGTGACAGACCTGAACCTTTGCTTTATCTGCAACCTAATTAAAAAGAAAGGTTCCCACCCCAAAAAGCCTTGTGCAAGGTGCTTGTCATGAAGTATTATAAAGTTCTGCATAAAGGGCCCCAAGGGCATTCAAAATTATTGTAAAAAACCCTATTTTCTTTTGCAGAAGTAACTAACAATACAGGACCAGAATCTTCTCTTCAGAAAGCCAAATAAAAACTGTTAAGGTATTTTAAAGATCGGTAAGTACATGTCAGTCTTGTTTCATTTACACTGGATCTGGGAAAGTGAGAGAGAGAAATACTTTTTTTTTCCCCTTATCTTGGTCTGTCTTGTACAGGCTAAAATAAAATCAATTGCCCCGTGGAAAAGCCTTGTAAAGAAAACTCATAAATCCTATTTATTTATCTATCTTTTCATCATGCTAGAGCAACACAAGATAGGGTATTTTTGTCACAGTGCCAGATGGTAAAAAAACCATAACAATCACTGTTCTTCAACCCCAGGGACCATATTCACTGTACTAAAGATGAAACGATACCTAGCAATTCATGAAATTATTTGACCCTTTGATTATCATAATTAAACAACATTAAATTCTATCAACTATCATCCATAGCCAAAAGTTACATGCTTATTCTTCCTAAGCAATGTCCAAGGAAAATAAAAACTTCAGAGTGAGATCCCCCCAAAATTATCATGCTAGCAGAAAAAAATGCTGGGAATGGGTCTTAAATCCTTCCTGTATCTGGCAATGAAAGTTCATCTTAGCAGTATGTCCTTCCAGTTAAGGTCCACATTTTACCCAATAGCTAATGCATGTCAAGCCTATGAAAGGTCTTTGTGGAATAGGAGCTGGAACACGTGAGTCACCTTCCTCATCGCATGGCCAGAGCGAATCTCTGTCTCTGCCTGAGAGAAATGAAGATTTATGTGGTCAAAAGGAATTATTTTCAGTCAGGTAGAGTGAGCATGCACTTGCTCTGGGATTGACTCTAGCCCCCAGACACTCACTTGTGAAAAAATGTTTGAACACCCTAAAGCAAGGGCAGTAACTGGACCTCAGACCCCAAATACTGGGCAGCAGGTCTTACCACAGTGTATCCATCTAACAGAGACATTGAATCCCTCCTTCTGATGATTTTTCCAAGGAAACTAGAAACATCTCCTGTAAATTTGTGTGGAATCCAATCCCCTGGGCATGATGACTGAGCAATTCCCAGAAAAAACACTCTGCAGTCATAGAGGAAACGGGAATTTACACACCAAAAGACCCAGACCAAGTCACTTCTAGGCATCGTGTCATCTGGAATTTGGCAGGAGTCTAATTTGCTGGTTTAGACCTCGGTTTTGTACTTGCATAGTCAAATCCTACCTGCATCCCACTTAAAAATCCTATGTTGTTGAGGTTTTTTCCAAGCTAGGCTCAGACCCTTCAATCTTCTCCAATGACATTTCAGCAGAGTTCCGTTTAGGATCTGAAAGACGGTAGAACATTTTCTGTTCTTCATTATGAGCACACCCGATCTGAAGGCAGCTCACGTACAACAGATACATGTGCTCAAGCAGCAGCAGTGTGCCACAGACAAGATATTTTTGCAGCTATTTAAACAAGGCCACACCTGTAATAAAGATAATAATTAACTAACATCCCTGTCACCAAGGTGTTGCAAAGTCAACTTCACATCAAAGAAAAGAGCCTTTAAGTTATTTAAAGATTTCAAGGTGTTGTAACAAGATGCTGCTCGTTCATGTAGGGAAAGAACTTGTTAACTGGTTTACACTGTAGACAAACATCAACAAACTTTGATAGATTTTTTTTTGCCTATGCATCTGGCAACACTTTTTTTTTTTCTTTTCTTTTTTTTTTTTTTTTTTAAAAGTAGATTTTGTGGTTGTCCTCCAGAAGTTGAAATGTTACTTTGCACTATGTACACCCAAACATCTTTTATGAACATTATTACCACAAACATAAAATTTCTGTTTCTGTGTAAAAGTCTGTTAGAAAAGATTTCACCACCATATGATTTAAGGAAACTCAATTAGTTGTATTTTTAAATTTCCCATTGCCAGATGGGATGTTACTCAAGACTAGTGTAATGATTCAAATACCACCAGTAGATCCAGCCACCCAGAGTTAAGAAGATGGCACGGTGGGTAGAGAAAACAGTTTCCCCCAAGACGGCTCTAATACTTCAAGATGAATTTGCTCAAACCAAAATAAATTCTTTACAGCCACAAAAAGATTTGCTGAGACACCGGGTCACAGGAGGCTAATGGCACTGCGACATACCTACTAAATCTTCTCTCACAAGCTTAATGCAATAAAGAAAATCCCTTTGTGGCTGATACCACCACGGGTGCCACAGTGGAGGAGGAGGAGGAGGAGGCCAGGGAGGTGCTGAGGCCATGAATGTCACTCTGCCCAGCAGACCCCGGCTCTGGAAAGGGAGTAAGGAGCTGGCTTGGACTGTAGTTGGTCTAAGCCCTGCTCGAGAGGAGAAAATCAGACATGACCTGGCAAGGGAAGGGAAAGAGTGAACGCAGCGAGTGGTACGTGGCCTCGCCAGGGGGATAAAACAGAGAGCAGCTTAGACTGAGACCTGCTGAGAGAGACGATCAGTGGGACATCCCTCCTCTGGTTTAAAGGAGCTGGGGAACAAAAGTAGAAGACCTACTGGTGAGGACAAACATGAACTTATGAAAGGAAGGATGAAGACACGCTTTTTCCTCCTCCTCAACTTATTTTCTTGGTTTTACTTGGACAAATCAGAAATGACCCTCGTTAGGACAAGAGAAAGAATAAGATGCAAGCAGCTTATTTTTGTCCAGGAGGGGCAGACATTTAAATTACCAGTCTTGTTACTGATTCTGGACACTAGCCACGGCTGGGGATTTTACCCGTAATTCTCACTGACATTAATTCACAGACTGGCTCCCTGTCCAGAAAAGGTCTTGCTCTGGCCTGACCCGTAACAAGGAACCTGGGGTGGAGGGTTCATCTGACTCATGATAATTGCCTTACGGGTATATCGGATAAAAGACAGTTTCTGAGGTATCAGGTCTATGTACAGACACAGGATCTGCAATCTCCTGGCACAGGCTGCAACAGCCATGGAAAACTGTTACTGTAAGAACTGAGGATGTCAGTAGGAAGCAAGTGATAAAACCATTTTCTGTTTCTTCCAAATATATAGCTAAAGGAATGCAAAAACCTAGCTTTTGAGATCTGCAGGAGAACTACCTGAATGTGGCAAGAGTCATTCTGAAATGCTACTGTAATACACTGTTCTTCATTAAATAAAGTCACTGTAATATTTATATCAAGCACTTATTCCTTCATTTTAAAAATATATACTGAAATCTGCTAGCTATTCAAGATAATCTGCTCACAGTATCAAATGAGAAACGCATATTAGTAGACTCTCTCAAGTCACACGGCCACATTATAACTCAAACTCTGTGCAGCTATTCCTTTATTTTCCCCTAATGTGGGTGATAAAATAGGGATGAAACTAGTGTCACTTACACTTAAAATAAACAACCACATTTACCAAAAATAAAGACTGTAAAACACCAGTGAAAACAGAGTTATTACCTACTTATTTCTCCCTTTAACGTCCCGGATCCTTAAAGAATGAATTTAAGTTTTCCCTGTGGCGTGCTACACTGAAAAGGCAGCAAAACCGAAACTCTGCTCAAGATAATTATGCATCTCATCCAACATCCTTAAAATGGTAACAAGTTTGTGATAGTTCTACCTGTCATTTTTCAAGAAATCTTCCCTACTTATCTTGAATGAGCTCGAGAAACAGTTTCAAGACAAAAGAAAAAGGAGAATGAGGGAAAGATTTCTGACGGCTATCATTAAGACTGGGGATATTTTCTGATCCACGCTTTTGCAGGAGAGGGTTTTTTTAAATTATTGCTTAGAAAAGTTGCTCTCAATTCTTTGGATGATCTCTCAGATTTAATCATCTTGAAACAGTTTATTTACTCATGAATTTTTGTTCCAAGTCACCGACACAAATGTCCACAAAAATGTGCTTATTCCTTTTATATTCGAAAATAATTTACTTCAGAAATCCAGACTTGTCCAGCAGAGTCTGAAAAAAAAAAAAGTCTTTCTAACTAAAGGAAGGAAGGAACCAAAGGAAGGAAACTTGTAAACTACTAAATTTCCTGCATAAATATTTCTTGTGTCCCTTGTTTGGGCATTGCAGATTGAAAACTAAGCCTCAGACATTTTCTGTTTCTGGGAGAACATACTCCCAACTTTCGAGTTAATGCAGTTTTTCAACCATTCCCTAACATGAATCATTAATGTGAATACTTATGCTGAACCTATTCAGTACTACTGCATTGTCCCACAAACATTCATGAATTTACGTATATCATACTGCCATCTGGTAAGGGAACGGGATTATCTCCATTTTACAGATGAAGAACTCAGGGGAAAAAAGAAAAGAAAAAAACAAAAAAAACCCCAAAACCCCACAAAACCCAAAACCAAAAAAAGCCAACCGATGACTTGACCGAGTTATTTCAAGAAATCTGGCAGATCAAGTTTGGATTTCTTCAGTCACAGTCCACTGCTTTAAAAACAAAAATATTCCTTATCATTTCCAGAAACCTTAACTTCCAATTAGCCAAGAAGTATAAAAGAAACGAAACATGAATCCATGTTTTCTTTCAGCAATGCCTTTAATGGAGTTGTACATACATGACCTATATGGTAGGTTCATCAAGTCAGCAACAGATATACATTGATATTACTGTTTAATATGTTTTAAGTAAGATAGACAGAACTCTGAACGAACCACAATACACTTTGGGATTTAAAACAATCTGTTGTGGGCTGATTTTTCACATTAAGTCTGTATTTAACAGCAACAGTAATTTTTAAGTTTAATTTGACCTCCTGTATCATTCATGTAGAAATGTATTTCTCTCCATATATAAATCATTAAAATGTGCACAATATCAATATGAACATAATTACTTTCCTTGGGGATAATTTTGGCAATAATTTAGTGATACAATTGTCAGAAAAGCAGTAATGCCGATTCCCTTCCTAGCGCAAAAGCAAAGTAGCTTGCAAGGCATGCCTCGGATTTGAGAAGCAGCAGAAGGAACTCCACACCCCTCTACCACTTTTATATTTAACAGCAAAACAAAAAACTCAGCAGCTATTTCAGGAAGCTTAGTTGTACAAATAAGAAAATACTTACAAGCAGAGGCTGGGGGTACACTTTACAAAAAAGTCTTTTCTAGAGACAGAGTACTGATTATTAACACAAGTTTGGAAGAAAATCGGGAGGAAGTACATCTAAGGATCAAATCAGAAGCAGTCTTGCAGATTATTTTAAACTATGCATGATGGATGCATTCTGCTCTGTCCTCATTTCAAACTCTGCACAGACTTTTCCCTGTGATAATCTATTCCAGATGAAGCAACTGATATTTCCAGTTTCAACCAAAAAGAAATGGAGAAAAGGGGGCAAACCCCCCCCCCCCCCCCAACTGGTAATTCTTTGCTATTCAATGATTAATCAGTACGAAACCTTCACTCAACATTTAACTTTCTCTTATTTACCAAGCTCTTTAATACAGAAGGGAAAGTAAATAAAAGGAAGAACGGCAATTCTTGATTTCTTGCCAGTTTACAGTATTAAAAAAAGAATCTGCGCCACGGGTTGGCAGCCAGCCACACTTACAGTAAGCTATCTACTGTTTCACCCCGCAGGAAGGACAAAAGATTCAGTGTGGGGCTGCTGGATTTCTCTCTGTCGAATGTACCCTTCAAAACAGATCCCAGGAATATGAAAAACTGCATGCAATTAGGAGCATGTTTTTCATGATCTTTCCTTCTTTTGGTGGATGTTTTTAAAAACCCTGGAGTACTGTCGTAAAGAAAGGAGAGAAATGAAATGGAAGCATTAGAGTCACAGCACTGACATTTTAACTTACTAAATCAATTTACTCCAGCAGAAATATAAGGTGCTGGGTTAAGTAGTTTGGTTCATATTTCTACTTCCCCATGACACAAGCGCACATACTCTACCACTTCGTGCCCTCTATAGCTGTAGAGATGCCAGCACCCACTTCTACAGGAGGGCTTCAACAGGACTATGCCACAGGCAACCCCATCTTCTGAGAGCTTATTAGTCCTCAGAAGGCTTCCTAGTCTATAAAGGTAGCTGTTTGCCAGCAATGAGGAAGTCTGAAATTAGTACTGACTTCCGAGGATAAATTTCTCAGTGCTCTACTCTACTCCACATGCGTCACGCAAGATTCCCACATCTTGGTCGCCCAAAACCATCTGACCCAGTGGTAGGAGGCAGGAAGGAAGGAAGGAGGAACAGCAAGATGGGAGGAATTAATAAGGGCCAGGGAGAAAAGGAAAGACAGGGTAAAAAGCAGCAACAAGAGGGAATTAGAATAGGCTAGAGTTAATAGAAAGAGCCAAAAGAAAGTGAATGGAAGCAAGACTGAAGAGCAAACAAGTCATTAAAGGACAAAGAAAATAGCTATGCTGTGTTATGAGAAAGAACGCATGTGTAAATACAGAAAATATGGATGAGAGTTAAGGATCAACGATTATAAATAAGTACAGCCTGAGTGCTCCTTCCACTGTTAAAACAAAAATAAAAGAACACTGATTGCGCTTACACGAAGTCAACATCCATGTGATGTGCCTTTGTTTTACTATGTAGCCTTGAAACTTGCTGTGAATTTCTGACTTTTTCACTCCCACCCTGCCCATTTTATGTCTGCAGACATTCTAAATATCCCCAGAAGCTTCATGACATTTTCCCAAAATATCCTACTTTCAGAAAAGGATTATTTTCTTTTATCCAAACTGCAGCATCTTCATCTGATTCTTTGACTTCCACGCCCAATTTCCAAAAATTAAAGGCTTTTTTTTAACTCTGCATTTAATACTATTCAATCTTTAAACTTTGATATCTTGGAGTCTCTAGTCTAAAAATGAATTTTCAACTTACACAGAAAAGAGCAGAGGGATTCCTAGCTTTCCAGCAAACAGACAGCTTTTGCTTCCAGTCCTGGAGAGGCTGGAAACACTGATTTTCAAGTTCTTGACAGTCATCCCCCCCTCCCCCTGCTAAGGAAGTAAAATTGCCCAGAGTTAACTACTGCAAGTCAGCAACAGCCTTGTTTAAATGACCTTTGCATCTTACTAAATGTCTCACATTAGATCCCAATTTGAAAGATACCAGTAAAGGTTGTAAAGATATGAAAATCACTGACATGCATCTTGCTTTACACCAACTATTTGATTTTGGCAAGCCTAACGTACAGGGTAAGTACACTTTCTTTTCACACCAAAAATCTACGATGCTAACATTAAAACTGCTTTGATACAGTGCATAAATTCTGCACATCATGTGGCCAATCCCTTCCCAGACCGCACAAGTGGACAATAAAAATACAGAAATACTCCAGAACAAACAATCCCTAGCCAGGCATAAAGAGGTCTGAGCACCACTCTCCCCCAAACAAGATTTCTGAACAGAAGACCAAACCTATCTGCTCCCCCGAGGCCCAGCTCCCATCCAGCCTCCTGGGTTGGGTGCTGATCAGAGCAGGAGACAACGGCACCTTTCCCATTTTGGGGCCAGTGGGAGGCTCGGCTGGCCGGTACCTGCTGGTCACGGGAAGCAGCGCTGCCGATGGGTTTAGCGTGGGGCCAGGCGTTAGCATACACAGGCTGATAACTTAGTTTCTGTCCTCAACCTGCAGGTCACCCCAGGGTGGTTTTAGGAAAACCACTTCTCCACATCTCCATTTCTGCGTTCACAGAACTGGGAAGATTTCTTTTTGTTCAATAACTCTTAACGGAATTTCAAAGCAGACTTTACAGCACTTAAGCATTACTATTTTGTTCCTAGGGCTGATACTGCTTTCATAGTCACAGCAGCTACTACAGGTACGTTGTAATTGCTGCTGCTACTCAGTAGCAAGGGAACACACAAGGACCAGACACAGTGTCAAGGACAGTGCCAATTTGGCTAGCATGAAAACAAAATTAAACCAGCTTCCACTGGAGCAAAAATACTTGTTCTTGTACCAAATTCAGGGAAACAATTTTTGCTGGAAGTAGCATGTAAACAAAATATTTTGGGCATGGTCTTCAGAAGTTCCATAATGGTTGTGAAGCACAACTTCCACAGAAGGTCAGTCTGTATCATTCTAATTTTCATCTACATCATAACCTATAGCAGAAGTTTTGATGCATTTACACAGTCTTTTTATCTTTGGAAGAGTTTAGGAAAGTTACTAGCATTAAAGAATGATTTATTCTCTCAAACGAAGTTATTGACATCAAAACAGTAACTTCATGTATATAAAATTTTAGTTTAAAGGTAGGAATTGGGAAAAAAAGGCATTTTCGCTAAAACTGCTCGACGCTTTCCTAATGTCCCACACAAATATTTTAACTTCAGGTACAAAAATGCAGCAAGACCTCGCGAGTTTCATAAGAACACAGCTGAGTTAAAAAAAAAGAAACAAAAAATAAACCAGCTTTCAATGTACACATGAAAAACAGTCACTGATTTACTGATTTTTAAGCTTCATGAAACTGTTCCTGTATTTTATTTTTAAATGAGATAATGGAGAGTAGGAGAGAAAGAGAAGTCATGAAAAAATTTGTACCTTCAAGATTAACACTTCCTACTTTAAAAAATATTCTAAACATAAAGGAAAGCTTTCATTAAAAGTTTTGATTATTCCTTAAAAAAAACCCACAAACTTGCTTACATAAAGCTGAGAATTTGCAAATACTAGCTCCAATTCTGCAAAACCCCAAAACTCCCACCAACTTTAAGGAATGCAGACTTACAGTCACTATTTGCAAAAACACATTAACTTCAGCATTGGAAATATTTATCCTCCCTAATCTGATTCCCCTCCCCAACAATTATAAAGCAATTACATGAGATAAGAAGACATTTCTAGGCACCATTTTTACATATTTCGATAACCATGTCTAATTACAAATTTCCCTCACTACTTAAATAAAAAATAAAATAAGCCTTGTAAAGACTCCCCCCCCCCCCCCAATTATTCTGACACAGTGCTGAAGTGTCTCCTACAAGGAAGAAAAGAATTCAGTGGAGCTCTGATCCAAAACATATTAGAAGTTAACAGCCTACTTCCAGTTAACTTCAGCCCACCTCCCATCAGGCAGCTGGAGAACTGACCTGGGTAGCTTCTAGAAAGGAACTGCACGTTAATCCACAGAAATGCAGGAAATCGTGGATTTTTTCACTCTTGTTGGTCTTTTCAAGGTTTAAGATTCTTTATAAAAAGGCATCAGCTCTAACAACACGTTCTTGTTTATACAAACAAATGACCTACAAAATATATGCTTAATCCTGCCAGCATGCAATTTTTATTATCCTGCACCAGGTTAAGCACCTCTCGCCTGAGCCTTCTGTCAATTAAATAAAAGTGAAACACTATTTTAAACTACGAAACACCAGAATGTTTTTATCCTGTCAAATTTCAAGTACTTAGTCTCCCCTATGAAAGCAGGCTTTTACTTCCTAAAGAAATTCCACTTAAAAATGAAATATTTTATTTGTACTCATTTGTGTTTGCAAAACTTTATGGGAGGAAAAAAAAAATGTTGCTCCAATCTGGTAATCTTTGTTTGCAGAATTCCGTAAAGATAGAAATGCTAGAGTTAATTTTAAAAAAACAGGAGCTGCAAAAACTTAAATAATGATGCGGCCTGCACATTATTATATTATACAATTATACAATACATATTATACAATTATATTTTTTTGCTATTATGCAATAGTTGTAGCATTATTCTATATACATTATTATAAACCAATGAGAATAGCATTTAAAAACATTCTAACTACACTGCTAATTATTTCAGTTCATTAGATATTTTATGAAATGCCATTCATTTCACCCTAGGCAATGAACTGCTATAAGCAAAAACATCCACATTTTTAATTAAATATACTCACTAGGTTCTCTACTTCATTTCTTCTATCACATGCATGACTATGGTGCACAGTACCTGCAGCAACTATTCCAAAATGTTTAAAAACTCCTTGAAAATCAGTAAATCAACATTTTAATGCAATAGCTGATTAATACCCTGATTGACCCCTATCTTTTTGCCATTAAAACTATAAATCAAATTGTGCATCCCTTTACAACTGAAAGGTGAAACTCACATAGTAAAATTAAGGGCTGGATGATCATGTCCCTGCCAGCAAGCAGCGAGTACAGAAACAGGCAGCTGCAAGAACCTCTGGATTTGCTGCAGACCAACAGGCACCCCAGCCCGCTGCAGCCCTTCTCTCTCTAGGAGAGATGGCTCAATGAGCAATCTTTCTGCAACACTTTTCTGCTCTCACCTGAAGCTCACTCCGTGCCAGCATCTATATGCAGAACTAGAAAATAGGGGAGAGAGAAAAAAAAAAGTAAAAAAGCAGCAGTGGAAGCATCAACTTCCATCAAGATTTCCACAGCTTGGAGAGGAAGGGTGCCAAGCACACAGGCCAACCACTCAGCTCTGCTGCTGGGGCAGAGAATCATAGAAAAAAGTTTGCAGCCACTTACTGACACTAATCCTTGCTTATCCTTTCTGTCTCATCAAAATTGTCAGAGAAGCATCTTCCTGGGCCTGACACAGCTCCCCGCAGCTGCACGGCTCACAGGGGCTGCACGGCTCCCCTGGGCCAGCGGCCATATGTTGCATTTCTCTGGAAAGGCCCCTAAGAAAATACTGACCCAAACCATATTCCTCACTGATTGTCTTTGGCACAGAAAGCAAAACATGTTATAAATGCATTCCCAACCAAGCAGAGCAGACACTCGTCCTAAAGGAGGGGTGAGACACTCCGACAGCTGCTGCCTGTCACCGACACCGAAACACCCGAGCTGGCCGGGCACAGGGCTCGGCGGTGCCCGATGGGGTACGCGGGCGAGAAACAGCACGGGGGCATGGGGAACGTCTCCTCCAGGATGCCAACCAGGGCAGGCACCGCAAATCCAGAGGGCACCATTTCCAGTTGCCGCACCAACGAAGTGGGGGTGTGACAGCAGGTTTTGCGCTGTCCTTCGCTGGTATGCAGCTTGCCCAGGCCAAGTGTTGGGTGGCTCCTCCTGGGGTACGTGGGCAATGTCCTAACCGAACGACAGGCCGAACATCAAACACGCTAAGAGCATCGCTCACTCCACATACCTCCTCTTCTCCTGCCCTCACACCAGGAGGGGCAGGCGAGGCCCCGGTGGCTGGGCACTGACCTGCTCGCTGCCCGACAAAGGAGGTCAGCTGAGGTAGGGATGAGCCTAACCGGTTAAAAAAAATAAGTTATCCAGTATCACAGGGCTGTCTCAAGCACCCCTGCTGCCAAGAGAGATGTATTTCATCTTGGCCTTAAGCCAGCCTTAAGACATCCCGTTTCGGTTCCTGATACTTCAGGCATTTGCTCTCCCTACACCCATTTTACAAATATAAAAACAGGCAGGAAAAAAAAAGCATTCATCTTGTGCAAACACCCAAGGCTCAAAATAAGGGCAATGCAAGAAATCGCTTCAGCTGGGAACCGGGGATATTGTGAAGACTTTGCTGCACGGGCTACTCTGATGCTGAAGGAATTCAAGCACATACACTATGCACTCCAAAGAGGCAGCGGTTCCCTCCCTTGTCATGCAGCATTTTGTCTGTGATTTATTAGAAGAGCTATAGGATTACACAAACGGGGAACAAATACATGTAATCCTAGCTATTGAAAAAAATTCTAAATGCTACAGTACATATATATATACACACACACACAGAGACTGGATAGATATGTATAGATATGCAAGTATGGAAGTAAACATTAGGGTAGTTAATTTCATTTTATAAGCACAAATAATAAACTGTTTGCAAAAACTGGTAAAAGGGGATCATTGTTACATCCTCTAACACATTTCTAGTCTCTCATGAGACTGCAGCTACAAATGAAGTTGGTCCGTCATTAAAAGAACGTGGGTGACAGGGAGGCACCAAGGTCACAAGACAAATACAAGCCATAACTCTCCTACAATGCTACAAGCAGAGAAAATCATATTTAGTAAACCAAATACCACTCAACAGGACCAATAAATACACAATTAGAAAATTTCTTCCCTTTATGTGAATACCATAATGCAAATTAATTGTAGCGTGCTAAATCACAGTTCTGATTTAGCAATGTTCTTTGCCGTGTTTGAGAAATAAATGCAAAGAGAGTAGGGAACGTCAATGGGGTAACTGAACAATTTTGCAAGTAAAGGGGATATTTTACATGGGATGGGACACTTTTACAACTGCTGACTATTTTCTGAAGATGTCTCAGATCTCATGTGTCATTTACGGTATTTTGGGTTTGATTTTTTAAAGTGCTTTTTAGCTTCATCTCTGGATAAATTCAGCAATAACATGGAATTTCATCACTATGAAGTGCACTTCATGTTAAGCAACAAATAGAGGCATCTAAATTCTCTACTACATAAGAATCTATAACAAGTCATTGTCTTTATATTTCTGGATTTTTGCAGTGGTGTATTTCCTGCAGGTAATAAAATAAAATATCTGCCAGTGGTTTTGAATTCCCTGTTCTAGCACAAGTTGATTAACGGTGCTTCCTCTTAAGGAGTTAATACTATTTTTAATCCAATGATAGCTTTGATAATAATTATCATTACTTCTAATCTACTGTTTTGCAGGGTGTATAACACGGTTAGATGATGCTTAATTTTGCTCATGCTCTGAGACTGCATTCCTGATAGCTCCCTTGCTTCACTGCCATTATGCATGCTGCACCATGCAGTACCTTTCCTAGTTGACTTGAGAAAGTATGTTTCCAGAATATGTTATTCAAAAACTTGATTAATTTGGGTTCAAAATCATAAGTTTCTTTAAAGGCAGCATTTGGCTTCTTTTGAGGTGAATGTCCAAAAAAAAAAAAAATTTCTGATGGACTCAGACATCCTTTTTTGAATTTAATGATACACATCACATTTAGATCATGAATGCAAACCTGCTGAAGACGAACAACAATAAAACCCTTGGATGGTATAATAAGTAACATACGCAGACAAACAGCAACGTAAGTCTTCATAGGGAGCTTGTCACTTCCCAGTTCTTACTCTTGTCCTCTGCTGTACCCACTTGCTAAATCAAAAACGCATGAGGGCAGATGGATGGTCTGCTGAACTCCCTGCAGCCCCAAGCCAAAGCCAGCTGTTAACACTATTTCATCACCGCTTTGCATCTCTGCTTTTTCACTGATTCTACAGTGCTGACGGTGCTAGAAAACGTCCAGCGGGAGCAGCCAGCAGACTCCAGCGCAACTCTCTGGGTTGGTTTCCTCTCCAACCAACCTCAAGGGAGAGGGTCTGGATTCCAGAGGCAACTCCCTCACCCAGCTTGTCCCACTCCAGCCCCTGTGGAGATGGGAGATCTTTAGGGGAGCAGGGAGACTGTACAGCCTCCACTCTACACAATGTATTTCCATGACTAAACTGCCTTCCTTTCTCAACAGATACAACATATTGATATTGTTGCATGTGTTAATCCCTCCTTCGCCAAAGAGCTCTGTAATGCACGGGGCTCGTTTTGATCAGCACTGCCTCCTCTTCTAATGCTGTCAGTAACTCTGACAATCCTACGGATTCTAGTCTTCCTTCTGATCATAAAGAAGTTAGATAAATATCTACTTAACCTTTCTGAGATACATGTAAGTGGGAAATCACTGAAAGTAAGCTGAACACTGAAAGTAACTAATAACACAATTTACATGTTCAAATCAACTTACTTCACCTCTGTACACCTCTGAGCACTGGAAAACTCCACATTCAATTCATGTGCTTCATATCCCCTACATCCACCAACTCACCCTTTGCTCTGAGGATATGAAAAAAAAGGGCAGGGCCCAGAGTTGCTGCTTCAAACCTCAGGTGTGCAAAGAGGTCCTCCACTGCCGGGGAAATCACCGGCCAGTTTGGATGCTTCACTTCTCCGTGTTCACGGCGCTCAATGCAAGTTATACATATTTGTGCATGTTGCAGACACACCGACGACAGCCACAGGTCGCCCCAGAGACCACCACACCATCACAGGTCCATCGCTTCCTTAGCCACCTCAGACGCTTTAGTTAGCTCATTATCTTTGGAATAATAATGCTGAAACATATTTGACTGTTACCATCAAAAGGCTTCCGCTTCCACCCACATTAACTAATATTTTGGGAAAAACATTCCAACCTTATTGATTTGGGAACAGGGAGCTCCCCACAGAGCGCGGGGCTTACTCACGAGCATGAGTGACAGATCTGATTCTGGTATCTCTTTGCAAGAAGACAGAAAATGACATGCTGGAATTTCAATCATAGAAGAGTAGAGGAAAAATATTTTTATGTGAAAATTATTGGGTCTGCAGATTAGCAAAGGACAAATGAATATAATTCAAGGCAATGCCTTTTTTTTTTTTTTTTTTTTTTTAAAAAATCTACAGGATGCGGCAGATTTAAAAAACTCAAATCACTTCCACAAAAACACGCAGCTCAATAAGGGGGCACACCAGAAAAAAACAGAAATTGGGACGAGCTGAGCCAGCCCACTGCGCTCCCCGCTGGGGCTTGCCCCCAACTTACAACCACCCAAACCCTAACCCAGGCTCAGGAGAGGGCCCATCAAGACTAACCACCTCAGAACATGGCAGCACGTTTTCTGCAGGAAAACTGAGGACGCCATGCCCGAGGTTGAAATAACACGGGGCTGCAACTCCAAGGCGCTCAGCTTCCACCTGAGCACATACCCGCTACCCCTTTTCCCCCGTTTCTGGCGGAGAGAGGAAAGCCAGGCCGCCCTGCCGCTATCTTCCCAGGGAGGGCACCGGGACGGGGCCGAAGGGGGAGCAGGCTCCGTCTCTGCCATTTGCCCCTCTTCCTGCCCCGGCGGCTCGGGCCTACCCCGCTCCCCTTGACAGGGAGGCCTCTGCTCGGCCAGAGCCTTCCCCCGCCGCTCCCGGCTGTCGCCTCCCAGGCCTGCGGCCCGCTCCCGCTCTCTCACAGCGCTGGTCACCCTTATCTGTCTATCCATCGACGTGCAGGCTCCGCTGGCCGCCCTTCCTCCCCTCCTTCCAGCCCTTTCCTCAGGAACGGGCAGGGCAGACCGGAGCATCGTTTCTGCAGGCTGCCGGCAGACAGGCGAGCTGAAGCTCTCTGCCCTAGCCCCATGCATCGGCTGGCTTTTCTCTTCAGACGGTGAGCAGTACCAAGGAAAATTTCACCCTAAGAATTACTGACAGGCTTCCTGCAAGCAACTGCCCGTAGCACAGACCAGCAGGAGACAATAGCTCAGTTCATCTTCCGTCAGCGGCCGCGCGAGCCATAAACATTTCTATCAACAAACATTTGAGCAAACAACTGATTCGGTTTGTTCCAAGCATCTTAGGCTGGAAAAATCGCAATGGCAAGCAAATTAAAGAAAAGAAGTTACACGCTGCCTTGCTCCTCCCCACCACCATTTCTCTCTGAGCAGGCATCTCTATTCTCTGACCAAAAAAAGTTCAATACTAGAACATTTACTTGTAGAGAATTTGAACTAAGTTTTGTAAACACAGATCCTGACAGCATTTGGTGTTTACCCAATATATATTTTTAGTGCCTACCTATGCAAACACTAAAACAGTAAAAACAGAGTTACAGTATAAAACTAGCAAAATTTAGTAACACTTAATTCTTGGCATACAGGCCCTGGAGCCTCAGACGCCGCAGAGGTTTGCTTCAGCGTGGGGAAAACCTGCAGGCTCCTATGTAGATGCTTTCATGAACCGAGCAAAGGAGAAAAGTCATTATTTGTTCTTGGTATATACAAATATTATTAGGAGCCAAAAAATCACGCTGAGACTTTACAGTAATACCTTTTTATTACAATTCAAAACCTGTCACAAAAATCTCACAGCAGAAACTGCTGACGTTTGCTACTGTACTACCTACAACCACTGTCCTGCAGGATTACAGGAGAATTGCTCTTTTAAGATATGATCCGAAAAAATCACTAAATATGGAGAACAAATTCCTAAGAAAACAAACCCTTACCACATCAGCATTCTATAATATTAGGAAACTATTTGCATCATGCGGCTTGTGCTAAAATACTTAATGATCTCATCCTTACCATAACAAATTATCTGCCAGAAAAAGACCTTGAAGGTCAACACTGGCAACAATTAAAAAATAATGAAAAACATCCATCCCTTAGGCAGAGTTACAATTTCTAAGTTTGAAGCAATGTGCTGTATATTTTATTAGCTATCACTTGTTTAATTATTCATTGGAGCTCCTCTTATGCTCCATAGAGCAACCTCACATTGCTAAGATTTCCATTTGAATGCTATTACAAATTCAAGGACAAATCTCGTTTAAACTTTAGCTTTTGTTTTTATTTTCCAAAACATAAATTATGTTCACAAACTAATGGGTCTATCATACGTGCTATTTTTAATTCTGTTCACATTACTTTCAACCTGGGACCCTACACGCCATCTCTCCAGCAACGGTATTTTGAGTGTCCACATTCTGCTCCACTATTCCTACAAAACCACACAAGTTTTCAACCAACTGCATCCCTTCCTTGGCCAGCCAGAGTAATTTTTATTCCTGTCTCATTTGCAGTAGCAGCTCACTCAAGCACAGTATTTTCTTAAAGAAACTCACTGAGTTCAAACAAGGCGATAGCGCCGTGAAATAACTTCTATGCTTTAATTGCCATTTAATTACACTTCCTGAATTTCCTAGCAAGTAAATAAAATCTTTCTCATGGTTTACTGGAGAAATAAGGAGCTGTGAGAACAGGGCAGGCTTAGATTGGTATTATCTGCAGTTCTTAATTTATCCTTCAATGTGGTCATACGCATTTACACCCTGCTGGGGATTAACAACAAAACCAAAGGAAATTAGCTAGAATAGTTTTTTGAGGTAAGAGGGGAAAAGCCTGTTTACTGTTTTGTGGTCCACAACTTGAGACAGGTTCCACATTTAAAATTTCATCAGTGGAAATATGTATGTGAATTGTAATGAAACAATGAAAGAGGAAAGAAAGGGAATAAAATAGAACAGAGCAACAGATCCAAAATGGTTTAATATGTGCTTTATATACAATCATTTTGGTAGAATAAAAGATGAAAATGTCATGAAAATTGATGTTAACCCTTTTTTCGCCTTTCTCCTTCTTGCAAAAATATACCCACTTCCTGAACTTCACTTACAAATTAAAATGTGTCATCTATGATGCCAAGGTTTATAAAAATTGAAGAAGGGCTGGCTTTATGGGGGAGAAAAAGCAGTAGGACAATAAAGAAAAGGCTATGTATTAAAAATACATATTCATTTTAACGTACTTTGAATTTCATGACACATAAGGTAACCTGAAGAAAAATCAAAATATGCATGTGTTTCCATATAATGAATAGTCAAACTCTATCTAATGCTCTCAAAAACTATTGATTTGGTTTAATTAAACCCAGCAGCTCCTAAAAGAAAAAGACAACACTGCTCTCCCATACTCATTGGCAAGAGTGAAAATGTACTTTGAGCAGCAAGAATTGAAATTCACCTTGCAAGAGAAACCTTCTTCTACCACTCAGACTTGGTTTTGTGACACGGTCAGTATCACCAGGAAAGTGAATTATTTACATAACGGGGAAAACTATTTACAAGCATTACTACATTAGTTTTATACAAATAAAGGTGGCAGCAAAACCAGCCTTAACCCTTCTAAATTAAAACGAAGACACTATAAATTTTCATTTTATGCTATCACAAAATTTGTTTTAGGTGGAAAGCAGGAGTTGTATAGTTGCCGCCTTAAAACTTCATTTGCTGAGCTCAGGAAAGCAAAGTGGCAGAAAGGGGGTGCACTGCCTGGGAGCTCTTGTGCAGAACAGGGTGCAGAGGGGCTGCACCCTCATCTGATCCCTGCCAGGAAGACAGATAGGAGTATCTTTCAAATACACATGTCAACGTAGAATCTCTGTGTGAATAATCACATCTTTGTATCTAAAATTTCCTGTTGACTACAAAGACAGAGAAACTTCAGACCTAGGACTAGTGGGAGACTTCTGCGCGCATATTTTGCTTTACTGGTGGATAACATGCTCCTGCAGTGTGTTTCAGACCCAGCGCACATGGAAATTACTGATAGCTAGATCACGCCAAAACTACTTCATCGCTTCTCACCCTCCTTTCTGAAGGTTGACAGTAGATAGGACACCTTGAAAATGCAGAGGAGACTGAAAATCCAGCAAATGACCAGAGAAAACTGTACAGGTGTATCTGCGTGCTCTGCCCTTGCTGCTGCTAAGGCGAGTAAGCGCACATACACTTGCTTTTGCTGCAAAGAAAGTCTTTTAAAGCCTTCCTGATGAGACCAGAAAATCTGGACAAACCTGTTCCTTGTTGGTCTAATTAAAAGGCCATAAGGATGTTGATCCAGTAGTGAAAACTGAAGGAACACATGTGGGAACATACACAGTCTTAACTGAGTATGACGATAAAGGGACACCATTCGCAAAGGTCATATTTGGCCAAGAGTCCCCTTATATTCCTCCTTCATGTGGCGGAGGATACAGGCTCCTCCTGAGGGCAACTCTCAGGCACCAGTGAATGGGGAGAGGGAGAAAGAGTGAAATCCACGCACACAGACAGGAATGAAAGGTAAATTTCTGGGATACAGATCACAGAATAAGTACGGACTCCATTTCAGCACCCTTTACCCTGAGTTACTTGCAGTCATTAGCAACCTCCTATATCTGGTTTGCCCCTTGAGTCAAAACACGCTCAAGTTCACCATCAAAAAGAAACACGGGGGTTTTGCCCAGATGTAAACAATACCTTGCATGCCAAAACTGTGTCCCACCTCCCAGACATGCTCTTTGTCTCCAAAACTGCTGCCTCTGCCGGAAGGGAGCACCAAGGACACCTCTAGCTTTCTAGAAGTTTCTAAGCTGCTCCGAAGGATGGTAGGGACCCCTTCTCACACGTTTCCAGAAGTCAGCAGCACCCAATGGCAAAATCTGCTCCTGTCAGCAGGGCTCATGTCCTCACGGACGCCAAGGATAAGGAGGGCTGGTCACAACTGCTGCACAAATACCTTCATCACGTCACTGGGAATGCCCAGCATGAACTTCCTAGTAAGGAAAAACAATTTACTTCTAGATTTTCCTGCAACTGTGTTAAAGCAGTAGCCAGATGAAAATGGAGGCAGAAAACTATCATCCATTACAATATGGCTTTAAGACATCTGCCTACTTTCTCCAAATGGACCTGTTTGATTTCTTTGTTTGAAGTAAAACCAATCCTTTCTACCAACAGTCAGTCTTAACACCAACTCTTAGCCCCCTCCCCCCCCACTTCTGCAATCCATTTTGTCCCAAACCACATGTAAGCAGTACGTTAGCTCTTTGGGACATGGGCCAAGGATGCTATCCCAAGGCCCTGGGATAAACCATCACCTGACAGCAACACAATCTTCCTTTTTTAACACAATCTGCCAAACTTTTCTAACATGTTGGTGTAAGCCATTTAGCACTCCAAGGCTGGTCATCAAACCCAGGAAAATACTTACCAACTTAGGTACACGGGAACACTAATGCCAAGAAAGCTACTGACAGTAATTATATTTTTGTTGTTAAACACTTACAACCAATACACTTTTACTTTCTTGCTAGGCTTAGCTGCTGAAGACTTAGATACATGAGACCAGTTCCTTCAATACTTGCATCCCAGGCAACAGGACTTTGTGAGAAACAGACATGTTCTGTGTATCTGTACATTAATTAAATTAGACAGGTTTAAATGAATGAACTCTGAAAAATGACAGACTAGATAGGTAAAATATGTCCATCTTAAAACTGCTTTAAAACTTATCATGGGGATTTCACAAAACCATATAAATATGGACAAAAACCGTTGTTACCTACATAAGCCAGCAGTAAGAGCTTTTCATACTATGACTTTCACGAATGAAGTGAGGAGTTGATTTTATCTGGTACACCACAGTAATTTGCTGTGCAGCTTCATGAAACTGCTACAAATAGCATTACAGCCAAAACCCAATTGTTGCTGAAATGCATTCAGTAAAATGGAAAATACAGAGAAATAAAGCACAGTAATTGTCTCTCAACCCACATTATATATTGTGTTTCTAAATTATATAGTATTATATTTTCTAGTTTTTAATATAGTTTCCCATTGAGGAATTGATAACACAGGAGACATTCTTTGACCTTTTACTCTGAATATCTAAATATATCACACAGGTTTATAAACCAAATAACTCTCTAGCCTTTTATTAGATCCCAAGGGATAAAATCTGTTTTAAGAAACCACCACATGCAGCAACGCATAAAAGAGCTAATGCAAAGCGCTTTCCTTGCCATGCTATTTCTCACCTGCGTCACAATTTTCTCCTATATAGCTACAATTGTAGTTTATGAGTTTACATGTATCTGAAAGACAAAAATTGAACTTCTCACACTTGAACATCTGCACTGAACACCCTAATACAATAACTGACAATGCAAACCATGATTCTGCACACCCACTGATTCGTCCTTAATGGATTCAACACTCAGCTCTGCCGTCTGCTGAAAGGCTTGACCCAAGCAATGGACAAAATAACTTATCAAGCTTTTCTATTCCCCAGATATTGCAGAAAGTATTTCATGGACTTGTTCCAAATTTAGCAGGATGTTAAAAACCACACAGCCACCAGATAAGTAATTTGTGGGGCAGCTAAATCAAAAAGCTAGGCAGATCCTTTAAAAGAGGCCTTTCGGGGATTTTGATTTGATAATGTTTGTATCTCTACAATTAATCACAAAATGATGACGGATTCAAGCCATCACAGTTCAGGAATTGGGAGTGTGAAAAGATGCATGCTGTGCATTACAAGAATCAAAGTGCCAGAACAACTCAGGGAAAAAGCCTAATATGAAACAGTTGATGTAAGTTAGAAACGCTAGAAACTTTCAACCTGCAGCAGCTTAAGCAAAGCCTTTGTATACAGCAAGTCCCACTGATTTTAACAGGGCAACTAGTGCAAATGAAAAGCTCCATGCAGGAGCCTCGCTGCCAGACCACGCATCAAGCGACGTGTCAGGAGAAGCCATCAGGACTCTAACTGATGTGAGATCAAATCCTCTGCCTAAAGAAACAATTCTGTCTGCTTCTAGAACTCAGAGCAGATGCTATTTCAGAAAATGGGTATTATAAACCACCGTTAAATCCAGAGCCGACTTGAGTTTTTTGAGGGGTTCGGTTTTGGGTTTTTTTCTGTGTACGTGACATACATCTTAAATATACTGCTCTGGAAAGAAGTAAAACATCTGCTGTCACCAGACCTATTTACAAGCATCATTTTAGGACTCTATTCTGATCTCATTCAAGATCAGTTTATCCCACTGGTTTGCATAATCTAAATTAACAAGTGGCACAATGAACGGTTAACATGAATTTTGAGCTGCTTCCTCAAACGAGACCAGTATTTCAGTAAAGTTTCCAAATTCTTGACAGAAAATTATCTGAAAAAGGAATAAAATATTAATGAGTTGTTTATCTTCTGTTGCAAATTTCTCAGTTTTTAACAAATGGAATTGTAAGATGAAATATTCCTGGAGCTTTTCCAACACAGATAGCTGATATTGATAAGTTTTTTCAAACTTAGTGCATTATTCCAAGTTAAATCTACCTTGGCCATACACAGGTTGATTTTCCCTTCCTCCCTCAACCGATTAGCTGTTCCTCAGGCTATACACACAGTCACAATGAATTAAAGTTTTAATTCCGACAGCCATCCTCTGGTGAAATGTCGAGTCAAATACTAGGCCTATGGAAAGCGAGTGTGAACGGTCATCGATTCTCAGGGGGGGGCAGATTTCAACCCCCAGACAGATTTTCCTCCTTGTTAATTCAAATGGTAACAAGTTGGGGTTATTTAAGGAGCTGTTTTCCCACATCTTAACCAAATAAAATATTAGTTCTTTACCATTTTACCCCATTTTCTTCAAGAACTGTCAATAACAATGTATTTATTGACATAATTTCCTCATAAACAAAATGCTTGTCTTTTGCTGAGCACTGGAAGAAAATTTTACCTACACTTGCTCATTTAAAATCACTCAAGAATGTCTAAGATGATTCTACTGTTATTAATATTTAAATAATCAAAAAAGCTTAATAAGACAGCCAAGGAAATCAGTGCAAGATTTTATTCCAACTAATACTGAGAAACTGAAGTACCTACTGATGCAATAGAGTTAAAAATGCCTTGTAAGTTTCATGGTTTATTACAAACACAAAGATGAACAGAAGTTATTAAATTTATCACACAAAAAAAAAGAAAAAAGAAAAAAATGAAACAAAGTTAAACACTGATGTGACCTTTTTATCTAATGTTTATGGAAATCTAGAAGCAGCTAGTAAGCATCTTACTGGCACATGACACCAATGGACATCAAAAGGCAGCATGCACCTCTGAGAAGCACTGACACTGCTCTATGCCTTCTCCTTCTGCCATAAACATTCAACAGAACCACTTTTCCCAATATCTGAAAAATGACAAATGAAAAAATGAGTTACCAGCAAAGCCTGAGCAGCAAAACAGTTGTCATGAACACTTTTATTTTCAGTGTGAGCACAGATTTTTCTGGGATTAGTTCAGTGCTGAAAAAGCTCATTTACTGTTCAGATAATTTCAGCTCCTATGAACTGTGACATGTGAATAAACACTCATCTGAGTAGTCTGGCTCAGCTTACATGCATAAAGCTATTCATCTGAGCAAAGCTACTTTTTTCCACTTAGAGCATGAAGGATCATCCTTCTGCAGTTATGTGGGGGGAAGGAGTTTTGCTCAAAGGTTATCTTTTACCTTTACTGTAAGAACCTTCTAAAAATACTACCACTTTTAAACTTACTAGCTATTTATACTCTAGTTGTACATTCAGAATATTTTTCAAGTATATAATTTGTATTTCCTAGAAAGCATCTTAACTGTTTGCAAAGCTCATCTTGACTCCCTTAAATGTCTATTTCTGGTAACATAATATACTTGAACTAGTTTGCACATTAAATTACCAGCAAGACCTTTCTCTTTTTATTTAAAAAAGTCACAGCTTACATGATAACTTAATTTTATTAGCTCAAAATTCAGCTTTGGTTTTCATTTCTCCATTTCCCTTTATATAACACATCTAAGCCAGAGAGAGGGCAGGCTGTCCAGGCTAGCCACTGCGGCATGAAATGAGGATAATATGACATTTCCTTCTACTTCCATACTCATTCTTGGTAACAGGCTGTAGTCCTCCTGGCTTCTGAACTACGAACCCTGCCGGTTGCTGCGTGTGGACCTACCTCCTGCGCCCAGTTAACTCGGAAGCTCGTACTAGGCTACAGAGAGAGTCGCTCTGCAGAATATCCAGCACTGACACAGGCTGCAGAAAAATAAACTGAAGCCCAAATACAGGATCTTCCAATTTCTTGATTTCACTGGTGTCAGTTGGTAGATTTTCAATAGGCCTCCTATCATACCTTTTTTTTTTTTTTCCTTCCCCTCCTCATTCTGGGAGCACAGCCAATCCCCAGCACAGCAGCTGACTTTCCCCAGAACTAACTAGAAATATTCTGATAGACTCTATTTATAGACTCAAAAACTTAGGACTGGAAGCAGCCAACCAAATTTTTCCATTCCTTGCTCCCCTCTGCTGTCTATCTATCTGTCCTGGGCTAACCTAAATTCCAGCCTTCTATGTTTCTCAAGGGGGAACTATCCTACCCAGAATAGGTATACCATAGGCATACACGCCTCTTACACATCCAAAGCACCTGTGGAGACCCTTGCATGCAATTTACTGAACAGGCTAAAAGAACACAAATCCTCTACTTTTACGTCACTGTAGAAAGTAATCACGCTGGTCTTCTCTCCTGCTACTACAAATCAAAGTTGAAGAAAAATCAAGATTTCTCTAAGAGATTCTACCACCTGTATCTCAGACCTCTGCTAACTCAAGAGACCAGTTTGGACATGCACATCATTTCTTTGTTTATTTTGACAGAACCAAAAATAAATAACTTTTTCTAGCAAGCTTAAACAGTGGAAGTTACCTACTGGCTTCATTTTTGTTGTGTTTTTTATATATACATAAGCACACAGAGAGAGAGAGAGGGGGTGGGGGGGGAATACTTGTGGAAATCAAGTAAGGTTAGTCCCCATTAGTTTAGGCACAGTACAAATACACAGCAAAATAAAAACTGTGGCCCAAAGTAAGAACAATATTTCAGCTAACTTATCCTTGGACATATGACTCTCTAAAACTATTTATTTACAACACTATCAGATTCTGTTCAGCATTTCATACTGCAGATGATGTATCAAAAGTATAAATTTTGAAATAGAAAGACTAGTGTGCTCTAGAAGCAATACCTGGCAAACCTGATTTTTACTTAACCTTACAAATGTTGCTAGGAAACCCTACTCAATATTTACTTCAAGCTTTTAAAGAAATGGAGTAATTCACACTACGCTACTGGTGGGAGCACTGAGGACTTGGCGGAGAAGCCCCAACCTAAATTTACTCTTGACATCTCACTTTCCTAATCCACAGACCTGACGTAACATAGAAATATAATTAAAAGTTGGATATGCAGTTACTTTACATTTGCGGGACCTGTAACAGCATGGGTATTTTGGACGTTGCAGGCAGGGCAGACAAACAAGAAGTTCTGTTCTTTTACTTGGTTTGTGTATACATAATTAAAAAAAAAAAAAAGCCACAACATTAATGCAAAGTCTTCTACAAATGGCGGATGATTTTTACGTTTCTGTCCTCTGAACAGTGGATGATTTAGTGCTTCCATCATCGACTCTCATGCCTAGTACAGAGGTACCTTAATCTTCCCAAGTGAAACATCAAAGACTAGACTATACCAAAAACAATAAATGGGAAACATTTGTGTATTTACTGTTGTCTTTCAAACTGATTACACGAAACAACTACAAAAATCAGTCAAAGCTATTTCTTGTAAACCTAACTGAGGAGATGTTCAATATTCTCAATTTTTAGTCACATCAGACAAAACCACAAGTTTTCCTAGGACCTGGTGCACTATATTAAGCTTACATCCTCTTGTGCCAACACCTGCTATCTTCCTTGCTCCTATAATCCTTCTCCCCTTTTTCATTAAATCATATTTCTTATTCTTCGGCATTCTTGAACTCAAGCTCATTCCTATTTGGTATTGAGTACTTCCGCTCAGCATGAAAATTGGATTCATTTCTATTGACTTACTGATTTAGGTCATGCCAACATCAGTATCACCTCTGAGTTTGGGGTACGCCACGTGATGGAAAAAAGCCAATATATATCCCAATCAGCAGTAACTCTTCCCATGGAGTTAAACCCAGCGTGAGCTCAATGCCTCAGGTACCTTGAGCAGAATTTGGAAAGCACTATAAATGTCCACGCTGCCTGCACCGGTGTAGAGAAGTCCCCAGGAACACTTACTGACCCCCACCACAGCCCAAAAGCATGGCTGGGGCTGTCATCTCCTCACGCCTTGAAGCACACCAGCTTTGAACACGAGCTTGGCAGATAGAGAACCCAGCTTCTGGGCTGCACCAGTCGGCTTCGTGGACCTTGCTATAACCTTAGTAAGACTTTCTTCTAATAAGCACAATTATCAGGTGTTTGTGCTGAAGCAAGCAGAACTTGAAGCATCTTGAGATCATGGAAAGGGCTAAATGCAGGTGGAAGGACATGGAACAATGGCAGAGGACATGGAGCATCTTGTTCATCACAGTATGGAGGGTACGAAAAGAAGAAAAACATGAAGTTCCTCTTAAGAAGTTAATGAATGAGCTCAAAACTCATCTGGATCCTGGTATTACAGTGATGTTTCATTAGAAATTAAGATAGGTTTATAACTCTTTTTTTTCCTGTATCTATCTTATAAATAGACTTAATGGCTGTAAGTCATTTACAGGCCACTAATACATCACCTATTCAACTCAGCCTCATATTAAAATTAATTTATCAGATATCCGCAATATAGAATTAGCTGCAAATCAATAGGTTTACTTTAAAAAAAATTATTGATCCACAAAGTAGGTTTTCCTGAAACAACAATTCTAAGTTGTTAAATTAGTTTGCCTAAGTTACAGCTGCTTGTAAATACTTAACACAGCTGCCTATAACCAAATCAATTCTGTTTTCCTTTACACAGATTAGTATTATAATAAATATGAGAATATCTGCAAACCATACCTAGATCTTTTCACCAGCTGAAAAGAAGTGAAAATCACTAATGAAAAAAAGAGGATACAGCCTATTTGTCATTTCTGTTTCATTTCCTACTTCCAGGAGTTAATTCGGTTGTTTTTAAGATTTCTAGAGTCCTGCAAAGGAAGAATAAGTAGATACTCTGCTCATTCTGGACACAACTTACGAACAACCACATCTGCTGAAAACAGTGCCTCCAATTTTTCTGTGGAGTAATTTCCTCTGCCTGTAACCCTGAATCTTTTTTCGATTACAGATGCTTGAGTTAACAGGTGAAAATGCAATTAACACACAGGCAGTAGCTACATTACAGGCACTGTGGTGCAAGAGATCTGTCGAGAAGACCGGTTGGTCCTGAGGATCCACTGCCCACTTTATGGGTGTTGCAAGTGTTATGCCTCATGCCAGCTCCAGCGGGGTCCCATGGACAGAAGCCGTTAGGGGCTGGAGTGCCCTAGGCGGTCCCTGGAGCTGTTTTTTCATTCACTGCTGACGAAAAAGTATCTGTTTTTTCACTTCTCAGCTGCCCCGTGATGTGAACTACAGCACAGAAGATGGTGGTAATTGGAAGATTCACTTCAAAAGCACATTTCGGATCCAAATAAAAATGCTAACACAAACCTACCAAGTTCATTAGTAGCCTTCTGCACACAGTTAACTCTTGTTTATGTAGTAAAGAAATGCAGGACAATTTGCAGACCCACAGTTTTGCTCCCAGGGAAAAAAAAATAAGTAAATCAGCAACTCACTCTTCTCACTTCTATTTCTATATAAATTAGCTCCTCTGATTTTTCTTTTTTTCTTTTTAAAATAACATGTCCATGCAAAACACTCATCCTCCTTGCTTATTCCACCAAATGGGTTTAATACGAAGTGAGTAACAGTCCTTTATCTCATTATCTGCATGTGCAGTTTGAAGTTGTCATTACCAGTCAAAATTTAATCAGTCAAAATTTTCTATGCCTAATCTCCTTTTCACTGTCAAATCTTCAAAAACATAAATTCCAAGCAGTCTCAAGAATCAGAAAGGTTAGTTGAGAAACAAGTGCAAATCAAGTGCATTGTTTCATTGCAACATTATCTTATGTCATTAGTTGGCAGCAGCCATAAAGCTCTGGACCACTTCCAATATTTACTTCCATAAACTGAGTAGAAGCTGACACGTCTAAACCCCCACTTTGTTCATCTTCCAGCTAGTTTACACGGATTCAGATTAAAATAAGGATTTAAAAATCCTAATCGAATCAATTGGAATTACTCTGTTTTGCCACCGTGTATCCGAAGGAAGAGTATGGTACAGCCGCGCAGGGTTTGTAGAGCTATTCCTGCAGCAATGTGGTTTTACTTGATGCCTTTTACAGCGGGGCTGTCTGTGACAAAGGTTCAATGCAGAATTTTGACAAGCCAGTCATGTTCAGTAACTTTTTCTCATCCTTAAGGAATATACATTGGCCAGTATTTAATTATTAACTTAAGAAAGCCTTAGCACTCACAAACAAACAAATTTCAAACAAAAATAACAAAACCAAAAGCCAGTGCACCCTAAACCCAAGTCAACAGGCTACCAGATGGGGGGCAATCCCCAAGAAACGGGGGAAGACGACCTCTGCCGCAGCATCCCACCAGGCCATCCCGTCCTCTCCCTGCCAGGGACGCCTGGAGGGCTGCAGGAGGCCCCTGCCACACACCGCTTCAGAGGGCAGGTTTACTGCCCAAATGTACGGACACGCGTGTAACAAGGGACTGTGCCCAACTCTGGGACAAGACCTCTTGCTGGTTATGGAAAGCCACACCTGCAATGGTCCAGAAGCACAGATCCCTTGACAATGGGCCAGAACTGACGATGTGTGTTTATTTTCTACTAAACAAGACAAAAAAAACCAACCCCAAAGGACCTTGATCCTTAGACATGGCAAACATAAGACTATATTGTCTTCAAATGAGACTCTTTAATTTTTCTGGAAAGTTTTCACACCTGTGAAAGGTTTTTGTTGTTTTGTTGTTTTTTTTAATTTATCCAAATGAGTTTGGAAGATAACAAAGTTAGATCTAGCAAAGCAGATCTGAAGCTACCATTAAAGCAAGAGCTCCCTAACTGCTCTAACATACTGCACTCTCTAGCACAAATTTAATTTAGTTTAAAATAATGAAGCTGACAGCTCAGATAGTCTGCCTGGAAACAGTGCAAATTTCCCACCCACCTTCATTTGCAAGGTCCCTGGCACTCCAGTCTTCAAAAACGCTGAAGTGCATGACAGGTTTCTAGAGACAAGCCTTCAGCGATGCTAAAAGTGAGATCTCCGACCTCTTGGAGCAGCTGATATTTGAACTCAAGCCTCCTGAGGGAAAATAAAGGTTGCTGTCTTGATGCCCCGACCTTCAGGCGCACTTCCAGAAGCAATCCCTTTCCTGCTCCTAGTCTGAGGGCAGTGACACGAAACTGGACTAGGAGACCAGGTCCCACCTCCAGCCTTGCTTCAGACAAGAGGCCCTGTTGGAACGGGCAACGCCGTGAACCACCGGCGAAAGAGCCCCCTCCCCACTCCCTTAGCCGCAGCGGTGCTAACGAAGAGCTAAAGATACAAACACGATTGATTTTTCAAGGTGAGACGTTGCCAGAGTAAACCGGGGCTCGCCGGTTGCGAAACCAGGTTTCCAAAGGGCTCGGAGAACACAGGTCTCGGTGAGGACACGCTCGGTGACGCATTCGCGCGGGTACACGGACGTGGCTGCCTTGCGCAAGCTCACGGGGATGCACGGGCGCAGGCAGCTGCCTGCCGCGGCAGGGCAACGCGCCTCCGACCGCACGGGCGCTTCGGTCCGTTCTCAGGCCAGCGAAACTCAGCCCCTTCTCCTATACAGCCGGAATGCGCCATCAAGAAGGAAAGCATGACGTAAAAATTAATTGAGCAGAGCAGCGCTTTGCCTAGAGAACTGCTCCGATCTCCTTGGAGGGGGCTCCCAAGCCGAGACCGGGACAGTTTCTGTGCACCCTCCGTCCCGACCCTTTGAGGCAGGTACAGAAGAAGAGCTGGCGAACAAAAGAAATGAAGTACTGTAACGATGGGTTTCGCAGGACTGTGCTGTCATGTTAGCACAACACGGTATTTAGAAAACCGGTGCCAAAACTGCTAGCAAGACCCTATAGTTCGGCCACTGGGACAGCCAAAATCCTAGTCAAGGCAAAACCTAGCTACTTACTTCCCAATTCCGACCTGTGATTAAAAACCCTCAGACCACTGACAGATTACACTGCCCAAAATAAACCTCTAAAATGCATGTTTATTTTGTAGACTTAAGACTGAATATGAACCTGAAATGGTCATATAAACACACAAAAACGGAGGTAAGACATTCTCCCAAATCCAAAAGGTTCAGAAAAACGTTACTAAAGATGGCAGATTTTTTTAATCTCTTTTTCAGAAGCCTAATTGCTAGGGAATTCGTTTATAAAGCCACTACTTTTAGAAACTTGGGATAGCACCTCTCAAAAAGCGTCAAGGAAAGAAAAGCAAAATAGAAAAGATTCATGTGCCCAGTCCAAATTTTAGCCTGAGAGCCCATTCAAAAAGTTATTTCACCTGCAGACACAAGTAGAAAGTATTGTTTAGAAGAGAGAATGGAAATGAGTGAAGCGATATAAAAATTGTCAGAAACATTCAGCAATTAGTCTGAAATTTGCTTTTTAACCTCAGGGCTGTAACTCTTTGATCTATTATTAATTATCACTAACCACAATCAGCAGCGTACCCGTGCATCTTAGGAGAGCGTACAAATTCCTATTTTACATATTATCCACAAATACTTGATTCTGTTTCTGCTCAGATGTTCCAACCAAAGTTTACTTTTTTTCTTTTTAAAGAAATGCCTTCGTATATTAACCCTAAGTTACCCCACCTCCAAGTATGAAATTTAAGCTATCAATTTATTCACAAAGTAAACGCGCAGCTTACAGATTTACAGAAATCTAATTTAGCAAACAACTAACAACACATTCTAATGTAATTCGGGAGCTTAATTCACAGTTTAAGATAAAGAAATAAAATTCAACTTCACGTTATTTTCTTTTGACCTACCACCAATGTGGGAACTTCTGCTGTAATACAACTCAGTAAAGAAACAGTATCTTGCAAAAATATTTGTTGGCATGCTGAAGAGATACAACCAGTGTTACTTATCCTTTTAAGAATCCAGAATCCATCAACAGCATGGGTTTGGTTTTCAGCAGCTTTTTGTTTGTTTGTTTCGGGGGGAGTTCGGGGGGTTAGGGGGTGGGGGTTGTGTTTTAAATCCTTCAGCATCGATTTCAGTACAGCAGAGAAAGACAACCACCCGCATAACATCCTTTCAGAAAACACGCTGTTAAGCTCTGGTAAACCATATTAATAAACCTCAGTTGAAAAAAAAAAAACAAAAAACCAAACCAAAACAAAACAAAACAAAAAAAAACAACCAAAAAACAACCAAGGTCAAAGCTTCCCATTTAACGAGACAGTTTATTTGAAAACTTTGTCCTGAAAGTAAATCAACTCCCAAGGTTTTGTAAAACTCCGGGGTTCCTGAACAGAACGGCGCGCATTCCTAAGGATGCGCACGCGCCCCGCTTCCACGTGCGAGCGGGGATTGCCTCCTCCCGCACACGCGCGCTGAGCTGAGACCTGCTGCCGCTGCTCTTGCCAGCGGCGGTGGTACTGGAGCAGGCTACGCTGGGAACTGCTGGCACGGATAAACAGGGCCCTCCTGACCTATGATCCCTTCCCTTGTAGCGTAAATCAAAAAAAGTATGCCATCCTCCAAGGTCAGCCTGTCTCCTCCAGCAGCAAGGCCAACACGGCTCCAGCAGGAGAGGGCTTTCGTGAGGACCCAACAGACGGTGACCTTCCGCCGCAGTTTGCGCTAATAGGGCAGCAAGCAGTCAAATCATGCCATGGTCTACTTAGGGTGCATTCAAACGTGCCTAATAATGCTGCCAGGACTTGGACAATTGCACACAATGGAAAGACTCCTCGTTTTTTTCTCCACGGTTCTCTCTCACTCAGAGGAGACTGCAGCTGAAGTAAAGTAATTCATATGCTGAGCACCAAGCACTGTGTAGCAACCAGCTGCATGCGAAAACTGATTGAACTACTAAACTTAGACGTATTTAATACCTGTTTTTCACACACTCTTTTTAGTTTCCTCGTCGGACCATTTTTATCACTCTTATACAGCCATATTGTAAGTCACATTTGCCAGAGAACAAGTTGTCGTTCTATATTCGTCCTAAACTGTGGTACTTTCTGACCTCCGAGAGCCTAAATCTGAAATCACAGCACTCCACTGTTCTCCAAGAAGTTTTGGTTGAAATCAGTCCATTATTAATTCCAGCCCCTACAACTCTGTTCGAAGACTCAGTACATACAGATAAAAAACAGAAACTGCCTTTTAAAAACATACACTGAAAAGACAAGTGCTGAGATTATGGCTTGACAGTGTATTATCTTTCAGCAGAAACGCGCACTTAGGATATTTCAAAGGTTCCTTTCCCTTTCCGTCCCTTCAGTTTGTTCTCGTGGCTGTGTCACACCATGCTGCTCACCAAGTTGCACTGACCTGTTGGTTTTTAGAGCTTCAGAGTGAGCTGGATTAGGAACCCAACCTGGCTCTCACATACAACGTGCCCAAACAAAAGGCAAAACCAGAGTCAGACCAGACACGGCATGGCCCAACAGTACATTCTGCCACTGCAAACAATACATTCCTTGGCTAGAAACGACACTCAACAGCAACCACTACTCAAGCCTGGGTTCAGCAAAGCATGAATACGTCTCTAGAAATCTGATTCAGCTCGGCAGAGCACTTCACAGCAGGTTTAAGTTCCATTAATGTTACGTGTTGGTTGAGTAAGGACGGGTTATTGAATCACAACTTAGCAATTTACTCCCTCTGCAGACAAGTACTGCACGAGTGTTGGTACCGCTGCAGCAATCCCTATGCATGCTTACCTGCATAATTGCAATGCATATTCCATAAAATACGATGGGAACATTTTTTATGCAGTACATATTTCAGACATCAGTGTCTTCCAGTCCTCATGAAGATGGACTGATCCATACTGTCGGAATATGGATAATCAAAATTTCTTCTGCTTGCTAAAAATCTATGCACAAAGGTGATCCCACCTTCCCCTTTTTCAGAAAGCTATCAAAGGAAGATACCACAGTGAGATTCTGTATTACGAAAAGTGATACAAAAGCCAGGAAACAATTATTAACTATTATCAGAATAAACTATGGCAAACTGATTTCCAGCAGCCAGGTACTGCAAAGTTCAGCAGTATCAACTGGCAATAGAAATGTTTTAATAATACCCAACATTACTTACCCCTGCACACAAAGAAACGAACAACCCCTAGATATTGGCATACGGATTGACAACGGGGGTCTCGCTTCCCCAGACTTGGAAGACCCATCCACTTATGGAACACAATTTTCCAGCAATGTGGACTTCTCCCTGCCACAGCACAGGAGTCAACTGATGTATATAATTTTAAGGGAAAATAAGGCATCATTAGCAGTCATATTTTCAAAAGACACTTTATACAGATTTGAACTCCTCAATAAAAAGAGCAAAACAAAAAAAGAGCACCCTCAAAAAAGTAACAACGAAACAAGCTGTAGAAAGTACAAGGCTGTAACTACATGCTGGTAGGCTAAGGAGAACCTTTAGACCTCCTGGCCTGACATTTTAATACAGACTCCTAACTTCTTTAGTGAGAAATAAAGACATACACAGGTAGAGGTCCCTGTTGTATCAAGATCATAGCCAGAGATGTTAAAAATTACACAAAATTATATAAGAACCTACAAAAACAAGTATAACTTTTAAACTGAAAAAAAGTACAGACTTAAGGCTACGGTCTACGATATGAAAGAACCATTGGCTAAAAAAGTTTGCACATTAAATGTGTGGGAAGCTAAAGGGGAAAACAGTCCTGCCAAGCATGGAGAATATTTTAACAGCATGGTCTTTTTCCCATAAAGTCCATCAGCAAACAAACAGAGGTCAAGGCCATTCATAAATTCTAAAAATAATATTTACCAGACCTTTATCTCTCTGGCAGGTATAATTCTGATAAGTGACTATTCTAGATAATATTTAACATAAAAGTTTATTTACAAAAATACTTGCAATAGCCTGAAATCAGATTTTAAACAGAATCACCCACTCAAGTCAGTGAAGGTTACATGTTAATGAAGATCATGTTGTTGGGTTGGTTTTTTTTGGTTTGGGTTGGGTTGGGATGGGTGGGGTGGCGTTTTTTTGGGGCTGCTACAGAGTCTATGAAAAAGATGCTGCTCCATGTGAATGGCTCAGGAACAAAGAGGTATAAGAAGTCCGTAAAATATTGTCAATGTTTGATCAAAGATTTGACCATAAACCCTAAGAAGTCAATGATAGTCTTTCAACTTCTTTTAACAGACATAAATTAGAGTCTAAAATATGATGAAACACTGTTCTGAAATCTCCTTGTCTGAATGACAATTGAAACATTATTATTGATAAATGTATGCAATTTATGTTAAAGTAATAAACTTTTTTACTAATAATACATCAAACCTGGCAAATTCATCCTACACTGGATTACACCAGTGGAACTGACAGGAAGAAACTACAGTAGGAGCATCAGCCTTTTGTTTCTACCACAACTGCTGAGAAAAGCAAGTATGTATCTGTACATACATGAGTTAATATAGAAATTAGAGGGAAAAGGCACATTTGCAAAAGAAGCTTTAGGTAAGAGCTAATGCAGCAAAAAGGTCATCTTCCTCAATTTTTTACTGTTGTTTCAAGCAACCATGACATTTCCCTAGGCCATTTTGAAAACTGCATAATTGGCACAATCATGAGGCTTAGGCTGGTACCCTGATTCAGACGAGCAATCACCTTCAAGTAAAATTTTATCTTGATTCTTACTGTAGGTTTTCATCAATGACATCACACAATCACACATACCTTCTTTTTCAAGCCCACTTTGCTATTATTTAGTTTAGAAACCATTATTTCTTAGAGATGTAATTCATGGAGGGGGATCTATATACACAGACAGGTATGATTCACCCTCTATTAAAAATTAAACATGTAAAAAACTTTCAAAACCAAAGGCATGTTATGCATGCATATTAGCAGAGGAAAAACATTTAAAAGGGAATAAGGAAACTTGGTTTCACTTAAGAGGCTCTCGCTCCCCAAACACCACAAGTTGCAATATTAGAAAGTTACCACCAACTAACTTAAAAAGAACCATAACTCTGAACATCTAATAAAAGCAACTGAAGGAGAAAAAGAGAAATGTTCTAGTTGACAGTGGGTACTTGGCACAGTCAATAAGGTAGCAAGGCATTTTAAGTGCCTAAACTATGTTTATTAGACACTATCAGCAAGTATAACTGACTCAAGAAAGGTGATATTCTACTAAGAAAAAAAAAGTTAAATTTTTTACAGTAATATTCTAAAGATGAATTCTCAATGTGAAAAGTCTTCTTCATTCCTGGTCACCCACTCCTTTTCAACATGTAAGCTGCAAGTCAGAAGCAGTCTAAAAATGTCGAGGTTCAGAAAATAATGCTGCCAAAACAAGACCCATTCAATGCTGGTCATCTATTGGCTTTAGAGAACCAGGTCGCCCATTTTTTCCCTTCACATTAGTCTTTGCTCATGACAGTTTATATTGCAGGATAAGTATACCTGAAAAAAGACAAAGACTTAGAATACCAGAAATATTGCAGACTTTGAAGGGTTAATCACATGCTGTAGCAGTTTGCAAAACATATGATGCCTGATATGGTTGACACATCAGAAAACAAAACCTGACTGGAAGTAATGAAGGATCTGGTTTGGATGTGGAGTGCAGAGGTGCAATGCTGCTGCTCTGACGACATGAAGAGGCTTTGCAGTCCCCGTGCCATGCTGACATGGGACAGCTGAAACCCACCTTGGGATGTTGGGTTTGACATGGTTTTAAACTACGCATGTTTTATTACGCTTTGGAGCATGAACAAACTTGCATGTGATTTCCTCTGTTTTAGCTGGAACGCGGCACAGAAATGAAGAGAAAAGTAAAGATCAATTCGAGGTTCATTAGCATGAGCGAGCTTTTACATGTGTGACTCCCTATGTTGAGTCTTTATGACTTGTCTCATCAGCAGGCAAATATCTAAGCAGGCACCTACACATTCAAATCTGTACTGCTAAATGACCTCTACGTGAATTTACCTTGAAACTTCTAAGGGCTCCGCACAGGTCCCCAGCTGCACCTGTTGGCATAAAACCATTGCCAAGCAGATTAAGAGCAACATTTAGAATCATAGACCAGTTTGGGTTGGAAGGGACCTTAAAGATCATCTCATTCCAACCCCCCTGCCACGGGCTGGGACACCTTCCACTAGACCAGGTTGCTCAAAGCCCCATCCAACCTGGCCTTGAACACTTCCAGGGATGGGGCATCCATGACCTCTCCGGGCAACCTGTTCCAGTGCTTCACCGCCCTCACAGTGAAGAACTTCTTCCTTACATCTAATCTAAATCTACCCTCTTTCAGTTTAAAGCCATTACCCCTTGTTCTATCACTACATGCCCTTGTAAAAAGTCCCTCTCTGGCTTTCTTGTAGGCCCCCTTTAGGTACTGGAAGGCTGCTATGAGGTCTCCCCAGACCCTTCTCTTCTCCAGGCTGAACAACCCCAACTCTCTCAGCCTGTCTTCATAGGAGAGGTGCTCCAGCCCTCTGATCATCTTCAGGGCCCTCCTCTGGACTTGCTCCAACAGGTCCATGTCCTTCTTATGTTGGGGACCCCAGAGCTGAATGCAGTACTCCAGTATTCAAGTGTTTAGTTAAATAACGAGGCTGAGGTAAGAGATTTGAAATGATGACATATGTCCTAATCTGAACTACGGATCAGGATGCCTGAAGTGCCACAACCCTGCAGATCTCCATCACCTGAACGGAATTCCACACATGCAGTAATAGCTCTGAGTGCCAAAAATTTCAGGATTTCAGCCCTGCAAACTAACAGCTACACTCACCTGCTGATCTTACCGAGCTATCAGCTTAGTGAACAAAGACAGAAAAGTATATCAAGCCTATGTCATCATAAAGCCTGATGACACAGATTATCCATTTACTAGTCTAGAGGTAAACAGATGAGAAGAGTTACTGTAGACTAATGTCAGATGAGAAGACTCCTTCAAAAGCCTTAGGAGAAACTGTCACTCAAAATGCAACTATTGATGACAACCATGCTTCTACCAGCATTTCCCTGTTTATTGTGTCTGTCCCTGCAACGGATGACAACCTTGACTCAGCGCAAGCAGCACTTACTCACACAAGAGCTCTCACAGCTGGCAGGAGCTACTTGCCCAAGTAACAGTGCTCAACCACAAAGGCAGCAAAATATTGGGTCTTTATTTTCAGGCATCCCATCAGTCTTCTGGTGAACTTTTCTCACTATATAAATAATGCAATTTCTGACAATTTCATCGGGTAAAATAACTAGAAAACAGGAACTTCACCTTCCTTGATCCAAGAAAGCACATTTAAACCAAGCCTGGATAACAACAAATATCCAGCTACATGCAAAGTTCAGCATGAAGGTGGGATACAGACCTTTCAAGTTGAGAAAGACATTAAAAAGTGCATTCTTTAGGGACCATATTTGAAATGGTCAAAGAAAAAGTGAAGTATGGCTTGCAAAATGATAAGGAGATTGTAGAGGTATTGGACAGATCTGAGAATAAAATGGAAATATCTGAAGTCCTTTTTGTCCTCCCAGGTAGCTAGGCTGTTTTCCTGCCTCAAAAGCACCATTATTTTAGGTATTATGTTTATCACTGCAACACTATTTTTTCAGAAATATTTAGCATCGTACGAATATGGAAAAGACTACGCATCCTCTTCACCCCACTCCAAGAATAAGACAGATGTTTCATTCACTGAGGGCAGTTGCACATCTCATGATGAGAAAAAAAAGACTTGAGAAGGTAAAGGCAAATTCTCCTACTGGCTATTTCGTTGAGTTTTAGCAAAAACTTTTGGTGAGCCTCTTTGACACACAAGGAGACTATGTAACTATTCTAACCCAGTCATGCTGTCAGATGCGCTTAATAACTTGTACTATTGACTATGAAACTAGATAGTTTATGGAAGTAAGCATCCTTTATGAGATACATGAACACCTGGTTTTGCTGAAGAAGTACATGCTTCCACGAATCAGCCAAGAAACACAAATTCAAACGACACTTGCATACTTCCCTTCCACCAAAAGTGAGGAGATCAGTTTATCCATTTATCCCTTTCAAATGCGTCAAGTTTTAACAGCCCTCCTCCTTCTGGAGGCATTTTTCTATATATACAAACCAAATGTTCCTACAGTTAAAATACAGAAATAATATGTTGTCACAGGCTTCTAAGGTTTAGTTTTTAAACTTAACCAGTTCAAGTCCGGTGCAAACTTATAACGATGCATCTTTACAAATACAGATTCCCGACACTATTGTTTTCTTATCCTCATCTCAGTATTTCATCTGAGGTACAACACATTCAAGCACCAGCTAAGAAAGAATAACCATTATGGGACACTCGAGAGCAATTTTACTAAGCTCTCATTATGGGAAAAACAACATTTAGAGTAGTAAGAGCTCATAAACATACTAAAGCTACACTTTCAAATCAAATAACAGTAGAATATAATATGTTCTTTTTAAATATTAAAGTCAGCACTTTGTTTTTATTAAAGGCAGAGTAAAATACAGCAGGAAAGCAGCAAATCTAATGATAAGAATTGAAATGCAAACAAAGAATTACACACCAGCTGGAGAAATACCGCCCTGGTCCCCATTTTAATTCACGCCTTGTTTGTTTAATGGAGGGGAAGAAGAAAAAAAAGGAGGAAAAAAAAGAAAAAAGGAAAAAAAAAAAAAAAAAGGAATTTGCCTGCTCACCTGGACACGTTTTCTGGAATGTACTCTAGAACTGGATAGCCATCACTTCTTCTGGTTGCCAACTCCGAATGCGACTTCCAGGTCTCCACTAGTGTGCTGACAGAAGGGAACGAGCTCAAGTGCTGAAACGCCTGCTCTCGAGCAACCGGCCGCGACAAAGATATCGTGCCTTGGGCACCGATCCTGTAGTGAAATGACTGTCCACCTGAATTTACACCCACAATGGCAGAGGATGGTATACTGTTTTCTTGGTAATAGCTGCCATCGTCAGGCTCCTGCTTAATTCCCACACGTAGGCCTGGATTTGGAAAACCGCTACCTTCACAACTTCCATCAAATGAAGAAACAGGTGGTCCTAAAATCCCAGAAAGAGAGTAATAGTCTTTGTCATCCATAAAAGAAAAATAGGAGCCATCTGTAAATGGGAAAGGATTTACTGTTTGATTCCCTTTAAAAGAGGCACCAGAACAAGGATGCTTGGCCGACTCTTGCTTCACTGGTACTGGAAAGGGGGAATCGGAGTTTATTTTGCTGCTGTCGCCAATGCACGCGCTGCCGAACGAACCGTCTGGCTCGGGTTTTATGAACTGAACAAGGTTCATCTGACTGTTGCTGGAGATGGCGTTCTCCATTTCCTCCATCTTAGGAAACGTGAGTTCTTGAGCACCCTTGTCTTTCGTTTCTGGACTGGGAACTGTATCTTGGCTTCTGCTAGGTCCCGCCGGCGTGCCAGAAGCTGGGAAACCTAGGGAGTTGTTTGCAGGGCTACAGATGGACGATCCCACAGTGCTAACCGCTGGACTAGAACGAGTGGACCTATTATTGGCATTGGAAGGGCTGGCAATGGAGCTCCTTGAGTTCAGGTTCGCAGGACTGGACACAGAAGATCGCATAGTGATATTATTGGGACTCGAGACGGGAGATTTCACGCTGCAATGACTGGGAGGACTAGAAATCGGTGATTTCATGCTACTTATAGGGCTAGAAAGCGGAGACCCGACATTGCTAACGTGCGCGGGACTATGCAACATAGACCCCCGGTTTTCAACGTTCGGCGAGCGTGACAAAGGGGTTCCCTGGCTGATGGGGCTGTGCACGGCAAAGTTCCCAAAGTTAGCAGTAGTCGAGGACACAGAGTTAACTCCCGCAGGACTACACACCGAGGAAGCCATGTTCTGAGGGCTGCAGCCCGAAGGGCTTTTCTCTTGACACATGATAGGGCTTTTGACAATAGCGTGCATGGCACCGCCGTTCACAGCGCTCCCAGAGTCCGATATCAAAGACCTCAAGGGCCTGCTGGCGCCGTGGAGGGGAGAAGAGCAATGGCCGTTCTCCTTGTAGAGTTTCACCAGCTGCTCCACGTTCTGGTAGATCTTTCCCGGGCTCCCCTGGTTCTGCTGATCATAGGGGTAATCGGCATCTCGTATCGAATCCATATATAAACCCATGGATTCGGCCACCGTCGCCGACAGCTCCTTCGACTCCGTTTCGGTTTTGATGTCAGAGGGCAAAAGACCAGGCTGGCTGCTGTCTTGCTGCAGGCAGGAGAGTAGCTCAGGTTTTTCTTTGTTGCTTCCTTGAGCGCTGCTGTTTGCAAAAGTGCCGGCAGCACAGCTTACGTTTACAATCTCCATATAGTTACTGTCATCAGTCTGCTCTCCAGCACCTATAGAAGAATACTCCACAGACTGAGAAACTTGACCCCACCGTCTCTCCATATCTAAGCCTTCTGGGTAGCTGTGGTATCCTTTTGTCTCCATAACTAGCAAAGACATATATAAAAAAAATAAAATTAATAAATAAATGACAGGACAGTGTGACTTCCTAAGGAAATTTCCCAATTTCCTAAGGAAACAAGGCGTATCCGCTCACTCCGTCTATCCTCCTCTCTGTCTGCCTGCCAGTCCCGTTTCCCTGCCCCATCCATCATCTCTCAACCATTTGTCCAATTTCAATCAAACCGAGGGAAAAGCTCTCCTGGATATGACAGCCCTAGGGGTTCCGAGAGAAAACCGCTCAGCAGTTAGAAAAGACCCAAATTACTGCTCCCCGCCCTGCCCCAAAAGACACGGCTCGGCAACGTCAGCGCAACAACCGCCCACCCTCGCCGGCCGCAGCCCCGTGGCCGGTGCCGGCAGCACCGTGGGCTGCCCCTCACCCAGGGACCTGGGAGGAAAAAAAAAGGAAGGGGGTAGCAAGGAAGGAGGGGAACCAGAGAGGTCCTGAAAGGAGGACACGGCGGTGGTAGGCAAGACGTAAACCCCGAGGACGTTGCTCATCACAGCTCTGCTCCTCCCAAGACCTCCCCCTGCCATGCTACAGGGACGGCAAAGCAAGGGAGGCTGGCGTGCTAAGAGCGTTTCTCTTCATCACCCAACTGCATACGGTCACCTGAGGGGACGCGAAGGATGGGCTGAGCGGGGAGAGAAGCGGTGCCGAAGTTGAATGGGAAATGTTTCTGCCACAGAGGAAGGGGATCAGATTAGGCGGGGATGCGTGGCTATTAAATGGATCGTAATTCTGCAAACCTCCACGGCAGCCAGCAAGAGGAATACGTAAAGAAAAGCAAACCTTGCTCTAAAATAGACCCTAAAAAAACCCTCCCATCCCACATGTCGCTCTCTCCAGGCAGAGAGCAAAGCGCATGACCCAGGCTCCATTATTCTGAAAATCACTTATAACTAACAACTTTTTTTTTTTCTTAAGGAAACGGCTCACAGTATCGTCAGAACTGTAGAAACTCAAGTGCCAATAGTTGCAACATCAATATTATGCAAATATTTTTTTCCTTTTAGAATGTATTAGCTTTCCAATACTTAGTGTTTAATCCCTTTACTTAACACTACTTAAAAATGCTATTTTAAGCAAAATCATAAAAACAAATCAAAAAAACTTAAAATGAATGACTCAAATACTTCTTTGCCTTACTTAGAATTATGGCCCTATGCCTGCATTCCCCTCAAGCACAAATTTTATTAGAACATCATTCTGTGTATCAAATCACATTCCTGTAGCCTAAAATTTTCAGACAGAAGTGCCTACTTTCACATAAAGTCACTCCCAGATAATCACCTACCCCCGATTTAAGTGCTGAGCAAGCCTAATTCCTAGAGAAATCAATTGCAGCTGTGAGTGACCAGAATTTCTGAAAACCAGGAAACTTAGTTAAGGCTTAAAATTAGGATGTAAGTGAATTTTAACCCTCAGAACCACCAAGTACCAGGAAATCTCAGTTATAGGCCTAACATTACACTGGTGCACAAGCTTTGTAGCAACCTCTCCCACAGCAGTAAATTTCAAACTTCATACATAATCAATAGGCAAGCATTGCTTTAAAACTTCAGCAAACAAAGATCTGGGTCACACAAAGGAAAAAAAAAATAATAAAATAATGAAAATGCCCTGGTCCTGCACTTCTAGAGAGAGAGGCACTGTCTGGTAAATATATCCGAGAGGATCAAAAAACTGCAGAGAGATTATTTGTGGCCTGACACAAGTTCGGTTTAAAATGACAGCTATGAATTAGTAAGAATGCAGCAGCAAAGAGATTTTTTGGGAGTCTTGGTTTCTGTCACCTCCGAGCGCCTCAGCGGATACTAGAACCACATAATCATCTCACGGGCTGCTGATAGCATAAGGGTTTGATTTTGTTCTTCTAAGCAGAACTTATTACAACTTGACTAGCACGGTATCCACACTTCACCTACTGCACAGACATGCCTTTTTACTAACTTTCACTAAGTGAATTTGACGGTGGGCTAAAACATCCACGGACACCAACAGAAGCCGAGTCGTGTTACGTATCAGAACCGATCTACATGTGATATTTTGCAGAAGGAACTTTATATTATTATGAGCCCGGCAGTTTCTCCTGACACTCCCCCCCCCCCCCCCCCCCCCCCCCAAGAAGTACCCGGGCACTGCGAGTTATGTATTTCACCCCCAAACATATCAACAAACACAGCCCTCTGCAGTACGAACCTCCGATCAATCAGGCGTGAAACCAGTTTCGCAGCAACAGTCAAATAAAAAAATCAAATGATACCTGGTATCCCTGCAACCAAAAGGTCACCTCGATACGGGAAAATCTGAAGTAAATCCAGTTTCATAGAAACTAAACCGATGACGGCTCAAGCGACCACCCACTTCTCATTTCTCGGTGTTTGTTAAACGAATTTTTCTGCAAGTTTCCCTGCCCGAGAACCGCTTCGCTGACATTAAACTGCCCAGGGGAGCAGAGTTTCACCGGCAGAGGTGGGCTGGGGTTTTCCCCCCTTTCTCCAGGGCGGCGGGGCGGGGGGGCAGCACGGGTGGGCAGGTCGGCGGGCAGCGCTGCCCCCGGCACCGCCAGCCGCGGACGCCGAGCGGAGCCGGACGCGGGCCCCCGCGGCGGGGGGTGGGTGTCTGGCCCCTCCGTCCTCGCGCGCACACACACGCGTGTTAATTAACCGCGCAGGCGGCGCGCAAGCTTCCTTCCCTATCTGACCTACGCTATATCCAGCATCACCGCAGCTCCCGGGAAGAAGGCACCGCTGTGCGCCCCTAACCGCCGCCCACCCCCACCCCCCCCCCGCAGGTACAATCCGGATTGTCACGCGTGGGGGAAGCCAGCAGTGCCCCGGAGCGAGCAAGCTCCTTCTCTCGCAGGCGTTCGCCAGGGGTGGGCCCGGGGCGGGGGGGGGGGGAATCCCGAGAGCCCGAACCCGCTCCCTCCCTCCCGCCGCCCGGACCCCCGAGCGATGCAGAAAAGGGCCTTTTTCCGCGCAAACGCCACTCCCCGCCCCCCCCCCCCCGGCGGAGAGAGTCTGGATTATCACCGTGACACCCCACCCACGGAGGGCACGGGGAAGGAGGGGGGAACGCGCCCCCCGGTGCCCAGCCCCGAAGTGCCCCCCAACCCCCCCGCCACACCCCGCCAGCCCCACCTCCCGGTGCGGGTCGGGGAGCAGAGCGGCTCCCCCCGCGTCGGCCCCGGCCCCGCGGTACCTGTTGCGGCGGGGCGCGTCCCCGAGCCCCCGCCGGCGCGGCGGGCGGCGCGGAGCGGAGCGGAGGGCGGCGCGGAGCGGCGGGGCGGGCGGTGCTCACCACCCCCCCCCCCCCCTCCCCTGCCTGCCCGCCCGCCCGCCCGCCCGAGGCGCGCTGCGCCGCGCCGCGCCGCCCGGTGACACGGAGCGGCACCCGGGAGGGGACGGGAAAAGGTGCCAAGTCCTTTAAAAACATGTCACATGCCCATATAAAGTTCAAGTTTACGTCCCGCCCGCCGCCCGCCCTCATTGGCGGGCGGGACGCGGAGCGCCGCGCGGCTGGGGCCAGACCGCCTCCCCATTGGCTGGGGCGCGCCGTCAGTCATCCGCCGGGCGACATGACTGATACAAAGTTGCTGCGACACAGGCTGGAAAACGCATCTCCTTAAAGCCGCAGGGGCCGCCGCCGCGGCCGCGCAGCCCCGCGCAGCCCCGCGCAACCCCCCCCCCCCCCCCCCCGGGCGCCAGCCCCGCCGCGGAGCCGGGGGCCCCCGCCTGCCTCCTCCCCGGAGGCGCCCCCGGGGAAGGGTCGCGGGGCATCGGGCCGGGGCCCCCCGCGGGCAGGTGAGGTGCGCGGGGCGCGGCCGCCCCCGCCCGGTGCCCGCGCCGCGCCGGCGGCAGGGCCGGGCATCGCCTCTCCGCCGGCCCGGGATTTCCGCCTTTCAGCGGCGCATGAATATGCACGGTACCGATACAGCGGTGATTTAAGCGAGAGATAATAAATTAAAAAAAAAAAAAGAAAAAAGAAAAAAAGAGCGGAGCGCGGGAGGGTTCAAGGACTCGTCCTCCGCTCTCCGCCGGGCTGGCTCCGCTTCGCGGCAGCCGCGCATCCCGCCGGGCGCCCCCGCCCGCTGCCTCCCCCCATTCAGGGACAGCGAGAGGGGCCGCCGGGACGGCTCCCGGCTCCGGGGTGCTGCCCACCCCTGTGGCGTGTGTGCCCACGTCCCGGCTGCAGGAATACCCTTTTCCCAAGGAAGCAAAAAAAAAAAAAAAAAAAAAAAAAGACGCCGAGCAAACTTTCAGGCGATGCGCTCCCAACTCGCTCCGTAAATAACGCCCCCAGCCCCCGACGAGCGGCCGGCAGCCGCTGACGCACGCTCCCAAAAAGCCCCGGTCCCCGCCGAGCCCCGCTCCCGGCCCCGGCCCCGGCCCCGAGCCGCCCCCCCAGGTGCGCCCGCGGCCCGGTCCCGGCCCGGCGGGGACAGCTCCGCGGCCCCGCAGGGTGACAGAGGTTCGGGGGGAGGGGGAGGGGGGGAAGGGGAGGGTCCGTCAGGGAGCGGCAGCGCCGTGCATCGCGCTGGGGCACCGCGCACCTTCGCCCGAAATCGCCCCCCTGCGCGCCCGCCCGCCCGCAACCGCAACCGCACAGATCCGCGTATGCTCCGGGGAGCGGGGTTTGTATTCGGTAGTGGCGGCGAAAGCCCAAACGTCCCCGGGATTTCGGGTGTCACGTGCCCCTCTCATTTTTTTTTTCATAGTCTGCCAAATATCGACCCGCACTCGCGGCCCCGGCGGGCACGGGCCGAGGCGGCGGCGGCTCCCAGCGCCGCCGGCGAGACCCGCGGAGCAGCCGCCGCCGCCGCGCTTCCCCGCTGCCGAGCAATGGACGTGTCCTTCCCGCGAAGTTTGCACTGATGGGGACGGGACTGGCCGTGACCTGGATACGCCGGCCGGTGTGGCGGACACCCACCCTGCCCCTGCCGCCCGCCCCTCGCCCCCCACCACTCCCTTCCCTCCCTTCCCCCCCCCGCACCGCGCCGCTCCGCGCCCCGCGCACGGGTCCGCGCTTCACTCACCTCCCCTACGACATGGTGGCGCGGCGGGAGGAGGCACGGCCCCCGGCTACTGCCAGCAAACCATCCGAAAGCCCCCACCGCCACCCAAAAAAAAAAAAAAAAAAAAAAAAAGTACGCGGAGGAAACGCCGGGAGCGGGGCCGGGCAGCGGGCAGGGCGCTGCTTGGCGGGGTCGGCGGGAGGGGGCTGCGGCGGCGGCGGCGGCAGCAGGCGGCGGCGGGGTGCCCGCGGCTCGGCGCGGCGCGGCTGGGCGGACAGCTCCCACCATGGACGCCTAGGTGGGTGGGTGTTCCCGCGGGTCACACCCTCGCCCGCCGGCGGAGGGGAGCGGGGGGTGGATCCAGCACCGGCGGGGGGGGGGCGGGGGGATTTGGGGAGGGGGGGGGGGGCAGAGAGAAGGAGGGGCGGGGGAGGGAGGGAGAGAGACACCCTCCACGGAGGGAAAAAAAAAAAAAAAGCCCAAACCCGAAAAAAAAAAAAACTTATGTCATTCCAGGTAAAACTCCCATCTGCGCCACCAAGGAAGAGGAGGGAGGAGAGTGGCGAGGGTGTAAACTTTTTCCTACCCCCCCCAGCCCCCCCCCCTCCCCTCCCCCGGTGCCGCCCGGCCCCTCGCAGCGCCCGGCGGCCGCGCCGCCCCCCGCCGCCCCCTCCCGCGCCGCCCGCCCCGGCGGCTCCCGGCGGCGCGGCGCCGCGGGGTTTCTCACGCACGGAGCCCGCCGCCGCCACCGCCACCGCCGCCGCCGCCGCCGCCGCCGCCGCGGTTCCTGGTTCGCGGAGCCGCCGGAGGAAGGGAAGGAGGGCGGGCGGCAGGGAGGCAGGGCGGGCGGCGGGGGAGGAGGAGTGTCTCCCCGCGCCCTTCCCCAGGCGGAGCGTCTCTCCCGGCCCTGGCGGCGGCGGCGGCGGCGGCGGCGGCGGCGGAGCCCCCCCAACCCCCCCCACCCGCGACCGCCCGACCGCTCCGCTCGGCCCTGCGGGGAGCGGGGCGCCCGTGGAGGAGCCTGCGCCCCCCGCGCTGGGCCTGCGCCTTCCTCCGCCTCCTTCTCCGCTCCCGTCAAACGGGGGGAGCCGGGCCCCTCTCTGTCCCCGTCCCGTCCCGTCCCCCCCCCCACCCCGGCCTGCCCTTGCGTCCCGGGTTAACGGGGGTTGTGTTCGGCACTCGGGCGGCTGCGGTGGAGCAAACCCAGCCTGATTTCAGACATTAAAAAAAAAAAAAAAAACCCAACAAAAATATCGGCGCTAACATCGATACTGGTTTTAAATTAATATTTTACTTGTGACTAAAATGTTTTAAAGCTGATTATTTTTAAGTTCGGGGCATTAAATGTCTCTTCGTTTAAACGTCTTGAGGGAAAAAAAAAAAAAATCAGGCATTGGAGGGAGGACAAAGTTGGCCCTATTTTAATACCCTCAATGAAGTCTTTAAACATGTAAAAGGACTGCTCGCAGAGAGGGAATTTTACCTGTGCCGAAGCGTCTGTAGTATCGGGGCCTTGGAAAAGCCGAGTGTTTTATCAGCTGTTGTTTGCATCCGTCCAAGTTTGTGGGTAACTTGATAAGCGTTAAACAGGGAAGCATAAAGTGCTGGTAAGGCCAGACTTGGAGATAACGGCGCATTCAATAGCTTAATTTCACAATTAGTTTGCTATATTATTGGAAGCAAATCATATTTCACTGTGCCTACACTAGTGCTCTATTTTTAGCCATAATGTAGCTAAAAAGGAGGAACCTACTGAGATGTATTATAACATCGAATGTGAACAATTCTGTTCTCTTTTTACTCATTTCGTGTCATACATCTGGCTTGGAATACTGCTAATTTATTAATTGAGAGGAGCTACCGCGGATGGCTTGGAGGCTGCGATTCCAAGGCAGAGGAAAGTTCCACACGACTCTGCGAGTAACCCGGCAAATCACAGTCGTGCAAAAAGCACCCAAGCGCGTTGGCTGGTCTATCAATAACTGCTGTACCGAGCACAACTATTTTATGTTAGGTTATAGTAATGGTGTATTTGGCTGATTGGTTGGACCTCTTTTGTCTTACTCTTCCTGCTATTCTTTTTTTTTTTTTTTTTGCAGGGCAAAGGTGTAAATGAAAAAGGCATCCGAAATGCCTGAAGGTAGCCTCAGTCTTTGTTTTCAATCTTTTTTTCTTTTTTTTCAAGAACAAAACGGAGAGAGAAAATAAAATTGAGGGAATATATCTATCTTCTGTCCCAATGTTTGATCCCCCCCCCCCCCCCCATTGTGTTACATACAGAGATGGCTGCTGGAAGAATAAAGCACCTTTCCCAGTACATGCAAGATGCTCACAGATTTTCCACAAACGCAGTAGAAACCTCATTTGTTTTCTGCTTGTGGTTCACAGGAGCACTTAGCTTTTTAGTGGTTGACACTATATCTATTTTTAGCAGCATTTTAACAGCTGTCACTAACAACTAAGATCTCATCTTGAACGGGGAAGGGAGATTATCTGTTTTATTTAAAAAATCAAACTACATAATTGTCAGATTATAAAATGCAATTTGGATCTTTATCTGTGAAGAGAAAAGGCCAGCTTTTCTCATTATGCCAATTCCGTGAAGAAAAAAAAAAAAAGGACCTATAGTAGGCTTGATAAAATAACGAACGGGCTTTGCAAGGTTTAGAAATAATGCTATTCAAAGGCATACAAATGTATATATAGCACTTTTCAAATTCCGTTAAAAGTGGTCCCGTTACTGCCTTCTGCAGCTGTGTCGCGATGGGGGAAACTGCAAAGAGTCGAGTCGTAGTTTTCCAAGTAGGTCAAGAGGAGCAGCGCGGACACCTCCGATGAGCAATTCTCTTCCCTCGCATTAGATTTTATAAGAGGTTAACTCATGTCAGACACATGACACTGAAAGCAGCAGACAGACAAGTGTAAGCCACTCTGTAGCAGATGTCATCTCTGTTCCTAAAGATAGTGGTAACTTTGCTATGGGTAATGCATTACAAAACAAGATAACGCTGAAACTCGGCAAGTGTCAAATTTTACCTCCTCCCATGCTCGGTAGAGCAAGCGAATTGGTCTTAGGGGCTGCAGGAGCGGCGATGTAGTGTAAAAGCAGCCTACTGTACTGTCTTACTTAGAGGTCATGTGCCCTATTTTGAGAACTGAACCAAAGCGGATGAAGTTTTGAGTCAGTTCCAACTAAGGCAGCTGGGCATTTCCCACTTCTCTCCAGCTCCAGCCCAGGAAAGCAGGCAATCACATGGTCACATGTATTATTCCTTTACCCGATATTATTCTCCCTAGATTTAATTTCTGTGCTGTTTGGCTCACGCGGTTTTGATTAGTTGAGATTTATGGTTGGATCGGGAGGAGTTGCGTTTTGGGGAGATGCTGGAAAAAAGTTGGGGACGACAGGTGAGAGTTTCTTCCCCTGTCCGACAGGTGCAAGTCTTCCAAGAGACGAGTCCACAGTCTTCCCCGACTCACCAGTTAATTGTGGTAAAGCTAAGTTCCTGAGCCACGCTGCAAGTCTTCAGAATTCTTTACAAGCTCTGGGAAAACATAAGTAAGCATGTTTTCTGTATGGTATATGCTTACATTCTCTGAGACACCGGTATTTTATCTATTTAGTCTAATTTTGAGCAATTTTGTTTTCTAATTATAGATAAATCTTGTAGCTGAGCAACAGAACATGTACCCTTTTAACTTGGATTCTTTCTTTTCTGTCTTTTTTTTTTCTTCTTTTTTTAATGCTCCTTAATGGCCCATGTTATAGCCATGTGGTTGAACCACATCTAAGTATAGTACAATTGCATTTCTAATGCACATTGGCATTAGCAACCACTTGCTTGTGTAAAGGGCCAAGGCATGCATTTGAAAACACAGATTTCCAATACGTTTAAAATCACAGTTTTTATTGACGATTAGCACCGATAGTTTCATCCGGTTCAAAATGAAAACGTCTCAAAAAGAATTTCTTGTTGTGTCTCGCTGACAATGGTAGGGCAAACGAAGCACAAAGAATAACACATAGGCAGTACTTTGTATTTTTCGTAGCTTTAATATTGCCGTATGTATTTACTTTGTTTATAGTCAACTTCTCTCTTGTTTACTGCTTGCACTAGTACTTGTAAGAAAATGTCGGTTTTAAAAAAACGGAGCATTAAAAAAATTGTCATCACCACAGAATGCAGACTTATTTCGATATTAATGAATTCCAAACAATAAAAGGTAGTAGCAACTAATTGTATCTTAATATTTATCTACTGTCTACTGGCATTTTTACAGTATCAAATGGTAACTCATACCATAATCTGATTAAAATTTTGTAGTAACCATAATAGTACTGCACCTATGCCAAAAATCCAGACATCATAGTGTTTAACAGCAGTAAAAATAAGAGAGCAAAGAATACCCTCCAGCACTTAATAAACATATCAAATGCAAATTGGAGGAAATTATTTAATCACTCTATAGGCTAGTTAATTTTGATGATTTTTCACAGTTCTAATAGCAATACTTAGTGTGGAACAAGTTAGTACCAAAATTGTCATGACACCAAGGTCGTAAGTAGAATTTGAAACTCGCTGTATAGAGGAAATTACCTTCCCGATTGAATGAAGGTGCAGCCTTAAGGCTCCTACAGCAAAAGGAGAATCCTTATGTAATTTTCCAGATTCTTCTACAATCCTGAATTTACCTCCTCTCAGATATTATGCAATGAGAGACAGTTTGGTATTAACCTGCATGATCACGTTCATTTTCAGACTTGGAAGACCTTGTTTTCTAAATTTTTAAAAATCTTTATTTCCTGGAAAAGAGAGATTTCTGATGGGCTCTCCCCGAAGCGTACAGTGAAGAAGAGACTGAAGAGAGTGATGCCATGAAGCTGAGTGAAGAGACTGCTCAAGAAAAGTGTTAATTTAACATGTGCCAAGACAGAAAAGGAAAAAAAAACCCTATTGATTTTGGTGGAAGTTGCACTGCTTTCCTAAATAGATGTAGTCTGTTGATTTTTTTCATATATTAAATACCCACTTCCTATGTAGGCTGTGGTCCAGCTCGAGGAGCTCATTCAACACGCCACCTGGGCCCAAGCTGGGCAGTTGGTCTTGCACGACACGGGGAGTTCCTCCTTGTTGGACGCACGTCAATTTACACAGATTTGGTTAAGAAAGGACTATATTTGCCACAAGGAACCATAACTCATTGTTCTGAGAAAGTGTCCTGGCTTTGAAGATGAAGGTCACACCAGAGTTTGTCTGGCTTAGACTAAATATCTGATAGCCAACTGTCATGCGTTCCAAAATTTTCCCACTGTGCTCGCCGATACTTGGCCCACAAGCCAGGAGTGACAGAAATGTTGACACATTGGATGGGTTTGTTCCTAATGGCCCCAAACATATGCAAATAAACAGTGTGGTTCACAGGTGAGAGTAGATAACCTTACCAGCCTGGTTGCCAGGCTATGGTTTATTCTCTTTTGGTGTGAGCTTAAGTGACAGTCACTCAGCTTGGTTTCCAAAAACAATGCTGCCAGTGCTTGTACAATCCTGGTGCCTGCAGCATCCAAGTACCACGCAGACATATTTCTTCCGAGCTCTGGAAAGAAGAGAAGCATTATCACTATTTTATAGACGAGGAGTGGAGGAACAAAGTGATTGCAGGATTTATCTCAGGTCCCCTAAGAAGGCTATGACAAAGCGCGGTACTTCCCAAATCGCAGCTCGCTGCCTTTCATCACAGGACCGGATTTCCTTTTCAGCCATTGCCTTCCCAAGTTTGCCGCATGAGCACGAATGACATAGAGTTAAAACATATTTGGTTGTTGTGTGGGGAAGGAACATGCGGCATGGTCTGTTTGAGTGTATTCGTAATTGAAATGAATTTAGAAAACCCATATTGTCAGGGCTTTTTACTGTATGGATCAGCAGCAGCCGTTACAGATTGACGTTACCTTCCCTGCTTGAGCTTGGTCAGAAGAGTCACATTCCATGAATGTGCAAGAATTTCTGGCATGAATTCTTGTACATGCACATTTACATTTTGGCTTCTGTGCATGCTGTTCGTGCACTCACTGCTTTGAACTCTGCTTTTCATGAGTAATTCTGACAACAAAATTCATTCCTTCATATATACATGGAAAGCAAACACAAAAGAGGCGGGAATGTGGCCAAATAAAAGTAATTTCGAATGTTTTTTTTCTTTCTTTATTTATTTTGCATTCCATTCGCAGCTCTGGCTAGGCAGTCACAGAGTAGAAATTATGTACCCTTCTCAAGATTTCTAAAGGAAGATCAGCCAGGACTCAAAGGAAATCTTGATTGTTTAAGAGTCAAAGTTGGTCCAGGGCAGGAGCGATCGAGGGTTTAGCAAACATGAATTTCTCCCAACATGGTTCAGTTATGTCCCCTATGCGTGACTTAAAATTGAAGAAAAGGAGCCTATCAGAAATCTTTCCTGTTCAACAGCTGCACAGAAGACATGACTACTCCTAAATGTAAGATGAGGTGCCGATCTTTTTAATCGGTTCTTTTGGTTCTGTTCTAGGGAAAAGGCACCTGTCACCGTGATGCTAGTCCTGCCGATGAGCTCCACTTTTCAAGTCCTGAGCATTACTCTTTTCCCTAAGAGGAATGCATAAGAATAGTGAAAGGAAGCACAGGATTGTTTAAAGAACTAGAGATGCTGAGCTGGATTTGCAGTATTGATACTACTTTTATATAATTGTAACAACAGTGATTGTAACATGGTTTACACTGTCAGGAGAGAAGGGATTAGGCCTTCTTTTACTGGGAATCATAAACAAATGAATAAATAAACTAGGCAGTACACTCCCTGTGTGCATTTTTATTTCAGAGCTTATACTGAAGGCAGTCTAGTTCGAAGCAGGTGCTTCCTCGTAAAGCCATTGTGGAGAGCAAATGAGTCCCAGGGACTGTCGCTCCTTGTTGTTCGTCAGTGGGCGTAGATGCAGTAGATGTAAAGGTCTATGACTCACTGAGCTTGCTAAGGTGAAACCAGAAGAGAGTAGATAATTGCACCATTATGAAAAGAATTATCACAGTTTGATTACAGAAAAAAAATCTTCTAATGGTGCCGTGACTCTCGGGAACTAAAGTAGGGAATGGGACCAAAAGTGAGGAGTTTATGTCAAGGAATGGCAAAGTGTCCCCTTTAATTGATCCATTTTAATCAAACGTGCCAAAAAGATGATTTCTAGGACTGAAGGTATAAAGGGTCAAAAGAGCCTAAGGTACTTCCCCATGCCAATTCTGATTAAAATAAAAAAGAAGACTATTCAAAGAGACAAATTGACCTGGGCAAGAAATTTCCGAATCCAGAGATTACTGGAATATCTCATAACAGAGAGCATGCAACCTCCTGCCTTATGTACGAAAAAGGTACCGAGTTCAAAATTGCACCATCTAGTTTGATAATCTGTAAATTGAAGAGTGAGAGGGAGGGATTGCAGGTAATCCAGATTGATATGAGAACTTCAAATACTCAGGGCAGTATGAAGAAGGCATTTCCTGTTGATGGACAGTGAAGAATAATTTGGTGTCACACAACCCAGAAAGCACGCATATAAAATGCAGAAAGTATTTGGGCAATTAAGAACAAAAAGCAAATGTGGTATAAATTAATGGGTAACTATGACCTTTGTAGAGTACGTGAAACTAGGCGGGATGGTTTTCATACCAGTAATGACATTATAAGATTACTACAATTCAGGCTGCGAAGGCAAAATGAAGAAGACAATGAATGTGGGCATGGGGGACAGTGGTATCTCCTCATTCATGCTGGTGCAGCACAGAGGGAAACTCATCCATCCATCCCAGCCCTATCGAAGATTGGAGCACACCAACAAAAGCCTGTCATTTTCCCCTCTCCATTTGGGTCTTTGTGGAGGTTTCAGTACCGGTATCTACTAAGGTGGGTAGCAATACTGGGGAGATACCACAAGATTGGGAAATCTGACCAATGAAACGGGGGACTTGGAACACTCCTTCAGAAGAGGGGAGACTCCGTTTTTACAGGGCACTGAACTGAAAGAGGGCCAGTGTCTGCGTTGATATGGGGGGCTCAGCATCCTAGCTGGGAGAGCAGGGGGATCTCTGCAGTCTCGAGCTGGTCCCTCTCCCTGTGAGACCCCTTCACCTGCAGTAGCTAGAGAGTCAATGGTGAGACAGAGCTCTAAGTACAGAGTGGGTGAGATTTCTGAAGCGTGTGACCCTGGACCACTGCCATAGGGTGACAGAGAGTTGAGAACAGTAGCGGTCAAAATAGGATAGAAGTGGAACCGGAGAAAGGAGGCAGGAGGAATGTCCTTCATTTGAAGCATCCCTTTGATAATTTCCTGTTAGCTCAGTCTGGGTCCAGGGCTTCAGGGGTATGGTTTGGTGAGAAGAGACCGGCGGGAGGTTTTGAATACCACTTAGGGATTGTAACAGAGGGGCAATCAGTCATAACGCTTGTACTGAAAGTTTATTTCCATGAAGGTGGGAAAGGACTGGCAGAGACAAATCGATCCTCAGGTAGAAAGGTAAGGTTATATAGCTCACGTGAATTGAGAAAGGTGTTTCTTATAAGGTGCCATCACAGCCAATATTTGAGGCTCTCCAACACTGTGTTCCAGTGACCTTGGTAAGGAGTAAGACATGACACTCTTTTTATGGACCGGTAGGGAGAGCAGTTCAAAGAAACCTTAGTTGGAGGTGACAAATAAGAGTCTGTCAAAACCAGAGAAATGGCTCTCCCTCATCCTCCTTTGCCTCTGCTTCTCGAGCTCCCTGCAGCTCTGTAATAGCTGAAAGGAAGGGGGATGCTACAGACTTACATGTTACAAATCTTATCCAAAAAGCATCTGTAAATGACAGCGTATGCCTGAAAGTGTGTTCTGTAGTTATTCTTTGTTTGATGCAGCAGTGGCCACATAATTACGTCGCTTCAGGGCTTGCTAGAATGTAATATTAAATATGATTCCAGTTATTGCTGTGCATCCCTGCTATTTTTACTTGTTGGATTTAAAGTTAATATTCTGACATAGCCCTGATTCAGGTGAATGGATATCTTCTTTTCAAGGACAATGGGGTTTCCATAAGAAAAACCAGGAGATTTGTCCCACAGCTAATGCCTACAGATTGAAATGAACACTGTTGAAAATGTTGCTCATCACAGGAAAAGCTTGCTATGACAAAGGCATTCATAAAGGCAATCGAAGGCATGGCAGAAGTTACTGTAAGGCAACAACACATACTGTCCTGGTTTTGGCTGGGATAGAGTTAATTTTCTTTCTAGTAGCTGGTATAGTGTTATGGTTTGGATTGAGTATGAGAATAATGTTAATAACACACTGTTTTCAGTTGTTGCTAAGTAGCATTTATACTAAGTCAAGGGTGTTTCAGCTTCTCATGCCCAGCCAGCAAGAAGGCTGGGGGGGGCACAAGAAGTTGGGAGGGGACACAGCCAGGGCACCTGACCCAAACTGGCCAAAGGGATATTCCAGACCATGTGACATCATGCCCAGTATATAAACTGGGGGGAATTGGCCTGGGGGTGCAGATCACCGCTCTGGAACTAACTGGGCATCAGTCGGTGAGTGGTCAGCAATTGGATTGTGCATCACTTGTTTGTATATTCCAATTCTTTTATCATTATTATTGTCATTTTATTATTGTTATTATTATCATAATTGTTTTCTTCCTTTCTGTCCTATTAAACTGTTCCTATCTCAACCCAAGAGTTCTGCTTTTATTTCTTTCCCGATTCTCTCCCCCATCCCACCGGATGGGGGGAGTGAGCGAGCAGCTGTGTGGTCCTTAGTTGCCGGCTGGGGTTAAACTATGACACATACTCACAGAGCAGCAAAGCTTGTGCATTGATCTATTTAGGGTGCCTTCTCCTTTCAGGGCAGTGGACATATCTGGAAACAAGAAGCTTCACTTTATTAGTATGATGAAAAAAGAAAGGAACATTTTGGGAGTGTGATACTGAGCAGACTGATAGGGTTTCAGTTAAACTGGAAGTTTTAAGGTAAATCCCACCACTCTGGTGGAATAGGTTTTGGGATGCATTATGAGGACAGGCAGTGACCAGACAAATGGGTGGCCCAGAGAATTAGGAGACACCACTTCTCCGGATTTTCTTCTCAATATCCATGTAAGTCAGCTGGCACCATCTCCTATGAGCTTTCATTTCTGAGTGGCATACGGGTGCTGGTATTGTTGATACTCAGCTTTGATTTGGGGATGATGCATTTCAGGGTCTCTCACTCTTTACCTGCAGAGGCCAACAAGCGGTTTACTGATCAGTAGCATGACTGATAAGTCCTGTCAGCTAGAGCAGCCCAGCCAAAAGCTGTATCCCCAGGAAGGGGGCAACAGCAGTTTTAGCCTTTTCCCAAGTGCCATGGGGTAAGACAGCATCTCTGGCATGGCACGGCACGCAGTGGTTTCGCTCACCCCTTCAGGTTGCCAAGGGCTTTGGGCATTTTGTTGCAGACTGGCAGGATTTCCTGAGCGGTGCAGGGGATTTCTGATTAGGAAAATCTTTGACCGATGATGTGTTTGCATATTCTTTGGGAATGTCCCCTCATGTGAGCTTCTCAAGCCTGAGAGGCCGCAACCCTTACCCTGTCTCAGTGCTTGGCAGGCTTTCTTTGTGGTTTTTTGCCTTGGCTTTAACAACACGGTCAACTGAAACGGCTTGGCCCTTGGCAGCCGTGTGCAAATATATATGTTCTTTGTATGCAGCTGGACTATGTCTGCTATAAAAGCAAGTAAAACAAGTTACAGTATATACATTACAGAAATGCATATTAAGTTATCTTACAGGGTACGTTAACTCAGGAGGTACCATACTTTTGGTCCCTCACTTGGTTTCTGGAGACAGGTTAGCTGTCTCGGCACTAGTCTTTATCATGCAATGCGCACATACAACGTTTGTTATCTTTCTTGTAAAGATATTCTGTTAAGAGCAAGAAGAGAAAAAAAAAATTGGGAAGACTGCCATCATTTGCAGTGTGGGGAAGGGAATGTTTTTAAGCCAACCCAAGTAACACAGATGGAATAGCTGACCTGAAGCTGGGTGATGCACACTGTTTCTAAAATAAAGCCCAAAGTTCCAAAGCCAAAGAAGTATGCAGAAATTACCTGGGTTTTCCCACAGCTCTAAGTCTTGAAGCTGAGATAGGTGAATAGGGGAGATCAGTTTGTTTAGGAGATAAATAATGACTTGTTAAGAGCTTCAGATTGCAAGAAAGAGGAATCTCATAAAATTTGAACCCCAAGATCTTGTGGATATATATTGACTGAAAGATATGGACCCTAATTTTTCTATCCATTATATGTCTGGTCAGTAAGCACACAACTACACATATACAGCTAAGCAGAAGATACATGTGCAGATGTGGCTAGATGCTTACTTTACTGTATGTATGTATGAATTCATGATATGTTTATGTAGTATCATGCAGACACGCAACAAAACATGTGGAGATAAATGTGGGGACAGAAAATCAGACCCAGTGTATGTGTTTTAGAGAAACAAAATGTTTTACTTTGGGTTCAGTATGCCGCCAGGCGTGGTGGTGCTTTGGCGTATCATAGCATAGATTAGCAATAGAAAAAATAGTTATTTTAATTATTATTAGAGTTTTGCTTTTCTGCTACTGACTTTAGCTTTTATTTAGTTGCACATTGTTCCATGTTTGGTAAAGGCTTAGTGTATCTGTATACTTACAAAGCTAAATACTATTTTTTAATACTTGGAGCAATAAATTTCTTCAATGTACCCTCTTTAGAAGAAGTATTTGTTTCTCTGAGAGACAGTTTCAATAACATGTAGCAGATTATTTTAATAAAACAAAGTGAGATCGCTATCGTGAAAGCAGGATTAAATATCTTTAAGAAGATGCTCACATCCTAACCCTTTTGTATGTGATTTTATATTTTGAAGTGGAGAGGTAAACTAATGAGAATCACAGAATATGATTCCCTGATTCACTTGTATTCAGGAAAGTAAAGATTGCTTGAAATATGTATGATAAAGCTGGATTCTTCATAAGATAGGGTAGAAGAGATTATTCAGTGAGCCCAAGAAAGCAGTCTTTCTGAAGGAGACAACCAAGAGGTTGCAGGTGATGTAAACTGATTATACTTCTTGGAGATTAAAGTGAGCTTTTTTGACATTTGAGAGACCCTATTAAAAATTGGACTGTGCTTCCTATCATCTGTGGACAATATTGATTGCTGAGCTGTTTACTTGTAAAAGGAATTCTTTCTAGTCAAATGATGCAGTTTTAGGAAAGGGAATGACCTCTGCAGGAGGAGGGGGCGTACAATTATAAATCATACCAAATGTGATTGAAACTCTCCCACAGGCAAGAAAGAAAATCAAATTAAAGCAAATATTGTATTAAAGGAGTTTCAGTGGATGCCTCGGAGAGCTCTGATTTTCATGTAAATGCTCATTTAGACTGAGGTTTACTGCCTCCTCAGAATAATGGAGCAGAAAAGAAAAGCATATTTAATTGGAAAGGGAGGGAATGCCAAGGAAATAGATGAATTGCAATTCACTTTCTAGATTTTTGCCTCCAGATCTAGTGGCTATGATAGCTCACTGTCTTAAATTGTACAAAGGAAAACAGTAATTGAACTTCCGTCCATATAATTTGGGAAATCTTGCTTTTTTTCTTTATCACATCTTCTAGATTATTGCAGCTTTAGATAATTTCCCCGTCAGGTCCTTTTGCATGTCCTTGTGGGAATTGCCTAGTGATTGACAGCTTTGATCTGGAAATTATTGCAGCTAAACTGCTACGATTCATATGGAGAGAACTGCCAAATAATTTGACAGATAGATGCCAAGAAATGACGTATGCGGATCTGTCAGACAAACTTTTTTAAAGGAACCATCCTTTGAGTTTTGCTGCGTGGGTATGGTGAACACTGGCCACGGTTTGTTTCTTGAGCCTGCTTCTGGTGGGCTGCAAAGAGCTGATGGCACCTGTGCTCTGCAAAAGCTGGGTGCTGGGATGGGCGATGGCTGCTGTCAGTAAATTCCAACAAAATGATCGTCAGAAATTAGAAATTAAGGGTTTTGCAGGCATGGCACCAGCTCACAGGCAAATAGATTTCTGCCTGAAAGAGTGTGAAATTGATGTAAAATGTTTCCTGACATGAGATCCTTTATAAGAAACCCAAGAGTAAATAAGATCATTTTAACTGCGCTCAGGATGAACCCAAGGGAATTCAAACATATTGTATTTTTGCACCTTTTTTTCTTTGCACACAAAAAATACCCCAGAAGTTATAGTGTTAAGGTTTAACCCAACAGTAAGAATCAACACAATTACAAATGTCATGGTATCATGTAGGCTATCAGGCAACTGAGGCAACGCATGTTCAAACCTAACTGAGTAAACATATTTTATTTGCATTCAGGCTAATGCCTTGAAACTGGAGTTAACCTCCCAGTGCTAAAATCAGGGCAGGTGCAAGGCCGTTTCCCTAATCTAACAAATTGAGATGCCGACTGTGTAGCCTGAACTATTTAATTCTTAAACCTCTTGTTGCATTTGTCTGTGTACGTGGAGATTTAACGCAGCGGGGTATTGAAAATCTCATCAAGTTCAACAGAATAAACCTTAAAAAGAGCTTTCATCATTAAATGTTTTCATACCCTATAGTGTGCAAAGTTATGTGACTGTATTTTAAGGAGGCTTTAAGTAGGAGAAAGTGTCCTATTGCCTAAAGCTGGCAATGTGCTAATTAAGATACACCGAAGAAAGGTTAAGCAAGTAACTTTAAGGAGGGAAGGAAGGAAGGATGCCATCCCATGCAGAAATACGTGACGCTTCAGCCACTGAGCCCAATCACTGGGGAGGAGGAATGCATAAACAGGAAGAGGCAGTGAAGAAGTCATTTAATTGTGGGCTAGAGAAGAAAAACACCTCCCAGGAGATTTCTTCTGGACAGCTGAATGCCTGTGCTTATGGGAGCAGGGAAGATGTCACTAAGATCTCTCTGGGTCGTGCCTGTCCCGGGGTAAGTTAGAGGCACCAGTCAGCCCAAATGGTGAGTTGATGTAGCAGCCGGGGAAACTAAGCATATTCATCACCATTTTAATAATATTTCCTGCTGGTTTATCCTTCTCATAACTTTTTAAATTATCCTTCTGTCTTGACAAATTCCTTCTTCTAAACCAGCCTATAATAGCTTTTTCTAGGATGCCCAACTGAAAGGGAAGGTGTTCAAGAACGTCTAGAGCACAGGGAGCCTCAGCCAAGTGTTGCACTGCAGGAGCTGGTTCTTATTCGGGCTCTGCTAAAGAGTCCCATTAGGATGTTGGGTAGTTGCTTAAACCAATTCTTTTCACAGGTTGTTCTTAATTCAGTGTTCCTTATTTCACGGACACTTGACTACGGCTTCCGGTTTTCAGACATATAAGCAGCTACATCTCTAGTGAACTTTGAACGCCTAAAGTGTCATGCAGTGGTAAATGCTCTGAGAAAAACAAATATGTGACTCAGAACAGACACCAAGAACAGTAGAAACTTTGGACCTGCATCCTCCCAGGTTTTAGACTGCCATTTCAAAGTGTTGTTAGTAGTATCACCTCAGTTCACAGCGTGCTGTGAAAATGAAATCATTGATGCTTGTAAAGCACTCAGGACCAGTAGTGATGAGCACCGTGTAGAAGCTTATGAGCAAATTACTCTTCCTTCCTTGTCTTTTCTGTCGTGGTTTAACCCCAGCCAGCAACCAAGCACCACGCAGCCGCTCACTCCCTCCCCCCCAAACCCAGTGGGATGGGGGAGAAAATTGGGAAAAGAAGTAAAACTCGTGGGTTGAGATAAGAACGGTTTAATAGAACAGAAAAGAAGAAACTAATAATGATAATGATAACACTAATAAAGTGACAGCAGTAATGATAAAACGATTGGAATATACAAATGATGCACAGTGCAATTGCTCACCACCTGCCGATCGACGCCCAGTTAGTCCCCAAGCGGCGATTCCCTCACCCCCTTCCCTCTCCCCCCAGTTTCTATACTAGATGTGACGTCCCATGGTATGGAATACCCCGCTGGCCAGTTTGGGTCAGGTGCCCTGGCTGTGTCCTGTGCCAACTTCTTGTGCCCCTCCAGCTTTCTCGCTGGCTGGGCATGAGAAGCTGAAAAATCCTTGACTTTAGACTAAACACTACTTAGCAACAACTGAAAACATCAGTGTTATCAACATTCTTCGCATACTGAACTCAAAACATAGCACTGTACCAGCTACTAGGAAGACAGTTAGCTCTGTCCCAGCTGAAACCAGGACACTAACTCATTTGTGTCTTCATGCTCCCTCTCTCAGTATTGGCCCCTTGTGCTCTCCCCACCTGACTGGTCCGAGGCTTGATACCAAGTTCCCGGCCCCTGGCATGGGCTCCTTGCTCACTACATCCCATCTCCCCTCTCTAGCTTCCCCATCCACGCCTTTCTCATTCTGGTTCCTCCGGCAGCTGTCCCTGGGCTCCTGTCCCAGACTCCATCCTTCCCGTGCCACAGCCACTTCCCACCCCCTTTCCATCCCTGGCACACGGCGTCATCCTCCACTCGGTGTCCATGTCCTGACGCAAACATGGTACATGTGACAGCAACCTCCTGGCAGCTCCTTGTGACCAGACTTTCGTCCCCTTGGCAGCCGGGATGGGTGCGTGGATCGGCACGCGCCTTCCTCGTGCCCGAGTCCCGCCCTGGCACGCAGCTGGAGTCTGCTCTCCAAAAAAGTGGAGAGACTTTCAGACGTGTTCCATGGGGCTGGCATCCTCACACAGAGGCAGTATCTGTTAAAGGCTAGCAAGTCCACACTGGGCAGATTCAATCACAATTTTTATAAGGTTCATCTTTTAACCAAATGTGGGCGGACCTGTACAGAAACTGCACAGAGAAGCTGTTCTTTGACACAGCTTGTCCTTGCTCCAAAGTTGCGGGAGGGCACTAGGTTTTTCAGCAGAAAGCTTGTTCCTGATTCTGCTCCTTAGAAACACCTGAGCTAATTCAGCTGCAATTTTTATATTCAAATGAAAGCAAAGAATTCACTCGGTACGAGAATGTTTTGTAGTGTTTGAAAATGTTACGCTCAATTGGAAGTGGGCTCTTCAAGGCGGTTGGCAGCCTTACTAATATGTAAAACTACTGCCTGTGCTGATACAAGCGGTGCAGGTAGGAGTCACAAACCTAAATGCACCCAAACTGGGGGTGTTCTGGATCTAAGCTGAACAAAGAGCTGCATTTTGTCATTTGGAGCTTTGGAAAGTTTGGGAAGTAAGCAAATTTTGCTTACCTGAGATCCTGAGGTGCGTGGCAAAACTTTTAAGTTAGTCCTGCCTTAAGAAGGAGGTTGGGCTAGATGAGCCCCCAAAGTCCTTTCCAACCAAAATTTTTCTATTGCTCCTATTTTCATCCTATAAACTTCTGGGTGTTTTATATTCTAGTTTTCAGGACTGTTATATTTCCTAATAATGGACCATTACTGTCTATTTAGAAAGTTGTTTTTGCAGACCAGCTATAGCAGACATTATTAATCGATTGACCTTGGATAAGAGGGTTGAGAAATTTCAGGAAAGAAAAACATTGTCCTGTCACATGTAAAACCACACTACATGTAAGTTGTGGCTATTTGTGGACTATGTTTGCCACCAAATTGTTTAACTGTGCTGTGAATTCTTCCCATGATTTAAACTGCTCTGTATGAAGAGTGAATACCATCACGATTCTAGCGAGAAGAGCAATCACAGTAGTAATATTCTGCCATTTCTAAGAACTACAGAGTGAACCCTAATAAATAACAGGCTTGGTCTCAAAGCAATAAACATGCCGGGGTATGAAAATCATCTTTTTTCGTAGATATAAAAGTAAGGTGTGATTTAGTGTTTCATACCCTTATTGTATCAGTAACATCCTACCAGCAATCATCCATAATAAACTATTATATTATTTCAAACTGCATACAATATTCAGTGTTGAGGAAGCAATGTATTTGAGGATAGTCAGGCTGAAAATCTGTTCACGACAAAGATTTTTCAAGTATCTCTATTCCTCATATATATGTATATTGATTTTTGTTTCATATTTAGAATCACTTAGCTGCTAAAGAAGTCAAGTACTCACATGCCCTCGGCTCTGCCGGCAAAATACTAACAAAATGGAGGCTGTAGGTATGTTGTGACCCCTGCATAAGGAGTATGTGGTAAAAGTAACAGAATGCAGACTGTAACTGCCTGCTGCAAATCTCTGAATACACCCTGAAAAACTAAAGCATGCAAGAAATGTCTGGTTGCTAGTACAACTGGTTGCACAACGTTGCCTCCCCTTTGGTCTAGCAGACCTCAGCTCTGTTGACCTGGACAATCTCTTTTAGTCTCAGTGGAGAAGTTACAAAAAGTACTTTTCAGTAAAAGCCTGAGAGTAAGGAGAGGTTTGCTTAGTGCACTTCTTTATGATTTTATAAACGTGTTTGTGCCGTCAGAAAATCCTGCAAAAAAATTGTACTGAATAGTCTCTTGGGAACGTATGACCATCTAAGCAAAGTGTCTTGTCCAGAGTGTTCAAAGCTGATCGCAAGCGTCTGAAGCTGAGCCAGGCAGGTGTTACAAGCTTTACTTATTTTCCCAGCGACAAACATATTCCCTTTCTTCCCCCTTGCTTCAGCACGTTTCAGGCAGGGGGATACGGTGCAATATACTTTGTACCACAGAATTAGCACTTCCAGAGCAGAATCAGTGACAACAATATGTATGTGGTATTTCCTAACTACCTTCCCAGTCAAGCCGTAATGAGGCTTCTTAGTGAGCAACAATTAGGTCTGATTGTGTTGGGAATCAGAGCAGATAATTTATTAGCAAAACAGTTATATTAGGAGAATAAAATGATCTTTTTTTAATCACAATACTCTGTTTTCCTGGGCAGGATTTTTTTCTTTCTCTTCATAGGCAGTGGGTAAAGAAGCAACATGGTTTCCTGTGTGCTCATAAAGATATACTGTGGGGTAATAAACCTGAATAATATTCATTTCCATTTGTTATAATGATTGTAATAAATCTACAAAGCATAGATGAAAGCAGTTGTACTAGCCTTGCATCTCACAGAAGATAAAAAAGCTTCTAAAAAGGACAGAATGGAGTGTTTATTATGCCTTCTTAATTTTAAGTACATTTAAAAGAATTGCCATTTCCTTCTGTTGCCTCATTTACAAGCACCAAGTTAGGTGGTAATTATAAGATAATTCAGTAACACTCTAAAATAATGATTCAGCTAATTAATGCTGAATTACAGAGGCAGTCCTACACAGACACTTATAACACCCCCATTATCACTGACAGAGTTCATCATGATTATTCCAGCAAGCACTGAAGGAACTGAGTGTGATTAGACCATTTCTTGAAAATGTTAACTGTTTCTTTTTCTTTTTTCCTTTTCTTTTTTTCTTTTTTTTTTTAAAAAAAAAAAATAAAACTGTGGCCTTTTAAGAGTTCTCTGTAGTGCAGGTGTCTTAGGGAGGAAATGAGGCATAGGAACCCTCCTCCTACAAGCAGCAGTCACAATGCACGATTTTCACGAGGTCTGTAGAGCCTAAATTGAGATGTCATGCTGGTCACTGAAATCGTGACCACATAAGGGTGTAATCTTTTGGTTACGAGCTGTAGACAAGGGGCATGTTACCATCTGTGGAATCTTTGAATTTGGCTGATGCTGATGTAGGGCAGAGGATGGGAAGGACTTCTTGCTCAAGGTCAGCGGAGAGGTTCTGTTGCCTCAGCATCCCAGGGCCCAGCATCCTTCTTTTTTATTTCTCCCATTTGCTCTGGAGAGTCAAAGTTATTCTGGATTACAGCCTTGTGTTGCTAGAGTTTTGTATTTTGCAAATGCAGTCACATTTGTTTATGCTGCATTTGTGCCTCATTGTGGAAAATGGAAAGGGGGGGCCATATGAAGGCTCTTAAAATAGACTCGGCTATTTTTTATTTTGAAATGGGCAAGAAGATTATAAAAAAAGTAGGTTTAGTCATTTTATTTACAAGGAGAGAAGCACAGGTCAGGGTAATACAACATATCTTAAGGTTTTCAAGATGGCACGTTCAGACTTCCCAAGCAAACTTTGTGGTCTTCACTGCCTGCAAGCTGACATCACCGTTTCGAATGAAGTATAACTCACTGCTGACAGAGATGACTCTGGCAGCGACATTAATCTAGCCATTAATGCCAGCTGCCTGGACATCACCACCCTGTGCACTGTCTTGCACAGGCAATATTTACAAGAATTCTAGAAAATCATAGCACTTTTCTTCCATAAGGAGAACCAAAATGTTAAATAAGTGCTTGAGAGGAAAAGTTAGAAATTGCATATAAATATACTACACAGCTACTGGGAAACTGAACACAAACTCATCCAATTAAGGGGCCTTGGCAAGTACTTTTTGCCCCAAGCTTGCGATTTTTATTTCTACGTGGGAGTTCTGCAGGGGCTAATGTGTGAAAATTCCCACGGCGAGGCACACGGGGCCCCGTGCATCACTGCCGCGCTCAGCCCCGGCTTCCGCTCCCGGTGGCGGAGAGCAGGCTCTCGGCGGAGGCAGGCCAGAAGCAGCACAGCATGAGATGGCAGCAGAGCTGCTTCAGCCTCGTGGTTCTGGCTGCAAGATGGGAATAGTCTGGCGATGGTCCTTGCATCCCCACGGGGGGCAATGGGTGATGGATCTGCGTGCTGGCACTGTGTCCGCAGCCCAACGATCTCCAGCTGTCATAGATGGCAGCCCGGCTGTGTTATAGCCAGTTCGGAGCTGGGCTTTATGGTTTCTTTGGGTTACCAAAACCCTTTTCATTCTGGCCAGAAGAACTTAAAAAATGCAAGGCTATGGATACAGAGGCAAATTCAGACTTGGCAAAACAGAGTTGCTTTCACTTACGTAAAGGCTGGATCTGCCTCCCGGTGTTTTAGTGGCCAGTTACTTCCCCTCTCTTCAGTGCAAAAGTATTGCTTTTGCTGTCCCAAGCAGCTAGAGGTACTGCTAAAGCACAATCATCCAGCCCTTCAGAATCAGTAAGAGCTGGAATGGGTTCAGGTCGAAAATTATGGGATTACGATCGGGGTGCCGAACTCGAGGGACTGAGCCTCTGCTTGCGACTGTGCTGTAGACTGTGAAGGAATAACCTAAGTTTTTCCACTCCCTCACTTGTCTATCTGTAGAAAGGGATGGTAATCTTTTAGTCATCTATCTTACCTATTTGGAGTAGAATATATACTGAAATGTAAGCAACGATAACAGAGTATCAAGCAAATGGGCCTGGGAGTATAGAAGCGACAGAGGTGGATACACAGAAAACAAATATCATGAGAAAGAGAGCAGTAACCATAAATGCAGTTGGCTCAGGGAAAATCCCTGCTTAGAAACACAGCTGATGGCAGGTTTTGGGGAGCAATTTTTTCTCCTTGCCTGCCAAAGTGGGGGGGAGTGGAGAGGAGCTGACTCCTCTCCAAGAGCTGGAGGTACAGCGCTTTTGTGGGCTGTTGGTGAGAGATGCTCTGCTGAAAGGGGAAAAGCCTGGGCGCACACAGGGTAGTGCTCGTGTGACACCTGGAAATCCAAGGTGGCTGAGGTCTTAGAAATGCCTTTGGAAATTCACTGAGTGCTTACTAACTGCCCAACAAAGGGATAAATTTATTCCCTGATGAATGAACTGTGGTCAGCCAAGGAAGAATTTCAGAGATCATATATCTGTTGTAGAGACTAGTGAAAGAGTGGAAGAAATGGGCCAATCTGGCCCATGTAAAGATAAACAGTGATTAGAGAAAGGAAACAATCCAAGGAACAAGCTGAATTTGGCAAGAATACATAAACACTATGTTTTCCAACCCTGCAAGTGTGCAGCCCCTAGGCAAGACCAACTCCAGTGGAAAGCTTCAGCCAGCAAACTGCAAACGCTTTTAAAAACTGATGATAGGCTCTTTGGGAACCTCTCTGGGAGGAAGATTCTTGTCTGGCAAAGTGACTTGCATACTTCTGGCACTAAACAAACCATGTCTAACTATGGCGCTTCTGTGGTCACCCATTGCCACACTATTTTTGTGCCTCTCTGCCTTAACCCGCGCTACGCACACAGTCCCTGCGGCAGAGGAGGCAGCTCTCCCCAGCTTGCCGACAGAAGGCAGAGGCTTAAATTTGGACTTGAGGAAGGACTCTTGATGAAATCCAGAATCATAAACCAAAGCCCTCTCTGGGCATTAGTCATACAACTCAAGACCGCCCAGCATCGCCGCTGCATGATTTCGGGCTTCCAGCAGCAACCCACGCCACAGAAGCAGCACCCTATCTCCCCAGTGCCCCCAGAATCAGCAGCCACCGCTTCCCCCACTCACGCTGACCGTCCCCACTGAGCACTGCGGGCAGCAGCCGCCCTTGCTCGTCTTGCAGCGCACCTCTGCCACGAGCCATGTTGGCCAAGCAGCCGCCCCGTGCCCCCCAGTAGCCTTCACCACGCAGCGCTGCGCAGGCAGAAGTCCCGACTCCCGCTCCCCACCTGGAGGTCAGCTCTTTCCTTTTGGCTGGGGAAGAAAGCCAGTCTCTTTGGGTGTCCCTCCTCCTTAATGAGGAATGCTTGGGCTCAGAGCATCCCGTGCTTTATGGGGCTGGGATTGCCAGCCTTGGCCAGCCGGCTGGCCGCAGGACTGCAGCAGGCTCTGGGGGAGGTCGTATTCCCCGCAGCCTTTGCTGAAGCAATGTAGTGCAGCGACAAAGATGTCCGATGTCAGTGGGGCTGGCTCTGAAGCCTGGTGTTTATGGCATCCCTGGGTGGGAAGGAAATCCTCATTTCGCTTGATCTCTCAGAGAACTTTTAAAATGTGAAATGTATCGAATTGGGCTGTCAAGGGAGCTGAGGAAAAGCTTGTGCAGGGCTTAGGGAGTGAGATATCAGCACTACCGAAAGAGTCTGGGATTGTGCAGAAGTAGCATTTAAAGGACAGTGAGGCAGGAATTTGGGGATACAGGCGTCTGAGACAGTCCTGCTCCATGGTCCTGTGGGGCAGGTGAGTGATTTGCCCAAGATTTCACAGGCAGTCTGTGACTGATAAGGTAACTTGCCAGGTTTGAGGCTGCTTCACCGGTACCTCCCAGGAAATAATATTTGTGTCACGATATCAGCCACGCAACACTTACATTTGCCATGAACATAACGTGACTTCTACCTTCGGATATACCCACGCTGAATACTTGAAATCCAACAAAATCCACCAGTCCTCTTCCCAGTGCAGGAAGGAGACATGACTTTCTGAGGACTGCACGTACCGACAGAGAGACAAGCGTGGCGTGGGAGCAGTGCGTACCATCAACTCTGTGAAATGAGACGTCCCCTTCAAGCAGCTCTGTATCTTCCCATTGTGGAAGAAAGTGGGGGTTTTTCCCCTTCTGTGTTAGATTCCCATTGTAGACCAACCTTTTTGCTGAACAGCACATGCTGCTGTTGAGCCAGGGCTGGGCCCTCACCCTGTGCTTTTGAAAATCATTAAATGTGTGACCATCTTATCAAACCGACCCTTGTATGGATCCTGAACACCTCCACATAGGCCTGACTGGCACTGCCTGCTTTTGTGGTGTTTAAAGATTCTGTGCCTCTACGCCGTTACATGCTTTTTATAGATTCGCTGGAAACTCTAAAGTGGCGACTTGTAGCTCGGTGTAGCTGTTGTTTTCTGCTGTGCAAAACTGTTTGTCAGTGGAGCCGCGATTTCAGGAGGATGTTTGCACAGAAATATAATGAGGCTTGGCTGGTCCTCGGGAGCGGGAGCGATTTTGAATGGCTGCTGACCTCACGGGGAATCTGGGCTCCGCTCAGGCAGAAACTACTGAGCTGGAAACAAAAACCTGGAGAAACTAAAGCAGGCTCTCCATCTTCTGCTCTGAGTTAGTAAAGAGGTAGTTTATCCAAAAGGCTGCAGCAAATGCTAGAAGATACGTTCATAACTTTTTTAAAAATTATATTTACCAGTAATACAACTTTTAAAAATGGGTCTGTGCTTTTTGGTGTGTTTATGTAACCTGTTCACTTGCAAATGAGCTGGCCCTCTGGTTCTGTCCTGAGAAGTAGCTTTGAGCCTGCTTTTTCTCCTGGGTGTGCGACCTGTGGGTTAGGCCCCTGCACAGGCTCTGCAAAGTAGAGGGATGCTTTTACACTCCTGAAACTGCAGAGAGAAAGATTTATTTACGTGTTTTATAGTCAGGTTTATTAGCTCTCATTCTGTAAACAGCTATATAGCTGTTACTTTCTGATTTCCACTCTTGCACAATACCTGCAACTACAGGAAAAATATATTCAGGAGTTGTATTTGAATGAGAAGCAGGACAAAACCAGTATTTTTGTCCGATAGCACTTTTCCTGGCCTTTTTTAGCAATTAACTATCTTATGGTAATAAATCACATTTTGCACTACGAGGATGCAAAGGCTGGAACAAAAAGGCTGTGGGTTACAGAATTGTTCCTCACAGGGTTGCTCTGCCCTCTTTCCAACATCTTCTTTCCTCTTGAAAATGAAGGGTTTGCTTATACTTAAAAGAAAAAAATAAAAAAAGAAGAGTTGCCTTTGGCCAGAGATCAATCATGGAAAATTTCAGCCCCATCAGAGAATGTTTTGGAAACATATGAGGCTGTAAGCAGATGATCTGATCCTGATCCCACTTAGCTCACAGCTGTCTTACTCCTGCTATAACAGCAGCGACTGCCGTGGATTGACCCATGATTTGCCTCTGTCAGCTGAGATCAGGATTGGGCTGTGGGTTATAATGGCATCTGCTCAGCAGCCTCGGTGCTAGCAGTTGCTAATGGTGAAAGAGACAGTGAAAGATGCTGTTACAGTCCTTGTTCTCCTGAGTAGTGGTAGTGAATGGGACTATTCATGCGCTTAAGGCTGCAAGACCAGGACCCACCTAGCTGTGCTATAAATAGTGAGACACAAATCTCAAAAGACAAAGTGCTTTAATTCACATGGAAATCCTAACTTTCAGGTGCTTCTCTTGACCAGGTGTATGTGGCCTGCCACATGCATTTGGTTTTGATATTTTAGCACTTCAGGCCCTGGGCTGAATCGCCGTGAAGGGCAAATATCAATTAAAATGATATTAAGCTGCTCTGCCTATATCATCTGTACCTTCTTACACATGTAAGTTTTTTATAAAGATTGAAGGCTCTTGCAGAAGTTGGTATTTGGAGTACACTGACCATTGGGAAAAACATGTTCAACTTACCAACGCTCCCAAGATTGCCTTGTTTTGGGCTGCCTGGTGGCTTTGTGTGGCTCTGCCTGCTGCCGGCATCGTGCTTAGCAGCACCTTGCACCTCTCCACTGGTGGGTGCAGTTCTCTCTCCTCCACAAAAGACCCCAGAGACCCATTTGTGCGAGAAGAGAGGTGCAATTGCCTGTCTTTTGCAGGAGAGATCACACCATCATGATCTTATCCTCTGGAAGTGAAGAAAATAAGATAAAAAGTTTGGTGAAGCTGATTTTTTTTTTTAATAATCGTGTATCCTGTTCAACCTCTAACAATACAGCTGTACTTAGTTCAAATTACTTGGATTACAGCATTGAAAATGACATCTCTGCTTGTATATCTACTTTTCCTGAATGTTTCGGTGGAAAATAAGTGTCCTTAAACTTGTTGCTCCAACACTTACTTTGAAGTACAGAAATTCAGTAGCTGGTCTTTTAAGCCAAGCTAGCACATCTTTATACTTGAGCTGTTGCTTGTCTTCCTCTTCCCTGGGCACTTGCTAGAGCAGCTGCTGGAGCAGGACATTGGGTGAGATGTAGCTTTGGTCCCACCTGCTGAAACTGTTTGTATGAGTAAATTTTTATAGGTGCGGGACCTAGTACAGATATCCAACAAAATCCAGTCCTCTTCTTAGTCAACCTGTGCTGTACAGTACTTTCATGTTATTTGAACTACAAAATTAAATTCTAGTTTGGTATTTTGTATAGTCTGAAAAGAACTCCCTGTCAACAACTCTGGTGCACTTGTGCTGCAATTTGGGCAGATACTGGCTCCACCTGTTGTTGTATTTCCCCCATTAGTTATCTAGATGCAATCAGTCTTTGAGGCACCTCCTACTATTATAAATAAAACTTGAAATGAAAGACTATTGTGTAACTGTAGAACATATTCAATTTATACCACTCCAGGTCTTGGGGACCCAAATTGGACAGCTTTATGGGTGACTTCCAACCTTTTAAGATGTTACTTTTATCATGCAATTAGATGTGGCTGAATATGCTTGTCAGAAACGTGGCAAAAATGTTGCCAGTAACTAAGGAACCAGGAGTACTTTCCTATTGTCCCTAGTCACAAGTTATACTCAGTATTTCTTCCAAAAATATCCACCTAACAGGAGATGTTTATTTTATTATTAATTTTGCCAATGTTCTACTTGAAGTGGGTGTCAGATCTGGTTTTCGGTCATCAAAAAAACCATCAAAGTCAAGGGAAAAATACAGGCTATGATGGAAAGGAAAATGTAGAACTTACGATTTTGTAGCTGATAAAAGTTGCCTAAAAGTATTAATCATCTTAAATTCTTAAATCGTTAGCTATGAAGCCCCTAGCTCTAGCAGAGTTGTCAGTACTCTACTGGTTGTGAAAAACTGCACATGCCACTAGTTATTGCTGGTGAATTCAATCTTCACAACTGCTGTACAGATGTCATATGTAACAAACATTTAGTGACATGTCAAAGGAGGCATTTTTTCTGGTCCTTTTGCTATAAAATCCCTTCAAAGAGTAATCCCTGGATCCTGGGAAGTCCTAGGGAGATGACTGCATTTCCAGGGGCTGGTTGGGAGCGTGTGCAGATCCCTGTAGATTCATCAGAGTCAAGGAGCAGCACTTCTTTTCAAAGTCATCCTGGGGCCAGGACTTCCATCCATTAATTATGTGAAAGAGGACCTCCTTTAGTCAAAGCTGCCAATTTTTAATGTAATTGAATGTCACCTTATCCTCATATGACTAGGGAAGAAAAGCAGAAGCTCTTGCTCAACATTTGTTTTATGCCCTTACATATTTTTGTGTCATTCGGGGCTTTGTGTGTCCAATAAAAGCAGGGAAAGGCTGTAGTTACCAGAATTTGAGCTAGAGGTACCAGGAACTATATTTGTCTTCTGCTCTTTTTGCTGATGGAAAACCTCAAAGCTGAATGGTTTCAACTGGTGCTCCCCCAGGTAATGGGCAGGGTCTTGTGTGTAAGAAGGTGCCATGGCTCTCTGGGGTCTGGCTGCTGGTGATCATCGAGCAAGAGACCCCTTGTTCTGTGCCATCTTACAGCTTTTTCTGTGCTGCTCAAACTTATCCCCATAGATCAGTCAGTCAGGACCATCCTTGTTAACAATTTTCAGGGAATAACTTTCCTACTGTGAGGATTTAAAAAAACCTTTAAAAAAATAAGAAAACATGGCCTGAGAAATCTTTCTGTTGTTGTGTGATGTTTGATGCATTTTTTTTTCTTCTTTCCTTTGGGAAATAAAATGAGTGAAAATAAATACTAGGAAGTATGCAAAATAAGCTTACATTTGTAAGTAAACATGAAGTAAACGTGTTGCTTTAGGCCAGTTTTATAAAGCTGAATCCAACAGTTTCAATTTAGTAAATATTGACAAGCAGACAGAAAAAGCCTTTCTTTCAAAGTTTGGGCACTGAATCCACGTGAAACCTTTTTGATGGCAGCTGGTCAATTAAACATATCTCAACATAATCTCATAGAGGAAGTTGACTGCGAATAGGATGAGTAAAACTCATCAAGTTGCCTTATGAATTCTACTTTTTTGGTTTTAGAATAACTCTGTCTTACAAGATGATGAACTGACAGTCACACAGGAAAAAAAAAAAATCAGACAGACACTTCTTTTCTGGATAGATTAAACTCTCTAGAGGCTGGTAAAAACGAAGCAAATCAAGTACATCATCTTTCATATTAACATCAACCCATCCATTGTGGAAAACATCAGAAGTCAGCGTGTTCTCATTCAGCTGAAATATTATTTCTGTGCTATTTCTAGACCGAAGAGACAAATATTGGAGAAGTGAACACACTTAATAATCACCCAAAGGAAAGAGAAAAACACTGAAAAAGCCAGAGCACAAAGTCCCACCGTATGTCAGCCAGTGCTTCTGTGTTGAGAGAGGGCTGCCGGGAAGAGCAAATCCTGGTTCTCAAGAGCCAGAGAGCTAGGGTGTTTCACCAGTTGCTGTCTCCTTGTCTTTCTCTCTCAAGTATTTTGGTTTGGTTGGTAGGGTTTTTTTCTGCTGCTTTTGTGAGAACAGGGGTGTGGAGAAGGACCATACAGAGGACTCCAGGAACCAGGTGCAAGGAGGTCAATGCATGTTGCTCCCCTGCCATTTAATGAAAAGCAGACAGACTGCCAGATAAACCTGGGTGACAGAGGGTGTAAGTGACAGATTGCCCGTGCTGACAGGCAGGTGGTGACTGCCAGCGCGTGATCCTGTGGCCTGAAGGCTTTCCCAGAACAGGCTTTTCTTTGGTGGATCACAAGCCCTTTTCTGCAGTTGGGTGCTAGCAGACTAGAACACGCTCCATGGTTAGAGCACCCGTTCAAAGCAGTATGCACGGTTGAAACAAAGTGCAAAATGCTTTTGCTTAGTCATTAGATCTTTACCAGTACCCAGTGATGATTTAACGGCTCCTGGGTAAACACTGATGCTTCAAAGAATGTTTGTGCTAATTTGGCTTTGGAAATGAGAAGACAGGTAAGATGCATGACCTCTGCTGAAGCATCTTTTGATGTCCTACATTAATACTAGGTTTGATGATTGTTCGTTTTTCTGTCTCAAAGGGAATCCTCAGTAATGTCTTATTCTGCCTGCCTGCAGGCTCGGTTTCTCACTTGGACTGGCGGTTGTGAAGCGGCATACATTAGAGAGCAGAGCTCAACCACTTTTTGTAACGCCGTGAAAGGGACAGAGTAAGACGTAGAAGAGAAATTAGTTGTGTCTTCACAGGTATCAGATATGCTTGAAATGCAAGCATATCTTTCAAGAAGTTTATGTTAATATTCATAAGATGACCCTCCTGCATCTCTTTGCACATCTACGCTTATTGATAGTATACTGGTGTATGTGCCTATAGTGCAAAGCACCTGTATATAAGGATCCATGAATCTCAGACTTGTGAGTCATCTGTAGCCGTCGGTGGTGGTATCTCAATAAGCTTTCTAGCCTTTTATGTCATTAGCATATAGTAAAATACGGTTTGGAAAGTATGCGAAGGTTTTTCCTTGTGGCATGCCAGCTGGTTACAAGGCACAGCATAGCCACTGCGATGCGCCCATCTCATGCATATATGGTGAATCATTGTCTATTTTCCCTGTTAATGACTCAGCAACTCAAGAAATGGGAGTGACCACTTGTTGTGTTTTTGATCTGCCAAATGGTATCTGGCAAAAGCCATTCTTGTGCAACATCTTTGGCTAAAGTGGGCTTGCTGATGTCAGGAAGTCAGAAATGGAGTTGAACGGCCCGGAGACATGCCTCATCAGTGTGGCCGCATACGAAGTGTTGCTATTTACATACTGATGGGAGCGTGATGTGGACTTACAACAAAGAGGACTGCAAACCTGGTGATTGTATTTTGCTGCAAAGGCCTGTGCAGGTAGTTGATGGTGGCTGTTCTATTCATTTGACACCTTTTTGCGGCCATTTTCCTGTACGAAGCACAGAACTCTGTAGGCTGTGCCAGTCATCCTGTTTGATACAGCTTGCTCTGAGGTACCAGCGGGAAATTGGGATGTATTTTTCTCATCAGAACCGTTCATCCTTCAGCTTTCCAGCTTCTGCAACTGCCTGCCTGAATAAGCATCCCTTCTTCCCATGCAAGCTCTGTCCCTTTTTCTGTTGAAGGTAAATGGTTGTGTGGGTGAGCTGTTGATTGATCATTTAATGGTCTCTCAGCCAGAATTAAGTGGGCAGATCTTTGTGCAGCATTGCGCACCGAGAGCTGCATTTCCAAGAACACCTCAACTTTTCATCTATTCACATTCACGCACTTGCTTAATCGTGCCTATCCTCACACTGACTCGTCAGTAGTTGATAAAGAATATGGTTTTGCCATGTACTTTCGTAGTGCAACTTGGCCCCTGCTGCAAAGCAAACAGCTTGGATCAATCAAAAAATTGTCAGGAATTTACAGCTTGGGTGACTGTGCCCCTGTTAAATAAATGTTAAGCATGTTAAATACAAGCATGTTAAATAAAATGTTATTTACCATGCTTACAGCTGCAACAATCTTTGCTGGTGTACCTCTGATCAGGCACAGTGTACGTATACCCATATACAGATGACAGTAAGTTATAAAGATTGTTTTCCTTCTGGAGTTTCAAAATTCAGATTAACTGCTACCCATGGAAAGATTTCTAAAGAAAGGAGTAGCTACGTAAGCAAAACAAGAGAGCTGTTCAATAAGATGCGTGTTGAAGGTGCATGTCAGAACAGAAAAAGGATTTTAGAAATGGAAAATCTTTCATTAGATCCATTATTGATGTAATTCCACCAAGCTTTGCATTAAAGAGATTAAAGAGGTAACTCTAGAAATCAAAACCGAGGAAAACTGTCGGTAAACACGGCATACATAAAGTACTTTGTGTTCTCATAAGAGGATGTCTAATTTTATTTTTTAGCCAGTAAAGGTCATAGTTCACAACTCAGTGTCCCCATGCTTGGGAATCCACCACAGGGCTTCAGCGATCTGGATTCTGTGAAACATTTCCATTCTTTGCTTTGCTTAAGACATCCTACCTGGCCTCAGGGAAGTAATTTATCTTCTCTGGCCCTCAGTTCCTCTTCGGTAAAATGGAGATAGTATTTCCAGCCTTCATGGGGACACTGTAAAAAAACCCACACCCTAAAGCCTGAGACATGCAGGCAGCCCAGTCTTAGGACCTCAGATGAAGTGCATTGTTTGCTTGAATCTTATTCTGCATTATAAAAATCTGCATAAAACTTTCCAAGATGCGAAAATGTATGCTCACAAATACAAAACCGGTCAGCTGTAGAAGTAAGAACCAGGCATACTGACATTATTATAATTGTGATTATGATGATTCAGAGCACTGTACTGACACCAACACTGCCTAGTCAGGATCAAGAGAAAGACCCAGTCTGTGCAAAGAGCTTGCAGAGTGAAAAGTCAAGACAGCCAAACCATAACGGAGTAAGAATATGCAAGCCAAATATGAAGGTGTTAGCGTATATATGTCTCAGTTTTTCCCTCCCTGCCTCCCTCCCTTTCCAGGCTGCATTTGGACGTGTTTCCTACCTCTCTCCCTGCAGGAGGGCTCTGCCCTTCCTCTCCCCCACGTCCCCAGCTTCTTCCTCACCGTGTGCTCTGCGGGGGCCGTGGTGCCTGCTGGAGAGCGGCTGCCCACTGGCCTGCCATGGCTCTTTGGCGGAGAACCTGCACTACAAGTTAGCTCAAAACAAACATTCATGGCTGAGTTATGAACCCCCAGAGGGATAGATGGTGAAGTGGATTAAAGCACTAACTCTTTGCCTTTGGCTCAAAGCCATGTTAAGACAAAAGTTAGAGTGAGTTGTGGAGTTAACTTTTATTTGTCGGTAGGGCTTCAGTTTGGACATGGCAAAAAAACCTCCAGGAATGAGAGGACACTGGTTAAGACATGTTGGCGAGGTTTCAGGAGGAGCCTACGCACTTCTCCAGCCAGTCTGACCTATTTAGTGATGACAAGTTTTGACAGCATTTCAGGAAACGTTTCAACTTTGGAAGTAAAAACCAACACCCATGGACAGCCCTCTGGAGCAAGGGCCTGTGGGAAGAGGAGACACCCAGCGTGGTGGGTTGGGGAAGGCTCTCCCAGGGAAACGCTTAGTCCTACGCCACGCCAGCTGTGGCAGTGGCACAAGGATGACTGGGGACAACCCGTGCCTTTGCAGTGGCTGGGCCGTGTCCTTCATGAGTGGGTCTTTGCTGTCCCATGTCTTCAGGTTGGTGTCTCCTCAGGGTTCTCGGTACCTCCGTGCGCTGCTTTGCAGTCACCTTCTGGTGCTGAGCTAGGTCTCTTGCACCTTGTGGACCCGATGGGAAATGTCTAGAAAAATCTGTGTTCTGTTAATAAGTTTTTAGGCTTTGCCCCCATGTGCTTGAGTCAGAGAGGATGAACAAAACCTTAACTATGGGTCTAGGGCTGTGTGAAGGCATCTGCTCTCCTCATGTCCCCTCTAGGGGAGAAGGAGCAGCACATCACTCAAAAACTTTATTTTAAATCATCAGGACTTACTAAGGCTGAATAACAGAAGGTTGATTTTGGTAAAATAAGAGGCAGATCCTTAAGAAGTGTGTATGTACAAGTCAGTGTTTGCTCTTCCTCTCCCACACCGACAGTTGTCTGAGAGTTTAATTCTGTTTGCTGTTTGTAAGGTGGGAAACAGAGGAATAAAAGCATTAAGGAAGGCCTACCCGAATGATAATAGATATTTTCCTTGGGATAAAGAAAACTGTTTTCAGTGTATGGGAGCCACCACATTTGAGAATATTCCATAGCCGTTTGCTCTTGCAAGGAACCCCAAGGCTGCTGTGGAAGCTGTCGGGACACCAGGGCCAGCCCAGGACCTGTGCTGGGGGCTGAGACACTCTCCTAGCTGGCATCTAGGCAGTCCTCACCTGCTCCGAGCCCTTGGCTTGGGGTGTGGGAGGAGATGGGAAGGGATGCGTCTGGGCAGGGAGGAGGAGTGGCTGGAAAGGGGATGAGGCAGCGAGCTGGAGAGAGACCCAGGGAGGGAGGCTCTCTCTAAATAACAGCTTATCTAGAGAGATTATTGATTTTTCTAATATTATAAGCCACAGGACAGGATGCACAGGTATCCATGCTGGATGGGAGGGAGGGAGGGGTGCTGTAATTGTCCTGCACTGAAGTGGCGTTGACTGTCCTTCAGCAGTCATCTCGCAGCACCCCGGGTCCTGCAGGCTCCGTGGCGGCTGCGGGGCTGAAACGCTTCCCCTCAGGAAGCAACGTGGGATGAGTAGTTGGCACCGCGTTCTGGAGCCAAAGGAGTTTCTTCCAAATGAAAAAACCCCTCTCGCTATATAAAAAGATGCTACACCTTTGAAGGGAGCCGTTTGAATGGAGGCTTGTGACTTAGAATACTTAGGGTTTTTTTCCCTTCTGATCAGGAATGCTCCCAAATGCAGGTTGCAAAGGAAAGAGGAGGATGGTGGCTGTTTTTACTGATCTCCTCTGTCAGAGCATTGAGGCTCCTGATGGATAAACAGCCAGTCGATGACTTGAAGAGCTTTTAATAAAGCACCATGACCTCTTTCTTGATTCTTACACTGAAAAGAAAGCCAGTGGGGAGGAAAGGGAGCTGAGACTGAAACCGTTTTCTATCCATTCCCTTCCTCATACACCTGCAGAGGCTGCACTCGGGTGTCTTCTGCGGTCTCTAAATTTCTTCCTTCTCTCTTCTTGCAGTCCTTCCCTTGTTCCTTTACACCAACATTATGGACACTATTTTTTACTGATCGTGTACCATAATATTTGATCTACCAGAGATGAGAAAACAGATAAGAAAGGACACAGCACTTTGTTTTTGTTTTTGTGTTTGTGGTTTTTTTTTGTTTTTATTAAATGCAAGTAGTCAGCTTGTTCCAACTTTGGTTAGGCTTCTGGAAACTTCTAACCAATGCTAAGTTAGAGGCTAACAAAAATCTCACACTTATAGTGGTTCTTGTAACATGTTGACTAGTCTTGCAGGCACATTTGGAATTGCAAGAAATGCTCTGCCAGATGCCACTGAGTCAAAAAATAGCTAACCTTAATCCTACCTTCACCCATGGTCATACATACATGCCCTGAGAGATTAGTGCTGGTAGGCATTTCAACAACATGAATTTCTAACTGAATTCAACACCTGAAAACATGCGAGGAACAGCTTACACCAGTCATCCAAATTAATACACAAATTGAGTAAGAACTATTCACAGTGATGATAAATACCAAATGAGTAGAGCAAGTATGTTGCAGTACATACATGTTGCAAGTAGAAAGATAAAGAGAAGTGAACCACAAAGTTATCATTTCAATTTTGGTTATATAGGCTTGCTTGATTTTTGAGAACTGGCAAAAACCAAACTGTACAGTACATCAGTATAATAAGCTGTTGCTATATGCCTCAGGACCTTTGAAAGGAAAGCTAGTGAGCTGCATTGCATTTGTGCTTTAAGCTCTTAAAATGCATTGTGAATAAATGTGTCTGCAGGTTCATCTAGATTTATATCACTGTATTTTCACGTGGTATCCTCCGCAGAAAATTGAGACTATAGAAAAGAGAAAAATAGGTATAGTTATTTTTAACAGTCCATAAACACCATGAAATTAATTGTTTCCTAATGTTAAATCCCCCCCCCCCCCCCCCTCCCCCAAGCCCCAAACATGGAAGTCTGTGGATTTATGTTAGAAACTAGTTTGGCTCTATCAATGAGCAAAACCTAATAATGGTAGAGTATACCATGTGAAAGGCAGCAATGCTTTTTTATTGATATTATATTATTTTCTGACAGGGGTGTGTTTTGCAGTAATAGCTCACACACTTGCTTTTAAAATGTGGCAGAAGAAGAACGAACACCTGATTCTGCACAGCTTGGCATGCACGGGTAAAAAGCAGTTGCCTGGCTTTAAAGACATTAAAGACATATTTGTCACAAGCCTTGTATTGCTTTGTTGTAGAAAACAGCCTCTGGAAGGAAGTAGCCGTAAATCCTGATTACAGCCGGCTGGGAATTTTACAAGAAAACAGCTTGCCACTGGAAATAATGTGTTTGTCAAAACAGAGATGTTCTGGGAAGCAGAGAGCTTGAACCCTTGCTGGACCCAAGAGGTGGACCTCCAGCGGATGGATGCACGCCATGGTGGTCCCGGGTCCCACCAAGAGACAGCCGTGCTGCTGATGGCAGGTGCTGGGGAGACCCCCTGGGCATCCCTGTGCTCTGGCAGAGCTGGGGGTCTTGGCACACCCCCGACGCCTGGCCAGGAGGGTCCGCTCCGGGGCTGCCCTGCCACCCCTGGACACGGGTGACACACCTGGTCACCAGCAAGGCTCTGCCTGCTTCTTGCTGTGGAGGCAGAGTTGATGGCTGCTCTATCTCACTTCCATAACTATTGGATTTTCCCAGAAATTTTTTTTTACCCCCAGGATTTTCTTTTTAAAAACATTACCTTCAGAATATGTATTTTTCCTACTGCTGGGAAAACGATCTTTATCAAGCTACCACAGATTTATCAGAATGTGTATTCTATATGTTTCATGGCTCTAGGTATATGTTACAGTATACACCCCCCCCCCGATTATTGTGAAAATCTTCTCTGTCTCAGATAGAAATATAATATTACTTTATATACAAAAGTGATGTACACACTTTCATTTAGCAAAATAACTCAGAATGTGATTTATTTATTTCCAGAAATTGACAGCCCTGTGCACTCTGAGTTCATTATTTACACATGCATTCACAGCCCACCGATCATCCTATTACCGGTGAATTTCCAACAGAAAATAACCATTTGTAGTAGCAGAATACTGACCATGTCTTTCAGTGGTACAAATATAAAAATTATTTCACATGCCACAGCAACACACTTTCGGCATAAAATAATGTAGCAAAAGCTGTGACTATTTCAGTATTTTTAGAAAGCTTCATTGAAGTAGCTGTTATGAGCAAGTATCACTCAGAGAAAACTACCATGGATTTAATAATTCAGATTTTTTTTCTATTGTATGTTGAATATCTATTTTCAGCTTTATATATTTTGAGTATACGCAGCACTCAAAATGCCTAACTTCTTTTTCTGATACCGTGTCTGTATGTTTGTTACCCTATAGGATACTGTGTTTTAAGTGCCTGTGGGTTCCTGTCTGGCGTACTTACAATATTTTTTTGTGCTTGAGTATTTTTTTCTGATATAATCCTTCAAACTTGTTCTTTTGTAATCTTTCTCAAGCGACGTTATTCTTTTTTTTTAAGTGGGTTGCATGGTGATACCTGCATAATTCTGCAAACAGCTGGTTCATAATAGAAGGAGCTATTCACACCAACCTTTTTTTATTGTAGGTGATTCTAGGGAATCACCTAGTTTGTAATCCAGGACACATTTAAATGCGCTGTATGAACATGTTTCTCACAGCCTTATAATATTTGGCTCTTTGCACTCACCATTATTTCTTCCTGAAGTCACTCAAATGATGCTGTTATTAAGAGGATATTTAGAGGAAAATGAAAGACCAACTAAATCCACCTGTTGAACATCCATTTGTTTTTGACATATAGCCAGCCTGAAAAGACTTTCACTGTGCCAAATGCTGTGCTGATATTTTGTGTGTGAGTATCAGTATCTATATGTTAAACAGAGAAGTCTTGCACAACACAACTCTTCCCTATTGCTAAATAAAACCGATAGATAGCCATGTGCAACACTTGGAGTGCACTGAGAAATTGTTTCAGGATGCAGCCAGAAAGAAAGAGGTTAGCAGCAGCAAACATGGTGAAGAAAACTAGAAGAACAAGGACATGCCTTGTATGAGCACACAAAAGAGTGCCAGTTCATGCACAACTCGAAATATCCTTAGAAAGGCACAGTTGCAAAGGTTAAGATTCTCATATGATTGAAATAATTCCCATTTATGTGTTACTTGCCGGCAAAAGCTGTTGACTTCTTTTCTACCATGCGTTCCAAGATTTTAGAATTTGCCTCTGTCAAAACCCTGAAATGAAACATTCTGAATACATTTAATGTTTAGCTTTTAAAAAACAGTTTGGTTCTCTCTCTTCTTTCCACTTTCTATTTTCTCATCTGTGGAGTTCAACCATTATACATTTTTAAGCTAGCATTAGGTCTTAAAAATCAAGATATGGGTGGTTTTATGCCTCAGATGCAGCAAGATAGGATAATGCCAATTATTACTGAGTGATATGAAATAGGGATTTTAATTAAAACTACAAGGAGATCTTTATAGTACCATTAATTTACTATTGGATTACTTCTGTCTCGGGAAATTTTTCTCAACACTTTCTCTTCAGGTATTGTAGGTTTCTAGATGCTGCTTTTCAATTTTCTCATTTGATCTCTGATCCCTTGCTGACCCAAACAGAGTAAGATCTACTAATAAGCAGGCAAAGAAAGCATAATCTTTCAAATTTTTGTTTTATTGAAACAAATATTTCTTAAGAAAATGATGAAGAAGACACTCACTTTCCCATTTCCATTCCCCTGCACTGTGTTATACAGCTAATTACTGTCACAGTAGTAACTGGCTGAAAAAAGCACTGAACCTCTTTTTACTTTTGTAGCATTTCTCTTCATACCTTCAGTGCAGGAGAGTGTCTGGCAATATTGATAGCCTTTTGCTTCACTAGTTCTTTTTTGTAGGGACATTAAAATTGATTTTCTGCATCTTGGCATATGAAGACTCAAAAATGTGTTACATGCCCTGTTGCCCAAAAATGTGCAGTCGCAGCGCAAAGGTCCCAATGACAGAGACTTCTATGGTACCAGGAGGCCTGAGCTGCTGACCTGGAGGAGCAGACAGAGACAGGATTATTTATAGCGCTACTGAAGAATTAGCCTGCCTTTGAACCGGCTGCCCAGACACTCTGATTGAAAAATCTGGTTTCCTGACAGGAGGGGAGGCAGGGGTAGAAAGGAGAGGCAAACTTTCAATACACACCTAGTGATAAAGTGAAAAAAGGCATCGTGCCTTACAGCAGTGCCTTGCCACGGGGCTGCTAGAGACATATTTACAGCTCTGAGGTAATAAAGGTGTGAGTTAATGTTGGAAATGGAATTGTTAAGAGAAAGCATGCAAGGAAAAATTCAGAAATAATGCACCACCAGAAACTGAAAGAAGAATTCTGAGCATGAAGCAGCCAAACTACTGCCACAGCTTCCCAGCAGAGTTCGTCGTTAAGCAGAACTTGCCGCACCACGATGTTTGAGACGTTAACTCTTCCAGTCTCTTACACCAGTCCCCAATTAAATCAGCTGCCTTTTTTAATGAAGGTCCCATAGGCCACTCTAGACATACCTGCAAGCATGTAAGCATGACTTTAGTCTTTACTCTAGACAGGTAGGTCTAGAGTAAGCATGATTTTAGGCAAAAGAAGGCTGGAGGGAACAAAGATGTAAGGCAATATTTTAAAAGACCAAGAGGAAGATTATACAGTAGAGACAATCTGTTGTGGTCGCCTCAAAGAAAAAATCCTCTCAGCCTGCGCAGCAAAAGTCTTCCAGTGTCACAACAAAATGACGGGTCTGGTTGCAGCTAATCTGTCAGTGAATTTAAAATATTCTGGTTTTCTTTACAGAAAAGAACATGTTCAGTCACCTGGGGATTGAGGGAAACATGGTGCTGTCTTGGGTACAGCACTGTGTTTTTGCAGCACTGGATGACACTACTGGCTCTTAGAGAGAAATAAAGACCTGGAGAGAGAGCCTGTTCATACTGAAATCAATGGCATGATTCCTGTTAAAATCATGAAATCCAGGTTTGGGTGTTTGTTAGATTTATGGATTGGTCTTTATCTGGTGTTAATAATGAGCTTTACATAGAATAAAGGGAGTATGATACTACATTTGATCAACTGGATCGCCGCGAGAATGTGTTTTGGTACTCCTGTTGTTCTATCTTCAGGCAGTAGGAAAGCCAAGGCCTGATTCAATTCAGTTAATGGGAACCTTTTTCTTGGGCAAAAGGTGGTTTGGATAAGGTCTTTAATGAGCACAGTTACCTTAGAGTTAATATGAGTTAACAGAGAAGTGAAGCGAAGCGAAATGTCTTTTTGTCACTGTCTAAATTCATGATCTTGCTACCATATGCAGTTCTGATCCTTCTCTCAAAAAAGGTAAAGCAGAACCAGAAGAGAAACAGAGAACAACAGTGATCAAAAGAAAGCATGGGAGAGGTCCTGTAAGAAGTAACTCAGTAGAGTAAGACCTAAAGAAAAATACAGTAGAGATCTGTGGAATTAATAGTGGCGAAGGAGAAAGTGAATCAGGAACAATTGGCCATTGTTATGCATATGATAAGAATTAGGGTAGGCCAGATAAGACTGTCATGCAGTAAGTTCAAAAGAAACAAGAGGAAGTACTTTGTCATGCAAAAATACAGCTGAAATATGCTTGTCATAGGATGCCGCTGATGCTAAAGCTTTCAATGTGCTCAAGAAGTGATTTGACAAATTCACGGAAGAAAAGACCTACCATGTGCAAGAACAGTATATATGGCTTAGAATGTGCAGAGATACCTGGAGCAGAGGAGATTGCACGGGGAAGTACCATCATAAGTTCACTCTGCTCCTCTGCTCTTATCTGTTTGCCGTACATTCCTTGTCAGCTAGTATTGGAAACATGGGACCTTAGGTCCAGCACAGCCAAAGCGTTACAGTGGTAGAACAACATCCAATTTCTCTCGCAGCCTCACTCAATCCAGAAAATGTTCCTTGGACACAATCAGGATATAATCAAGAGCAGTCAGGCTTCTGGGGAGGAGGAGGTGGTGGTAGGAATGGCTATTACAAATCAATTCATAGAGGATCTGTTGCTAACATATGCGACAAAGCGCACAGATTTGGAGGTCTAGTTAGATTTTCCGTTAAATAGATATGGTACTAAAGATATTTATTTCTGCCCTTGCCTATAGCTAGAGAAACAACATTTTACACAGCCTCAGCTTAACCATTCAGTGGTTGCACCATCTGAGCAACAGACCTGGCTAAACACAGAAACGACAGAAGGATTTTTTGTTATAAGTGAGGAGGCTTAATGCAGATGAAGTGGCCATATGGAGTGAAAAAACATAACCATTAAGAAGATGGAAAGATACTATTAGAACAAGGATTCCCAAAGTTTGTTTATGGAAAGCTGGCACAACAAGCAGGGCATCAAGCAGCAGGACCTGAAGTAATTAACCTGTAACCCACAGGCCCTCTCCCTTCTCAGCTCCCCGAAACTTTTGGTGTCCCCTTTCCTACCACTCTTGAAAGCAGAAGGATGAACCACAGTTTCTTGCTGCCTTTCAGAGAAAAGGGGGCTACTGAGGGGTGCAGTTAGGCTGTGACACATCCAGCTGTCCAGACTCTTGGGGTCCCCAAGCACTCAGCACACATTTTGCATGTGTGGAGGAGACTTTGTAGCTGCAACAGCCTCAGACAACACCTGAATTCATTGAGGATGGCTGCAGCTAATGTCACCTTCTGAGTCTGACCCAAAGGTGTCTCCGGCTGTCCTTTGGGAATTTTGCAACAGAAGAGACGTATGGCAAGACACATGAAGGCAAGTCTTGGCATAAGAACGTAATGCCCAGAAATAAAAAGGTGGCTGAAACTCTGGCTAAAGAAGAGCTGGGTAACATGGCGAGAATGATTCCTTCAGAAAAACCTAGGATATAAAAGAGCTTACATGAGCAATTTAGGACTTCATTCACAGTACAGGGAAGTGACCGGTAAGACTCCACTGATCACAAGAGGTGTTGTATAACACTCCTACAGCAGGTATGCTCTTATGCAAAAGATATTCCTAGCCTGATAAGAGACATTTTTTTCATGAATCACTGTAATAATCACAGCAGATACAGCATTGTAGGCAGTTACAATGGACCGATCAATAGCTGTCAAAAGTATTTTTGGGGACTGAAAAAGAGAGAAGCTTGAATGGCACCTGCAAACTATTCATAGGCACTCCAATAACTATGTGGACAAACAGTCATACATTTACAGCATGGATAACAGTCCTCAGAGCCAGAAACTCAGAAGTAAATGAACCTTTTGGCATGAGCTTGTAATATGAAATCACTTTAAATAAAAACACAAAAAACATTAAGCCTTCTGGTCATTTATTTTGCACTGTGCAGTGCTGCTGTCTCTGCAGCCTAGAGGTGATTAACACAAAATACCACTAAATCTCTACCTGTTACAGAGAAAACCCTTAAAAATCCTCTTAATTATCTGTCTGTGCCAGAAAACACAGTCAAGTTTTTCTACATTTTTAATCAGTGTTGTTACTGTTAAGTCTTCTCATGTTTATTTTTCATGATTTAAATATAAAGATTTTGTTGAAATAATGCTCTTTGATACAAATAATTTAGAGTAAAGAATGTGTGCCAGCAAAGCTAAGTTAATTATTTTGTCTGAATGCTTGGCAGATGAAAATGATGATAGACCTGGGACATGTCTACACTGGGCAGGAAGGTGTGGTGCAAAAATCCCCAGACAAACACTGAACGATCTAGCTCCTGACCTTGAACCAGAACAGCCATGTTTGCATGGAGCTACTGACAGGCAGCTTCAATAAGCTTGGGACCAACCCGGGGAAAATGCTATTGGATCACCAGCTTCCCAGCTGGCCGCCATGCAATGCTGCACTGGTTGGGTGGTGCTGGGGCTCAAGGCTCCAAGTCAACCTGAATGTAACTTGAAGCACAGATCAAATGGAACTGATGAAGACAAGCCATGGAGAAGAAGGTGCTCCTCCCCTAGTGGTAGCTGACTCTGGTTGGACATCAAAAATTGGCTGACTGGTTTGCTTCCTTCATTTTCCCCCCTCATTTTTCATATTTTCAGCCTATGTGAGGAAGAAGATCAAAGCATGACTGAGTTGCTTTAATGACCACTACACATCCTTGCTATTCCACAGTAAAAGGCACAGGAAAGCTGGTTGGACTTCATTCCTTGAATCAAATGTCAGAAATGTTGTTAAATGGAAGGTTAGTTAATCATTTCAGATTCCATTTATCTTATCGCATGCATTTACATAAAGGTAATTATTTATATGGTACACTAATTTGTTTGTATTCCCTATGGGAAAAATCCTAGTTTGATAGGAAGGAAACCAGTAGTCACCTAAAAGGTATAAAAATACTCCAGTGCCACCTTGTGCTACAGCCTCCACCAGGATGTGAAGATGGCCCCAGAGCTGTCCCTGCTTCCTAGGAGGAGTTGGATTGAGAGGGGACAGGCAAGGAAAAAAAGAAAGAGAATGAGCGAGAGAGGGTGCATTCACAAACATCCTCAATATAGATCTGTTCCCTAAAAGTGGAGTTCAACCTTTTTGTAAATTCTTTGCTGCAGAGACCGCAACTGAGCTGCTTTATGTTTTCCCCATTTTTGATGGAAGAACCAATTCTTGCGAGTTGCATTACAAACTGACCTGTGGAACTTTTTGTAAGGCTATTAGTAGGTAATTAGTAAGTAATTAAAAAAAAAAAAAAAAAAAAAAAAAAAAAAGAATCAACTGTGAACTTCCTTGAGTCAATGCTGCAGAGATATAATGGTCTTCATTGGGCAGGCAGGTCAGGTGAACAGCTGCCATGGCAGAGCAAACCTGCCAAGGGTGTGATTGCTAAGAAGTGAGATCTCACTCCAATGGAATCAGATCATGCTCTCATGGGTGTGGCGAGGAGACTTTTATAGCTTGATAAATATTTGAACTATTGTTATTAGTAGTTTTTTATATAACACTATAGTCTGCAAGGGACCGCTAGTGATTTGGTTACCAATGTTTTAGGTAGCATGTAAAATGAAAAGACGGCCCCTGCCTACATCTCTGAAGGGCATACCTGCTGTGCCTCTGATGAGGAGCCATTGGCAGGTGCAACCAGCACATCTAGGAGGCATCAAGGATATGATTAATCTTATCAATTTAGGCGTCTAAGTCTGCTTAGTCATCCAGGTGTTTGGCAGAAATTTACCTTCATGACTTCTTTCGCTTCCATAGTCACCGCCGGCCCTAGGCTAGATGTCTAAATACATGTCGAGCTTACATCTACAGGAGAGCAGCACCCCAATATTCAAACTTATAGAGAAGCCTAGATGCGTCTCTGACACGTGCGTCAAACAGCCAAGGCTGCTTAATCACCTAGTCAGCAGCCAGGTCCTAAGGCAATCCACCTCCTGTTTCTAGGCCTCTAAATTCCTCATTTGCAATCCACTTGTACTTATGCATGTGAGGTCTGGGGTGACCCCAGCGGGGTGTCTCTGGGATGGGGCTCTGGAGGTGTCCTTCTGGGACGTGGCAGCAGCAGCGAGCAGCTGTGGTGGTCATGGCTGTAAAATTGTCTTTCCTTTTCTTCTCAGCTAGACCATGTGAATTTTATGTTTCAGGGAGCATTTGAGGTAGGCTTGTGCCTACCTGCGGTGTGGGAGGAGATGAACACAGGCCATGAGCAGACACTCAGGTGTTTGACTCGGTTTCAGCTGTAGCTTCATGACATGCTGTGCTGTGACGCCAACCGCTGCAGCAGGCTCTCCTCCTGCTTGGCATCTGAGGTGGACCAGCAAGCACATTTCCCTAGACATAAGACAGAAACAGGGTCTTTCCTAAAGAGCTACCTCTACTGCAAGTAGCTTCTGAACCCTGGACCCGATTGCCAAGTTTGCCTTGTCTTAAATCTCTTGACGTTTTAGAGATATTCCTGCACAACTTTTATCCTGGTCCTCTGGTCAAATCCAAAATACCGAGAAAGACTCAGAACGTTGCCGCGTATGACGATTGGCATCCAGGCCTCCACCTCACCCTCGTGCTTCCTGATTCTTTGGCAGAGCGGCTCTGAGAGGAGACCATGGGGGCTACACCTGGTCAGGCCAGCATAGGGCAGCAAGATCACTACTTATTGCACCAAACGTGTCCCACGTAAACTGTGCAACAGGGTCATTTGGCTTTGAAAACCCTTTCCAAGCTGCAAGTATTCCTGGCCAGGCAGTTACTGCGTCAGTAGCCAAAGTGTCCCTTCAAACCCACCGCTGACACTGCCACACAGGTATGGAAAAGCAGGTCAAGGCAAGGGTTACTTACTGCTGAACTTCCCTTTAATCTTAACCAAATTGCATACGTCGTAGCAATGCCTGAGGATTTCAACAGGCAGCAGAGCAGCCGAGGTGTCCTGGTAGGAGGCAGGACAGCAGCTAGCTCACACAGCAAAATAGAGAACCAGTTGCTTTCACTCCTGATTACTTCTTTTCAACAGAGGAGCGAATCCCAACTTGCCTTTGCCTCTGCCACCCCGAACTCCTTAGACCAGTCTTGCCACACGGCTGGAAAGCTGGTTCAAATCCTGGGGATGCTTCCTCCTTCCTAAGGGCTCCACCAGGCACGTGACAGCCTGGAGGAGTCCGTACCAGCCTGGAGGAGCACTCACAAGAAGTGGGTGTGAAACTGGCCCCAGAGGAGTTGTCAGCTCAGAAGAGTTTCTGGCTCCTGTTCAGAGCTGAAAAACAGTTGTCAGGTGGGAAGGATGGGTCCAAAGTCCTCCCAGCTCTGACAACACGAAGAAGGAAAGGCAGACCATACCTTCACATCCAGATGAGGATTTTTGTCCTGGAAAGCTCACAGTGTGGCTAGCATCTCTTCTGGGGAATGGACTGACATTAGCAAGAGGTAGCCGACACGTGAGGGCAAGGGCAGAGTTCAGCCACCCTTGCTCAGTCACAGATGAGGGTGGGAAAGGATGTAGATACAGAAGTCTCTCCTCCAAGGTCTTTTCCTTGATGCGCAGTTGTCAGAAGAGGTGTAAGCATGTCTGCCTACACAGTCAAATACAATTAGGAGCCTCTGTTAAGATAAATATCTGCTGTACGTTTCCAGGAGCACTCAGGTGGAAATGCAACTTGGCTGCTAAAGAAAATCTCCAACAGCCTCACAACTTGCTCAAAAACCAAGCAAGGGTGCTGGCCCCCCTTACTGAACCGTTGCGAGGATGGCTCAGAATACAGCTCACGTGGGGAAGCCCAGGTGATCTTAGCACCCGTGTCATTCCTGCCCCCAGCCTCTCCTCCTCCCTGCTCCCTGGTGCTGCAGAAACAAGCTATCAGCTAATTAGGGACAGACTTGCATACAATCTCTGCAGGCAGAGGTTGGACAAGGCTATAACATACTGCTCTTAATGAGGTACTTTGATCTTGCCCTTCCCTTTTTTATTTGTTTTACAGTCCTTTGCCTCACTTTCATCCGCAGCAGACAGCTGTCGAACTTGGGAGATCCTCCCTTCACAAATAAGTTTACAAGGAAGGAACCTGTGAAATCGGGCTGCATTTCAGGGAACTTAAACCTGTGCAAGAAAATGTATGTGAAACATTATCTATAAACTACCAATTTGTAGGATACCTGGGAAGGCATTCAGTCATGAAAGTTCTGTGAATAGTATAAAAAACAATCCAACTAACTAAAGAAAAAAAAAAAAGGTGGTGTTTTTTTTTTACCTGTTTTTTCAAGTTAGCTGAAGTATATAATCATAATTGTATGCAGTCAACAGTTTCCAGTTTCAATGGTAGTTTTACCAGGCACTAAGGACTGAATATATCCCATTACCTTCTCTATGTATCATTGCAGATATTGATATTCAATACTAATATAATGAAGAGCTTGACTGTCCTTTAGCAATTTCCATTAAAATAAATGTCTCTCATGGGAGCCATAGACAAATCTCAGATACTGGAAACTTATGTACCTTAATATCCCTTCTCTACACATAGGTATATACATACTTATTTACACCTTTATACTCAAAAGATAATTTTATGAGCAGGACTAAGACATCCTCTTGGATATCAGCAAGTCTCCAATAGGAGCATTTGCACTCGCCATATTGCTGGAACAGATTCTATATCTTCAGAAATTGTTAAAAAAAACCCTAAATAATTAATTAAATAAAAGCCAGATCTTGTGAAAAAGACCTCATCAGCTACTTAACAGCTCTAGCAGATGCAAAGGCATTGGGCAGTTGCCTATAGCAATTTCATACACGTAGAAGTTTGGGAAAATTAAAATGAGACAGAAATGTTAACTTATCGACTTATCCGGAGGGGGGGACTGTGACTCTGAGTATCACTTCTCTTCCCAGACATCTCAAAATCATGGTTATATAAAAGATGCAATTTAGTGCCCGTGTGCCTTCCTCTAAATATTGATGATGCATACAGGTGTCTAACACCAGCACCAATAAACGCCCACTTATCTGTCAGCATCGGGGCACACGTGCATGCCATTTACATGATTCTGGGTTTGTCTTTTAGTCATACCTAACTGAGCAGCCACATGAGAGCCGTGGCCCATGAGTCACTGTCAGACATTAGATATCACATGTGGGAGAATCGCAAAGTATGACAGATACTGTTGCCATTATGTAAACTTCCTGTCATAATCGTTCTTGGATGTTCATATTCATCAGTTACCCTCTGCACACTTCGAGCTGGAGGTTTGTTTTCTATGTAGGCACAGGCAAACGCAGTTGCTCCTGATTACAAGATAGAGCCTGTTTTGTTCTATTGTTTGGAGTTTTTTTACCAAGCTAGGAACACGCTACACACTTTGCTGTTGCTGTATCTTAAGTTACTAGTGCTAGGATTGTCAAAAGGCTCAATTATTAATGTGCACCTGCTTATACGGAGACTACATATGCAGACCACATATTCAAACTTAGAATCAGTTTGACAAGTAAATAGTTAGGGGGGTGGTGCGGTGGGTTGCCCTTAATTTCCTGGTATTTGTCTGACTTCATCATATTGCGCAACTTTCCCCCCCCCCCCCCTACTGAATGAACAGATCTATAATGCCCCTTGGCACTATTATTTTCTCACATTAATAAGGAGAGCATCTGTGTGTCTCAATTCAGAAGATAATCTGTACACATAGAGCCTGGTAAACAGAAAAGGAAAGTGAGAAACCTGTGTTTCTCTGAAAGGCTGTGTTTTATAAGCAACGTGCACTCAGAGCCTGAAACGATATATTGGGGCAGCTGATGGTTGAACTGTGCCATGTGCTGAAGCGGCCCAGGATGAAAGTAAAATGTCCTGCCTGGATGACCATCCACCCTTAGCAGGTGTATACCCAGCCTCTGGACAGCCACGTATTACACACCAACCTCAACATTCAGAGCGGGTAACTTGGAGTGAGTTTTACAACCTGGCAGCTGATGGCTTCACTCTTTTCAAAGGCTTTTGTATTCCTTAAGATTGAAGCGAAAGGTGTTATCCAATGCCTTGAAATGGTACAGAGAATGGCAAAGGCAGCTTTGTTCCCACAGACTGTCTGAACAATGTGTTAAACCTTACCTTGAGAGATCACCTCTAGAAAACAGAGGAGGGTTCCAACCTGTCTGTCAGCGTGAGCCAGTTTTTCTACTGTTGCAGCCAAAAAAGGTGCCAAGTGACGGCAAACTAGGTGTAGTTTTGTGATGAATAGGTTTGAGTAAACCTTGGCTTTGTGCATCTCCGCAAAACCAGGGAGGTGGAAAAAAAGCAGAGTTGCTCAAGTGAAGGTGGAAGAAAAATGCATATGGAAAAAAGTGTTATTATTTTTGTCAAGCACCTGCTAAAGTATGGTGCGGCCATGCAGCTCCACCTAAGCTGATGGTGCAGAAGAGGACAGCTCAGTCTTGGCTCTGTATCAGCACCCGTTTTGGTGCAGGCAAGCCAGAGCTGCCTTGGAAAGCCCACCAGAGGCAGCAAAGCTGGGCTCCAGGGGTTTGCGAGGCTGAGGAGGATAAACGCTTTGCCCAAAAGGAATGGTAGTGGGTTAGGTATCACCTTCACTGGTTTTCTGCATCCAGGAACTCGACACGCTGCCTACGCCCCTCTCAAGAAACGTGGAAACCTGGACTGCTGAAGCGTTCTTTCAGTTTTGTTCAAAAGTTCATTTCCCTTAGGAGGTTGTTGGAGGAGAATGGTCTTTTTTTTACATTTGAATGTTTTGCAACAGAAAAAAAATCTTTTTGAAATGTTTCTGTCCCATTTAAATATAAGTGTTAAAGAGTCTGCTGTTAATTATCCATCCAGGATGATGGCATCTGTTATTTCTTTTTAAATGCTCCATTTACTTTAACTTTATAATGAAGTGCAGTAGATGTATTTGCAGTGGTTGTTAACTCTTTGAATTACTGTTTCAATTATTTTTTTTTTAATACAGAGGGTTTTTTAAACTTTTGCCACACATTGACCTGTTGAAGGACTGAAGAGAAAGATAATACGTAACTTTTCAGGGAGCTTTAATTCTGACCTGTTACAAAATCTCTCCTGATGCTTCATAAAAAAATAAGAACTTTAGAAATTTTGAAGGAAACAAACTATGTCATTTCTCTCAACATTTTATTTTTTGAATTGCCAACATTTCATACAAATTTGCACTCCCAAATCTTTCTGTTGGAAGCTATTTACATCAGAAAGGAAGAATCGTGAAGCTGGGGGCTGAAAACCAGAATTTACACTTTTTCCCATAGCATTTCACATATATTTGATGTTTCTTTTTTTTCCCAGGTCTTTGTAACACACTGTGTTCCAGATCTCAAGCTGGATAGATTAAGTGGCATGTGCTCTATTTGACATGTCAAATTTCTGTTACTGCCGCCTGTAATACATGGGAGCAAATGTCGCTTGTATTTTTTTGAACATATGCAACAAATTTCAACCTAGAAGTCAGCTCATGGGCATCTGTTTTTTTCTTTTTCTTTCTTTTTTTCCTCATTCTAGTAATGCCAAAAGGCCTTAGAGCCAATCTAAATGTAGCTGACATCAGCTCTGTGCTTCCTTACCCAGAGTACTTGCAAGGGAGATTTCAGTGAAAATGAGAATTTTTCCCTCTAGGATGACACTCCCAGGATCTGCAACCCTGGAGAGCTAAGAAGCTTGGAGCACTCTGAATTTTCTTAGTTTTGTTTGAAGCAGGCAGCCCAAAGTTGAAAATCTGACCCTTTGTCCTAAGAATGCATATTAGGTCGCCGCTTTGCCCACTAGGCAAAATCTGGCAAAGCTGGTGGAAGAAGCAGGACTGCCTTTGCCCTCACCTGTACCCCTTACCCCAAGTGCCTGTCCCCTCTGCCCACTGACGTGTGGGGCCACGCAGCGAGGAGCGGGTTTGAGGGGGGTTAATCTGCAGTGACTCCCCCCCGAAGGCACTGCAAGGCTGCACCAATGCTTGCGCTGGTGCCAGCTTGGAGCGTTCACAAAACAATGATCTGGCAGGTAATGATGGATGACCCCTGAGTAAGTATATGCCTTGGTCTCTTCTCTTGACCGAACTCTTTTTGTTCCCTTCTTGCAATAGCTTATGTTTTATTTTAATTTAACGAGGTTGTTCTAAAAAATATCCCTAAGATGTGATCCCTATTGCAAAATCTTGCCGTCCCCTTAAATTGCTACCATAAGTTATTTCCTTCTCAAAGCCTGTTGTTATATGTACGCTGCCATTAATCAAGGAAATGGGTTATCCTTTCTAATTCCAAACTGGTTTAAAAATCTTTCTCATGAGTTTGAAAAGGATATTACATAAAATATTGGTATACTATAAAAGGCAACGGTGCAGCAATACTTCTACTTCTGACCACGATGTACTGATAACATTGTTATGATGGTCTGTAGAAGTTCAAAACACACAGAAGTGAAAAGTTATATTATACCGGAAGGAAAAAAAAGCCAAATAATCTTTAAGTGATTTTTTTCATAAAAATATTTAAATTGGCAGTAAATAATTTGTTGAAATATAAAAACTGGCTAACATCTATTACAAAATGTAGCATTTTTGTAGTACTGTGTAAATTTGCAAAAAAAAAAAAAAAAAACCAACCAAAAAAAATCAATCTACACCAAAGACGATTTTGTGTAAGTCAAAACGATATTTATCTATAGTTTCATAAATACTGTGGAGTCTGCTTCTTCACTATGAACAAGAATTCTCCCTAGAAAGACTTAGTAGACTAGAGATACTTGTGAATGTCTTCTCTCCTCCAAGAATAAACTGAACTTAAACTTACTGCAACTGGCTGACCAGTTCCTCTGAAATTTCCTCCAGGGCTGTGGAAGACCTTTGAGATATTGTCCCAGCTTTGCTGTTTATCTTCCAGATCTGGTGGAGGATGGAGGCTTCATTTTTTTCCCCATTATTACCAGTTTTCTCCTCCCCAGACTCCAGTTTCCCAAAACTGCAAAGCCATGGAGATTATTTATTTAAATACTAAAGCTAATCCTACTCAAAGTGGAATTAACTGCTGTGAAAGCCCCTGATTAGCAGCCTGGTGTCTGTGCAAGGACAGGAAAATCTCTGATAATTAAAAAAACCCCTTTATTTCCATAAGTCTGTCTCTCAGCTTAAAGAAATAGAATTTCTCTTTCTCTTTTAGCATATTGAACTACCCTTTAAGGCTTTCCCTTTTTAATTTTCTCTCCCTCTTCCACCTCTCCCTAGACCAAAAAAAAAAAAGAGAGAGAAGGAAAAAAGCCTACTTTAGCAGATATAAAAATTGCATTGCATATAATTTGAACCACGTTTTTCAGCTGAGGAACTCTTACCTCCTCAGCCCCCCTTGTGAGCTGCCTGCCCGTGCTTCTACTACCCTTGGCTTTCTGCCCAAAGTTAAAGTACATGTTTAGTATCTTTTTAATATTTCATGTGTCTCCCATCTGGTGGACTATGTTCTAGTGTCACAGGAAACGGACTTAATGATTTGAAGTTAGGTGGCCATTTCTCACTACATATGGGTATTATAAGCCAGACTGATAATATACGGAAGGATTATTCATTAATAACTACCTGGCTCTTTTCTTTTTCACGGTACTGTAAGATCGCTCCACTAAATGCTACAACCCACGTTTGGATTATTTTTCTTACAATCATTATTCTATATTTATCTGCACTGAAGTATATTTTTAGCCCATACTTTTCATCAGTTAGAGGATCTGTGTCCCTTTAGACCTATTTCATTCTTCCCTGCCATTTGCCATATTTAGATAACTGGCATCTCCATGCTACTACTTATTCTTTCAGGGATTGTTACACTAATGCTAAGGTTTTGCTGATGAACTAGGGCATAAATTTTCTTGCCTGTTAATTAATACCAAGCACTATATTTTATGGCCAGTTCAGGATGAAATAGGATTTCCGCTTCCTACATGATACGTCAAGGATATACGGATTTTAGAAATTAGAGACAGGCATGCATGCAGTCTGCATAAAAAATATATTCCCAGGAACCAATTTCCTGGTGGCAAATTATTGGCTGAATATATCAGTACAGATGGCTGTCTAAAATGCAATAATGCTAGGCATGTGTCACCATGATGTGGGAACTCATTCAGAAATGGAATACTGCAGCATTGGAATAAATAGATATGTAGCTGAAATTACAGATTGTGGAATACAGGATGGGCGCAGACTGCCGCTGCTGCTGCTTGGTACTGAGGCTGTAAGTTTTCTTCCTAAGAAGCATAGCTTTCCGTAGGCATTTTGTCATGTACTTGGTGCAATTTCAGCTCTTAATTACCTATTACAGAATGGAGAGGGGAAAAAAAAAAAAAAAAAAAAAAAAAAGTCAGAGTTTGGCATAGCCGGGAGCTAATGCTTGAGGTCCATCATCATCATTATGAGCAATAAGGAACCAAGCCAGATGGCTTCGTCTGCCTGTGGTCAGAAGCTAAACTTGTGCCGGGGTGTAGCATGATGCCTGGCTGGGTGCTGGCAGCTAGCGGCACGTGTCAAGCAGTTGCTGGCTACGGCAGGCAGAGTAACCGTGAAGGCGTGCTTTTTGGTCAGAAAGAAATGGTCTCCCCTGGTATGGAGGCACGTGCCCGGCATGAGGCAGTAGGAGTTTCTGTCAGTGATGTTTTCTATGATGAAACAGAGGTCCTGAGGCAGATTCCACCCAAATATCCTAAATACTGAGATGAAGTGGGATGACGTGGTAGATGGTTATACAGGATCGAAGAATTACAAAACGATCCTGAAAAATTATTGAAAAGGGGCAGGCAGGTGCACTTGCACAAGGAGTAAAGTAAGGAAAACTATCAGGTGGTGAGAAGCTATTCAGAGACGTTACCTAACCATAAACGGGGTCTGGAGCAGGAATACTTTTACTGATCTCTCTGCCCATGAAATATTTCTTTTTGTGTGAGCAAATTTAAAATTAAACTAGAGCAATCAGTCTATTGAGGAATATGGGAAGTGTTAATGCAGGTCAATGTCTTCCCAAGAAATCAGCATTCAGTAACTATGAAGTCTGCTTTGGTAACTGTTGTAATTTTCGTTTGCACCTTTCGCTTCAGAGAACAATAAACTGCAAAGCATTGTAGATATCCCAGATTTTGAATAAATTTCTTTCAGTTAACAGATTGAGATTTTTTCATTTAAAAGTATGTCATGGTTTAACCCCAGCCAGCAACTAAGCACCATGCACCCACTCACTCACTTCCCCCCCACCCAGTTGGAGGGGGGAGAGAACCGGCGGTGGGGGGGAAGAAAAAGTAAACCTCACGGGCTGAGATAAGAACAGTTTATAGGACGGAAAAGAAGAAAATAATAACGATACTAATGGCAATAATAATAATAAAAGAGTTGGAATATACAAAACAAGTGATGGACAATGCAATTGCTCACCACTTGCTGACCGATGCCCCATTCGTTCCCAAGCAGCAATCCCTTCCAGACCAACTTCCCCCAGTTTATATACTGGGCATGACATCACATGGTATGGAATACCCCGTTGGCCAGTTTGGGTTAGGTGCCCTGGCTGTGTCCCCTCCCAACTTCTTGTGCCCCTCCAGCCTTCTTGCTGGTTGGGCATGAGAAGCTGAAAAGTCCTTGACTTAGTCTAAACACTACTGAGCAACAACTGAGAACACCAGTGTGTTATCAATATTCTTCTCATCCTAAATCCAAACCATAACACTATACCAGCCACTAGAAAGAAAATTAACTCTATCCCAGCTGAAACCAAGGCAAAGCATAACCCTTGCAAAGGCTAGAAGTGAAGACACAAAATCACTGAAGCACTTTAAATGGAAGCGGGAAAGCAATTCTTTTCTCAATGTCCGTATATTTTTATTTTGAACACTGGTTTTAGTTTTATGTTGGTAGCCAAAGAGATCCAGTTTTGACTTTGTATTTTTGCTTCTCAACACAGCACTTTAGGAATCTATAAATGCTGTGAACCCCATGAACACAGAAATAACTCATGGTTCTGAAGGTCAGTAGTGAAGCAATGGTTTGAAATCTTGAAAGGCCTACTTTAAAGGCCATATGACAAATTTTGAGTTTACAAGAAGCCCTCTTAGATTTTCAGTAAAAATGAATAATGGGGCACTTACAGCTTTTAGACTTTACTGCACTTCATGCTCTTCAGTGACACCACACAATTGGTCATGATTTGCTATTAGAAATGTAACGATTTTACTTTAATTCTTTTCTATTGAATTTTTGTACTCTTCCTGTGCTATAATAGAATTAAAAAAGGGAAGAGAGGTCAGATCTTGACAGCTGTGCCATTCTAGCACCCGCATAAAATTTCTTAACTTTTTCACCCTTTCAAGATGTGTAAAGGTCTACTTGTGTAAAAAGGGGGAACAATTCTGATGAACAGTAATTATTTTTCTAATTGTCTTTGTCATATTTCCTAAAAGCACAAAGCAAAAGAAGCAAGGAAGGCACATGCCATGTACATTGCCGTAATGATGGTGTACATGGTAAAGGACCTAGCTTGTCTATAAAATAGGCATTGAGCCTAAAAAAACCCTGAGGACTATGGATTTTCTTTGATTTCATTTGAATAATGATCAAAGAGGAAATCAACAGCATTTTGTTTGTATGTATGTATAAAACACTCTAATATCCTTATGCCAAGTTGTCATTCTTAATGCTGTTTAAATACAAAAGCTCCCTAGGGTACAAAGATCAGACTATTCTCTCTGTAGCAGACTAGTTAGGTATGTTATTTGTAGGCCTGTCAATAGATGCTGAAAATACAGATATTTGGCATCAAATTCAACTTCCAATGACAGATTCACACAATTTGTGGGCATCTAAAGTGTTGCACTGAGAGCAGAATTTTGCCATCCGACTTTGCCTAGAATAAAATTTGGTTTTTTGGATTTATATAATTTTTTGAAAGATCACAAAAGGATTGCAGTTCACTAAAGGTGTTTCAATTTTTCTTAATGTTCAACCAAGTAAAAAGTCCTGCAAGAAGCTTAAACTTCTCTTATCCCTGTCATGCCCCACCCCCCCACCCCCCCCCGACCTGTGAAGGTTTGTTCTTGGAATGTAAGAGCATAATATGGAAATCTGAGAATTCATGATATATTTGGGGAATAGCAATTATAATTGCTTTTCTCACTCTCTCTTCTTCTATGGGCATACTTGTACATGCATCTGCTAAATATGGTACATATATTTCACTCAGATTAGAAACCAGGCTGACCTTCATAACCGTGTGTACTTATGTTCTGCCTAAGGATAAATACATTTTCCTTAGCACTCTTGGAAGAGCCTTCTATTTAGTCAGGTAAAGACAAACCATGCTCTAAGAAATATGCAATTTTGTTTTCACATGGAAGTCTTTTTCATGAGAAAGGAAGGGAGATTAATCAGTTCAAGAAATCGACAGTTATTCTTTCATCTTAAATATAGGAGTTACTCTGTCCTACAGGTTTTTTCTCAATTTTTTAAATTAATAGTGCTTTTAAGTGTTGAACAATAGAAGATGAAATACCACTCTCATTTTCTAAGTCATCAAAATGATGTTACGTTACATTTTTATTTTCTAATTCAGTTTTTAACTCTAAGAGTGGGATTTACATTGAGTTGAGAAAGGCTCTGATAAGTTGGAAATAGGTCAAAACCCATTTACTACTACTACTACTAAGCCACCACTACTACTACTCATCTAAATATGTTCCTGACTTATAAGAGCTGCCTCCACAACAATTTCTTAGTTGGTCTCCCAGTTGGATTAAATCTTTTTAGATGATTGACTATATGTTAACTGATAAGTGGTCAAATCTCTTTTATGGTATGTGGACATTTCAGAGGTTATTTTCAAAATTCCCAAATGTCTCTCAAAAGGGTTAGGACTTTTAAAGAGAGCTTTGAAAGGGCTTACACTTTAAAAAGTGGCTGAGCTGATAAATTGCTAAAAATGGAGAAACAAACAGAGAAAACTAGAAATCTGTGTTTGTGCATGCATTTTTCTCCTCAGCACGCACACATGCCCACACACAAGCACAAACTGCAGGCTGCATCCTCACCTGCTATAAAATTACACCATTTTCAAAGCCACTGATGCTATGTTGATACATCTATGGTTGTCTGAAAAGAATAATACCCTCTCTATACAACGGCATAGGACATACTGAAGGAAGAGAGGGAGGAATTTAAAGTTGCTGCATCTAGTCCAAAGCAGACTTCCTCTGCTTCTTTAATTCCAGAATCAAAATATTATCACTCAGATGTAAGCCTGTATTTCCATTAGAAGTGGCCATTTTAAATTAGGAAGCGTGTGATTCCACTGAAAGACAAATTTGTAGGAAGAAGGAAACAGCTTCCCTGCATTAATCCAAGTTTGGCTGAGATATCTGTAGATTTATTAAAAAACCAAACTGTATTTCCCTCCTTACACTAAAGGGCTCTGTGCTTTCCTCTTGGCTTTCATGGGCATTTTGCCCAACTACAGGATAGGGCTCTGAGGTACTTAGTGCAGAATGAAGGCTAATTGAATTGTTGCATGTTGTCATACTATAGACTCGAGTCCAAAACCATTCTGAAATGTTTACTACATTACTGATTGATTTGCCTTGTGGGCACAACTCTCTAACTGCTTTGGAAGCTCATAGCTGCACCGAGTGACTGGTGACCCTATCTATATTGCTTATGGGGCATTCTGCTATATTCTTCCCCATTGTTCTAGTGACTTACTGCACATCAGGATCTATCACATCCATTCTTATGTTTTGACAAATTATTGCAGCCATTCAGGTTTGTGGGTTCTCCTAAAATTGTTTGGCTAGCACATTTTGGGACAAAGAAAGAAATCCTTAGTTTGTATATAATTGTGCCTCCAGAGCTCTTGACCCAGGAATCAAAACAGTGAACAACCCATGACAAAAAGAATTTCCTTGTCCCAAAACGTGCAATCTAAAAATGGTAATAATCATAAAAAATAAAAATTTCTGTGCTCATTAGATAGCAATTACATGTTTTATGCTATAGCACACCCACGTTTTTGTTTTCATAGGTGAAGACTGTGCACCTATCATGTCTCTCAGTAATTTTGCAGTGATTTTTTCTGTAGGAATCTTCAGGCCACGCACCAGTGACTAGTCCAATCACTTGTCTCCACTGATATTCATAGGTATTCCAGCAGAAGGTAAAATTACTCTACAGTGCCTTTTTTTGACACAACTTTGCAAACCTTTCATTCTCAGGGAATTTTTTTCTGACCTTATTTTATGCCCTAAAGTGCAGGGACTGACAGTTGTCATTTCAATGGAACAGGTAAAAGTGAAAAAAACTTAATTCATGCCACAGTGCAACTTTTCCCTCTAAAAACTTTTTTTGCCAGTAGTGTGCTTTGTTTGGTTATCCAATGCAGTAGGAAAACCTTTCTCAGGTTTACTTTTTTTTGCCTTTTAATCTCTACATTTTCAAAAGCAGTGGGACACAGTTGGGTCAGATCAGACTCATTGATCCTCGGTTTAGTTTAAGCTCCAATCCGGCCAGCTGACCTCAGTACTCCTTGGATCGTGCTTTAGAGATGGTGTCCCATCTGCAGAAGCCCAGAGGCTCTGTATGGATGCCATGAGAATCTGTCCCTGTGAAATCCAAGAGGAGCTGCTGCCTAATTCTAAGGACTACTGGAGGAGGAAAAGACCACCTTACGACTTTCATATAATATGTGTATGGTCCTCTGCTCAGGGCCAGCAAATGGAAAACCGTAGTTTAACCTGTAATCAGTCCCGCAGCACTCAAACATGTACCTCCCATCTCTAAACAGAGTACCACAAGCAGTAAGCAATAAGCAACTTCAAGACAAGAAGTACGTCTCTGTCCACATTATTTCTTGAAATCCTTCAGTGATGGCGAAGAGTGCAAGATTCATTGATCTTCAATGGTCCTGGCTATAGGTCTCAGATGATACATTTAATTTGTGTTAAATTTATAGATGTCATTGTAGCCAGTTGTATGTGCTTGATTTATGAGCAGATCTTCTCTATAACTTTGGAGAAGATGAGGTTACCATGAAATTTTGGGGGCATTGCATTAACTAGCACGAGCCAGAAATCAATGGGAGAGCAACTGTGGCCCAAGATGCTGGTCCAGTTTAATGGACAAGAGAAGAATAAAAATGATTGAACAGACCTGACATGAATTTCTAAGATAGGAATTAGCCAACGGTGTATTGCTGTAGCAGCATAACACCATTCATCGTGTTTTCCAGAATGTGAAAACAAGAGCATTTCTTTCAGAAGACCGAAATAGCTAGTGCGAAAGAGAAATCCAGATGACGTAAATCCCTGAAATTGAGATGTATCAGACAGCGCAAGACTTGTTGAGGCCCAGTCTGAATCAGAAACTGCAATTTGCCAATTCATACGCTCTTGGAGAATGAGTCTGTCGTACAAGCCAGCGTGCCAGCAGTGTTTTGGCTCGTGAGTCTCTGTTGCCAGCAGGAGCTGCGGTGTGAGGTGCGGGACCTTCCCAGAGCTGGAATGTGCTTCTGGCCTTAGTTCGTGTCATGATTGACCTTGCACTGCTATGTCTGCCAGTGCATGGCTGCGGGAATGCAGACTGAAGTAAACTGAATGGAAAAATTGGGCAAACCTCCATAAAGGAAAGAGCAAGGAAATGGATTTTTGGAAGAGAAGAGAAGAGAAGAGAAGAGAAGAGAAGAGAAGAGAAGAGAAGAGAAGAGAAGAGAAGAGAAGAGAAGAGAAGAGAAGAGATGTTCCAGTTGGAAGGGACCTACAATGATCATGTAGTCCAACTGCCTGACCACTTCAGGTCTGACCAAAAGTTAAAGCATATTATATCAGAGATTTTTTTGGGGGGGGAAGTTTGGGCTAGGACGGTCTAAGCTCTCTGACGTGCAAGGCAAATAAGACCGTTGGCAAACGCAGTGCATGTGAAGGTCCCTCTCTAGGCTTCACCGTGGCTTTTAGCACAGTGCTACATATATGTTTGGTTTTAGAGTTACTGGATGGTATACAAAGACAAGGCAGGTGTACAGCATTTATTTTTAGATAACTTCTTAGACAAGAAGAGGAAATCTGCATGCAGCAAAATTTTACTCTGGCAGCACAACATAAAAATAATTTGCTTTCTGTATGCAAACAAATTTAAATCCTTATTTTGCAGTATTAAAAACAATGTAAAATGAACAGTTAGCACAAATAAGTCTCCTTATAGAACTCAGTGGACTCTCAGCTACATGTGATAAAGAATGTAGATGCCCATATGTTTAGACGCTGCAAAGTGAATATTTAGCCAACCAGTCCCCAGAATAGAAGCAAAAATCTGAAGTTAAGCACTTGGGCCCTTTGAACAGCACACAGGCACATCGAAAGGGCTTGTTAAAAACCCCCTCACAGCTAAGCAGAGACCTGTCTAGAGCTCGCTAGCTGGAAACACTAAGCACAGGGCACGGCTCTAGATTTGTCCGTCTCGCGGGACTCAGCACCCATGGATGTAGTCCTCTTCCCCTGGGCTCTGAAGCCGAATCCTGACCTAGAGGGTGTTGAGGGGTGGGCTGGTGCGGGTGGCGGGAATCACTGCCAGCGGTTCAGGGGGAGGAGAGAGTGCTGCGCTTGCTGCGTGAGGGGTGAGTCACAAGTTCAACACTAACATGTCGCAGCACAAGTGAAAGCAGAAATCTCCCGTGGGAAAACGCACTGTGCGCTGCTGGTAGCTGCAGGGAGCAGCAGGAGAAGCGAATCAGATGCTTTGGCCACGCAAGCAACCGTGCAGGGCAGCCTTCCCAGGGACCGTGCACCTCCAGCCTCCCGCTACATCCACCTGCTGCTGGTTTGCTGCCTTGATGCTTCCTCTGTCTTTCACACTTCTGGGTGCTGCGTGAGATGCCATAGTGCTTTGCCGGTGCCTGCTGGCAATCGCAGAAGGATGCAGCCGTAGTGGCAATTTCTTAATTGCCATTCTCCTGTGGTCACAGCTTGCTAAAAAACTCCTCCATCTTATGGGAGCCGTGTTAGTCAGATTTGGAAAGGAAGTCTGTGCGGTTTTGCAGGAATTTGCAGCTAATAAAATGATAATAAGGAAACCAAGAGAGAAAGATGACTATGGATCTCACTATGTGATGACTAATCTGGTCAATGTGGTAAGGCAGACATGATCTGTGGATTAAGGTCAGCGGTAATCTCTGGTTAGGATAACTGAAAAATAAGGCTTTGATAGTGGCATTCAAGAGTCACAAAATATTCCTATAGCATAAAAGTGTATTAATAAAGTGCTGGCTGTACTGCGACTGCCAGCTTCAGGTGATGCACACATGGCTCTTGGAGAGGGGAGTGTTTGAGGCCCAGATCTTAACACGATTGTCATGAACCACAGACAACAGATATTTACCATGTATAAAACAACAGCAGCATCCATATCTATTTAACATCTTGACTTCAATTATTCTCAAAGACAATCACTTGCCTTGCTGAATTACCTGTTTCTGGCAAATACAGAACAAACTCTGTTTGGAATAAAAATATGATTAAACAATCAGTTCTATGAGTTCAAAATATAACGTTCAGTGAAAAACCGGAATGTTTTATGTTTACTGAAAGAAGCCCTTGGAACACTAAGATCTCTATGAAAAACCAAGCTGATCTCAAGAAAATTCCAAGATACAATCAATTTACATGGAACTCCCAAGACATGTCAGGCATTGCACTGCTTACTTCCAATTGGAGGTTGTTCTAAAGAGCATAGGGACTAGATTTTTGAAGTTTTTTAGGTGTCAAGATTTCATAAGAAACTTCTGTAAGTCTTGATTTCAAAGGGAAATCGGCACCTACCTGCTTCAACCAGTGTGGTTCTAAATTTCCTGCACATAAAGCTGTGACAGGATTGAGAAACAAACCCAAACTCCAACCACTCTGCAAAATCCTTTTGAAACATTCATTTTAGGTCTTTAAATAAATAATTACAGAGAAGTAGCATGCCAGAACCTGATAACCTGCGGATGTGACAGTATCAGAAGCAACCTGCTGAATCTCCAGGCTTTTGCCACATATTCGAACAGCACAAACCCCACAAATTGCTACTTATTTTCCTATAATTCATGTTACATTTTCCTGAGAAGGAGAAGGTTTCTTAACAGAAATTATTTTATTACAATTGTGAACAAGTATTGAGAATTTCATGGCATTACTGTAGTTTTTATGAAGGCACAATGTATCTTTTGGCAACCCATCTGTTAATGTTTATTGGATTATGCAGGAAAAAAATTTATGAAAGGCTAGACTTTTGGGGTGAATTTGAAGTGGAAACGTGCACTCACCTTATACATTTGCCCTTTTGATGAGGCAAATCTTGCTAAACCTCATTTCTGTTTCTCCCTTCAGTTAGACTCACTTTTAATACTAGGAAAGTTCAACTGATTTCAATCAAATGTATATAAGTAATTTGCATCACATATGTCCATGCATTGGGAAGAAAATCTTTAGCTACTGCATATTCAAGACTTTGTGAGCCGAGATAAGTTAGGGCAAGAAAGAAATTTGCAGGACTCACAAAACTATTCCAGGCACTCGGTAATTAGATTTATACTCTCAGACACGGGGGAACGATAAGCTCTAGGCATTTTGAAGTCATTCTGTAGGGGTCAACATCCTACTACTTAGATGCATATGCATGCATGAAACAGACTAGCAATACAGTGACACACCAAAGAAAAATGTTATGCTAGATCTTTTCTTTTTAATTACATACAGGAAAATAGTTACGCGAGCCTCTGCAGGGATTTTTTTTTAATTTTTTTTTTTTTTTTGGTAAAATATTGAGAAATCAGTTTGTTTAAACGTTAAGCTGTTCATAGGAAAGTAAGGCCCTGGGGGTTAGAGAAAGTGTTGTCACTCAAATCTGTTCTCCCAAAGAGCAATTACTGTAGTCATTAATGTGCCTTGCTCCAAAATCTAGTCTGACATTAAGTACTACTTGAAATGTTCGGAAGACAGTTAAAAGGTAGGGATGGATCCTTTTCTCATGTAACGTGCTGAAAAGCTTCCCTGTGCATTCAATCATCTGGCTTCACAAATCCTAGTGGTACTCTTCTGAAGCTGTTATGGAACATATTGGTTGCATATTTCATTTGTTTCTGGCAAGAATAATTAGATGAATGTTTAATTAGGAGTGATTTTCTTTCATGAATCATGGCCAGCTGACTGAAGGGTTGATGACAGTCCATAATAACCGATAATACATATATCAGAATAACTCTGACTCGCTAATATAACAAAATTATAGGTACTTTAGAAATACTCCAGCAGAAGGATAAATCCCCAGTCAGTATAAATCAAAGATTCACTGAAGTTGACAGGACTATTTTATTAGAAATCTCTTAAGAATCTGGGCAAATTTATTGAAATATACTTCAAAAAGCTTTCTGCTTCATCGTGCTCCCCAGCTTGGATTCAAACCCGTGTGAAGTGAATTGCATCATTCCCCTTCATGTCACCAGCCTCTCCCTGCGCCCAGTTTGCTTCATCCATCCGTTCCCATTCCTTCAGTCCTGTCCATCTCTCCCACCGTGGGATGCGTTTCCTCCATCCACCCGGGGTGAGGTGTAACGGGACCCCGCGCATCAGGGAGGAAACACCAGCTCCTTTCTCCCCTGTAGCTAAATATGCCTCTGGGGCAGCGTAGCCAGGACAAACTCACCCTTTCCACCCCCACTGTACACTCACTGTCACCTTGCAATAGCATCCTGTGGCTGATGGGATGCAGGCGAGCTGTCCGTGAAATGACCCAGAAGATCTTCAGAAGAAGGGCCCTAAAGCTGCCCATGATAAGGGCAAGAGGGATCTGCAGGCAGCTGAACCTCTTCAGTCCCCGTAGAGGGATGCTTGTACACTTTGCATTACACTTGTGGACTGAAAATGGATGACATCTTGTCAAAACTGGTTTTGTCTGCATTTGATGCATTTGTCTGGTGACTCATAGGTTGCATGTCTATGTCATTTAGGGATCTTTCATAACCTGTTTTTTATATAAGCACCAAGTAAACCACGTGTAGGTTTTCTGTAAGCTGGAAGATTCACGTTCTTTTGTGAAGAAAATTCAGTTATTTTATAGTCCACACTTTTACCAGTTTTTCCAATTAACCTTATTATTTAGTAGGACCAATATGTACACGTCATTACCAATTACTTTGGACGGTGGAACATTTGCTTGCTCTGGGGTAGCAGCAAGGAAACAGTAATGAACTGAGATAGTTGCTGCTTTCCCTTGAAAGCCAAAGAATAGGATTATGCTCTTTTGATAAACTAATAGGCTTAAATCAATTTAATGCATTTAATAGGAACCCTTGATAACAGGAAGACACCTCAAAGCCTTCACTGTGAACTTTTCCCATTACTTTAAAACTGCAGACAATGATGATAAATGAAATTGCAATTCAACAGTTGTAATAGAAAGGGTAGAGGATGAAATCTGCCTAGAATCCAAGATTAAGTCGAATGATCATTTTCTAATTAGTGATCATTATAATTCTTCTGACATCTGCAGAACGCTTTGCGAACTTAACTCTCCTGAGAGTCAGGCAAGTGGTATTATCCCCATTCTGCAGACCCTGAATACAACCCACATTAAACTTGAATCTGCTCTTTGCCTCAGAGGCTCTTTGCCTTTTTCCATCCAACATGTTTAATATCAGATCTAATGAAAGCAGTAAGGGTGGCAAAGGCAAGGCATTGCTCTCCTTTGCAGAACCTGTTAAAGAAATGGAGCCATAGTTTGTGATGTAACTTCATGGGCTGTTGCAGGCTTGAAGCAGTGACACATTTGGCTCAGTAAGATCAGTTGTCAAAGACATGTCTTCACCAAGAACTTTGTGCCTACAGCAGGATTTAAATGGATTGTCCTTCTGTCCAAAAAAATCTTTTTTTTTCAATATTCACCTGGAATTTGACACTTTCTCAGGGAGCATCTCAAATGTTGAAGGGATGGGCACCTCACAAAGAAATCAGCTGTAGCTGCTATGCTTTAAATTGCTGCTGGTGCTCTCTCTATCCTCTTTAAATGGTCACCCAGCTACTGAGACCTGTGGGCTCAGCTCCTTTCAGCAGAAGTCCATGCTTCAGTCTGTCTCAAGCAGGCAGGACCACAGGAGATTTTGGGTGACTCACTGGCACATGCCTTCTTGTAAAACAGTTATTTCCTGTGTAATCCAGTTGGATAGCACAAAGGCAGGCAGGAATAGATATTACATGACTAAGGCATTAGTGGTGAAGACCTGAGATCTAAGCCACAATTTTAAAATTGTATACAGTCCTTCAAATAATGTGAAATGTAGAAAAATGTTACCTGTAGGTACCAGAGTCCACATGTCCACTGGTTTGTGGATTTCAGGTGAATAGAAGTGACTCCTTAAAGCCTCACCTGAGATGACTGAGACATTGGGAGACAGTGGCCCTCCTCTCGCATCTCAGTTTCTTTTCTGTCACTACCCAGAGTGATACCTGTTTTGGATCCTACTCAAAGCATCTCAAGGGTTCAAGCACTTGACGTGGGGCTACATTTCACTTAGTCCCTTCTTTTTTGTATTTATTTGTTAACTGTGAAGCTGTCACAGGACCATTAGGCTCCTGTAGGAGCCTGCATTGAACTCACACCTCTAACATCCGGGACGAGTAGCCTGATATTCAGAAATACTGGCTGTTCATTTTACTCTGCAATACTCTAGGTAACAGCTCTAGTTTATTTGAACGTCTGTTTATGACCATGTTTGCTTTTATGGAAACAATTTTCCCCTCCTTCCTTTGATTTGCCTACTGGCTGTTTCTGTTTCAATCTTTCTAACAGCTGGCCAAATACTGTCTGCTTGTACAAAGTCCTTTATTCAGTACCCAATTCGGGCAGAATGAGGAAATTTTACCCAATACTCTACAATATTAAATACAGTGCTTTGTTCCTTGCACGTTAAATTGGACTAGGAGCAGTTTGCTACTTCACAGAAGTTTTGTGAAGGTTAATCAATAAGCATCTCAAAACCTCAAAGTTAGTGGGATAATACTAAATAAGAAACACTGAAACGGATAAAAACCTAATACACCAGTCTGGAGGCTGGAACAAAGCCAGGGAGAGGAGTGCTGTGACAAAGCTTCAGCTTGGAGCAGAAGGGTGACGGGGAGGAATACAGAGCTGTATTTAAACATTTTTGGAAGGGGTATCTCATCCCTTGAGTTGACAAAACTGTTGCCATGTGAAAATGGGCAGGAACTATATTTACTAGGTTCTACTCCTTGTCAGCTGCAAAACGGATGAGTTAGGTAAGCTCCATACAGTGATTTACAGCTTCTACTTAATTTTGTTTTTTTGTAGATCACGAGGAGGGAGGAGGAAGAGCTGAAAGGGAGGGCAGTGATCTAAAATACAAACAACCAGAACAATTACATAGCTTTATAAGGTTAACCTAGTTCTGCCTTCAGACAGGAGGGAGGCAAAAGAACTTATTTATTGCCTTAGATTGCCTCTGTCTACAAATCTCAAGCGCACTTAACTCCACCCTGTCTTCTGGGCAAAAAGTAACTGGCATTAAGTACATAAATTTAAAGCTTAAGTAATTCTTGTGTTAAGGTAAGCCCAGAAACCACCCACTGGTGGAGGTTAATTGCTACTGTGCATTATTAGGAAAAGGACTTGCTCCTGTAAAACCGTAAGGTCTTGTTTTTCAGGGGCTTGGTGGGGGTGGGTTTTTAATTTTTTTTTTTTTTTTTTTTTTTACAGTAAGTACTTTTTGCACACTCTAACCTGGGAAGAAGCATGTCTAAATAGTGAGCTTAAACAGGTACACCTGCCATGCCAACAAACAAGCCACTGGTGTTTCTTCAAGCTGCTGCTGAAATATTGTTTTAAATTCTCTGAAAGAAGATGCTTTAGCTTACCATGTCCAAGTAAATTAATATTTTTATGGCCACCTTTCCCCCATGCCAGTAGAAGTGCAAATATATATAAATAAAGCTGTCTTGAGTTGAAAGGCATGGTTGCTAGGTAGCCACTGTCATGATAGTGAAGGTACCAGTGAAGCACAGAGAGGTGAGTCCCTCATAATTGCAGAGATCCATTTTTCATTCTCCTTGAAAATGAGTCTTTTCTTCTATACAGATGACAAGATCACCAGCTCAGCAGGAAAAAGTCTGCAGAAAAACACAAGCACGAGGCTTTATTATGTCTCCCTGTAGAGGCACAAAGATTTTCAGATGCTTCCTAGAAGTGGGTGGGGAAATGGGAGAAGGAGCCCCTGCACTTTAATTATGGGAGGATGGTTAGATATAATAACAACGGGTGGCAAACAAGCTCTGCTTCTGTCAGTGCGGCATGATTACCGGTATTAACTGATAGAGCAAAAATAAAAAAATCACCAAAGCACAGCTCTGCTCTTGTTTCAAGAACTATGGGGGCAGCTGTGATCTGTGGCCCTCATGCAAATCCTGGCTTTTGAGGTTCTCCTTTGCTCCTCCGGACAGCGATGGTATTAAAAGACAGTGAGGTATCTGTCTGCGAAAAGAAACACTGCTAACCAAGTCACACCTTAACTTGAGCTTTTTCTGGGCTTTTTGGTGTAAATGGGTGACAGTCAAACCACAGGTCGGCTGGAAATCCTTTCTTTTTTAAAAAATCATGTTAAGCCCATGGGGCTGGGAATATGTGAAATCACTGCAAGCTGTTTACTTTGGTCCTGCTAAAGTCCTCCTTGGGGCAGGGGGTAAGTATGCTGGGGCTCTGTTGAGCTATAGAACTTATTCTCTGGACAGGGGAAGTACTCTGCTCACTGCACTGAAAGGGAAATGAGATACAAGGAAGATTAATTGGTTTGCTCATAGGTGGACAGAAAGTTTGCAACTATACCAGGAACTGAAACCAACCCCAGACTGGATCTTCTAGCACAAGTAATTATTTCTATTTATTTACAGTTTGTGTGCATGTCACATTTTATGATATGTTCTTAGGAGACGGCTGCTTTTTAAAACATTTACCGACTGAAACAATAAACCGTAATTGCTCTGGTAAGGAACTCCTTACTTTGCAATTTGCTTCAAAAAAACTCTGCCCTATCTCCTGGGGTGTGAAAGACTCAGTCAGATTTCATCCGCAGGAAAGATGAAAGCAATGTACGAATAGCAAGTACAAGGAGTCAGGGATCCCTTTGCAGAGTATGTTTTGCAGAGGCACACTGCAAATGTTATGATGTAGTTCAAGGGCAAGATGTTGATTACTCAACAGGATGGGGCTATCAAATATTTTCTCTTTGCAATTGAGGACTTACTACAGATCCAAGACTCTTATAATGTATACGAAGTGGTTTCTCAGGCTTTTAAGTCTGCAAGGGAAAATAGGGCCATATTTTAAGCAGCAGAAGTTGTACACTGTAGGTTTAGGGCCCTGTGTGGAACTCTGGATGAGCAGTCTGAGAAACTGCAACTTGCTATTCATCATCCTCCAAACTTCAGCAGATTACAGAGCAAAGACTGAAGGTTTTGTAGGAGGGACACTTGAATCTTGGGATTCAATTGGACTTTCAAAGCTTTCCCCTGTAGCACGTATTTCTTGTTTTTTTTTTTTTTTTTTTTTTTTTTTTTTTTTTTTTGTGTGTTATCCTGGCAACGTGCCTCAGTCCTGACCTGAAAAGATGACTCTGGCAGCAGAGATGCTGTTATGTCCACTCAGCCCATGGTTTTCTGGGAAGACAGCCTGACATTTAGGTCTGGGTCAGCTGTAAGACCACAAAACTCTAAACCACCCCATCCCAAAGGTTTAGCTGAACTGCTGTTGGGCAGCTGGCGAGGTGGTGGGTGAGGAGGGGCATGGGTGGTCTGGTGGGCAGGGCAGGGCGGGGCAGGGCGGGGCAAGGCGGGGCAGGGTGGGGCAGGGGAGCCAGTTCACGGGCACCCAGTGATGTGTGGGCAGGGCAGGGCAGTGCAGGCAGCGGGGGGCTGCCCTGGGCAGGCTGCCACCAAGAGGTGCTGGTAACAAAAGCACCTCTGCGGAGAGCTGCTGAAGGAAAGCGGACACCAGAGGTAGGCTGAGAGACAGGTGTAGGATACCCAGAAGCAGAGCCGGATTTGGGTCTTGAAAGCAAATGAGTGTTGACGAGGCTCTTGCAGGCTCTTCAAGCAACGGTGTCTTCATCCCACCAGTGTTACAGCGAGCAGGCTGCTGGGCAGAGCACCTGCAGGGGAGAAAAAGCAAATGTGCCACGTTTTCATCTTCGGCAAAAGGAGAGAAGTCTCGAGGACTTGCACAACTCCACTGGGTAGGGATAACCGTGTCTCGTCTGCCGTGGCACTCCATCCATGTTGTGACTGATCTGTGTTTTTCTTGCCTTAAAGGAGAAAAGAGGAGGCAGGAAGCGAGATAAGAAAGTGCATTCACATGGCCCAGAAGACGGGGCTTTTTCTGAAGGCCAGGTGTCCGGAGAGCCTGAAGGAAGACATACAGTCATGGTGAAGGTTTGGTTGCAGGTGCTTACAAAGGTAGTTGAAACAGGCAAGTGTAAGGCTTTAAAGCTGGCATATTGTGCACACTAACAGCGGGCTGTTTACTCAGTAGACACTCAGGAACAGCTGGAGAGGCTTGCACTGCATTTCAGGTGGCCTTAGTTTCTCGTGAGCTTGTAAAACCCCCCAGTTGATTGGCACGTAGGGAGTTAATGAAGTTACTGCTGGTTAGCTTAGTGGCTTTATCGGCTTCCTGTCAATCTTTAGTTAAGACAATGGTTAACCGCTTATCTCACTAGAAGTGTGAGGTGTGGCCTCATGAGCAGTTATTTTCACTGAAAATAGTATCTAGAGCAAATACATTGATTATGCACCTCCAGCAGATGATTCAGCAAATGCGGGTAAGCCTCTTGCTCTGGTGATGGCATGAAGGAGAGAAGAGCTCACAGCTCTCTAAGTTGAGTGCTGAGCGGTGTGCTGGTCAAACGTATGACTTGATGACAAGGCAACCCAGCTTATCAGTGTCGTTAATCTCTAGCACAGCATTAAACCAGTAATTCAGAGGATGCTGTAGTTTTCAAAGCACTGCAAGACACTCATAAAGTAACGCTCATAACATGACGAAGAGCTGAAGAGGCCCTACCCGTATTTCATGGCTGATGAACATAAGCAGGAGAGGAAGAGAGACATGCAGTGCAACACCTCGGGGGCAGAGCCGGGACCAGGAACGAGGAGGTCTCTGGTCCCACCCATGGCCGTGCTCGCCATCTCAGGACCGCTCTGCCAGCACAGGACTGCCTCTGCTATTTGCCTTTTGGTGGTAGACCTCAGAGACAAGAAATATGATAAAAATGGCACTGACAGTGCCAGCGAGCCTTCGGTGTGACGGCCGACATGGGTGCCAGGCTGTCTCCCCTCCTCTCAGAGCCAAGGACGCTGCCTTTGTCCTGGGGCTTGTTTCTAATACAGTGGCACCCCCGTGTCCTAACGGTGGCATGTATGGAAATTCACATTTCTGATGTTGCAAAAGATGACTGAAACCTGTTGCAGCGCGACCCCAGCTTTTTCCCTCCTTCTGACATTCCCAGTAGATTAATCTCATTTCCAGAGCTCTGTGAAGTATCATATCAGCATCTGAGGAAAATGCAAGCAGATGTTGATAACTGAGGACCATACATGTGGTGACTGTGGTCTTCTCATGGGTAGGAAAAGATGTGATTTCCTTTGGGAGCACCTCCTGCACGTCAGTGCTGAGCACTTCCAGACGGAGATGCCCCAGCTGCAGCAGCACAGCCGTCATCTGCGCTCTGCCAGAGCCACTGGTTGCCTCACATACGGCCTCAATGGGAAGCGATTGATTACGCTGTGACATCTGGTAAATTCTCTCCACCTAAATGTGTATTTTGAAGAAAGTGTCTTTCTGATCAAACAGTGCCTCCTCAGATTACCGTCGATCTGAATGAGTTTTCTCTGAATGAGCCTGATACTGTCTGACACAGAACGATCAAATTTTTCTCAAACTGCTTGGACAAAGTGGAAAAGCATCGTGCAATTTTACAGCAGCCTCAGTGACAAACAGCACGTTTTATAGGGACTTGCTAACCACACTGAGTCTTTGCTGAGCAGATTCACAAGTGACCAATGCTTGTCAGGCTCCCAGCAGAGTCTTTTTAGCTGAGGTATGGAGATTTCTACTAAAGAAACAACATATATTATAAATATTTTGCATGTTTAATCTTCAGAAACAATTATAAAATGTAACAGCAACATTTATCTGGGCTTCTTAATAGATGGCTAAATAAAGTTGAATAAATTCTGCGAGTCTGGATAGGAAAGTCTGCAGGAAAAAAGTGCTGCCAGTTAAGATAAAAAATCAGTCCACAGTCATCAAGACATTAATGATTACTAAGGCTAAAATCTGAAATAAATGCACAGTCTCTTTTAGGGGTGTCTCTAGCTACTTGAAATATTTATTTTTTATTCACCTGCTTTCACCACAGCCTTTCACGGCACTGGGAAATGCACTAACCTAGCAAAACTTTCAACCAAAGCGGGAGGTCTGTGAACACCGGGGATGGACCTTTCTCGGTAGCTAGATGCAGAGTGTGAAACTCGCCTCATAGCAGGTGACAGTGATTATTAACCTCACCATACTTAGAACTGATAAATAAATATTCTTGCCTTGATTAGCTTTTAATAGAAATAGTTGTTCACACGCAAAAGTAAGAGTGACAAAAGACAGCTAGTAATTATTGCCAAAACAAGAAATGTTTGTGTTTATTTAGGAAGAGAGGAAAACATTCTCATTGATATTTGTATATAATTCTGGCAATTAGACACTATGTCACTAATTATCTACCTTTATAAGATTTTGGAATAATTTTCTAATCTTACCCCCATCCCACATCTTAATTAGCTCCTACTTCCCTGTCATTACCTCCAACTGTAAGAATCAACTTAAGCTAGGATAGCCAAATTTCACACTGCTTCCTCCAGCAGCTTGTCATAAAGACCTGTAATAATGTCACCTTTTACTGTATCTATCAACATTATGCAGATATTAGCCATCAGGTACTAGCCATCCCTCCACACTGCCAAGTATCTTGCCACTAGTTCTAGGCAACATTTATAAAGTACATTTTCTTCTGCTATCACAGCATAATAAAGGGTTATGAGTGCAGACTTTCAAAATGAAAACCTTCAAACATGAAACTTCTTGAAAGACAATCCTAGGTGCTAAAAAATCATGAAATTTGAGATTAACAAACCTTCCACAAATGGTGAGCCAGGATGGTCATAATCTTGCAGTTATAAAGCTTGTTAATTTTCTTGTAGAAAACACACATGCCTCTTCTAAAATGAGGCAGCCAGTAGTGACTGGTGGTGATAAAATACAGAGAGCTTTGAGGGGGTGCCTGCCAAATACTTTTTTCTTCCTATTGACGTATTACTTTGAAATAAATGTTGGTTAAAAAAAAGTCACAGGTTTGAGGAAATGAGTTGCTGGGAGATGCTTAAATTATAATTAAAAAAAAAAAAAAAAAAAGAAGCCTCAGCGGCTGAAGGGCAGGAGGATTGCTTGCCCCCAGAATACCAATTTAGCATTATTATGAGTGAACTGTGAAGGTCACTGGTGCAAGGCAAGGCACTGAGCAAGTGGAGCAGGCAAGTTTTGCCTCCCAGTAATAAGGAAACCCAAATCAGACAGTAAGTGATTATGAAACTGTTTTGTACACTCTAGAATCTGAACACATAATAAACCGAATGTGCAAGAATGGCTTCTGTACTTTCAGTATTAGTTGTATACTCTTAGATATGAATGTGAAAATGAGTCATCATACTTGAACATGTTTCGCCCTCTTAAAGCAATTTATATACATTGATAAAAGATGCCTATTTTTAATAGCAGAAACGCATATAAAATCTTTTTTCTATAGGTGGCAATTCCACCATGTGAGCTGATGGTGCAGGTGGCTGTGCCGGGCCCTCCTGCGGAGCTGTGGCTGCCAGGAGCTTCTCCCTGACTTCTCCGCGCCCTTCCTTGCAGCATCTCCCCGATGCAGCAGCATGGTGACGATGTTTATTCTTAGATGTGTTTAAGCTGTCGTAGCTTCATGCTGTGCGATTTAGTGATACAGTCCTCTTTGCAAAAGTGCTCAACAGTAGCTCAGCTAAGCAATGCCATTTTCCCTCTGTAGTAACTTCAGCAGAATGGAAGTGCCTCAAGTGCAAATGCTGCACGGTGCACAAGTCAAACGGTGATGCTCTTCCTGAAGTTAGCTGTCATTACAAGCTCCTTTTTTAACTTGAAACTTTGTAAGGAGACAGATGGAGGTTGCCTGGGAGGTTCTGTCATGTTTTGGACAATATGTACATGCATACAGAAAGCCAGTTCCCAGTCACACTTAGTTTCCCGTGACTTTGATAGTAGTTCCAGTACTGAACTGCTGTGACCAAGATGAGATCCTGGCACCTAATGTGCATTACGCCAATGTTTGGAAGCCTGCCTTTGATTTCAGTGTGGCTTTTACCATTTTACCCATTTCTTTGACTTGCCCTGATATCCTAGAGAGACTGATGCACAGAATGGGTTACGGCAGACCAGCGGTGAATGCCCTTAGTAAGGCAAGGGAATCCACTCTGCTGTACCAAGGTCCCAAGGTCCCTGACAAACCCCTCAGGAGAAGGTGTGTGAACCACCCTGTGCCTGTGGGGCTCAGGTACACGTGAGAAGTGGGATTTCCATGAGTGTTCATTCAGCACTGACAGCCATGGCCAGACTTTCGAACGAGTTCATCTGCTTGCAACTTTTCTTCTGCAACCAAAAGGAAAGGATCTGACTAAAACCACAATGGGAACTACATGTCGAGGGCTTTACAAAGAATTGCCCACTTAGTGCCTCAGCGAGAGGTGAGCTCATCTGAAAATTCAACTCCAGATGTGGGGCTGAATACTCAAAAATTTAACCCGGATCTCCTTTGAAAATCTGGTTCTGTGTTAGAACATCTGTCGCTGAAATGGTAATCAGACTATTATCCATGTACAATTTTACCATTTACATATTTTAATGACTCTTGACTCTTTCAAGCAACTTCGAGAACATATTTTCTTCAAGTGCAATGGATATGTTTTCAAAGGGTAACCCAGCTCAAATGTTAAAGCTTTCGTCTGTCCAGTGGACACCGCAAACTGACCAGGTTCTCTTACCGGGGGACCCCTCTTCATTCACGGATGGGGATCGTGGACGTGGGAGGGAGCCACGAGGGATGTCTCTGGCTGTGCCGGGCGAGGAAGCCCCTGGGGTCCCGGGCTCCCGGCCAGACGACTCACCTGCCCCATGGGAACCAGGGGCAGGGTTGCTGCCAGAGCCCCCAGGGGCCATCCCTGATTTCTCCAGGCTCCCTCATGAGAAGATGTTGATGCCCACTTGGGCCAGGAAGGAGGCTACCTACGAGGGGGGAGTGGGGGAGGTTAGCCTCACTTACGCGTCAGGTTTTCGTGAATCTCTCCCCGCGTGCGTCATCTGGCAGAATATCAGGCAACACAGAGAATCAACTAGTTCCTGGAAACTCCTCCCTGTACATTTTCTCTGGATGGGGCCTTATACGCTAGGGGCAGGCTGAGCCTTGCGCTGGTAATGAATGAGGGAAGTCATCACATTGCCTTCCTGAGACATTTGCTGCGAACGACAGGCAGGGTTGTCTTTTTTTCTTATGTTCTGCAAAACGCTGACAAATCCGAAGGTGTTGGATTGCTGCATGAGGAGGATTTGCATACACGTTTTTATTTGTATAGTTGACGGTCTCCTTTGTTTGCACAAAACAAAATTTGCATATACAAGTCACTCATTAAATGTACACCTTTACCCAAAACCGGCATGCAAATTGTAGCATAGTAGGGCTTGGGGATGCACAACATAACTTTTACTACTGGCCAGATCAGACATGGGGACATCCAATTCTCAAAGGCCAGCTTGTGCTTGCTGAGCTGATGGTTCAGAAGAGAGTCTTTTTATTTATAAACTGAAAAGAATGTTATACCTGGAAGTAAATGAAATATAAACATTAGGCAGTCTAATGCCATTTTTACAGTCACTTTTAACCACACTTCAGAGGAAATAATACATCTTGCTTCTGCTCAGCTATAAAATAAAAACAAAATGTGAACATATGCCAATTCTATAAGCTTCCTATTACCCTACTTAGTCGCTATATTAACACTTCTATAAGTGTACCATGTCATTTATTTTATGGCTTCTTTCACAGTTTATGCTCAAACCGACACCACAATTCGCATAAATGTTACTTTATCTCGTATGTTCACATACATTTACCTGCATTTGACCCTGACCCGCCAATCAGGTGCACAAATCTCCATCTTAGCACTCATGCGAAGCCCCATTGCCTCCAGTGGTGCGCTGTGCTGAGACATCAACATCTCCAGGTTGAGGGGCAGAGCATATGTGAAAGGTGGCATCCCTTATGGTCGGTCCTGCTGTTGTCTGCTGTTGCTCTGACCTAGCCATGGCATCAGTCCTTGCTCCAGTTTTGGTTTCCTTGGTTCAGATGAAGTCTTAGCCATGGATGCCTCCTGAGCAGTGAGCCCTCCTCAATCCTGTGTTCCTGGAAAACTTCTGTTTTCTCCAGTCAGCAGCTGCGTAACCACCCTGGAAAGGCACAGGGCTGCAGCTCGCATCTGCCACAGCATGGAGCACCCCTTGACTCCAGCTCAGTGCCGTCTTCAAGCACTTGCTGCAACTTCTGCTGCAGCGTTGCCTTACACCTGCTTGCCCAGAGCTTAGCCCCTTCCTGCAGAAGTACTCTGAACAATACCCCAAGAGAGAAGGGGTATTTCAGTATGACCTCTCTCTTCGGCATTTCCTGGTGGCTAAAAGGGCAACGACACCCATTCTGATCTGGCTTCTGTAAATCACATTTGTAGGCACCACAGTTAAGGTGACTGACTTAGACGTTTGGGATTGTGGTAGATGGCAACGTACCTGACATCAGCATTGCGTTACAGCACAAATCTCCTCCATGACTTTAGCCTGAAGCCTTTGTTTACTCCTGTGCACCACAGCATATTTAAAACTGACTTGTGAATGTGCTAGAACTTACTATAAACATGTTTCTCAGAGTGCTTATTCAGCTTTCAATTGAAGAAAAATAAGATAAAAATAACAGTATACTTGTGTGGTACAACAGAGGACAATGAACGATGATAACTGAAACGCAGCTCTGTATAGGGAGTAAAAAAGCAAAAGGCATTTACAGACAGTCTTCAAAATGTATTAATGGTGAGCAGCTCATTAATTTCAAGTTATCCCAGGTCCGAATAGCTTAAAGCTAATATTTGGATTTGTACTGCTTTCTCTGAAGTGGTGTTAGCATTCACTGATATTGCTGTTATTAGCAAACAAACCAACCCTGACAGTAGTGATAGAATCAGTGTATGGCTACTTTAGAAACAAAAGTCTGCCAGGTATTACTGCCTGCAACAATAAGAACTTGTGCCATTTTTCCTTTGAGGGAGGGAGCCCTACCATTCACATTTTGTTTTGGTGTGACACGACCTGCCGCTTTGCGTGCCATTTCCACCTGAGCAGCGTTTACCATGTGGTTTGAATAACGTAACTTGCTCACTTATGCTGACAGTATGTCAGAAAATATTGGAAAAATGGATGCCTTTTGATAGCATTTTATAGAGAGACCTGGCCAACACAGATACAGAGGCTGAAGCAATATTTTGAAGTTAATGAGACAGCACAAGAGAAAAGAGTTACAGTTCAATTGCATTTTACAGGAGGAAACACACAGGTTCCCCAGGGCCCTGCTAATACAAGATTTGCACAAATTATAGCATTTCTATAAACTTCAACCTCTAGTTATTGATGAGGGGTTCAGACTTCAGAAAATAAATCAACATGAAGCTGAAGCCATTAAGAAAGCCATCAGCATGCTACCAGTTTTAAAATAGTGCAGATTAGCATAGAGATTCCGGGCTGAAAACCTGCTGGGGGTAAACACGTGAGGCAGGGCTCACATTTCACTGAAACCTTGAAATTTCAGTACATGTGGATACAGCAGTAGCAGATGCAGTAGAATCAGAGAGTAGAGAATCAGAGAGAAGGACGAGGCATAAAAATGATGTGACCAGCAAAGTGTTAGAGACAAGACTCCATGCTGGCAAACACATTCTGATCAAAATAAAAATATCCATACTTTTTCTGGATGCAAATTTAGAGACAATTAAGATAGAAGGTGAAGCAGCAAAAACTAGGAAACTGCTTTTTGAGGAAAAGAAAGAGCCAAAGGAATGAGTATACCCAAAAGGAGAATGAAAACAGAAAGCGACCGCTTGCAAGGGAAGATAGACCTGATATTGGAGTTGGCTGACAACTTTTCAGTCAACCATTTTTTGGAAAAAAAAAAAAAAAAAAAAAGAAAAGTATTTTTCTAATTATGTTATATATTACCCCATGCACATTTTCCTAGAAAAGTTTATTTTAATAGCACTTCCTTAATTAAAAACATGCTCTGTCTTCTCCCAGCCAAAATGAAACACATTTTTTAGCAGCTAATTATTCCTTTGAGGAGGAGTAAGTAGGAATGGGGAAAGTCCATGAGGAGCGTGGCATGAGAGAAAATACCTTTGCTAAAGTTTTTTCCTACATTATTGATTATTCCTGGTGAAAAAAAAAAAAAAAAAAAGTGAAGGGAAATATTTTCCTCCGTGAAGAAAGCAAAAGCTCTTTTGAAATTTGAAGCTGTTTTAGGATGTAAGGAAAGTTTTTAAGCAAAAACCAATAAATTATTGAAACTCTTCAAAGACAGCATTTATTATGTGTCAGTCATACAGGTGAAGATGGACATGCTTCCAGAGTTACACAATTCCCCTGCTACATACATGTGACTTCGCATATTATGTGCAGAGTGGGTATGAACAACTTTATATCTATTTTTCATAGGTCTAAGTACACAGACTAGAGGAAAAGCAAAGGAGGATCAGATTCAAGACTTATTCACATTGGTTGTTCTCATTTAGGTTAGTGAGGCACTCCTGCTACAAATACCCTATTGCTAAAGACGTGTAATGGCAAAATAATTTCTGTTTGACTGGTGATGGAGAACACTACAATAACTTATTTATCTGCTCTGGACACAAGCAGGAAGCAAAGCATGGCTATCTGAAGCCGTAAATGGTGCTCAGACTTCAGCAAACGGTGCTTCAGTGACTCTTGCTGCTCAACAGCTACACAAATAGCCCAAATGCAAACAGGTTACCTAATCAGCTATCAGTGTACTCAGAGATATCACAGCCTACGAATATATACTTTGATAAAGGAGAGTTCATGGTCCAGATATTCATTCTTACAGAAATGCATTAAATAAAGTTGAAGATGAAGAAATAAACATGTGACCATGCAGCATGTCAGCAAATTGCTGCAAACAAATGTGTCCTTGAATATACAACGATGTGTGGATATGCATTTTTTCCCAAACAGGTCTCTGCCTGTGCTTTAATAGAGGAGCAGCCCAAAGAGGGCAAGAAAGAGATATCTGAAGACACACAAAGGGCATTTTAGACTGGTAAAATGTTTGGGCTGATGTAGAAGCGCAGCAGAAATGATAAGGCCATGTATATTCTGGAGGGAAAACACCCAAACAAATAAAGAAAAGACTCCAGAGGAGTGAATGGAAATTTTACTGGGAGATCTGGTACTGAGAGCCACAGAGCAACTTCTGCTATTGTTCAAAGCTCTGTTTATGACACTTTCTGATAAATTAGTGGCAAGTCTGTCTTTATTAATCTTTTCCTATCTTCAACTCATATTTAAACAGAAATGGAGGCCTATATTATAGTGTTCTTCCAACAAATAAATGATTATACCAGCAGAAATGCGCAGTCTCAGCACCTACTTTTGAATAGCAGAATAGGCATCATGAATTTCCGTTCACCCTTAGATATCAATATTATTCACATCAGATTATTAAAGTGTCTCCTACAGATAAGCAGACTTAGAGTATTAAAAAAAGTAGAAGCTAAATACAAATATAAATAAAGAGAATGCCTGCATACAAGCACTCTTTTCAAAGGCGATCTTTTAAGAAGTGTGGATCTTGGGCATTTTATTGATACTCAAGAAACACAAAGATTATAAGAGAAACAAAAAAGCTATTTATATTGCGTCTGTTAGCACATGCAACACTGCAGCCATAATCAGGATTTGGGCAGTTCTGTGGTTCCTGAATAACATGGCGACTGTAGAGACAGCCTTTACCCAAATGTTGCCTGTCAGAAAATGGCCACTGACAAAGTAATCTCCAGCAGCAGCCTGCAACGGGTGGCTGAAACCGTGTGCCCACTGTCCCAGTTTCCCTTTCTCTGCTCCCTGTGAATATACAGAAATCCACATGACTATCCCTTTCCCAGACTGGTTTATTGGACAACATAAAATAAGCATGAATAATATATTTTTTTTCCTTTCACACACTCAGAAAAAATCCTTTCCTGGTTTACTGTAACTCGTATTTCTTCTCTCTTGAATAGCAGTGAGCTGAAGAGTCCAAGACAGTGTATTTTTTCCCTTGTTTCTGCTTGGCTTTTCTCTGGACCCAGTAAATCCATTTAATCCTTTTCTGGGCTCCAAGGCTTCTTTGGATTTTTTTATCCGGGCTTCTGACTCCAAGACTTTGTGCCTCAGGGCCCGGGCCAAGGGTTTTCCACGTTACCCGACCCTTCCCTTCCTCTTCTTCGCAACCACAGGGCATCGTCCCTTTTGGGGAGTGACGCCAATTTACAGCTTCACACCCAACCCGGCACGAGCTGTAGCGAGGAGAGGGTGTGGGTCAGCCACCTCCAACCTGCAGCCATCCCCAGCACTGTCCGTTTGCCGAAGCTGCCAGCAGCCGCCAGTCAAGGGGCTGAGCATCCCTCGAATGACGTGGCAGCTCTCGCCGCTGGGGCTCAGCCGGCGCGCGGTTGTCCTCCGGGATCTGCTGGGCGCGGGTCTGCCCTCTCGCAAGGAGAGCGGATCAAACGCTCGCTCGCAGCAATTCGGGGCCTAAACGTTGCTTCGGCCAATCTTTCACATGCTGCTGATAGAAAAAGTTATTCCAACTACCTGATTGCAATCATGTGTCTGGGCATGCGTCCGCACTGTGGATGCGGCTTATGGCAGCGTACCACGATCCCCTGAAAAGGCTCAGCAGATAAAAGGCACAGCCGTCGTCCTTCCCAGCTTCCCTGCCTGATTTGGCTGCTGCTTCTGAAGTCCTTGGTGCAAGTGAAGAAAACGTCTTCTGATCCTACTGCTGGCGCTCTTCTGATTTTTCTTTCTTAGGATTCAGACTACTTTTATCTTTTGAAATGAAGAGTTGAATGTTGACTGGAAAATCGAAAGCATTTTATTTAAATTTAATAATTCCCAAATGTTACAATTTTAGAAGTTAGTACCCCGAGGATAAATTAGATGATTGCAAGCTTTGTTGACGTGTATGCGGGCTGATCTAATCAGCCCATGGCATTAGATGAGTTGTAATGGAAAGAAAGAATCAATGTTAAATAGGCTCTACATTAATATACATTATCTTGTCTAAATATTTATTTTTCATAAAGTATTTGCGATACTATTGGGAAATTTTTAGGTACGGAAGATTAAATATACTGGAGGCTAAAGTACCCTGTTAATGCACAAATTAAGGGCTTGATCCTGGAGGACTTAGTATTGCTAGCTTCAGTGGGGACTCTTCCTATGAATAAGAAATGTATGAGAGTAAGCACAGAGTTTTAAAACACCATTATGAGAATACAGGCACCTCCTCTTTCCTGCTCGGTTCCTGTTACACAGTAAAACAATAGCACCATACTTGTACAGAACAATTATTTTAATGCAATTCATTTTTACATGCATCTGTTTTATTTTCTAAACTACACGTGTGTTTCGGATTTGCCCGGTGACTACATATTCATACGAATGCATAGTAACCGGCCAACTGTCCATTCTATTTACATTTTTGATACTGTGCAAAATGCCTTTCAGCTGGTTGATTTTACTAGACAGCATTATTTTGAAAGAGCATTGTTGGATTCTGGCTTGATGCATGGAAATATTCTTGCTACAAATAACCTTTTCGGTGAACTCCACTGCTCCTGCCAAACTGGTGTTAAGGGCAAGCCAGACTCCAGTGCCTGGTACCGAAGGAGATGCACAGGGAATCAGGGTACAGCAACCTTGTCTCACCAGGCATGGGGAGCTCCACCACCATGTCTGGTGTTCGGTAGGGGTTGGTCCATGAGAGGGGAGCAGAGGTGCAGAGCCGTGCTGCATCTGATTGCACGCTCCTGGAAAAGACGGCTTGCGTTATCCTGCTCCAGCTTTTCCCACCCCTGTCCTCAGGGAGGACAAAAAAATCTCTGCAGAGCGGAGACTAGAGCTGTCCTCAGCTGGGATGTAAGTCTGCATTTTATTTGCTTTTGCAATATGTTTCACATTTATGGTATTTCAAGTACAGCTGGTCAAAAATGCCTAAAAATTTTGAATCTGCATTTTTACAACACAGCTCTGGTTATTTTTCCCCATTTGCAGAAAAACAGATTTTTATTTAAAGAACTATATTGGACAGCTTGGTCCAACTCTAAATGCAGCAGTGTCCAGGTGGAGTTGCCATCACGGCAATTTTCTGCTAAGTGGAATATGCGTTTATAAGTAGCTACCTGACAAAGTAATACCGTATATCCCAGATCACAGAAGCTGCTTTTATGCCTGAGTCTATAGGATGCTGGTGTCCCCCTTTGCCCCTTTGCAAGACTCCCTGTCCTAAAATATCTGTGTTTACTCTTGCTAGGAGGTGGCAGTTCAGTAAGGCATTGGTGCAGCAAGGCTCATTTGTGATACGATGGAGCTGTGAGAGTAACAAGTCATGAAGATGGGCATGCCTGAAGTGGGGAAGAAGAGAGACATACATTACGTGATCTTGTTTAGTGATCTCAGATACATAGCGTTTGCAACTACCTTTTCTTATAAGAGAACACTTTGTTCCGTTATTCTAATTTCAAGTCAATGAGACCTTCGTGGTTAGCTTACCTAAGGAAGGAAGAGGCTTTAGGTAACATGCAGCTTCATCCCAAATGAGTCTGTAGTCTTTCAATTGAAAAAACCCACCTTCTTTTTTAGGCAAACTCCTCACTTAAAATCAGTTGGAATATTTCTGGAAAGTAGAAGAAAGATGTAATTTTTGTGTGTTCACACATGAGTAACCTCAGAGTCGATACAAAATAAATGTTGTGTGTTCACACATGAGTAACCTCAGAGTCGATACAAAATAAATGTAGTTTGGCCCAGGCAAGTTCTGAAAGTATCATTAAGGTGATCTTTAAAGCCCAGCTGAACTCAAATCAAGCTCCATACTGACATTAAGACTTTAATTAATGGCTATGGAAAAATAGCTGGGTTTATATGCCAAAATTGGGGTGTCTACCTATGCAAGGGTGGTGTTACAAGACTCTGGGCAGATGATCAGGTCTGGTTAATAATTCTTCACTACCTACACAGGAAGGGGGAGAGGGGAGCATCCGTTAATATTTTCATTGATGGAGGTGTTGCCTATTGTCAAATGACATTTCTTTAGACTTGCTGATAATTACCAGTTTATGTCTAATACCTAGTAGATTGGATAATAATATTATATTTGTGTAACTAATTAAGGTTTAACAAGTGTCCATGATTTTTTTAAAAGTTCTTATATATATTTTACTCATTTACCCTTTTCAGCTGCCAGGGTCATATGCAAAGACATGACTTAAGTAATGAATCATAAGATTCTATTAATCTATTATTCATTCACTTAAGTGGGGCTTTAGTGTAGTGATTTCCTTTGTTATGTTTATGGGAGGGGACCTCTCTTAGGTCTTACTGCAAACAGTCAAAAATATTTGAAGGACTCCCCGTAACAAAATTTCTCAGACATGCCACTAGTTCTTGGCTCTGCTGCTGGGGGGAAGGGAGTGCATGCAATAGCCAAAGTAAGCAATTCATTTCATATCCTCTTCTAAAAGGAGTAAGATTGTGTCAGCCCTTTTTTTGAGGAGCCCTTTTGAAATCCTTCACAATATTACACAGATGTTGTTTCCATACTTAATTCCTGTAAGCAGCAGGGAACTTAAAGAATTAAGAAAAAGGTCTTAATATATTTTCCATATTCTATACCAAATTTTTTTTTCTAAAAACCCTACTCAGAAGCAAATTCTTTCGTAGATATTTGAATATGCAAATCAGATGTTAAATTAAGTAAATTACGTAGATGTACTCTTATGCAAGATATATATGGTACCTGTGATCAGGACAAATCAGCATGTCAGCCAAAGGGCATATGTGGTTGCACATCATTTTAGTATCTTTAACTTTAGCAGTGCTAATCGTGCTTTCTCTTAGTATAAATGTTATTCAGAAAGGCATGTACAGTGAGCCAGTATATTTGAAGCTGAACAGTGATTTAGCCCTTTACCTGTCTGGAAAATCCCGCAGCTCCTCTTGAAACAAAGGTAAAGCGACCTTTATTAACAGCATGCTGTATTTTCTAAGCACAAAGTCACCAGTTAACTACCTCAGCTTTTTGGCACATGCATAAATGAATTGACTTGCCTTTTGGACCTAATTCAAAAAATGACCAAGGTCTGCTTCTGCCATTTTTACGCAAACCAAAGACAGGGGCAACGTGCCATCCACAAGCTTCCAGCTTTGCCCTGGGCTTGGTTTGTGAACTGGTGCTTTAGTGGAAGTGCAGCTACCTCTGAAGACTGAACTCAGCCCCGGTTAAAGTCACTTCTCACCAAGCCTGGATTTGGACCAGGGCAGAATTGCAGGGGAAAAAAAAAAAGAAGTGATCAATCATATTTTCAGCATGAATGTTACTCGCCTGCTTCTGGCGATTCTTTCATGCTAACACAGCCCTGCTGGCAGCTGTTGAGTTGCTCTTTGTAGTTTCACCCCCATAAAAATGTTATCAAGATGGAGTTTTGGCTGCAGTCTCTCACAATACCTCCTTCAGCTCGTACCTCCTGGGATGTGGGAGAATAAAACCCCAAACAAACATTAGAAAACCAGGAAACGCTCAGTTAAGATCTCCCCACAAACCGCAGGGTTAGGGAGAGCGGCAGCGAGGCACTGCACCGCTCACGTTTTCGTTTTCACTCACAGCCTCGGCTCTCCCCGGGCAGGGGTAAAAGACTCGTGTTTCAGTCTTGGATGTTCTGAAAGTAGCTTATCAGCTGCAGGATCCTTCAGAAAAGCCCGTGTGTGCCATCAAGCTGCTGGCTGTGCGGCTGGAGACCAGGAGAGGCAGTTTGCTGTCTCCAGCATGGCCAGGGAGTCAGCAGCAGTTCCTACTTGTGGTAGACCGGCTGCAGAGAGCTGCTCAGAAACCAGGGCTCAGCCAGGACAAAAAGTTAATGTATTTCTTTCCTTTTTTTTTAATTTATTTATTTATTTATTTATTTATTTTTTTTTTTTTTAATTATTATTTTTTATTCCCTCTAATGGGGAAGACACAAATAGAAAAGACCTGAATGGCCTGGTTGGGGTCGGGTTTGTATCCAACACTAGTTAGCTCCACTAAAACAAGCTAAAACCTGAGGGTGTTTTGGGGGGAAAAGTCCCACATCAAGGTCTTGCTCTTTTTGTCCTTGCTTCAAGCTTGTGCACGTTTATAGGAGAAACCATCTTGACCTTTCCTTTCTTTCTGCAGCTTGGCTAAAGTTGGGGTAAAATGCACTGCATGGAATAATGTATATTATGTACCACTAGGAGGTAGCCTGGAAATATCCATAAAAGCGAACTCTGCTGTTTAGTTATCTTGTTGCTATTTTCCTGACACAAGGCAAAGACAAGTCTGTGGCGAGCTTAACAACTGCAAAATAAAATGATGAGGCACTGCGTGCTCTGTTTCTTCTCCAGCTTACTGCCAGGGATAACTAAGGGCTTTATGAACATTTTTAGACGCATCAGCATGATACTGTGGGGAGGGCAATCTTATTTGGTGCCCACGCAGCCAAACTGGGGATCCCAAGGGGCCCCAGGGACTTTACCAGAAGCAAGAACCAAGGCGGTGGTCAGGAAAGCTGGCTCTCAGCCTCCTGGTCAGAGCAGGGCATACCTCCGCTCTCAAGGTTTCTGTAATTTCAGACCCTGCTTCAAAAGCCAGTCCAGCAGCTGGGGCAGGACTGAAGACAGTCACGTCCTGGTATGGTGGGAAAGGCAAATTGGGGAGAAGATAAAATTTCCGTCTTGTGCCGGCTACAGAGGGGTGATGGCAAAATTGTATGAATCTGTGAAAATGTTTGGGTCTAATGCCAGTAATGCTGGAAAAGCTCAGACAGACCATTCTTCAAGCAGAGGCAAATGAACGTGCAGATTAGCAACTGGAAGAAGAACAAGTGCAAAAACGTTCTTCCTGGCAGGCACATCTGCAGTGTAAACACTGACCTCCCACAGGAAGAAAATAAGAACGTGGTATGTTCTTATATCTGTGAAAAGTGGTGTATTCTGGTTCTAAGTAGTGCTTACATTTTTAAGCACTTCACGTATTTCTGCTGTTTCACAGTCGCTGGTACTCAGACCTCTGCTGACGGCTTTTGGGGAAAAACATCAGAGATGCACGTCTCTGGAGTATGATCATGCTCCTACAAGGTGCTTTGCCACCGACTGTGGGAAGAACAGGACTTCGGTGCTGTTTCGTGTTTGGCTTAACTTCATCCATTTAAAAATGAAAGTCATTGTGGCTTTTTGCACTTTGTGAATGGGAAAACATAATCACTTCCTTCCAAAGTTATGGAAGAAAACATATTCTGCCTTTAATACACTGAAAAGAAAAATCCTAGTGTAAGATATTGATTTCTATTGTAATTGTATGAAACTAGAGAAAAAGCATTTAAAACCTTATTTGGATTACACTATCAGCCACAGTATAAAAAGAGAAACTACACAGAAGTCCAGCTGGGTTATTTTGGAGTAAAATCGCAGTAAGTCATATAAGAATCAAGTTTGATGGAGTATAAGTAACTGTTCGCCATCCTTGTTTACTACATTAGCAACACATGAGTCAGACCTGTGCTGATTATTCAACTTCTCATATTGATCAGCCCTTCTTCCTTTAAAATCTCTTGGAAAAAAAGTACTAAAAGCTTAGTTCCAATTCCAATACTGTGATGTGAAACACAGCTGAGAATTTTAAACTGTGGTCAGTGTCACAGATATTCATATCTCTGACTGAAAAGCTAATGATAATTTATTCTGTTTCACAGAGAAGCACTCTATGACCCCCAATTATTTTGGTTTTTGTACCTGTTCTTCCTTTAGGTAATGCATTTCAAAACCAAGAATAATAATACTCCTACATTATCTGAGTGTGTTTCAGCTCTGTGATTTGGTATTACGGCTTTGTGTCTCAGTCAAGTAGCTTATATTCTGACTGTTGTAGAGGAGGAAGAGTGCTTAGGAGTTAGGAGTTGTTACACAGCTACAACAGCGGTCCATTGCCATGGAAGCTCACAAGAACCGCTGACTTAACTGGGGCCAGAAATAGGGTGTGAGTGTGAAATCCAGGAACCTGGGCCACAGGGTACATTGAGTTAGAAATTTCTTCAGGTGGTGGTGTTGCAAAACTGAAGAGCACATCACTGGAAATTAACACTTGGAAATACAGTAACTTGGAGTCAAGGGTTCAAGAATGAATTATTTTCTTCTTATGAATAAAAATATCCACTGACTTATGACAACGAATGAAGTGAATGAAGATTAAATATGATGTTTTGCACCAAAACTGTACTACTAATACACACAAATGGAGGATAAGTCTTTTGTTCAATCACACACTAATCATTAGAATGCAAAATAAAGAAAAAATTCACACAAGCTTTGGTGAAAAAGTTTTAGAAATTATATGTTTAATTACAGATACGCAGAAATTTGTATTGATATTTTGTTATACTTTCTGAAGAAGCAACAACTTCTGTACAAACTGACAATTAACACATTGCAAAGGAATTAGCATAATGACCTCAATTTAAGAAACCAAAGTGGCTATGGAACAGGCGGTGTTACCAGAGAAGATGGATTCTCATTATAACAGACTGTGTGGTCCTTTCAAAGTGGTGAAACATTACTGATGCAATGTGGGATGTAACTTCAGTGCAGCTGGAACTTACTTTTGTGGAGAAAGCCCATGTAAGCCACTAAGAAAGAGACAACCCAATTTATATAGCTTATTGGTTCATAAGTAGAGTCTAAAGTATGTAAAGCTAGGTTTTCATATGTTGGAGACTTTTTTTCTTTCATGTGATTACATTCATGAAAATATTTAGTCTGAAAAATATATACAGGCATATCTAATATTTTAGGAATCTTTTGGATCATCTCACATGATCTTGGCTGTTCGTAGCTGAACTGGAATTGCCAGAAAGCTGTCTGAGCTTGATACGGCTTGGAAAGAAACTGACCCTTTAGTAAAGTCAGCAAGTCAGACATAGATAACTTTTTTCTCTGGTCTATGATTTTTTTATTATTTTTTTTTTGATGAAATATGAATTGAAAAGCCACACAAAAGTTAGAGCTAAAAAGAAAAAGAAGAAATAGACATTCGACTTAACCCCCAACCTTAAAATGCCACAGAACTTAATCAAGTTTGACATTCTCACTGTTAAGCGATTAAAACATTTTTCAGACTAGTGTGCTTGAGATGCGTATACATGTACATAAAGCTAAGCCGTGGCATACGTGTAAAAAAAAGCTTATAGAAAAATTTCTGTTTCTGTTAAACTTTACAACAATTTTATGTGAGGACATACATTTCTGTCTGCTCTACGTTCTGATTTTTTCTAGTATATATACTTACGAGTTATAAAACTACTAGTCTATACTAACAGAAAATCCAGCCTGTTTATGGTAGAATTGCCAGGTGAATGATACGTTTCAGTTCCACTGTAAATCGGTTTGATGGAGCAGTAATTGCTTGCATCAGTTAGGAACCTGGATTTATATATTTTATGGTATATTAAGATGGTGACTGCAGCTGTGCAACTTAAAATGAAATCTTCCATCATATGAAATCTGCCTGGTCTTTTCTGTGCTTACTGTTATCTAAACCTAAACCATCATTGCCGAGGATTTCACGTCATTCAGGTCCCATGTGAGCAACTCTTGGCTCAAATAATTTTCATATTTCATATATTTCATGTATTCATATTTCATATTTTCCATTTACCTTTGAAAGCCCTCAGAACTAGAAGCTACCTGCCTTGTCAGGCAAGGAAAATCAGTGGTAGAGATTCCTTCAGCTATAAGGAACTGAAAGTCGTTCTGCTCGTCTCAGGATTTTTCCAACCAGTTGTGAAAGACTAGAAGCAGATCCTTTGTGCTGCTAATGGTGGACAGCATGCACCACGTTGCCTCCCAGGCGGTGGCTTTTGCTCTGTCAGGGACACAGCACATCACCTTGGCAGTTGGAAACGGGCTTTCTTGCTGCTCTATCCTGAAGCTGTGCTCCAGAGCAAAGGGAGGGATGCTTGGTGCAGCTCTCATAGCTGAATAAACTTGGTCATCGCCTAAGGACGCTGGCTGGGAGGCTGCCCTTGAGCTGACGTCCCTTCTTCTCTGTACCTCTTTCATAACTGTATCAGGCTGACTGGTATCTAAACAGAAATCAGAATACAGCTCAGCCAGTATCTCACACCATTCTGCTTCCCTATTTCCCTCCATTAAAAGCAAGCTCCTTAGCAGGAGAATGCGCTACTTCCCGATTTTGTCTCATCTGACCAAAATTAAAAATTGTGCACTGCTAGTGTACACGGTTGCAAGCATTCAACAACCCAAAATCAATCTAAGCTAGTTTCGATCTTGCAGATCACATACATTTCTCTCTTGAATGGATGAGGATACCTGTTTGGAATGAATTTCTAGTGCCGGCACCTATATTTCCAAATTAAAAATTCATCTCCCATATATATTCTGTAATACTTGCTTAAAATTTGCTGTTTCTACAAACATTCTTGCCAATAAATGCAATAGCTAGAACATGCACAGTAAGCAAACACAAAGAGGGCATTGAAACAGTTGAAGAGAATATGTTTATAAACTGAAATGAATATTCATTGGAAACTTTTTTAACAGTACTCACCAGTTCTATATTGGAATACTGTGTAAAGTTTACACTCCATATAAAGAGTTACACTGTTCCCTTGTGAAATCCGTCTTCTCCACTACCTCCATATTGGATATTTGCATTTTTAGAAATACCATCTGCCAAACCCCACACAGACTGCAAGTGATTTCCTGGTTATATATTTTGGATATTCTGTGGTTAGAAAACTATGGAGCCATATTACATGTCCTATCCTCCAGAACATCTGTGAGACTAAAGCCATATGAATGTAAGAATGATAAAAATGATGGAGAATTTCAGTTTTATTGTATAGGCATGCCTGTAAAATTTTTTCAGTTTTATAAATTTATCTCTGTGTATGTGTTACTTTCTTGTTGTCTGTACAAATAGTTTTAAATATTATTTTCTTGCATTGGATCAAACCAGCTTCAAACCTCTTGTCCCCCGACAACCTGCACTGTCTATTCCCCCCCACCCCCCCACCCCAGGCCTTTTTGGCAGCATCCCGCTAGGAAGGCACCCAAAATGTAGGAGCTGGGCTATTCATTAGCCAAAAATTGGTTTGACTTTCACTTCTTCTGTGTTTTCTTTGCTCTGGATGCAAATAAGAAACAGAAGGCATACGGGTGATTGAAACGGCTTTTGATAGACCTAGTTTACTATGGCAGGTGGTCTTACATGGCATTTAACCACATTCTCTTTAACTAAAACTTTTGCTTTAATGTGAACTGGGTCAGCAGCAGAATGGTGTCTGTGGGGAGCTAGTGGGATATCCATGAGGTTCGGTAAAACCTGAGACTAACTTTTATGCCAAGCCATTTCCTCCCTGAAAAAGAGGGATCTTGGACCTAGTTTCAGTTCTGTCATGGCATTGCCCGGTATTCGTCAAGCATTTTGTGCTTCGACTTTGACATTTATGAGACTTGGATAATATTTATCCAACTCAGAAAATCGCTGGGCTCAGTCATCTCTTATTTCTCAGGCACTTTTTGAGAAACAGTTGTTATGTTGCTATCTCAGTGGATCACATTATTCACTAGTTTGAAGCTGACAAATTGGTAAGACAATTAAAAAAAAGAAAAAATGTATGCGTGCAAAGAACCCCATCCCGCTACATAACTTAGAGCAAAATCACTATAAAAATCAAATGAATATACATCTGCTTAAAGACTGAAGGAGTAATCCAGGGAGAGTACCAAAATGTCTAAATATTAAGCATGGGTTTGGCTCTATCATTTGCTTCTGGGAGCATTTTAGAAAAATGCCATTGAGAGGCAGATCACAGAGACTATACAGAAGGCTGTCGTAATTCATTATAACAAAGGATCTGCACCTACAAACATGAATATTAGTCATTTTACTAATGTGATGAGTCTCTCTGGAATTTATCTTGCTATTACTGGGGCCTTAAGCTATAATTTTGTCATGACTAGTTTGTATGATCAAGCCTCTGACCACAGAATTGTTCATAAAGCCATTGATTGCCATTGTGGTCTCTCTCTGCTTCATTAAAACTTTTCCAGAGAAGTTGCCTTATTCAGGGCTTTTTTGGTATTTCACTATTGTACGTATATGTTGATATGTGTAGGAGAGAGTGAAAGAGATTCAGGGTTTTTCACTTATACATATGTAATGGTTATATATACATTTATGTACTATCTTTCTAACTACCGTATTCTTAACTTCTGTGGGAAAATTGACCCTTTATTATAGAAATAGTTTAACTGTAAAAGGAAAGCTAACGATCTACATAACTGGATTTCTATTAAATGTATTTAGTATTTGAAAGATGTTTAATACAAACTGTATTTATATATTTTATATTCGTGCCTGTGTGTGTGTCTATACATACATTTAAATATATAAACCCAATTGCTTGCAAGGGAGTGCTATAACAAAGAAAGTGAAGCTTAGTTTAGCTAAGAAAGGAAATAACTATATTTTGAAGCATATAATTTCTATTAGTTTTCTACCCTTATCAAATGGTAGTGTGTGAAATATGGCCCTACTGAAGTCCATGGCAAAGCTCTCACCGTCTTCAAAGAGATCTGGATTTCACCGGGTGTATTTTCTCAAAGAAAGCTGCCAGTAACATCTGCCAGCTGGAGATCCAGTTAGATGTGGGTTAAGACAAAAGAAATGCATGTCAGCATTTCATTGTATGACAAAGGATGGAGGCTTTGAAAGTCTGCTGTGGTAGATTAGCACATAAAATGCACTTCTTCCTTTAAAAAACAATAGGGAGAGCACTTGACTGATATTTCTGTTTTGGAGCATCTTTGTAGACATAACCACATAAGGCACAACTGTGAAGTGAGTGTCCCTCACCTGAGCTACCAGGTTTCAGACTGTTCGTGGTCTCATTTTACTTGAAATCTCACCCCTGACACCTCTCGAGATGGTGTGCATGCTTTTCTTTTTTGTACTGTCCCTTTACTTTTCCAGGGTACTGTCCCATTTCCTGCAGCTTGCTACCTGGATCCTCGCTGAGTAAGGAGGTTTGTTGCCCATAGCCTCTTCAAAACCACGCAATGTGCTTGTAGAAAATGAGCATTACCTAGGAGAAGTCTTTCTCCTGGTCACATTAGATCTGCTGTTATTTCACGTATCATCTCCATCGTTATTCATCAAGAAAAAGAAAATAACATATAACCTTAAGTTGGAGAATGCTGGCACTGCAGCAGATGTGCTCTATCTAGAAAGGGCAACCTGTGACACCCAGGTTGGAGGTCGGGATTTTGCAAGATCCCTCCTGTGTGTTCATGGGCAATACTGATGATGCCTTCTGTATATTTTCACTTTAGTCTCTTTAAAATTCTACACATGGATAGGAATAGCTTTAAAATATTATTTTTCTGATTAACAGGCTGCACATGGGTAGGAAAAATTGGAAGGTGTAAAGTCTGTATTCCTATGGGCCATGAATTAAAAATGAAAACCACAGGTGGTTTGGGTTTTCTCCTTCTAAATCAAAACACGATGACTGAGGCTCAGCCAAAACCAAAATATGGCTGCCCATGGCCATTTTTCAATAAAAGTCCCCCAGAGTTGTTATACATTCCACTGAAAATCTTTATTGTTAGTGTGTTAGACACCGTCAGTGTCCTGCCCACACATTTGACTGTTTTAAAACATTTTCTTTTGCTTAATATTCCTAGCATTTTGCAAACACAGTACTTTCTTTTTGAATAGGATGTATCTATCAGATTGCTTTCTGTATTACATTCTGATATTTCTTTAAGAGAGAAATCTTTGTTTTGGCTTCTAATAAACATTATATTATGCTAGGCTAAGAACCCCGAAGTCATGCAGCTAAAGCATTACAAAGATAAGAATTCATTCTTTTATCTTCTCTTTATAATATCAAAAGATGTTTTGCTTAGTTCATTGTGTCAAACATTTAATAAGATTAATCATTTTCTGACCTTGGAAATTCAAACACTTCAGTACGTTGGAAAAATGATCAGGCATAAAAATGGAAAAGATTTACATTGTTTGTAGTGTCCAAGAAGATATAGATCTGTGCAGCAACAAATACCCAAGCTATTTCTTATCATTATGAATAGTAAACTGTAGGCTTTAGAGGGTCAGAAAAAGGTGAGCGTTGACTTATTAAATCATGTTCCAGTGTAAAAAAAAGTAATCAAGAATTAACTAAGTAATAATCCTGCCTAAGCTAGTTAAAAAAAAAAAAAAAAAAATCACTATGGCTGTTGGAACATTTATCTGCAGGAAAAAGGCTTTGCGTGTTTTCCCCTTTCCCTCTTCTTATTTTTTACTTATTTATTTTATTAACATATTATTTAAAAACACCTAGGAACAGAATTATAGAAGGTTTCTGAAGTTTCTTTTTGAAGTTTTTGGAAAATCTGTCAAGGGTCTAAAAATTGCCCAAGAAAGTCAATAGCAACCATATAATAAATGAATGAGGAGCCTGCAATATAGAAACTGGCAGCATTTACAAACTGACTGCCTCTCTTAGGTTTCTGTAGTAATAGAAACTGAGTAACAAAAATATAAGCATCTTATTTCAGAGAAGTGCTAAACATCCCCCTGTGCAATGAAGACAAGATTTGCGAGCGCTTAGACTACTTACCCTTTGACAACGAATGTAGGGCTTTAACGTTAGACACACAGACTTGGGTTTTTTGGTTATAACATTATTTAGCTAAATGCTGTGAGAAAACAGGCATTTTCCTAGTTGCGTATATTAAGTGTAAATTTAGTCTGGAGAATTAAAAATCATTTGGATCCCTGTATCCATTTGAAAGTTTGAGGTTCCCCTAAAGCTTCCCCTACTGATTGCACATCCCTGCTGATTACACTGTCTTTTTTCAGGAATTATAATTACTGGTAAGTCAACCAGTCTAAGAAAACCTTAGGTAAATCACCAATAATACAAAAAGAACTGCATGCCATAATTTCTAAATTTTTCAATGATCTTCTGAGTCTTGGGGATCAGTGGCAGGGCTGCCATGCCATCAATTGCCAAAAAATATTCACGTAACTTTGGCCGAAATTCATTGCTGTGTACAGAGCTAGCTTAAAACCATGAACTGAATATCAGTTTTGCCCCACTGCCTAACAGCAAATTTAAAAAATCAGTATCTGCCATTTTTGTAGGGAGCTTAAGACCTGATCTTTATATGCAGGTGCTGCTTTTGGGCTTCTTACCAGGAGATATTTCATTGAAGAGATGAAGCAATGGAAAGGTTCTAGCTGGTGAAACGGAGGGAAGTATTTTGACTAAACACCACAATTCTCAAAGCAATTTGCTGCCTTGCCAGTGCCAAGGGTTTGCCAGGTGAGGCACTTTGATTGTAAGAATCCATAATATTCAGTCACTGTGTCCTGCATAAATAAGTACAATGAACAGCTAGTTAAGGCATAAGGCATATTAGAGAGCTTTCGAGTAACCAGTGTTTAGGCTGCAGACCGCTATGAGATTTGAGAGGCAAAAACCTCTGTCATTGTTAATTGTTATATCTTCATAGAAATGCATAAAAAGTGCTGGTCTTCTGCAAGTGCTTTGCTTGCACGAAAGCTCTGACCTCAGCCATCAGTGAAGAAGTTTCAAGACTTGTAGATAAAAAAACCCCAACATTTTACCTGTGGCTGAGGCAATGACAATTTTTTTTTATTTTTTTTTTTATTATTTTCAGGGCTTAAAATCAATAAGATCTACCAAACTTGAGCCTTCAAGTCTCCTTTGCTTTTTAAAAATTAAAGGAACTTTCAGCTAGGAAAAAGTAGGCTTAGAAAACTGACTTTCCTTTCTAATAAATAATTAAAAAAAAAGAAGCCAAAAAACCCTGATGTTTTTTAGATTTCATTTTAAACCATAGTAATTTGGAAGGAAATGTGTCTGAAAAAAGAATCAGCAGATTTGGGTGGATTAATGATAACCTTTCCTGTTAGAGTAAGGAGCAGTATTTTCAAAATACTGAGTTGAGTTCTTTTTATTTGTTTCTGGTAATTGAATTTTTAGGTATTAAAACTGACATCAGCTGTTTCTCCCTAGTATGAGGACAAACCCCCCTGTTTTTAAAAAGCTGAAGTTGGAGTTTCAGGAGCTGAGACTTTAGAAACTGTCAACTAATGAGAATTCGTCGAAATCATGGGAAGTGGCAACAATGTATACTTTGATTTAAAAAAATCCTGTCACTTATGAATATAATGAAATTTTCAAGAGGAATGCCTACATTTGAAAGTTCTGTAACTTTTTGTCTAGTGTCTGGTAGAGAATAAGAAAATATTTTTATATACAGGATTTGATTTACTGGGTGTGTTGATAGATGATGTTGTTGCAGGTTTATGTAAGTATATGTAGATTGTATAATTTTGTGTTTTAACTACACTGTATATCTACTAACATATGTATTTTTATGTAGTGAGTAATACTGTAGCATATGTTCATGTTTTAGTACTTTGGAGATCAGCTGAAAAGGAAATGGGATTTTATATTGCCTGGATGTTTACTTTGACCTTTGCATGTACTTCTGCAAATTTGAGGGGAAAAAGTTAAAGTTAGATGGGCAGCAGCAGTTGTGTGAGTGATGAACACTGCATTGGAGTTAGTAACACCGAAGTGTCTTGTTTCCGTATCTTACAGTAATTAGGTTTTAGTTTCCAGTGTAATGGTGTTAAAGGCAATTATCTTCTGTAGTATATGTTGGCATTGGCTGGACTTGGTTAAAACCTGGCATGCACACATTCCTGCACCATCCTTGGCTGCAGAGCAGGCTTGTGGACTTGCTTCTGGGGCAGGACCAGAAGTGGCACCTTCTCAGAAGCCCACCACTGTGAGGACTTCACTCAATGTACCAAGGCTGTCAAAGCTAGATCATATCTTTGTGAAATTTGCCTATTATTTGATATATTTATATAGAAATGCTGACCTGAAAGACTGCAGCTTAAGTAATTCCTCTAATAATTTGCATTTGGTAGTCTGGTGTAAGGCCCAGTAAGAGAAAACTGGTATATGTTCCAATTCGGTGTGCAACTGCTGCAGATAGTGTAATGTGCACTATAAATTAATGCAGAAGTAGTATGTTAGTTATTCAGTGAAAGTCCTAGGACTTTTTCCAGCTTACCTGTCCTGAATAGGAGGCCAATCAATTTTAAATCTTTTTGTCCATCCTAAGGGCACCAGGCAAGAGGCCTGGCTTCCTCCACTTCTCATCAGAAGTCCAAAGTCCAACACCTCCAGCAGCTTGCTATTCCTGGTACCTCAACAGAGGAAACATCACAGGTCAAATGAGGTATGATATCAGTAAACTGCTTTTCCTGGGAATTTTTGGTAGCAGGGGTTAAAGGTAAAGGAAGAACAATGGAATTTGCTTACTGAAAGGCGAATTAGAAAGTTAAAACCGAGGCAACCTATGTCCCTCTTAATAAAACCTCAGTTTTTCCTTGCAGCCAGTGGTGAGTTCCACTGTTGGGACATCTCCATTTTGGAGATGGAGGAAGAACCTGCTTTCTATGCTTTCTCTGGCTGCTGCCAGCTCCCTCCTTTGTCTTATTTCCAGCAACTCAAAGCTCATAGTTATGCTTCTATGCTAGGTGCAGTCAAGGAAAAGTAAATGTTTCCAGGACACATAGAGCATGACAGGGGTGTGCACTAACATTACTGTGCTTCCTTGTTGCTTTTCTAACAATCCATGATATCTTCCGCCTTAGTCCCTTAACTTCGTCATAACTTCCTTTCCTTATAAGCCTCCCCTTTTGATTGTATGCAATGCAATGTGTACTGTACATGTGCACATACTCGTAATGAAATAACGCAGCAAGATCATAGTTAAAATGAGTTAAGTGTTCCTTTAACTTGCCACAGCATTCAGTGTATGATTTGATTGGCATTCAGTTTTACAGTTAATTGAGCTGTACTGGTTTCCATTTGCAAAGCAAATATCTGCTATTGTTATCTAATTCAGGCTTTGCACAAACATTCTAGCACATAAATAATTTTTGATTAATTTTTTGCTTCAGCTTTAACTTTTAATTAATGTCACCACATATTTTACAAGAAAGACAATGGCCTTCAAAAAAACTCCAATAACACCATAATGAAATACTCAGTTATTGATCTCATTCAACAAATTCCTATAATTGTTCAACTCAAATCAGCGTGACTTTTACATCTCTTGTTCTGATCATTAACGACATTGCTAATACCCTCCAGACAGCAAAAGCAATAATTAAAATCACTTTCTTGATTTTCTAGCATGAAGGGAATATACAGGGAAATGTCTTGGATAGCACAATGGAGAAAGCGTTTATCACAAGAAAACAGAAGACTAGCTGTTCCTTCAACGTGCAGATCAATCTGTTTAATCATTTGCTATACAGTGGAAACTGTGATACAGATTAATCAATCACTTGCTGCACATGTTCCTATCTGACATGGATATTCCTATCTGACTTGGATTTCCATAGCTGAGTTCCCTAGAATAACTAAGATTGACAGTACTTGGGGGACTGCTCTCTTCCTGTGGAAATCCTCTTTTCACACACATTGGGAGCTGTGATTTAACAAACACATCAACATTCTTGCTTGTGGCCTTTAATTCGCTGTATTTCTACCACATATTAAGGCAGGATTAAAACTCTTCTTTCCTTTCTATAATTAAAATGAAGCTCTTTGGCTGTTTTTCACTCAGTTTTGTAAGGCTTTCCTGCTTAACACTGTTGTGTTTGACAGGAAAGAAATCGCTGACAAATAACAATGTAACCAGGTCTAGGGTACCAATATTTTCTGGCATAGCTGTAACAGCTTATGCCAGGAGGGCTTAACTGATGTACCTGTGTCTATAAAAGCCCCACCACTGCTGGATTTGTTATAGAAAAGCTGCACTTTTGCTGCTAGTGATTATATTGTTCAGGGTGGGTAGTAAGAAATTGTGTCTGCAAAAATTAAGTTTTACTAACACAAGCAGTGTCTACCTTGTATCATACAGTGATGATATATGAACCTAAATTCTTCTATTCTAGACCTGGCCTTAGGGAAAGAGGAAGCAGATGAGAAGTTAAAAAGTAGTTTTTGTGACACTGTGGAAAAAATAAAGTGAATAGCTATTTGAAGTAATCCTTATTTCACATTTTTCTCCAAATTTAATCTATGACTTAAAACTACTTAACACTATAAGCAGTCCAACTTTTCTTCTTTTGTTGAAGTGCTACTTCTGCTTTATGATCTGGAAGCTGTGCAGATCATTCCCTGCCAAAATACAGAAAACAACAAACTGGGCGGGAAAAAAGCGAATGCAGACTTTATTCTGACGTTATATGCAAAATGGTGCTGTATTATAGGGTTCTGTCCACGAAAACAAATCCAATGTTAGCAGAAATCAAGAGAATTTACGATGTTTGTTAATTCTTTCCTTCTTCAAACCAAAAGGGACTCCCTTTATACATTTCAGTATTGAATGTTGTAAGACAATGGAATGTTTTCATTCCCTGTGCTACAGTGAGGACTGCAATTCAAGCACTATAAACCAAGAGAAACTCACTTGAATAGAGATTGTCTGTATTCCCTAAATATATAAGCCTTTAAAGAGATTTGCCTTCTCAGATGCAGGCTCGTGGTGCTCAGGAGCTCTCGCTGTAGGCCAGGAGCCCCAGGCTCTGCACTGTGTGAAGGTGGGAAGCCTTCTCCCATCTGCTTGCAGGCTGTCCTTGGCTGCTTTTTGAGAGTGTAGTCATCCTCCCCTCACCTTATTCATTGTCAGGCCAAGAGCTTCACAGGCTGCACTAAGCAACTGTGGTGACATATTAGTATTTTTGTTGTGTCATCCATACATCTCTTGTTTTAGCTGCTGTAGGTCCTCCACAGGCAATGCCTAGCTCATGGCAGCTCTCTAGTCTTCACCCGTCCAACTCCAGCCCCATCTCTAACACACAGTCTGGACTCTGGTCTCAGTTTCCAGGGCAACCACAATTTCCTCTGTCATTCCTTAAGATTCATCATCTAGGTGCACACTGCTTCCAGGATCACTTCAGGGAAGGAAGACTGGAGGTCTAGTAAGTCCCCCATGCTGCCTGTGAGAGTGTTGCCATGTACCTGCAACAGGCTGTAGGGAAAGAGGTAGGGAGCTTTCCTCAAAGCGTGTGAGAAGCTTGAGTGCTACGACAGCAATAAGATCATGCAGCTCAGTCTGAGTTTAAGAAGAAGCCCAGAAGCCACAGCACAACTACACAATGTGCTCTCAGGCTTTAATGACTACAGCTAAGCACTAATGGTGACAGGGTCTCTGCCCAGCTATGGATAGCAGTGATTTTGTGTGCATGTGTGGGAGGAACACCAAAAATACCCCCAAAACCAACCCAATGCTGTTAGCTGTCACTGAGTACTTTGGGAGTAAAGGGGAAAAGAGGGGTCGAGTTTTCTTAGGGCAGTACCCTCTCACAGGCAAGGCAACCCTACTTGCCTGTGTAAGAGGAATCTCTCAATACCCCTGAACATAATTCACGGTATATACTTTTGTCACTAAGAAAGCAACATCAGCAATGGGATAAGCACAGGATAGAGTTGACACCAGTGATACCCGTGCAGTGTCAGTATTTGCTAAAACACCAATACTGTCCTCATAATGTACTTGTGAAGAACAAGAGAAGACACAGCTAGCACTAAACCAGCAGTATGACAAACAGTATTGTAAGAGAGAGCATCAAATGCATCACTGAAGCTTTCAGAGGTTTGCGGCATTTTAGACTTCTCTTTCTTTAACTCCTTGTCTTCCCTAACACACACGTTTTGCACTTGGATCTTATTGATCTGGCCTCAAAGCTGGAAAGAAGTGACGCACTCTGCCTTAGAACTGAATTGACAGTGGTAGAGAAATTAACACTTTATCTGCTCACTACCAGAGTGCTCTGGTAAAGCCATTCTCTGGGAAAGTCATTCTGTGGAGGAACGCTACATCATAAACGTCAAAAACATTCTTACTGGAAGATGCAAAACCTTAATTAAGAAGTGTGCTGTCTATCGGGAGATGCTGAACAAGGAACTGAGATTATGACCAGTAAATATCCCTGGCAGGACTAGCTGGATCTAAGAGCTAGTGATCTAGATCCCTAGCAGGATCTAAGAGCTGGTGACCCCCGTTTCTGCCCTCATGCCCACAGGAAGGAAATGGGGGTGCATCATATACGAAGGATTGTCAGTGCACTCTTCTTACGGCCATGACCAAGACCACCCGGGAAGGAGAGCCTATCATCATGTTGTCTTGCACACTGTCCACAGTTTTGATGTGGGGGAGAAAAAACACCAAACTTATTTTTCATGAAGGAGTCATATGGGTTGTTCTCAGCACCACTGAGTTATACAGGGTCCTTCACACAGGAAAAGTAGGGAAAGACAAGAGGGGAAAAAAAAGTAAAGGTTCCTAACTTGAAGCATTAGTGATGTGAGACCCAGTCTTGCACTGGAACACAGCCTCCATACATGAAGTCCGCACTTGTTCCCTCTATAGAAGTAAGCTTTAGCAGATGTATAACTAAGAAACCACAACAACATTCAAAGGTAATACCAAAGCTCATAATAAATTGCTTTGAAACAGAAGTAATCTAGGACACTCTTAACAAACAGGCAAGGTTTGTTCTCCTCTGCAGGATGTGGCAGAAACAGCAGAGCCGCGTGATCTCCCAGCGCTCTTACTAAGTGACAATAACTGCAATTAATAGGCAGGACGCTCTCTGTGTAGGTGACACTGTGCTGTATGGCTGTGGAGAAAGAGGCTCCCACCTTTCGAACAGTTGCTTATAGGAATGGAAAGCAATTAAGCGTCTAACACTGAAGAAGGCTAAATGACAAGATCAAAGTTACCTAGCTTGTTGGTTTTTTCCAAAAGAAAAATATTTTTTATCACTAGTGACCTAGCATCAGGACTTTGAACTGTTTGCTTCTGCGACTAATGACTTTTCCAAGGTGAAAATCTATTAGGAGAAAGATGTGGTAAGCAGGGCAGGAGAGCTCCTCGCTGCAGGGACTGAGGGTTGGTGGAACGGCCCGGGAAGTCAATGGTGCTTCCTGCAGATCAGTAGCTGGGGGTGGCCATGGGGTAGCACTTCTCCCCTGCTACTAGAGGAGTCCTCTCCAAAAGCATCTGCAGTGGTTGAGACAGCTCTGCAGCCCTGGCTGATCTCAGTGTACAACCCACCCTTGAGGGTTACATTCCTAGTCAGCTTCAGAGGTGAATTTGTTTCAAAAGGATTAAGGATCTTAATTAATGGAATTATCCCTTCTAATATGGACGGTCTTGAATCCAGGCTCCCATGAGCCAGAAAGGTCGTTGTGGAAGTGGTCTCTTTGCTCAGCGGTAGATTTTCAATGTAACGTTCATAAACTTTCTCATCCCAGCAACACAACTCTCAGGGTGGTGGCTGCACTCTCCAGGCCACGGGTCTCCGTAGTGCAAAGGAAGCAGGAATCTGTAAGAGTGATCTCCTGGATACTAGCCCAAACAAATGGCTTCTTTTACGACTTCCCAATGAAAATGATTGGTCCAGTAGATGCTAGGTGGAAACTCTAGCAAGGAGACTTAAGGAAGAAAACCCTATTTTTCATATTAGTATCTCTAATCTTATATAGCCGGAGTATCTAGGTCACCAGAAGCTGAGCTTCCATAAAACAAACAAAGCATTAGATATAGGTATATAATTTCAAGAAAAAAATTACTTGTAAGTATGTAAACCATAAGACCGTCCATACTGGCTCAAAGCAAAGGTCAATCTAACCCCCAATCTTGTGGGATGCTGGTGCACATAGAGGCTGGTTTAAGTGGTCATTTCCACACTACGGTTTGCAATTTGGTTGAACTGGTCCCCTCAGCTTTTTTGGATGAGTAGCATTTTCCTTAATAGACCACTTCTCAATTTTTCAAGATTTTGAAAAAACTTCTACAGACTCAGTTCGAGATAGGTCCTTCAATTCATTTCTCCCAGGGTTCAGCTTTGGTTTGGGAGCCTGTGTAACCGCCACTGCGAAGACAAGTTGCAAATAATTCATGTAACATTTCTAAGAGTTTTACTGTCACCAAGAACTTCTCTTTTCTCAGATCTGGGACTCACCCCACTGACTTTCTGACAGACTTCTGCTCCTGAAACATTTGAAAAAGGTTTTATTATTAACTTTTATTCCTTTAATGAGTTCCTTTAATAAGTTGCTCCTCAATAAATTGGCAGGCCTTCCTGAGGTTTAACATTTAACTTGTCAGGATTTATGCACTTCTCCTTTTTTGGGTGTGATTTGTCATTTCTGAAGGGTATCGTTTTTACCTACAGCCACCTTTCCTCTGCTTCCTGAGCTCTCTTCTGAGCCTTCTTGCTGGTGGTAGACTTTGACAGCAGGTGTAACTTCTGAGTGTCTTGTCTGGTGTCGTTAGACATGTCTCCTGATTGCAAACATTCTACTCTTTTTTTGCTCCTCCTTTCACTGACCTTTTATCTACCTCCCTCATTTTATGTAATGTCTAAATATTGGATTTACGGGTGTTTCTCTCCTCCCATGACAGTGTTGAATTTGAATACAGTGCAGTCATCATTACATATATGGGAGTGTAACTTGTCGGCAGTCACACCTTCAACATCATCCTGTGCACTGCTTGAGGCATAAATTAAGAAAGGCTGCTCCTGTAATGAGATATCTCATAAGTATCTCTAAAAAGCAGCAACATGGGGTGTCTAAGAGTTGCATGGACAATGGTTATCTGCCTTCATTCGCTCCTTCACAAAACAGCGTCCACGATTTGGCTGCTACCTGGGATGGATGACTGGCCCTCCTGCCGGACACGGTGGCATCTCTGAAGGTGGCTTCTCCTGACCTTCCTACGCCCGTGTGCAGCTTTGGGTCTGGGCGAGCGGGGGTCGCCTCACTGCTTTGTGTAAGTTAAACACCTGGGGAGCCTGGCACGGGGGGAGTTTGCATCTCCTGCGCATGGAGGGCTCACCCCTGCCTGCAGTGACTATCCATCAGGGACAAGGCAGGGTGGCTTGGGCCGAAGCTGTGCCGTTTCCCATTCCTTCAGCACTGGCGAGCAGCATCTTCACCAGGCAACCACTGCCCCTCACTTGAAATCCTTCTTATTTTATGTGTCATGCAGAAAACTGAAAAACAGCCAAATGTGGGTTTTTTCTATAAAATGGTGGTGATAAAAAAGTGTTCCAGGTTGGGATTTCGTATGCCAAGTTTCAGTGCGGAGTGAGTTTTTATGGCTGAGTTATAAAGCCCCTAAAATATGGTTTTATAATGGAAATGCTGACACAACCTTTATACACACCCGGCCATAATTCTAGATGATGTAAAATACCTGATATAGAAAGCCAAGATAAGTGGATTTTTGCTATAAAGAGCAAGTAGAAGATGAAAAGTACACCTTTTAGCTAAGTATTTTCATTCTTTGTTTTAATTTTGACCAAAGAACAAACTATATATCTAGAAGGGCAGGTTTTTAAAGTCATACTTCATGTTTGCATAAGACTAAATTATGTTTTTAATCTTTCTAGCAACCTAAAGTAATTCTTCCAGAAAGATCACTGTTTCCCAAGGCAAAAGTCAGGCTTACGCCTGCTACTGATAAATAGGCATTTTCAAAGGAATTTTATTAAAAAACTGGAGAATATCACAGCAAACATAAAGTAACATTTTCAAATAATAGATACAGTGCTGAGAGGAAAGTGTGTTAGAAGTAACAGACTGGATATAATTGAAACTGACCTCATAAAATCTACAATGTATTTTTGTGATGCTGCTTTCCCAGGTCATTTCAGGATAACTGAGTATCCGGGAAGTAATGATACTCATCACCAAAACAACCTCGGAATTTAATTCAGCTATAGATCCAAAACTCTGGATATGTAATTAAAGATTACGTGCAATATCAGAATCCCTTCGATTTGAAAATCAGCCTAATACCAACAGAAAAGATTAGAACAGGTTACTCCTGTGATTTTCTGCACTTCACACTTATTTCAAACTAGATTTTTTCTAAAAACTCAGTTTCATTTTAATATTTTAGTTTCTTTTCTTCTGTATGTGTTCCTTTGTTTTTATTCAGAAGGGTAGGAAAGGGGAAAGGGAAATTTCTAGACTTTTGGTAATTTGTGATGTGAGAGTTAAAATTTCAGACCCTGGATTGCACTGGACTTCTGCATATACCATAGTCTCAGTTTTCAGGCTGTTCAAGAGAATATTGAGCTTTTTTTTTTTTTTTTTTTTTTTTTTCCCTAAAAATGATACGTTTTAAAAATATAAATATTTTAATCGTAACCTATACATTGATTTAATTGGTCAGATTTGTGCCTCAGTGACCTTTTCAAGGCTCCAGCTTTTCATCTCTATTTGAGAGAAGAATCAGTTGTGAGTTATTGACTGTCCTTATCTTCCTGACACCACGGTTTCTGTCATCAGCTGGGTGGAAGTGCGTATCCTCTGCATAATAGAAGAAGCTGGGCTGCTGATCAAGCCTTCAGCTTCCACTTGCTGGGAGGTTTGCAGAACATTTTGGGCTATGCCTCCGAGCACCTCTGCTGAAATAAAAGGGGGACTTCAAACTTGAAGCAGCTGAGCTTTTGTTTGCCTTGCCCTGAGCAGGCCCTCCCCAGCTGCAGTGATAAAGGTGTCTATAAAACCTAGACAGACTTTAGAGAGGAAGAGATGGAGGCACAGAGATGTTGTGCCACTCGCCCCAGACTGTGCAGGAAATATGCGGTGGGGCCAAGAATAGGACTGAGGTGCTCGGCTTCTATATCTCAACCACAAGACCATTTCTTTCTTCCTCACAATTAATGTAATGAATAATGTCACGGCTATAGGGGCTAGCGAAGAAAGTGTTGCACTACGCTAAACAGCTGCTCTGTTGCAGACTGGAGATCAAATATTTCTCCACAAATGTTCAGCAAATCTCTGAAAATTGAATTGAGGGCTGCATATGTTGATTACAACCATGATTCTTTTCTTAAAGATACATAAAAGAAAATGTTTATTCAAATTAAAACAAAATATTTTCTTCTTTACATGAAGTTCCATTTCTTCGTTTTCGAAGCAAACAGATGCTAATATAGAAAGAAATATTTTTTTCTTGGTTTCAGTATACATTTTCAAATGTGTCGTGGTTTAACGCCGAAATCAGGACAAAATGTTACTTTACTGTCTCTTTGATTTTGGGTTAGTCACAAAACATCTTCACAAGAAACAAAGGTTCCTATATAGCAGGGTGCCACAGCCATCGCAGAGCCCATGCCTAGGGCTGCGGGGAGCAGATGCACAGCCAGCTGTGGTCCCTCCCAAAACCGCTCGACAGACAGGCAGGCAGCACAGCCCACCAACATTTTCACGTCCACAGCCTCCTCTAGAAATCACGCCTGTCACCTAGAAAAGGGCAGCACAGAGGCAAAAAAACCTCACAGTACCCCAAAGTTAACAGAACAAGGATGGGCACGCTGAGAAACAGCGACAGCAGACAAAAACCTGGAAGCACACAAGATGTCTGCTGACAGTGCTGGCATACTAGTGAGTCTTGAAAATTTTAGCAAAAAGGTGGCAGACACAAATTATGGGAAAGGTGAAGGATTTGAGGCACCATCAGCACTCCCTGGCTGCCGTGCTGCCTGCCTGCCCTCTTATGGGAGTGGGGAGACCGAGACTGGGGCAAGTTGGAGTTTGTGAGTATGGCTGAAACCTGCAAGGGGCATCAGAGGTGAAATTACTTTGAAGCAGTGCAAGTTGGGGTGAAACCCAAAAGCCGATGAATTGCTTTTGGGCGGTTCTGCATGAAATTCTGTGCGAGGTCACTAAAACTGACTATACGTTTTTATTCTGCTGAAGGCAGAGCGAGCTGGCAGGTTGCTGCTCCTGAAACATCCAGGTGTGAAGTGAGAGCTGCTGTCAAAGTGTTTACACAGAGCACCTACAATAAGGAGTAGTTATGAAAAGCAGCAGAAAATCCTTTGTAGGCTGCACTCTCTATGAAGAAAGTAAGAACCCAGGTTCATTTGAAAACTGAAGCATTTGCTTATACTTTGAGATTCTAAAAAAATGTACAGTTGGCTGACACTACATATGCAGGGAAGTGTTATCCAAAAAAGTTACAGAAAAAGATGAATCTATTAAAAGAGAAAAGCTCTGGGTTATGTGATAATGGTGCAGGTTTTGCAGAAGACAGACTATAGATATTCCTGACAAAACGATATTATTTTTCTGCCAATGAACAGAAATGTTGAACCAACGGACCAGAGAATTATAGTTACCTGTTAAATACAGCTCCGCGCTTTGCTCCAGTGAGGCTGTGCGCTCCACTGAAGCTAGCAGTGATGAACATGCTGTTGCACTGGCAAGATAATCAAACCGTGTAACTCTGCAGTTTACAAGAGAAACTTGCCTCTATCGCTCACAGAAGCTAAGGAGAAAGGGTTTTACTAAAACTATTGCCTTCTGTTCTGGATCATATGTAGTAGTTCAGTTTATTCTGGGGTAGATAGAGGCCCCATCTAAAGTGGCAGAGGTACATGTCACATTGAGCAGGGATAATGGTGGAAAGCAAAACTTTCCCTTTTCTATCTTCATATTTCCTCACTTTCCATGGCACGATACAATGTATTGCAGGTGATGGAATCAACTTCAGAAAGACTTGAAATCTGTTGGTGCCTATCCCTGAAATACAAGAAGCTGCTTTAGCTTTAAATAAAATAATAATGTTTATTAATTTTATTGATGTTTCTGTTTCTAAAAATTAGAAAAGCAACTCTGACAATGTCAAAAATTGTGCAAAAGCCTCTTCTACTTTTGCAGATATGAAAAACATTATATGAAAGTCCTCCTAGAAACAGCATGGAAACCTTTCAAAATCTTGAGTTGTCTTAGATTAAGGAGAGTTACTTGAGACAAACAGCTACATATAGCCTTCATGTGGACTGCACAGCTGTAGTACCTAAATATTTAATCATCTTTAATGTGCTTAATGTGTCTAATTATTAAAGTTAATTTACTTTAAGAACAGAGGCTCTTTGTCAGTCCAGAAGCTTTGATTTTGATTCTGAATGAATTGTGGTGAGAGTAGCCAAGGATGAAAACCTGTATAGACTTCTTCAGTTATTACACCATTTTTTAGTCAGAAGAGAAGCAGATTTAGGGACATTAAATGGCTACAAACAGTGCAATCAATCTCTGGCCAAAAGTATTTCAGCCTCTTGGTGACCATATTATTGCCATATTTTCTTTCTTCATTACACAAAACCACAAGGGACTTGTATGTGTTGTTCTCTTTCGGTTAACTTATCCTTAAAACCATTAAAAACATACATATATTTTTATAGAAAAAAACAAACCAAAGATTTTGTTCAGTAATGGGATAAAATGAGAATTTTACAGTCTTTGTTGCTGTGCAAAACACAGCTAGGATGTGGGGCAGATTCTTGGATGCCGATAAGGGTATTCCAGGACTGCGGTAGAAGTGAAGTGTTCAGTAGCTCCCGGGAACAGACTTGATCCTGAAGTCACTATTTATGCATCGCTCTTATTCCAATCTGTGGGAGTTTTGCATGAGTTAAGTGTCAGTCACTTTGACATTTAGCCCAGCTGGTTGAATGATATACCATGACTATATGGTGCACTTTAATCTGAATTTTCTTCTCCATACAGTATTCCATCTCTCGCTTTGCTACCTGTCCTCTAGCTAGTTTATGAACGCTAAAGGCATCATTTAGCATGTCTGGTTTAGAAAGCAGCCTTACAAGGAGTTTGCTTGTAAAGGAACAATTGATAGGTGGGTGAGAGCAGAGGTGGAGGGGAAGTCAGCTGGAAAAGGAGGCAGGAATTTCTGAACACAGCTTTACCACTAAAGCACATGCGAGTACACCCTGCCTTTGCATGATTCAGCTCCCTGACTAAAAATAAGGAACAAGGCAGCAGGGTTTACCTTTGCGTCAGACTCAGAGGAGCATGCAGGTTCAACTGTAATACCCAGAACAAACTACATTAGTAGTAGGAACTATAAGCTGAAGGAAGTGTTTGCTGTGGAATGTTACTTGACAAACCCATACCATTTTCTTTTTCTGAAGTGAACATAGCAGCTTGCAATACACAAGTGTATTTACTATAAAATTTATAATTTGTGTCATTACTTATTCCTTTGGTTTTTTTGTTTGGTTGGTTTTTTTCCTCCTGGCAGGTTATATGAGTTTCTTAGTTGCTTTGATCTTGTTTTATTTGGACTCCACGGATCCTGTGGTATTGCAACTCATTGATGGGTTGAATGTAACCCATGTGATGAAATACCTCAAAGAAAACCTAATAATGCTTAGTGTAAAATTAATGTTCAGCAAATCCTACCTTCTGTTTGCTTAAAACTTTCTCCACCTGAACATTCACCCACAGCAATAAACACTGAGAATTAACTAAAAAGATCTCAATTTTTCTTTCCCAGAAAATAGATTCAGGTTCTTTCCCCTACCCCTGATTATCGATCAAAATCTCTTGCTTTCAACTTCTTGCACTGGTTTCCCCTCTTACTCTACATTTCCACTAACATGTCTTTCTTGTCTCTGTTCTATACCTATTTTCTTCAGCTTCAGCTTAATGTAGCATTTAAGAATACGCTTATCTTGAAGCACACAAGCAGTCCTATTTCTCTGTAGTGGGATTACTTATGTGCCCAAGCACTTTGTTTAGCCAGATATTTTCTTCCACAATACTATTCTATTTAAGAATTTATCTGAAATGAAAAGGTGTGGTAATTTTCATCCAAATTACATCATCATCGTATTTTCTGCATTGGAGAGGTGGGATTGGCATGGGGCAAGCTTGGCATGCACTAAAATTTTGAGTGTCAAAACTTTGCCATTTTTTTTTTTTAGTTTTAGTCTGTTCATTACTGCTGTTACATTTCTTTCCAGGAAATGCATGCATAAAAATGCTTTAAAATGCTTTAAAAAACCCAGAAAATTGTACTTCCAGAAATGAACTTTCAGGTGACCCAGAAGATTATTCGGGAGCCTAGTATGGTCACCTATAGTCATTTTCTACATCATCTGTGTCTGACGTGTTTATGTAGAGCTGGCAGATGTGACGAAAGACCTATAGGTGACCCATTCAATAAAGCATTTTGCTGGGCATTTAAAATAGCAATAAACAGATGTGCTTAGGCATTTGCATTCCACCCCAGATCTGTGTTTTAGCTCTCTGGAACGTTTTTGTAATGGAGATAATGTTCGATTGCAGGAAATATTTAGCATTCTTAATTATTAGGATCAGAAAATATTAGCAACCCCTAGCAAAATTATGAAGACAGTCACAAAACCCAAGGCAAAAATAAATATAATGTTGTTGTAAATTTGTTTAAATATGCCTGAATTGTTCTTTGGGCACAAATTCATGATTTTTCACTCCAAATCAGTGAGTGAAATTTTTAAGTTACTCTTTTTGTAAATCACAGCTTGACCACCAGGTTTTTCTTAGGGTACTGAAACACTTTGCTAGCATGTGCTCAAGGGTATCTAAAAAGTGAAAATCTAACCTCCTTAGTGTGTTCATCACCTTGTATTTGTATGTGATTTAGTACGGGCTTAAAAGACCTATAACCTTCTTGTTTTGTAGGAGTTATGCATCATATGAAGGCTGTCTTGGGACTCTAAATCAATCTACTCTTCAGCAGTCTCCAGTGCATTTTAGTGTTCAAGCTGAACGTGTCTTCTGCAGAGCAGCACTGACAAATACATGAATTTATACTCTAGGATCAGATGTCATGGCAAAAATATTGGTGTGCATGCCCTGGCAGTCAGTATAGCAAATCTAAAAAAATCTTTATTTTTTCCTAAAACAGAGAACATTCTGCTCTTCTATTTGATTCCAGTGCCTTACTTTTTTACTACAGTAAAGTAGCATATGACTAGCAAGTAAGAAAGAAAAAACAATGTGACCTTCCATTCCTAAAGCAATTTCTTAGTAAAATGAGATACTTCAAACAGACCTCTTCTTTGAAAACAAGAAAGCTTCTTGAAAACAAGGCTATCAGAAGCTCTGCACTAGCCCACCACAAAAATTAATATATCAGAATTCAGAAGGTAAAGGAGAAATCACATTATTTTACTACTTATACGTATCTATACACATATATATACATACACATATATACAAATATAAGTGCCATATAAGAACATATTTTCTTCTTGCAGTCACATACACAGCACATATACCTTATTAGATGACTACCGTTTGAGAAGCACTGGGAAGGAGACCTATATTCAGAAAGTGCAGCAGAACTCAAGGCTGACCTGTTCAACAAACTTCCTTTTCAGACACCTTTTGGGGAGCTATATCTGTTATTATTCCCGTATTAAAAAGGATGGAATATTGTGATCAACTGGGATACTATTATTGATTAAACAAGTCCTCAGAGGCTACATGAAGTGAGAAATAAAAGTGACTGGTGCGGTAAATTACCTGTATCAAACATCCTTTTTTTCCACCTTTCCTTTCCATTTATTTTCCCAGCAGTCTTATAAAACATTGTACCATTGTCAGTATAAAACTTGTTTTACAAATATTTCATCACCAAAAAGATAAGTCATAAAAAGTTTAACACTTGTGTTTTAAAATAGCTATATGGTAGAGAACTAAATTGCCTAGCTAATATCTGCTGCTTCAGAAAAGACCTCCTGGTGTGCCTTGCTGTGTCCTGTTTCATGCACCCAAGCAGGACAATAATTTGTCAGGTGGAAAAGAAAGTGCCACCCAGAATATTTAGCTGTACCAGCTGTTCAGGCCTCTTCAGAGGAGAACTCCTGCTGATACATGGCAATTATATTTTAAACAAAGATATTCTGCAGACCACAGATTCCTGTAAATCTCCATTATAATTCACACAAACAAAATAGAGATGGAGGGTTATACAGATGGCTAGGTACTGCAGCAACTTTCTTCAGCATATAAATGGTCTCATACAGTTTGAGAAGGCCAATTAGGAGAAGAAGTCTCAATTTAAGACACAGTTTTTCTCCACTACCACTTAAACTCTATTAAATATAAATACTTCATTCTCATTAGTGGCTGAAGGAAGGTTTTATTTTCCAATAAAACAACTCAGAAGTCATGAAATCTCAAAATTATGCAGTGTTCTTATCTCTAGTAGACATTGCAAAGTGGTTTTTTTTTTCAGAAAACAATCCTTGAAAGAACTCTGAGCCGTAAGTGGAGGAATGCATTTAATACTCTTGTATTCATCACACACGTGGTGCTCAGTTCTTGTTTACAGTATAATAATCAGTGCTCTGCAACCCAGTGAGGAAATTTGGCTGTGACTCAGTTCCCCCAATCAATGCTGTCAGATGACTGATGACCCAACTAATTAAACAACTAGCCAAAGTTTATAATTCTTGGGCACTGGGCAATCCTGTCCCACCCAGAAGGCTATCCTGTCCCGCTCAATACAAGGAAGGTAAGCAGATAGGATTAGCAAAATATGCAGCACTGAAGTAGAGGAGTATCTTTGGTTCCTGGTTGGGCTTCTGCATTTGTTTTGCTGCAAAGATCCTGTTAAGATGGAGAGAGTGCAAAGGTACGAATCTTTTCCCTCCCTCTGCCACCAGACACTGCGGCTTATTTAACAAGGAGCTGCCATCCTGCTTTAGAAGAGCTTACTGCTGTGGGTTGCAGGCCACCTACATCCCAAAAGGATGACTAGTAGGTGGTGAGATCTTGTTCCAGAGCGATGCCCCTGGGAAGGCTGGGATTTCTGGCAAACCCCTCTCATTGCTGGTCAGTTATGGGCAGCTGCACAAGGAGCATGATGTCTTTAGGTTAATCCCTGGTCATGCTGTGGGCCACCTTGATTCCTTTCCTAATGAAGCTCAACTTCTGGAAAGTCTAACCCAAACTAGTTCAAGAGATATGCATGTCACAGCACCTCATTTGCCCCACAAATAGGAGCTAAAGAGAAGTTTATGAGTTTATGGACATATGGTGAGCTTCCTTCACTTCTACAGATGAGGAATTTAATGCTCGTGTACACATGTGTGTTTCACCCCCCCAACTACACAGACTTCTGGAGGCACTGTAGGTGTAAGGCTGCCTGGCTGCATGGCCCTGTCCGTCCATCGTGGCGATGGTGAACCACTTAGTAGTGGGTAGTATCCACAGAACCGGAACAGCTCCCCTTGACCATGGTAGGTTTCAGCTGTTCCTACCAAAAAGTGCATTTCCAATCAAATAGGAAGACTTGCAAGTCTGTTAGCAGGTTAAAGACAAGCATGTGATCCTGGAGAGCCTTACTGAGTATGTCAGTGCTGGACACCCCAGAGCTGGGCAGGGCTGTGTCACACAAAGGGAGGGAGCTGAAGAGCCACCCCTGGGCTGAGCATCCCTGGTTTTGCAAAGCCTGGCATCCGCAGCTGCTTGGAGAACGATCTGGTCGCAGAGGTGCTGCATCCAAGCTAAACTACTTCAGGTGCAAAAAGCCATTCTCTTTGCAGAGGAAGGCTTCCTAACACTGAAGCACGTTACCGTGATCAAGCACACTGCAAATGCGTAAAGTGTTTCTCTGCCACTACCTCCACTTCTCCCTGACCCATGCCAGGCACCTCAGAAGAGCTGTCAGAGGGCCAGTGTGCCACAAGCATTTCTCTTTCTCGGTGCTCCTCTTCACAGCTTCTCTCCTAGGAGATGGACCAGGAGGGGCTATCAGAATTAACACTACCCTTCTCGCCACTATGGCTCAAAAAAGTAAATGATTTTTTTATTGAAGGCTTATTCTTTCTTTGTTTTAAACAGATATGATGGGCCTACTCCCAGATGAACAGCAAGAAAGTATAATTTACATCCTCAGAAGAAGAAGAAAGCTGATACTAAACCAATTTAGATTCTTTAGGGATTTATTCTGATCTCTCTTCCCTAAATTTATGAGGTTTCTGCCTTTTCCTTCCATAGCTACTGCAAAGTTCCCCCTTGCAGGGTAATCAGTTACATACCCAAGTTATTCAGAATGCAATGTCCTTCTGTAAGTATTTATACTTGAAATTTACATCAACATGATGAAATATAAATCTGTTGAAAGTGCCACCGTAACTGAGACATGAAAGTTTAAAACCTTAAAATACTGTCATGAAGATTTTTAAGCCTAATTTTTTATTTTAAGTATCTTGGCCTTTGTGTCCCCACTTAGGCACATCATGTAAGAGCCTGGTTTTCAGAGGACATGTTATTAGAAATATTGTTTATTTATTTTTTTTTAACTTTCAAAAAATGGTCATAAAAGATTACTAGCTGGATTAGACAGCATGGGTAGGACTTCTTAAGGCATGTCTATTCCATGAAATAAGGCATGGGGCCAAGCTCTACAGATAACTGGTGAAGTGGTGGGAACACTTTATGAAACAGACTTCCCATCATCTTGAAGTGGAAGAGGAAATCTTTTCAAATCATGGGAAACAAGCTCCTAGCTCCATTCAGGTTTAACATATATGAGCTAGGAATCCATCTGATATGCCTGATACAGCATAGGGAAATTATTTTCTGCTCTTGCTCTGTTCTAAGTTTCTTTGCTATCAATACAAACAACTGAATGATGCTCTCCAGGAAAAAAAAAATAATCAAGACTAGCATAGAGGTAAATTATGGAGAAGCAGATATGACCATTTTACGGTATTTTAATTTTTTTTAAAACTTCCTTGTCAAAATATGTGACAAGGTGTGTAAAACATATTACAAGAAAATTGAGAAAAGAGCAATGGTTTAATTTCTAATCATGTAACAACTTTCTCATGTGCTTATCATGCTTCTCATGTCAACTACACAGAATGATTCTGCTCTTTCTTTCTTTTAGTCATATTTGTGTCAGCTCCAGATGACAGCATTGCATCCTTCATGGTAAACCACAAATAGCTCTTTATTCTTCACTGCAAAAATTTAATCATTATTAACAACACTGGCATTCATGTGAATGTAATAGGTATTTTTCACAAGAATTCTACCATAATTTTGCAAATTAACTTAGTATAGAACAACTATGGTGACAGCTTTGAAAGGGTAGATATTAAAGGTTACTTCTATTGTCTTAGATGATGTGCTGAGCCCTAAATGAAAAAAATAAGGACTTAATCATACACAAGCAGAATTTGTGCCAAAATAAATGGATCTCCCTTCAATTGTAAGCAGAATCAAATTCCTTGTTATAATGAATCAAAAACTTTGCTTAGCAATAAGCAGGTTTGTTTCAAGAAATGCTTGACAAGATGATAGAATCACAAAAATAAGTTCATGGACTATCTCAGAATAATGTAGAACTAAGTACAGAATGAGAGATTGTCTTATTTTGGTGTGCTTGGTATGGCGCACTTCTGTGGTTTAACATAGTACCAAGACTTGCATAAGTCCTAACCAACATGGACATAAACATATTACAGGAATTTCTTCTAGCACCCTTTCTGTAGACTGGTGACACATCCCACCATCTGCTTGAAGCTCACCTGTCTGCTGAAGGAAGCAGTCAGTTGGGGGAAACGCTGCCTAAATGTGGGTTTATGGGACAGTGAAGTGGTGAAACCTCATAGATAGGGAAAGCCAGGACTAGGCTGCCTGCTGACAGCCACTGTAGGCAAGATTCACTGTACAAGCAAAAAATTGTTAGCGTTGAATAACAACCAGCCTGACCTTCTTCAGGATCTCATGGGTGGAAATGTAGAGGTTTAGTTCAAGCATTCAGTAGGGGTAGTTGCAAATCCTGCTTTTTAATTCCAGACTTCTTGGGAACAGTGCTAGGGATGAGCTATGGGGGATACCACTCATTACTAGTGATCTAACCGGTACCAAGAGACAAAGAATCCCCCAGTGCCAATTTGTCCTAACTTCAGAGGTCAGCACGAACAACTCCATAAGTCAAGCAGTATGACATTCTTCTGTGACAAACCAAAGGACAGTATGTGTTATCATATGAGCAGGAACTTCAAACTGTGGCAACTTCTGCTCTCCATATTTGATTTTTCAAATGCTGCAGACATGGTCCATAGAAAGTATGCATGCCACAGAGCAGAACTTCCATAGCTTCTGCTTCCATCAACCATCCACACAAAGCAATCACCAACAACTATCACCAATTTTTATGCTGTATTTTGAGATATCATTGCTCCCATTACCTGTGGCCATAATGTGTCTAAATCTCTTTTGTAAAAAAAAAAAAAGCCAGGAGTTCTATCTTAGGCATCCCAATACTTCTTTAAAAATGTATGTGCGGTCAATGAACAGGACCAGCGGCCACGAGAAAAGAATAGATGCGTACCCTGCCCTGGCCCATTACCCTCTTATTCATTTCAACCCACTGCTTGATTTGTGGCTTTTTCTCCTTGCTTAGCTATTTATTTTATGGCAGCTCATTGCAATTCTTGTTGTTGCTTCCTCCTCATTTTTCCATTTTACCCGATGTAGCTTGGCATGTTTGGTAAGTGTAAGTGGGCCCAACTCTGTCTTGGCATCTGCAAGCACAACTCCACTGACATCAGAGTCAGGGCCACTAATAACAGGATGGACTTGGCACCATGGATGCATTGCATGTCTCAACGCAAACCGATGACTTTGTTATCTCCTTTATTAGTTTCACACACAACTGCTGCCTCTAAGGCCAACCGTAAAATTGTGCTTAGTTCTTATAAAAATGAAAACATCCTGTAGTTTGTTCCACGTGGCTCCACTGCCAGCCTAGCTTCAGATTTCTACTCCTCCTGGTGGTGTCTGCCTCCCTTGGGTCCCATCCTCCACAGTCTCACTAGGGGGACTTGGGAAGGTGAGGCATTTCTACCTGTGCTGTGTTATTTATCTGCACCCTCACAGCAAAACAGCACTCTGAACTCTTCTTCCTCCCACTCTCCCCACCAATTTCTCCCCTTCTCCCCCCAGTCTTAGGAATCAGCAGAAGTAGAAAGTCTAGGTATTCCTGGGGTTGTGGTGTTTGGTTTTGGGGGTTTTGTTTTGGTTTGGTTTTCACATAACGTATTACATTCTCTGGTAAAAGTAAACTGTTCTTCTAACTGCAAAGAAGCCCAGTATGATTTTCTATTCATTTTGAATTCAAAAGAAAAATGAAACAAAATACTACAAGAAATTGCTGCCATCGCCTAGAAAGGATAAACATTTCAGACCCTGGGTGCAACTTGATGCATTTGAAATGTAGACTTACTCAAGCCTTTCAGTGCTGGATGGTTTACAGGAAATGTTTAGGTAACACTTCTCAGGAGTAACCAGGTATGTCTATTTTCTGGGTCTTGATTTGAGAAGAGATACCAAGGAAAATTAGTTGTAAGACTTCCCCTTGCAGAATAGTGGATAAAACTCCCTTTATTTTGAGAATCTTTAAACATCAAATGTATCAGGGTCACACAAAAAGTGTGAGGTTGCCAGGTGCAGGGAGTGTGATTTTCTTTCTTTTGTAAACTCAGCTCAGCAGCAACCAGAAGAATAAGTTCTATGTGATAGTAAATTACAATAATAAATACGTGGCATCTCACATTAGCTTGTGACATTGGAGTATGAAAGCAGGCATAGAAGGGTAGAAAACATGAAGAAAAATCTGCAGATTTTACAAGAGGTGTGGACAGAGAAGGGAGAACAAGGAAATTGTGCAAACTTTTATTGCAATTACTTATGACTTTCTCTGGGGATTGCATTTCTCTATAGTCTTCCTCTACCTTGGCTGACTCTCCCTATAAAGCATTTTATGAGACATGTTAAGTATTTTATGTAAAAAATAAGTTGTGTTGCATTGCACTGTAGGTCAAGGCAGGAAGGACACATTGCCAGAATAGCTAGTTAATCTCTTTCATCTTTCCCATGCTGTCATTAATGCTTATCTGTTCCCATAGGTATTGCAAAGTCATCTGTTTTCTCCAGTGGCATGGTACAATAATAAAATCTTTTGATTTTACATATTAGTTGTTTGTGATGCTAGTTTTATTCATGGTCATTTTGAGATCAGATTTGTGCTTTCTTGTCTGTAATGTTTTTATCCTGCTCTCTAGCTTTGCTTTTCTGGGAATTCAGGAATTTAACTTTGCATTTCTGTCATCTCCCTGTGTGAGAGTGGTTTGATGTTGATACATATGTGGTAACGGCACTTGTTTTAGATCATACTGTTTAAGGATCCTATGAATTAATTGACTGAGAATCTTTGTGGGGCTCCCATCCCAGTTGTTATCTGATAGTCTGTCTCTTGCAATCAAGACCTGTCCAGGGCTTCCCTGCTCACCTTGTGCTGAAATGGGAACTCACCATTAGCTCCTGTGTCCTGCTCTGATGTCAGAAGTGAGATTTCTCGATTTATAAGAAGTCTTTGACAGCTCTGTCAGCTTCTTGAGCAAGCCAGGGAATGTCTTGTTGGTGACAGTAAAAGCTTTATCCAAAATGATTTAGGGCAAACAAAATAGCTAAGGTCATCAGCAGCCACTCTTTGTTAACATAACTTTCCCCTCATTTCAGGATGTCTAATATTTCTGTTTCAGAAGAAGACCGTGTCTTGCATTCTATTGCTTTTGAAAAATGTTTCTAATATTATCATTAATAAATCTGGGAAGCAGACTTTATATGAATGAGTTACCCTAAAGAAAAGAACCCCACAGCTTTTTATGCTTCTTTAGGACTTTTTCTTTTCTTCTCTTTTAGGTCCTTTTGAGATGTTCCATTTTGCATTGGTGCATCAATGAATCAAGAAATATGACCTCCACCGTGTCTATAATTGCTCAGTTATTTTTGGTAGCTATTCCTCAGCAATTCAGGACTGTATGTGGTGTTCGCATTTGTTTATTGACACACATATAACTGGAGAAGTCCTAGTGAATCGGAAGGTGAGGAGACAAATGCTGGGCAAAGCTTTCCCGAGGGAGCTAGGAGTGATCAGCCTCATGGTGACAGGGGACACTAAAATCTGCTTTCCCAAGGTCTGTCACTGCCAAGGAGTCCAAAGATATAAAGCAACTTCCTCTGGAGTGTTTGAATCAAAAAATACATAGAAGTAATATACTTCCCCATTTACTTTCTCAACTTGAAAGTTGAGACTAAGGCTTGGGGTGGCCCAACCACCAGGAAGGTTATATGAACTCTCCAGACTACTGAGAAATGTGTGTATTTACAGACAATATATGCAGTTTGCCACTTCATCTCTGGAGTGATGTGGAGATATGGAGATGTTGGTAAAGAAAGATGCCACTGGTGTGTGAGATTTATATGCTGATAAATCCATGAGAAAATTATTTGATCTTGTAATTCAAGTCTGAGCTTCAATAGCTCCAGTAATTCTTAGCAAACAGAACAAATTAAGGTAAATGAAAACTAATTTCATATTAGAGAACAAACATCTGTGAGAGGGAGCTTTTGCCCCTTTCTTGTTTGTTGACTTGAAAAGGGATTGAAGTTGAATATTTCAGCATGGCTTAGTAAAATCCATAATTTTAAAGCGCAAGAGAACTTATTTTCACTTCCTCAGGACTTTGATCCTTTAATTCACTGTGAGTAATTAAACAGCAATGTCAGCATGGGTTTCACTGTGAGCACCCAGTGAATATCTTTCCAGTCTGTACAATGGCATCTAAATATCAATTTTTTAGAATATCACAGAAGGTGATTTTACCTGAATGACTGAGAAGAACATTTCTGTATTTTTTTCTTCTTTCCAAATGAATTTATCTGTGGCCTGTGTTTTTCCATTAGTGTCAGAGACACATAGCAGAATTGATCATTGCTTCTATTTCTGTTTATGTTTTTGGTTGTTGAGGTTTAATATGTAATAAAAAAGCAGACACAGGACTTATTTTTTTCTTTATGCTGGAATGATTGTGAGAACTTATGTCAGAGCCCGCTGCACATCAAGAGAGCATCAAAATGAGTTTTACTGCTTTTGTTAGGCTTTTACACAGTAGTTTTCTTTGAAGTGACTCAGTGCATAAATGGAGGAGACACTGCCCGAGGTGCCAGGAAAATGAGAGCTTATGGCATAACTTCTCCGAATGACACAAAAGTATGCAATGATCAAGTCTACCAGAACAGTGCTGGATTTGTTTAATACACAATATAATGGCCTATTTGTTCTATATAGACCAATATTTTCAGGCTGCCATGGAAGGGTGAGGGGGAGAACACCTCCTCCAAAAGTCAGCATGAACATCTGAGAAGATGTTCATACCCATGCAGAGTTTATGAAAGCTGAGCTTATGGTAGATGGTGACAGGGAACTGCAAGGCAAAAGTCTCTAGCTCATTTCCCTTCCCCCTTTCCTGCATCATTTTTTTTTGCCATCTTTGCTCTGACTTTTTTTTCCCTCAAGAGTATGATCTGATAGCCTTAGTGGCATTTAAAACACAGATGGCTCATCAACTCTTCATCTTGTAGAAGGAGACAGAAAGAGGCCTCAGCTGCATTCTGCTGTCTGTGGTGGTCATGTTAAATTTGGGTGCTCTAATTGCAGTTTTAAGGGACTGCTAGAAAATCCTTCTTCCACAGCAGCCATAGCAGTAACCCTTTAGGCTTGACAGTCTGGTCTTGTTTTATGATCATTTTTATGAAAGTGACACATAATGATTCAACAACCAATACTGTTAAACTAAAAAGTAGTGCGCTTAAACTAACGTCTGCAGTAATACATTTATACAGAAAGTATTACTGGTTTGGTCTTTTAATACTTGTCCTAATACATCCTATTCCAGTATACCTTGTGTGTACCCTTTTTTTACTGTTTTTAAAATTATGTTAGCTGAAGAGTGCTAAGTTGGGTTTCATTTGTGTTAATGAAAATGACTTACTATTGTGTAATGTGTAATGTGCTATCATTTGTGTGACTTCTGCTGGGTTTTATCTTTGAGGTATTTTAGAAGAAGTTTAAATCTCCTTTCTTTTTCATCTCCAGTATCATTTTTGTTACTCTTCTTTATGTGTCTTGCCATTTTAAGAGAAGTCCCTCATGCAAATGAAGGAGTAGCTGCTCATAGCATGGAGGGTAGCTACATTTCAGGGAGCAACAGTTTTTCAGGCAAGCAACAGTACTGTTGCTTTCAGGAGCCAGTGACATTAGGAGTCACTTATTTCTCCCAAGAAGAAACAGATTCAAGTCTATTGTTTATATAAATAACGATTTTTATTTTCTGTAAAAAACTTACTGGTCAAATTACAAGTAATACTGTGTCCCATTTATGTGGGCTGTTATTGTGTGCAAAACCTGCATTTGTTAGCTTGCTTTCTTCATGTAGCTATGTCAGCTCTGGATGTGAAATTAAGTCATGCAGTTGTTCGCTACAGAGGGTTTCTCTGTACTTGAACACTTGAGAACTGTGCTCAAAATGTGGAAGAAAAAAGGCATCATTGAGCCCCAGAGGCTGGAAGAATAATTGCAAAAGGCTAATAATTGACCCTTATGGAACAATGAGTAGACACTCATATAGATGGTCTATATTTAAAGAAAAAAAGACATTTATAATAACTGGGAATCCACTGAGTTGTCGTATGTAATGAATTCTCTCCTTGGTCAAAAACTCCTTGGCTGCCATTGTAGCTGCAGGTTCATGATGATGAATCATGGCAGGCAAAGGCTGTTTAATCTTTGACTCCAGGACTGTGTTCAACCTTGAACAGTTCCATGACTGTCAGTTATATTTATAACTTGCTTTCTTAAATACTGATATATTTGATGCAATTAGGCAATAACAAATGCTTCCCATTAACTACTTAATTCTGTTCCTATTCCTTCTTATGCACATTTGAAATGGCTGCCTGGTACTGAGCACTGAACAAAACAGCCTGAGATATATAAGGCAGAGCTACGCTCAGGAATTATGCTCAAGTAGTCTTATATAGCATTTGGGTTGTCACTGAAGTACAGTCTCCAAGGAAGATTTCTTCGCATCACAAAAGCATCTTGTGGTTTAACTTCCTTCTACTTGACTTACAGTTTCAACCCCGTAAACTTAGCAGGAGGGGTATTATAGGTAAGGCAGAGGTGCTGTAGGAGAGCTGTGTATTTAAAGCTTGCACAGACCTACCCACAACTACTCCTTGGCTCCTGATGGTGGTGTTAACCTCTTCCTTTTTAAATCATCGAGTTAAAAGAAGTTTCAAGCATTTACAATGGATCAAGAACCTTGTTGAAGGTGAAGGAAAAAGGCAAGTTAAGGGATCAAATTTTGGAGGGGCTTAAGTATGTTCTTTAAATCAGCTTGTTTCAACTCTTTTTATACTTTCTATGCAGTTCCTTTTGCTGCTTTACCACTTCCTCTCTGTATGGTATATGCAAATGTGGTTTTATGATCAAATTCAGGTTCTTTTCTCCCCAACATCCTTCCTCTTTTCAGTCTGAATCCTATGTTTCACACTGAGGCAGTCTTGTATACGATCTTGCACGTATGGAAATCTGACAAGGATTGAATACTTAGTACTTTGGATGGAAAATACACAGCAATTCTATTAAGGACTTAGTGCACTATGCAAGTTCTGATATGGACCTCTAAGGTGAGAATATGCTTCTATCTTTGGTAGCTTTGCCTGCCTTTTTGTATATATTCAGGTATTGCAGTGAACTATTGTACTGTAGATAAGGCTGCTACAGTAGTGTAAACAGAGCAGTAAAAGTGCATCATTTGATGAGTCAGTCTGTTTCAAGCAACAGACCAGCCACAAAGTTGTAGAGCACACTGCAAAATTGCAGCAGGTCAAGAAAAAAACCTGCAAAGTAAGAAAATTAGATCAGAGGGCGATATTTGTTACTTGTTCAGTAGGAACTTTTTTTTTTTTTCAGGGCTGACACCTGTCCCTTCTGCAAATCCCTGGATGGCCTCTTTTTCTCTACCTCACAGAAAGTACCTTGGATATGCTGCAGTCTTTGCAGCACATTTGATTTATTCCTGCCTTGAATTGTGATTTTCATGTGTTAATACTTTGCTCCAGTTCTTCTCTCTATTGCAGCATGTGGCCATTATTACTCCCCTCCCCCAGGCCCATTTCTCTTGTTATATATCTGTTTCATTTTCTTAGTTAAGTTGAATGTGAACTTGGGGTCAAGAACAGACAAGTCATGTGATGGGACTAAGGTATAACTGCATTTTCCAGTTTTTTTCCACTGCATTGTCTGGGGGTTTGGGAGCACAATCTCACATACGGTGCAAAAAAAGCAAAGTTCACAGTTCAGCTGTCAGTTATAAAATAGGGTCATGAATTAAAGTCCTTAAGGAAGCCTGGATTGGAAAGCTACCTGATGTGATCTCTGTTTAAGGCATACTTGTCAAGGTACGAAGCCTCCATTTGAAAAGCATACTGATTACAATCCCTCCATAAAATTTATCTTCTGGAGGGCTAGGGGCCCTATCATGAGTCCATCCTGGCAGATTACTGGAACAAATGCTCATTGGTTTTTTAGTCCGTTTTCCACAGTCTTTAGAAATACACTGTCACGCCCTTGATGTATGGAGTAAGGCTGAATTTCATACTTGTTTGAAGATGTGACAAACACAAACAGACAAACCAAACAGTGGACCCGACATATTACTGAAGTACTGTGCGTTGCTGTCCAGTATTAGCTCCATGAATGTATAGCAATATTAAGACTTTTTTTTCGGCTAGCACACAATTATGTTGCCATTGTACCTTTAATAAATAATGGGTCAGTTTATCATTGAGCTTCAAAGAACAAAACATATTTAGAATGCAAGAACAGTAACTAAAGACTTGTAGTAAAGTAGTGGAGCATTTACCTAAATGACAGAATTAGTGTTGACAACCTGAATAGCAATGACATTTAAGTTTTCCTGAGACATTTCGCATTCAAATTATGTCACTAGTTCAGAGGGTGCCTTTTGTAAGTCTTCCTGGCATGTATCTCTGCAGTGATTATCCCTCATTGTCAATATAGCCAGTCATTTCTTCTTCACAGCAGTTTTGACTGAGTTTTTCCAGTTTTCACACATACCTATCTGTGTATAAACCTGTCCAAGTGATTGATATGGATTCATGCTTTTATTTTAACTTATCAGTTTGTTGGTTTTTTTTCTGGAGCAACTACCAAAGTTTTGCCTGTATAACGTGCAAACCTAGTCAAACCTGGAATTAAAAAGCTGTAGGCTGAGTATGGGTTTAATACATTGTTGTCATGTATTTTGAAAGGCCATACATCTCTGGGGCATGCTGAGGTAGACTGTCAGTCAGGTATCCCCACTGCTGAAATTCACATGACCTTGGCCAGAGTAAATTCTTTGCTAAAGCAGAAAGGGGAGGAGCAGCCTTCCGAAAACAAAATGTTGTACCATAAATTTCTTTGACAACGTTGCACAATTTAGCAAGGCTTCACGGCGTCTCTCCAGCATGGAGGGCATTGCTGAAGAATGAGCGATACAAGTCACACAAGGAGGCAAAAGAACTTGAGGACAAAAGTGAGTCTTTGTTCAGGCAGGTTACCTGGGGGGGAAAATAGTGTACATGATGTACCGTGTGATACATCAGTCATGCAAGCTATTTCTGGAAGGTTTTACTTACTGGAGAGCTGTTGTTCATTTAGGGAGGAATACCTCCCTCGGCAGAGTGCTTGGAAAAGGCCAGTGTACCTCAGAGTCTCACTGAAGCCATGTTCTGGCACGTAAGGCACACAGCCTCATGCAGTTCCCCAGCACGTGGATGAGTTCTACCTTTGCTGAATTGCCAGTTCAACTTTCATCAGATCTAAACACACACAGGGGATTTATAAAGACATTAGACTCCGCCTGGTTTTGTGCAAAGCAAATCAGTCAGGCCTTCACCCCCAAACTCACCAAAAGTGAGTGATTTTGTCCTATTGGGTCATCCTGTAGAGGTGACATTTTTCTGACTCTGGTGGGTATTACACGGTGAGGTGGGGGGAGCTCCCCAGCTGACCAGAACCACCACACATGGCTGTGAGGCTCAGAGAAGTTGTGCACAGCCAACAGGTATCTAAAAAAAGCTGCTGATTTACAAGCTCTGACATTTTGTTGGCTGTGTGATGGGATGTAGCTGCACACTAAGCTGTAAGGGCATAACTGAAAGAGGGATATGCCTGCGTGCTCTAGCATGCTTTATTGAACATGGCTGACAAGCAGGCAAGGGTATGGCAGAAGAGATTGAACTGGGGTGTAGCAGCTCACCGACAGCCCATGATACCTACCTGAGGCTGCAGTGAAGATTGGCTGTTATTCTGCAGCTGGGTTAAAACCACGGCCTTTCACTTACCACTGCTGCAAACAAGCCTTCAGTAGCTCTGCAGGTGTGCGGATTTCAAATTTGCCCTCATAGGCAGGAAACACCCTCTACATAGGAGTGATTTCCATTACGTAGGGTAAGTGATGGAGCAGACCTGGCCCATGAATTCCCTCACCCAGTGGCCGTTGCTCTTAGTTTTATTACTGCTCAGTTCTTGAGCCACAGGTCATATGTACCACTTGACTTGGTCTGGTCAAATTAATTGTTTATGACTGGAATATTGATTCAGCTATTAGCCATGAATACTCTATAAGAAATGCTATTTATGCTTTAACGGCCTTAGCCTGTACAAGTTTGTACCATCCCTTCAAATGCATTTTGAATATTTCCTTTAGAAGCTATATCCTCTAGCTTAAATTCACAAAGCTTTATACTTACTGTTTAGCCAGCCCTGATATCTTGATGCTAGGGTTGAGACAGCACCCATGCAAACCGGTACATGGACATTTCTATTTTCAGGGTCTCTTGAAAGGTAAAGAAATGAATGTGCTGATGTCTAGAAAACTACCATCTCTCCCCAGATTTCAGATATCTAAGAAAATGTAAGTGTTGCTCTGCAGCCAGAGCTCCCCTTTCCTCTCTTCTGCTTTGGGTATGATGAGAGGATGACAGTGTCTCATTGTTCAGAGGATGAAAGCTAATGCTGGGTGTGGCTTTTTGATCTGGATTTTTAAAGCTGCCTTTGTTTTAGAGGGCTCCAGTGAAGCTATGATCAGTTACATTAGTGGCAAATCTGGATTTTCTGCCTTAACTCCATTGTCCCTCTCCATGTTACACAGGTTTTACTCTGTTCTTCTGCATCAACTTTAAATGATGCATCAATATATGAAAGTAACTTACCACGTATTAGAAAGCCCTGCCTTCAGCAGGGCTTGAACTGAATTTCTGATGCACTGATGGAAATATACAGGATCTGGCACAAATAATGTACCAAATTAATTTGCTAATGTACCTAGTTGCCCTGAAATCTTCATTGGAAGATACTAATTCTCTAAGTCATCAGACTCATCCTGCAGTTCATCAGACCCATGGTCTTAATAAGGGCTTCAGACAAGCTGAGCCTGGGGGTGCTGAGGTAGAAAGTGATCAGCTAGGACCTCCCACCCAACCTCACTCAGTTACGATGATAATGGAGACTTTCCAGCCCTTTTTAATTTGGATTCCTTCAGCCTAGTGTTCACCAGGCATTAAGTCTTAACACTCTGGTCTGTGCCTGCAAGGGCTGGCATTTTCATGCAGGCTGTTATTTTAACATCGGTTAGGGCAGGATTACCAGAGCTGCTGCAGTCAGCCTTGTTTGGCTAAACCTTACTCTCTCCTGTTGCAAATGAATGCGGACCTCAAGGCTGTTGAATTTAAGCCAGTAGGGCCAGCCTGCCGTGATGGACAGCTTTCACAGAAGCAGGCTACTGACTGTATTCACCTGGGGGACTACTGGGCAACTGTTAAGGAGGAAACAAGCAATTACACAGTAGTCTTTTAGAGAATTATGTTAGGACTGGTTTAGCATAATTTCTGGCCAAAGTCTGTAAGGCCCATTTTTTTTATATGGTTGCATATAACTCCGACAAATTCAGAGCCTTCCAGGAAAGCAAGATGTCCTCAACTTGCCCTCAGGTCAGCACTTTTCTCCTAATCTTGTCTCTCCCACTGTCCCTAGCAGGAACAAGTCCTTCTTCAATGATCCCTAGATGTTTGGAGGTTACAACTCCTCTCCAACTTTCAACTCCCAGAAGCCTCTTGGACAATTAATCAGCAGCAGTTTAAAGTCATGCGGCTTATCCACTACCCCTTGCCAGGATTGTTCACACTGCTGCTACTGCTGAAAGAAAATGTGGAACGACCCTAATTGTCACTCATAAGGCCTTGTGGCTAGTTTAACTGATTGTGATTGGCCTATTATACCCTAACAAGAGTGACTTCTGAGCATGGTGAGAAAGCCTAGAGATGTGACTCAGCTGACTGGCCTCCTGGGCCAGTCCAAAGCTTGTAGTCAAAGCTACTCAAAGCCTCTCCTTTAATTAAGGACGTACTGGTTGTGGAAGCTTCTGAGCAGGCCGGAGGAGGAATGAGAGTCTTCACGCTGATGTCACTCTGCCTGTGCAAAGAGACATATTTCTACCCTGAGCTCCCCACTACAACTCCTGTACAATGGCTGAGAGGCACCTCAAACTCAGCTGCCCAGCAGCTCCCCAGAGGCTGCAGCTACCCAAGACCTGTACTTTTTGGAGTGAGCTTGCATCCTACTCTACCTGTTCAGAGCAAAAGTCTGTGTATACTGTGCTCTAAATTCAATGATGCCTTTGGTTCCGTTTTGGAAGTGTCTGTCCCTTCCTTATTTTGGATAAATTATTAAATAATCACTGTATAAAAGAACTCTGGAAACCTAGAAAAAAATCTGCCCAAGACCAGAAGCTTTCTTTAACTGTCTGCCTAAACTAGTTCATCGCCTTGGACTCACAGGGGGAGAGAAGAGGATGTGAGCACAGGAAAGGCCTATTTGGGACTTTGTAGGTCACTGCTACCTGTCAATCAGCTGGCAACCAAGATGCTTCCTTCAGCCAAGCAGTGCATCTCATCTGGTTCTAGAGAAATTACATCAGTGAGACTGAGTGCTGTCTCACTGTAAGCAATAGGGTGAAAGGGATCTTCATATGCAGCAGATGCTATGAAAAGACTCGCATCAGGGTATTAAGAGTATGAGTAGCACGACATCCTGTTCACATCTTGGATCCCAGTTTCAAGGATACCAAGTGTGTTTCCAGCCTCCTTGCTGGGAAAAGAAAAGAGGCGGAAAACCTCTGATTAATGCAGTGACTCAGCGCACAGCGGATGGACTTGTCCCACACACTAACCAGCACGAACAAGGACAGCAGCCGCTGTGGCACAAGGACAGTGAACACAGAAAAGCATCTAAAACATGCCCTAGGACATGTCAGAGGACCTTGAGCCAGGCTGCTCTGAGAAAATGAGCTCACCTAAGCACACCATCACTTCCCTGGAGATAGATGCTTTTGTTGATCATTGTGAAATGTCAAGGCAACTTTACCTTCAATGTGTATTTGGACCACATGCTGCTGGGGTGCTTCTATCAGGGTGATCCTCTGATCCACTTGGAGGTTAAAAGGCTGGCATTTATAAAAATGGACAAAACCCCATGGATTGCCTATGGACTCTCCTCTGCATGAGAATGTGAGCATGGACAATGAGCCCAAGGTAGCACCAGGACACCTTCAAGCTCGGGCGCTTGGTTCTGCCTCTCATTGTGTATAGTACATGAAAAAGACCTGCTGCCTTTTCATTTCACAATGACCAATCCGAAATTTTCTATTGCAAGGAGAAAGAGTGTTTTTCAAACACTCTTTTGCCACTTCTTCAATCTTTTTTCATAACTTGTCATCGTTATTTTTTTTGACAGAACATTTGCCATACGACTGGAGGTTTGGGTGTTTTAGACAAAACCAGGAATGTCCGCAGGGATGGATAGAAGCTGACCTGTTTATTGACTTTCATTTTATTGTCTGCTGGTTGGTCCCAATTAAAAAAAAAAAAGAGAGCACAGATCAATTGGAGAAACAGAGTGTTGGTTACAAAGAACTATTTTTTTCTGTCACCTTTGAGAGTTTGTGAGAGTCAGCAACAGCAAATTAAACAGTAAAAATATTGAGAGAAGTCTTCTTTTCTGTATTTCACTAATTTGAAGATGTATACAATGTTGTGACAAATTATGTTAATCAGTATCAATAAGAAATTGATTTTGTTTTGAAATTCATCTGTCTTCATGTTAATTCCTATTTTTTTTTTTATAAATGCCATCATTTTTCATTTCTACTTAGAATTCAATTAATAAGAAATAAACAAAGGAATCCCTGTGAACACTTCTGTGTCCTGGTGGATGTAACCATTTCAATTTAAGCTAAGATCATTTCCCATAACTTTCATAAACATAAATTTCCATAAGAGAGGTTGATAGGTAAGCATTTCACTATATGCAGGACCATTCAGGCTATCAGTAGGCTGCAGGTTTTTCAGTGTCCTTTTTGACTCCTGCCTTATATCTTTCAAGCATGTTCACATTATTTGTTGTCAGTACATGTATTCTATATTCATTTTTATTATTTTTTATCAATCTGGGACATTATTTCAATGTTTCTTTATCAGTTTAATTATAAGCAAACATCTTGTCTGACTCGTTTCTGTGACATGTAATGGTTCACAAGATCCGGTAATTAATAAAAAAAGAAGCTAGGAATATTTTAAAAAAATCAGGTTTAGAATTATAATTTGATCACATCCTGTTTTGTTTTTTCCATTCCTGTGGATGAAGAATGACTTAAAGTCCTGCTCCTTCCCTGCCACCAGGAGAATAAGTTACTACGTAGCTTTTGGTATTTTCATCGTTCTTTCTTTTGAAGGAGAGGAGGGACTTCTTAGCACCCCCTTTTTTATATTCCAAGTCAAACCTTGCTATCTAGGTTACTTGTGCTATGTGCATGTGACTACGGTTAAAAGGAATGGCAGATCAAATAAACATTTCAGTTTTGCAACAAGCCTAGATACTGTGTGGTTTGCTCACGTAAGTCCTTCCATGCTTTTCAGGGGGAGTTGTATATGCTTAATTTTAAAACATAAGCTCCTTTTTTAAAGTTTACTAATTAATTATATGGTTAAGCAAGACTCTGTCAATTGGAAAATTGTATTTCTTACTGTAAAAAATGTGAACCTACGATGGATGCATGCAATCCTGGAAATTAGTGCAACGTGAACAACTCTGTGAAGAGGTTTTTTTGGAAACCATCTTCCAGCATGTCCTCTTTTCATGCATTTGGCAAACTTTTGTTTCACTTACTTACATTTGTGGATTGTCAGGGCCTCCTTCAAAGTCCAGTGAATTTGATTACAACAAACATAGGTTGGACCCTTAATTTTTCCTTTCTGAAAAAAATTATTATGATCAAACAAATAAAGGTTTAAAACAAAAATCTAGCATGTGTTGTTTACAAACTATCCAAAGCAGAACTAAAAAAACCCCAACAAACCCACAACACAAAACCAAGCAAAGCAATTGTCCATTTTTTGAAAGTTTAAATTGCCTATATCGCTTTGATTCCAAACTCAGACAGAAGCAGACTTAGCTTAGAACATTTTTTTCCTTTAGGAGTGTAAGTCAAATCCTTAAGGCTAATGTAGGAGGGTTTTTTTGTATTTAATTTAACATACATTTTGTTATCGCTTGGCTCAATGCCTCAGGACTCTGAGCCAAAGCTGTTATACTGTAATATCCATGAGGTTCAGTTTTCTCTTTCACCTGCAATACTGTACTCTCAGTGTAATGCTAATGTGACTCCTGCAGTATAACAAAGAACCCATAATGACAGCAGCAGAGGGGCCTGAATGTCATTTACACCTATTTGCTATATCCAAGGTCAGCAAGAATGCACCTGCAAAACACTCTCACTACACCCAGACTGGCTACAGGAAAATGGTCTACTAGAGGCAAGATTATTTTGAATAAGAGATAATTTTTTTCCTTTTAAACTCCTGAAGGTCTTTGTATGAAAGATCATAATCAGATATTCAAGGTAAGCACATGCATTTCTGTGGTAACAATGAAGGAGACACATTTTGGAACAATAGGAAATAATTGGAAAACAAAAACATTCTAAAGATGTAGTTAACATATTTATAAATGTATTGCCAGAACCCTTGTTTCCTCATAGCATATTTCATACCCTGCCTGTTGATCAAGTAATAAAACCAATCAATTTGGAACTGTTGCAGCAGAAGCAGGAAGACTGATCACTGTCTTTATTGCAAAGAGTGCAGTAAGTTCTCAGTCTTGTGAAAGGAATGAAAAGCAAACCGTGGTCTTCCGATGTAGTATCTTTTATTAAAGTACATTGAAAAACATTATAAATATGTTTTAAAAAATCAATACATTTCATTCCTGTCTCTTCATTCTCTGTACCAGTCCAGAAGGACAGTCCTGACCAGCAGAAACAACAGTCACAACCAACTTGGAACAGCAAAGCCTCTGGTGCAGTTGAACAATAAAAGAATGACCCCCCCCCCTCCAGCAAAGTGCAGGGCACAGGCAGGCATCTGTAACGTGTCGTTGCAGTAGCAGGAACTGTGCATAAGGTGAAGCCTGTGGAAGTCAAGGGGTGCGTACCGTAGCCCCGGCTTCATGGCCGTGCAGGGCCAGCAGCTCCTGCAGGAGCCCCAGCAAGGAGCCATTCAGGTCCCCGCGCTGCTGAGGCAGAAGCCGAACGCCATCTCCAGAGCTTCTGCTGGAGTTTCCCATTGCTGCAGCTCCCCAAAGCTATCGATTCCTCCTCTGTCATTGCTCCAGGTCTAAACTGCCGGCCTCCGATAACCCATGTTGTCTTGTCTGAAGCAGATCGTGCAGCTCCCACACGCACAGCTCCCTTGCAAGGGGCTGGCAATGAGCAGCTGAGGATGGGCCCCTGTGTTGTAACATCATTTATGTCCACTGCTGTTTCCTAGAGCTGTGTCTGTCTGGACTCACAAGTGGTTGGGAATGAGGAAACCTTTCGGATTAGAGTCTTGGGGGAATTTGGGATCTCCCAGGATGTGAAGCCTGGAAGGGGAGCAGGCGGCACCTCCCCATCTGCTGGTGCTCCAGAAGAAAGGGCTGTGAGTCTAGACTTAGATTTTAAAATGTAGCTCTAGCCTGGGGCAATAACTATACCTAAGAAATCATTTCTAGTCAGAAAAGCTGTAATAGGAAGATTTTACTAATAATATATGCCGCTTCTGAAAGGAGAGGTCCCACAGCAGGGAATAAAGATTTTCACCCTGCGTTTGGTTAAGCAGAACTGACAGTGGGATGTTGGTGTCGCCCATAACACCATCTAGTGATTCCCCAAAATACTGCACCCCCTACCTATCCACCCACATCCTCTGTTCTCCCCACTTCCATAGTGAGTCCAAATTATCATTGCTTCAGGAGCTCAGGGCCTGCTTTAGAGAGCAAACTGCCTTGAATTTACAATTAAGGTGGGTTTTAGACAGTGCTCTGCTAATATTTCAGCACACTACATTTTACCTTTCAACAGGAACATTTAATGTCAACTTCAGAGCAAATATTCATATATTCAAGCCTTTAGGTGGTTTCAGAGTACAAGCAACACAAAATGGTAACAGAGATTTCCTGTATCTTTTCGTTTCTCTATGGACTGAAGCAGAAAAATTCAGAGTGAGGCAAATCTTATCTAATCTGAGGATAAAGATTCATGAAAGGTAATCTGAAGCACAGGGATTAAAATAAGCTTGTAATATAAGATGGTAAGGTATTCTTTTATTCCCAGTCCAAAGCAAATCCTCAGTAGGCAGTTTAGTGTTGGTATTTTCAGGTAATATGTACAGACTCGCAAAGCTATTCCTGCATTTGTATACAAGTAAGAAGAGTACATTTAGGGACTGCCCTCATATTTTGCATACAATATGAATGACTACATGATCTTTCAGTGATCATGGACTAACCAGTCTTCCATGTATATAGATCAACTTGTTATCCGTCACTGTTTTGTTTGGAACTAGCACAGATTTGAGAAAACATTCCTGTTTGGAAATACAGTGTTCACAGAATTTATTTTGATTAATACCCAAAGAAAATATCTAGAAACAGACATAAGTGACGATCTGGCTTAGTTAAAACCCTTAGTTACATTGCATTCATCACCTGCCTCAAGTGACTTCTCTGTATTATTATGCTTTGCCACAGTCTGTTTCAGGTGCCAGCAGCTGGCATATCTGTCTCCGAATCGGAGTTTCTCTCCATTGCTGTATCTCCACTGCTGTATTTCCATAGTCATAATATTATTCGCTGGAGACTGGACATTGCCTTGCCAAATTTAATGAGGTTTTAGTCAAAACTCAGGCGTAACTTTGCTGATGGAAAACCAGCTGAAATGTCCTGGGCATACCTCTTTGTTGCACAGCATGTTTTCCTGAGAATTAGAGGTTTGTATCAATTACAGACTGCCCTCTTGGACACATTTAGTCCCAAGCCCTTATGTAAATGAGTTTACTATTTATCCCTGCTTTTATCATAGAATGAGCTTGTATTTGTGGTTTCTGGTTTCACTTACATAAGGGTAGGATCCTGCTGCAGGAGTTTCATTTAGTGATAGCAACAAGTGCTATATGGTATGGTTCAGCTTGTCCTTGTAAATAATCCAAGAGATTCAGCCTGGTTAAATTATCATAAAGGAAAATGATGACTGCATATATGTCTGCTCTTGGGGAAAATGAGGGTGCTTTCCTCTGATGTGGGAAGGTGTGCTACCAAGAGACATTGCGTGGGAGTGGAAAGAATGGGGCGGTTTTGCCACAACTGAATGTCTCCGAGACGTGGTGAGCTCTGGAAAGTGCACTGCAGTCAAAGGAAATTTATAGACTCAATGCAGACAAGCAATAAGATTTAAGAATGTGTAATACACAGAACAATAAATTAGAGCTGTATTTGCATCCTTCATCTGAAATATTTAGTATAGCCTAAACTGCATATATAAATGTATATACAATCAGATACAGTCATTTAGTCATATTCTTGATCATAGGCTTAGATGCAGTTACAGTGCTCTCATGCATGCCTTTTTCTATTTTTGGCATGGAGCTTTTGTATGTTTTCTAGTCTCAAAGACTCTTGCTAGCCAATCTGTCTTAGTGCAAGAGGAATATTTCATGGTGCTCATAGTGGAGGATTCACTTTAATCTTGTATTCCCCAGGAAACTGCTGGGCTTTATGAAATGAATCTCTGTATCCTTCCATTACATCTTCTGGCTTAATGCTGGTAGCACTGGAAGTCAGATGGTTCCCAGTCTTAATATCTACACGATCAATTTAAGATTCAGGCATGGTTTGAAAGCAAGCAGTAGTGGGACATTGTATCTGCAATTTAGAATTGTAAATATTTTATCTGCTTTAATGCATACACACATCTTGCACGTTCATGACTAATCTGCAAAATGAGGCCGGTTTTTAGACAATGTCTGGGGTAGGCTTGAATAGTTTTACCTGTTCAAATATCCTTATGGATATTAAAATAACATGTGCACTAAATGCTAACTAATGTTTATCCTGGTGTCATTTCTCCGTGCTAGTAACCTTTGTGAATACGCCCTGCTATTATAGCTGAACCTTCTATTATTTCTATCCAGGCAGCGTTGTGCGTCCACTGCATCATTCCTTCTGCAGTGTGACCCTGAGTCCACTGCATTGACTCTCTGAGATCTGCACATTTCCAATTTGCCAGTCTTTTTTTAGACATTCATCTGTGTTTTGTGGTTTCACGTACTTCCCACTGCTTCTCTTTGTTTACAGCTTCATTGTCTGCTAGCTTTTGGCATAGATTTTTTTTTTTTTTAAATCTGCATAAACACTCAGTGAAGCGTTGTCTTCTGTTTAGACTTGGATTTTCAGTGGAATTGTGTTCCATTCTATGTGTTTTAACAGTGACATATTTAAATCCATTACATTTGAACCTTGATTTATTTCAAAAGGAATGTAGTTCATGATTGACTCATGACCTTTAAAGGGACTTGTCCCCTATGACCAACATTTATATCAGTAAAAGCACAAACTTTACCTAGGAACATAATTCTCTCCCAAAGTATTTTGTAAGTGCATTCAAATGTTACACTCCTACGGACTCTTTTGCTTTTGAATACTAGGATTACCTTTGGGATGACAAGAATATACAATCATATATTCATAGAATGGTTTGGGCTGGAAGAGACCTTAAAGATCATCTCGTTCCAGTCTCCCTGCCATGGTCTATATTAAGCCTATTAATAGTACAACATCTCTAAAAAGCCTATTAATAGCATGTCACCAACTATTTTTTCTCTTCAGCTAATCTACACATCTAAATACCTTTCTACACTTCAGCAAAGACTAGCTAGTACCATTTCCCCTTTTCACTTTTGATTCCAGGAAACTCTTAGAGCATCACTCCTCAAACATCCAGAAACTCTCCTTTTCCCAGGGAAGTGCTGTATTCCCAGAATTAGTTCCCAGAGTCCTTCATTTGCAGACCCATCTCTACTGTGGACAGTGGTGCCTTGGTGGTACTTCCAGCATCGGGTACAGTTGTGCTCACTGTCAGGTTTTGCTTTGTCTGTGCAGGCATACTTGTAAGCAGCAGCTAATCCTCAGCAGCCATCCTAAGCAATCGAGGAAGAGGGAGAGAACCACTTAGAACCAGAGTTTTCAGATGGTATCTCATTTAGTTTCCTGGTTGGCGTAAGTAGCTCATGTAACCTAGAAGAAATGCATATGACTAAGAGAAAGAATGTTGTAATGAAGATCTTGATGGGCAGGAAAAAGGGAGTGGAACAAGACAGGTGGGAAAGTATGCTGTGAAATCGCCACAGAGGCCCAGACAACCACAGACACTAAAACACGGTATGTTTCTCCTTTAAAAAAAAAAAGTTAAAGTGAGCATGGCTAGTTGGGTCTGTGATGGCAGCAGCAAATTGTTCTGCTGAGAATGCAAGAGCTTTTGGTCCATTTCAATAGTCAGTCAAGACTGTATGAGCACTGCAATATTTAAATTGATGATTGGGGAACTTCCACATGCAAAGAAGAATTACAACATATCATAATGTCCACATCCCCGCCTTGGAGGCATCCAGTTGTGACTCAAAATTGAGGTGAGAGGACCTTTGAGCACGTTCTTTTTCTCAGCATGCAAGTGCAGGCAGGTGTTTATTATTATTCTTTGCACCTTCTTGGAAGTAATAAAATGCAGGCTGGAACTTCAGCACAATGTTGTATCTCCTAAAACCCACAAGGAGAAGAAACCTCTGAATGTTTCATTACGTATTTTTATTTTATATTTTATAAGATGCTACAATGTATGAAAAAGAAATCATAAGTAAAGGTTAAAAAATGGAAGAGTAAGGTGCATCATATCTGAAATTTGAAATAAAAAATAAGAAAAAGTGTAGTGGTGTTCATTACTGGAAATAAAAAAATTTTGAAAATCGATTTAAGTGATTAGTTGGGAAGAACATTACCTAGTAAATATAAAGAGCAATTATATTAGATATTTGAGGAATAAAGATAGCAGTGGGACCACATTTACTGTGTAGAAATTCAAGTGAAAGAGCTGGAACTGATAACTGAATAGAGCAGAGAGGTGGTCTTTTGGTTAAAGGACAGCTTCTAGATAGGAGAGATCCCTTGCCACATTGGGGCGGGGAGGGGGGGGTTGCATCATACGTTGGCTGTATATCTAATTTCTTCACAGTTCTCTGTGTATATACATTCATTTATAAGGAGCAAAAGTAAAGAAAGAAAAGTAATTTTTTCTGAAAAGATACAAAGATTGATGAACGCAGTGATTCCTTGGTTTAATCTGTATTTCCTGAATCTCTAGACAGTTCTAATTCATTTGCCTGCGCTTAACTGTGGAGTAAAGACCCCAAAGTCCAGTAGGAACAACCCTTCTGGCAGTGCAGAGCTGCTGATGGGCAGCAGTTGAGGAGCCAGCCAGCCCCTTTCCCTGCAGGGACCGAGTTTTGGGCCTGGACCCAGGCAGCGTCCACAGCAGATGGAAGGAGCGGCTCCTCTGTCTGTGTCAGCCTGACGCCGGGCTCTTCGGAAAGGGGGCCCAAGTGCCATTCCCATTGCTGGAAACGATAAAAATAATACCACTACTACTAACGCGCTACATGTTGCATACTGTTGACATAGTAATGCCTCTGTCAGCAAAACCTACAGCCCAATGCGCTTTCCTAACCTTAATAATCCGAACTATTTCTCTGTACCGAGACACGTATAGTCAGGCATGCAGAAAGCTGTGCTGTGTGGCCGTACAATACCCTTCACAGCCTCCCTGCTCAGCCTGTTTTGCTCATTTCAGTACAGCTGTCTCCAGCCCAGCACAAAAAGCATTAAAAGGGGCTTTTCGTAGTAGCAACACTTCACATCTAGCTGTCTTTAATATAAATCCATTTTTTTTGCACGCGTTTTCATGACACTGGCAGATTTGGAAGTCCCCAGAAGAAGGTATGTTCCACGGGGGCTTTCTCGCTTCCCACCCCGTCAAATGGAATTGCTCCCCTTACACGACACTGGGACAACTTCTCAAAAGCACGGAAGGACGCAGACACGCTGCCCGGGGATAAAGAAGCAGTAACCGTAGATGTGCTGGGACCCCAAGGGAAAGGGAAAGAGGCCTGCTGGGTGCGAATGCACGTGTGAGGAGCGGCCATGTTCCCGCCGGCCTGCTACAGCCGTGCGCGCACCCCAGCTTCTTCCTGGAGCTCGATCAGCTGCCCGCGGTCTCAGGGGAGCACAAGTCCCGTGTAAAAACTTGACTTTCCTGCTAGGAAACTTAACTTTCGAGGCATTAATACTTCTTAGGTGTTGTTGGTGATGGCGTGTTGGTGTTTTTACTAGTCCTGAGCATTGCAGGCTAAGCAAGCAGGAACAGGGCCTGGAGTGGGAGGCGGTAATGAAGAGGAGGGGAGGGGGCTACGTCTTCCTCTGCTCTTCAGTAAATCCATCTTTGTACCAACATGAATACTGTGATTAATAATAATAGCGGCTTATGACTGTTTTGAAAAATTACATTGCTAGAAAATGAATGTTTCCAAGTTGCTCCAAGAAAGGAAGATTTAAGAGGGGAAAAAATATACACAGAACTGAATTTGAAACTGTTTACAACTGTAAGTGCTGACGGTAATTAGGATGACTTGAGTATTTCAGTACGCTGTCCTTGTAGTACTTTACCCCCCTCTTCTGCTTTGCTAGAAAGAGTAGTGTTTTTCTATCTTTGGCTAGGAAAAATTAGAAACTTATATATGTTGAGTATGACATGCTCATTATAGGGTGCCAATTGAAAGAAAATCTGTTGTGCATATAGATATACCCACACTGAACCTCTTGCTAATACTGCCATGGTAAAAAACTCTTCCTAGATGTTTGCTTTAACTTGTTTTATGTAATTTGAGAATTACAAAATTACAGACAGACAAGATAAGGACACTGCACTGCTTTTGCAAAATGAGCTTTTACAGGAAAAGTTTCTTCTCTTTTTCACACAATAAACAGGGTAATGATCAAAACTCCAGAGCAAACAAAACCTGCCAGATAAATGATGTCTTAATGTTTGGTCGAGTTCAAGGCATTAACGGTATCATGCAGCATAATTTCTGCTTTCTTGAAAAACAATGGAGCTCATTTAGAAATTGGAATTCCCTGGAGAATGCCATGGGAGTGTAGACTATTAATTACCCTGTTCTATTGTTATCTTTTGTTCAGAACAATAGTGCTCTTGAGGTCCTGTGGAATTTCTCTCCCCTGCAAGGTGTCGGGTTTTGATTAAGCATCATTTCATACAGTTCATTAACAATGTATCTTAAAATGAGCTTTTGATTGAACATTTTTATTGGGCATTTAATATAATTTATGGTTTCTGTTGAAATTTCACATACAACATTTGCCAAGCTAGTTATTATATATTTTTCATTAAACAATGGTGTTTTACATTTTCTGAAAGGTTCTATTTTTTAAGTAGAGGAACAGATTATATAAAAATTGATTATGAACGCAGTATATCATGAAAATAGCCCTCCTGGTCATATTTTATTCCAGTAGAGCTACAGCACATAGGTGCACAAGCAGGTCCATTTGCAAGTGTTGTCATTTCTGACTGCCAATCTCAAAGCCAACATTTAAGCTTAGTTTTCCTAGCTCGAGTGCTAACATTTTAATAAATCTGTCTGCTTTTATAAGAAGTTACACCCTAAAGTGAATGAATTCTGCTCATTAAACTTCATCCATCAAATCAGAAAAATTTTAGCAATTGTAAAATCGCAGCACAAAAATAGCATGTTTTGTCACACATCAGCAGTACAAAGATTGTAAGTACTCTTAGGAGTGGTGGCCACCAGTCCAGCTGAACACCTAAATGCAAATACAGGGGAAATTATCTCTTAAAAGATTTACCAGTAAGTTCAAGCTTTGGCCTCTAGCAGCCTGGGGGACACTGAAATCTGAGGAGTCAGGACTGTGAGTGGTTAGACAAAGTAACTCTGTGTCTTTCTTTGTAGAACAGCCACATCACGAGCAAACTAAACACCGAATGCTGAGTAGGTTTTAGCTCAGCCAGATAGATGCATATTCTACCTTTCAGGTAAAAAGAGGACTGTTTGAGACTGGAATTCTAATGGAGAAATTTGGGCATTTTTAAAAAAATTTTTTTTAACCTGGGAATGTATCTTCATTGTCAGTTAGCAAGAAGACAAAAAAAAGTCTTGTATTGCCAAAATGGCATGCTGGGGAGGGAGTGTGCACAGAGACAATCATTATAGTTAGAAACAAACCGTTAGTTGGATTTTATGTCCAGGGAAATTATTGGAATTATTTACATGCACATGTGAATACAGAGGGAAGCCCTCCAACACTGACTGACTGTTAACATAGTGTATGAGTCTGTTGGGATGAAATGGTGAGTCAAGTTTTCACTCAAATACTCAAAGCAAAACCCAGAAGAACATTTTGCTGAGATTTGAGACAGTTCAGACAAAATCTTCCATATTTTTTATCTTTTATTTGGACCCGTGAATTAGTGGTTGTTAGTGTGATGGGGATATTAGAATATTCAGTCCTCTGTTTCCTTGACCTACTAAGAATTAGAAAGCACCAAGATTTTTCAGGAAGTCCTGCTATAAATATTTCCAACTTAATTGGGCGTATCCCAGAGGTTCAGATCGTTTGGGATTTGGATGTCTGTCCAAACCAAACCAGAAATCCTTTTAAGAGACATGGGACCCAGCCACAGCATTCAGATTCAGATTGATGTTCCTGTTAGAAGTGAGGGGGGATTTGGAGCCAAAGTGTCCTATTGTGCTTGTCTCAAAAAAGGGGTCAGCTCTAATGTTTGGAGCTGGACCCTTGCTTTATTCCAAAAGGACACTGCATTTCCCACGCTCAGTTTAGGATAGGAGCCCATCTCTGATGCTATATATGCCTCTCATCAGAAATGACCATAACTAAGAACTCATAATTTCTAGGGCAGCCTCAGTTTTCCTTTGTGTCTGTGGTTAGAGTAATAGGTACCACTCTGTGACCGCTCACGTAGTCCTGTTCTTGAACCTGGTGACCCACACTGTGCTGTTCAATCAACCTGGCTAAATTTCAGACAGTTCTTCAGAAAAATGACCTTTCTCACACTGACTGCCAGCATCATCCCATCTTTGAGTCAACTCCCTTTCCCAGCACTTCAGGCCTAAAAGGGTCACTGTGATACTGAAAACATATTTTTTTTTCTGTTTTTTTCTTATCTACTGTTAATACTTTTAATACTACTGTAATTGACAGAGATGTGGCAATACGCATATTTATTCTAGGGTTTTAGTGCTGTGTACTTCTTAGCACTTTATATTTCAGTTTTCTTCTAATTAGTAGTGCAGTCAGCTTTCCCTGTTCTTTTCAGATGATTCACTGTATAAAAGAAAAAGAGATGAAATCACTTAAAAATAAGAAAACACAACTCCATGAAATGTATTATATTTCAAGCTGACAGTATTCTTTTTCTTTCCTCAGCCCTCCATTGATAGATAGAATAGATACATATACTCTATATAACTCTTTGCCTGCTTTTCTGTCTCTGTGATCTGTCATAAATTTACCCATGTTTCCCACTCCATTCACAGCTTTGCTTACAATAGTCTATTTGTCATTTCACCCATAAACACTTGTGTCTTGCTTCCTGGGGCTGGGAATCACTTCCTTCACAGGCACATTTTTCCTGAGTGGTTACCTTGTCTGTGAGTCAACCATTGCTCTAATCCCATTAAAATATGCTTATTTATTATGTTTCTAATGAAGATGCCAAGATAAGAACATTCCATAACTGATCAGTGGCATCATCTTGTTTTGTAACCTTTGCCTCTCCTAACCCTGCCTGCTCCCAGCGATGCTTTACCCTCCTGTGTCACCGCGTGTCTGCATTTAAATTTTGGACACTTCAGGACATATTCACCTGTGTTCTTTAAAGTGACTGGCACACTTTTCAGCAAGCTAAATACAATAAGTAATAGTTGATCGGTGCTTGCACTCATATTACTTACTATGTCAGCAAATTTCTGTATTTAAAAAATGGCTGTGTCTTACAAAGAAATAAATTAAACTGGCAGGTTCCCCTGACTAGAAAGCTCATTACTGACCCACACCCTCCTCTGTCATTTGGGTGTGCCTGTGTGTTTGTAAAGCCCTGAAAAATTCAAGGTAAGTCAAAAAGCAAAACAGTTCAAGGAAACACTTCAACATCAGATCACAGGGCTTGAAGAATGCAAGGCTAAAAGCAAAGTCAATGCTGGGGGCTTTTTTCTTTAAAACAAACGATACGAATGAAACAGGAAAAACAGGAAAAAAATTAATATTTGATATTCCTCATTTCAGCAAGGGAAAACTGGGGCACAAAAATTAGAAACTGGTCCAAGGTGATGTTAAGGTCTCTGCTTGTGTGCCCTTGGCTGGCAGACAGCTTGCTGTCATGCTCAGAGGGCATCCTTGCCTGTGCAACCACTCTTGCTCTTCTGTCCCATTGCCAATGCAGGAAAGGACAGCTTTTCAAAGTTTCACATGTGCTTGCCAAGCAGAGGCAGTGGGGCTTGCTGCGGGCTGGGAGGACGTGGGCAGCCCCTCAGGCACTGCAGCTGGTGGGGGAGCAAGTCCTGGGCATCAGCATCTCCTCGAGCTGGGCATGCAGTGAAGCAGCAGCAGCAGCTTTCTGCTGGGCTCTCCCTCTCACACAGCCCCATCTCTCAGTCTTGTGGTGCTTTTTGAAGCCTTACAGTTTTAATTCAAGATACGGAGGGTTACAGTAATAAACTGCTGAGGCTGCTCACGTTCTGGGCCACCACAGAGAAGCTCAGCTGTGGCAGAGAGGGATATCTCTCTGAGATAGCTAGAAGATGGGAAGAAGCAGTGCTGGCTGTTGGTTTTTCCAGCCCTGCAGAGTGAAGGAAGACAGAAGTAGTAGATTTTCTTATTTGTAAAACTTTTTTAAGCTGAATTTCCTGTGTGGAAACATTTATATGTTCACCTGCACCTACAGCTGTACCCGTGCTCCTGCAGGCTCTGTGCACGCAGGTGTGGAGGTCCTTCTGCACTTCTCAAAATATATCAGTGAAGGGACAATAACGGATAAAGGCCAGATCTGCTAGAGCCTTCCTCTGCACCCCTCGCTCCTCATTTCTTCTGTCTATCCAGCCAAGCTGCCAGGAAGGCAAGTGGGTCTGTATTCTCTCCTCTAAACCCCCATTCTCTCCAGCCTCTGCTTTCTGGGACATGAAACAAGGGCTTCACAAAACTGCTTGGAATAAAGAGATTAAGAGTGATGAGATGCAGACAAACACGTTGTGTATATTAATGTATATTTGCTTTCATACTTCCCTAAATGGTGTGTGTAGTACGTGCTTTTGTCATGCCTCTAAGGCAAAGAACAAAGGGATGGGGCTGAAAGAATTTTTCTATGTTCTTCACAGAATAAAGTTTGTTTTTCTCTGTTTGACCTTCAACTCCCAGAAGACCTGAGTTTAACTGCTTTGATTTACTTCCATAATAAAGTGATCGATTAATGTTAAAGGCAGGCTTTATGAGGCCTGTCCTCAAATGGTCTCGGAGCCTGCCATAGCGAGGATGTTATACTGCCATACTCTGAAAAAGGTCACATGAAGGGAATCAAAGACAAGATAAATGATGGTTTACACATCAGAAAAGCTCTCCATGGTACAGACAGGGAATGTGGAACATAATGTCTCTCAGGGCTCGGTGCAGATGGTATATAGTAAATATAGTCTGAACTGCCTCCCTAGGATTTATTATTGTTGCTGTTGTAGTTGTTTGGGGGTTTTACTTTTGGACAAAGCTGTGCTCTGGAAGTGTGTGACGCATGCAGAGCCCTGGTTAAAATCTAGCGAATGAACAGGTCTGATAAGCTGATCTCAACATGCTGGTGTTGAGGAGCTTGCTCTCAGAAGTTAAGAGCTTGATTTCTTATGATTTTCTGTGCTCGGTTAAAAATCATAGTTCGCTTTTGTTTTCTAGTTAGACTTCACTGCAGGCATTTTTCCTTAAAAGAGACAGGCAAACTGAGTAAGCAAAATAAGAATCAATTCAAAACTTCAGGCTCTGCCCATATCTGTATGTCCTAAAGGAGTATTTATATGGTATCAGATGGAACAGCAAACTTCTCTGTGTTTTCCCTCCATATTTTGATGAGGAATTGTTTAATCTTGCTCCATTTTTGCCTCCACGGGACTATGTTTCCTCTGACAGGCAGAGATATTCCTTATTTACCCTGATGTAAAAGGCCAAACTGATTAATAAATTTTGAAGAACAGATATAAGCAGGAACCTGAGCTTTAATTGTGGTCTTAAACCTGAGTAGGACTGACCAGGTAATTCTATAAAAATTCAGCTTCTGGGGGAAAACACATTTTTCAGACCGAATCTCAGGCCAGACACTCACGCTTTCAACAGCACTCTGATTGGGAAGGCTTGTCAGGTGTTGGATAAAATTTCAGATCTCAGTCAGGGGCAGAGAAGGAGGCAGAATGGAAAGCAGGCAAGTAAATGAGGTGCTCCCCTGGGGTTTGGGAGCTGCAGGCTCAAAGCCTTGCTCTGTACCAGTTCTAGCAGGTATTTAAACCTTGGCTGCTTATCAGATCCTGCCGCCTTAACGGCCGAATTCTGGTCATCAGGGTCAGGCTGGGCTGAAGGACAGGACCTGTCCCCAGCCCTGGGAGGCTGGAAAGTGGGTGGGCATGCAGGGAAATCCCTCCAGAGCCAGCAGCTCCCCTGCTACTCCATGGTCCCCAGGGGAAGGGGATGTCTGGGGGCACAGGCAAAGATGCACCCCCACAGACACCATCATCAACCCTGCACAGGCTGACCAGCACTGCTGTGGCCAGCCTGGCTTTCCCACTGGATTAAATCAAATGGGTCCATGGCTAACTTGCTGTCTCCGGCAGGGCAGCTGCACTGTGTCTGGTTTTTTAGTTTGTAGAAACTAAATAGTGAATATAATGCCAGTTTACGGTTCATATCGCAATCAGTGAAAATGATGAAAATCCCACGGCACTTTCCTGGCCAGTTTCAAGCCTATGGGCAATATTACGCATCAAATCAGCCTGTGAACAGCTGATGCATGTAACTCAGGAGCGAGTGGTATTATGAAAATTGCAGTTCAAGGATGCAATGACGGGTTCTGGTGTTGGGACACTGAGGCACCAAAATGCCATGGAGGACATGCCCTAGAAGCACATATTACCAAGGCAGATAGTGTTGCCACCTTTGAAAAATAATTCCGCAAATGGCCACTTCAGGCACTTGGCTGCTGTGATTGTGCAAGCCTGTGATAAAACTTGTCATGATAGAAGCAAACCAGCTGAGTAAGAAGCTTATTATTAAAGGGCTTACAACTAATAGGACTTTTCACGTGGCAGTAATGTGGTAAGACCGGGTCTGCAAAAGCATTTGTATTTCCAGTTGTGTGGTATCCTTGGGAAGGAAGAAAGGAAAAGGAAGAGATCTAGTGGGGAAGGCTCATCTCAAAGTACAAGGAGTAAATCAATTTATGCAAGGCACAGATTGATGCAGCCTGCTCCGAAAAATATTTGGCAAAAGGCATATAATGAGTTTTTCAGAATTCTAGTATTTCCTTTTTATTATTTAGAGCAGAAGCAGAGTTTAAAGAAAAAAATGGGCTCCCCTAACAACATTCTAATCACATATAAGTAGGCAAATTACAATTAAAAAATAAACTTGTTGAAAGAACTGATGGAAAAAGTCCCGGCCCTTATTAAGTCCATCCTTTGCCAGTACAGAGCTGCTGCATACATTATACTAGCACTTCCGTTCAGTCAAGTTTTAAAGCTGACTTTAAATATTCTTTTTAAATCTAAGGTTTTCTCCTGCTGCCATCCCAGCCTTTTAGAGTTGCAACCGCTTAATATTCTGCTTGGCCCATGGGAAGAGATGAGCGTATTAAGGATCCAAATACAAAACACATTTCTCTCTGCATTCAGTGTAACCTGACTAGACACTACAGTTGGCAGACACCAGATGGTTGATTGGAGTCTCTAGTCAGTCTGCAATTGCCGAAGCCTTAAGGACAAAACAGCACCAGGGAGATAGATTTGATATGATCATGAATCACTTCTGGGACCACAGCAGATAACTTAAGATAGAAGTCATGTGGGTCACCTTCTCGAAGCTCCTTCTGGTACCAAGTGCAAACAGAGACAGGCGAAGATTGATATTGGAGAGCAAATGATGATGGATGGCGTTAGTGGGGTAGTAAGGTGTATTTGGGATTTACTGAATGTCTTCACACAGAGTTTTGAGAGGATTGACTAGCAGAAGTGTATGGGCTTTTCAGAGTCAAAAAAGGCAAATCTTGTTGAGGTGGAAAAGAAGGAAAATGAATGGGTTTGCTTCATTTAAATGATATTGCAAGTACTTCTAACAAACAAAGTATCAGATGGTTATTCAGGAATATAGAATGAGCAATATGAAAATGTCCCCATTAAAACTAGTTGGTTATTATTAAAAAATCTTGAGCAGCTATTCAGATTATAAAATGAATTTCCTGCAGCTGTACTCACATCACTTTTTCCACTTTTCATAAATTCTTGAGTAACTGATTTTTTTTCTACGCTCTAAAGTTTTCATGGAGAGGAGCAAGCGTTAGGCTTGCATGCTCTAGAGCCTTGCGAGTATCCACTAGAAAGCATGCTATTTGTGTGAGAAACAATTTGTACAAACAGAAGGAAAAGCTTTCTAAAAACCTCAGTTAGAACTTAAAACAGATCTCAGTGAGTATTATACGACCCAGGTGAGACTCTGACTGCACCTTTTGTATCTAGAAGTACACTTGCATGCAATCTTTTGGTCATTTGGACAAAAGAAGAAATACATTTATATTACAAACACTGCCAAAAAAATTCCATAGTAACAGATTTTGCTTATGTATGATGCCTCAGATTTGGTTTTTAAATCGCAAAGATTTTTTTTTTAAAGAAGCTACTTGGTAGACACAAAACTGCTGTTATATTCAAGCTCCTGACTTCGTTACAGAAGCAGCCTCTTCAAATTAAAAGTACAGCTGATGCTCTGTGGTTTGTCTTTACTACAACTACCTGAAATAATACATGCTTTGGGTGTACACTATCTAGTGAACAGCTTAATGTCAGACAATACAGTAGAGCTTTATGTACAAAGTAAAAAGATTGGCCTTGACTGAAGAGCAAGAGATTTTATCTGCTTTGGTGGATAAATGAACTCTGAAATTAAGGAGATCATGAAATGATCACTGTTTAGAAATGAATGGCGGAAGGAAAGTAGACTTTGGATGTTGTCGTGTTTTCTTTTTCTCTAATTTCTATGCTTCCTGTGCGTGACAGCTTGAAGGGGTTTACTATATTGGGCTGGATGAATTACTGGGGGCATTCTGTGGTAAGTATTTTGTACTTACTGTAAATGTACTGTATCTGGAATTTCCTCCTTTGCTGCCTCCTATTGTATACATATTCAAGCAAAAATATAGCTTTCACTCTCAGAGCATTACCAACAATTTTCCTTTATTCTTTGCAAGAAGCAGCTCCAAAGCAGGAGTATAGCAGTCTTCCTAGGAGTCAGTAAAACTGACTATGCCTTGTATTCTGAGCAGGTTAGCTGGGAAGCACGGCTGGCGTAGTCGGCTGTCTATATACAGCAGGCGTTAGGCCTCTCATCTAGTTCAGCGCTGGCCCAGGTCGGAAACCACATACAGTGAAGCCATTTGACTTGCTGAAAGGTGGTGGCTGGAGCTGAGCACTGGTTTATGACTGTGTGGACTGTCCCAGCTCCAGTGTAACTTGGTGATGTGAGCCAAGAATAATGTCTTGTAAGAATTAATATCTCCCCTAAAATTTCAGCCAGTGTATAAGCTTAATACCTTCTTCTGTACACTTCTACAGGATGAGAAGGAATTGACAAAAATATCTGTGGTCCATTGAACAAGCAGCAGGAAAGCAGATTGTGCTGGGAGTTAGAAGGTTGGCACTCCTAACGCATGAGCTTTACTGTGAATGAAAAGATGACATAACAAGTTTGTCGTTGCTACTTGGGACTACTATATTTAAAAAGTTTCATCACCCTTTATGAAAGTACTGTATTATAAAAGGAGAGAAAATATAATGAAGCTCTACTGAAGTTCTTGACATGCTTTCGAATGACCTCTGCCTTCCCAACCTCTGCCCACCAAATGCTGCAAAATGGTGTCTGGCCCCTGCAGCTGGCAGGTGGAGTCCTGGCAGTGGACTAGCTGAGAGAACCACATCAAAGTCTTTCTTATTAGCACCCATAAGTAACGATCCTCAAGCCAAGCTGATTGTGAGTCAGACACAGTCAGTTCTACCTTCAGATGCTGCAAGCCTTGTGTTTTTATCAGAGATAGGTGTTGGAAAGGGCTCCCGAGAGAAGATTGAGGTGTCGTTTTGTGGAACGACATTGTCACTTCCTGGCACCAAGATGTTAAACGTAGTGCCGCTTCTTTGCAGTTCACAGGGTTTTTTGACTGATTCTGTTTAAAAGCCAAACATCCAGCAGCACCTGAGGAAAGCTCCTCTCAAACCTTGCAACCCTTGCGATGCTTATTAGTCCTATTGAAGGGGTGCAGCAAGTGAAGGGGAATTTCCTGACAATGAGAAAACTTTCTTAAGCCATGTGCAATTTATTGGTCTAGTCGAGTCAATTACATTCATGACTCACTCTCCAAAAATTGTGACTTGGCTTTTGTTGTTTTCATTCAGATAGGGCTGGATGGTTGGACCCATCCTTAAGTTTCAATCATCTCGTACTTTACTCATGCTAGTTATAGTTTAGTTATTGCAGAGTAGAAAGGAGGAAGATTTCTTTAATTACTTTTCTGTACCTCAGTATCTTGGATTCTATCTCTGTAGAGTTGAACATGTTTTCTGTAAAGTGTGCAAATATGTGTCTTTTCACAGTTACTCTTTGACATTTTCAAAGATAGTTCCCTCTTCCCATATCTAACTTGACAGTCAATCAAGCACAGAGTAACAAGGAGCAAAAGACAGAGGATCAGGGAACGAAGGCAGAAAAGGAATCCAGGAAAAAATAAGAAATGCGAAGGAAAAGTGGAGAAGGATGAAACAGGAAAAACCTTTGAAATAAATTCATAAAGTATTGTTTACCAAAAAAAAAAGAAAAATAGGTGCTTTGCACCAGCTGTCTTGCTCTTTCCCATCATTGTCTACCTCCAGCTCTTTTCTTTCATTGCTATGTCTCTCCAACATGCAGATTTTCTAGCTTTTTGGCCCATAGGCTTCACTTGCCTTACTCTAACGCATACTAATTTGTACAAGGAGTTCCAGATGTAAATGTGCACGTTCACCACACAAAACATGGCTAAAACGAGCCACAGTGTGACAATTTACATGAAGCACAAGGAACCTTCAGGAATTGCTGATCTTTCCCTCGGCTCCCCCCTGGAGACTTTGCCATGGTTACTTGCTGCTTGCAGGTGTCACCAGGCTCCCTTGCTCTGCAGTCTCACTGAAGTCAAGGAGATCTGAATCCAAGAGCAGAAGTTGGCCTTTACGATTCACTTCCATGTAGCATATGTTACTATATTGTATACCAAGAAATGTAACCAAGAAGAACCGTGGTATTCACAGTATGCTAAAATTTAACTGTTGCTGTAGCCTTCTGAAGCCTATGGGCCACATCCCAAAGACTTCACCCATGTTTTACTTCATCTCGTGTGAGGTAGGGTTCCTATTGCTGAGGAACAAATGATGCAATATGAATAAGGATTCCGGATCTGGCTCCGTGCCCCTTAGCAAACTGAGATAGTCCAGTGGTGACTAATTCCCTTAATGAGTGGGCCAGGAGAGGTAACATTGACTAGATGAGGGATACTATTCTATTTTTTTAGTTATTATTTTTTGGTAGCAATGTCAGAGAATAGAATGTTAGTTTAAGAGACATTTAGCAAGTAGCAATGAGTTTTCTTTCCAACACACAGAGGGATGAAGTTGAAGGTGATACAGTGGGTATGGGAGGTTGCTGCAAAAATACGTGTCTCTGACACTTTAAAAAAGATACTGCCTATAAAATCAGTAATGCAGAGAACAACTTACAGCACACTTGCTGAATTTGAAAGGACAGTAGTATACTATTGGGTCAAGTATATCCATCATCCCTCAGCCTGATTCCTTCTATGAGGTCGAGGGTCCCAAAATAGTGAAGTAATCTTCATGATACAGAAGAGGTGTGAAAGTCTGCTCACAATCTGGTTGTGTGTAGGTGTCTGTATTTCCAGGTGAGTGATACTACCCACATGCCAGTGTCCATACATCCGTCTGCCTGTAATGCAATTTTGCAGCAGCAGGATTAGAACAGATTGCGGACATTATGGCAGCAAGGATATTGTTGGGAGTAACTTGGCAACACTTGTAGGTGTTGTGACACTGGCTCTTTGCTTAAGGGCAAGGACAGGGGAGGGGATGCTGGATACAAACCAGTGAGAGAAATAATGTCAGAAAAGTTCAGAAGATGAAAGCAGTGACAGTAAATAAGTCTGAAATTATTTTAGGTTTACATACTTTAAGTCCTCAGTGACTGAAAACACAGCCAAGAATTGCTTCAGCAATATTCCTTCATAAATCTGCATAATAATCTCTCAGAGGGGCTTTGGTGAAATTACAAGTATTCATTTACTAAATTGGGTTCAGTGTCTGTATCATACGCTGTATGAATATTCAGTGCTATGAATTCATCCAAACTATATTGAAGATAGCATGGTCCGCAAGCTATCTCAAATGATAACCCAGACAGTAGGCATGGGAAGAAAGGACTTTCTTTTAAAAAACTAAAAAACAACTTCCACTAGAATCCAGTAAAAAAAATATTTAGGAGCTATGTCCCTAAGAATGGCAGTAATACATGCATGTAATTTTTTTCTTGTGGAATTTCTGATCTTTATAGCTCTGAATTCAGCAACAAATGCTTTCTTGCTAGAAAAGGACCACAAACATAATGTGAAGGATTTATGAGTAATTTATCAAATAAGACAATGATAACTGCCAGCCAGATGCAAGAAAACTGTTTGACTGTGAGACTAATAATAGAAACACTGATATAAAATAAAGTGACCTTCATACAAAGCAATGACTGGTCTTAGGTGACTGAAAAACTTTCCAGCGAGTCAAAGATTGTACTGTGAGCTGCAATAAACTGTAATCCTGCTTAATTCTCCAGTGTTTTGCACACTGTGAATCTAATATATGGAAAAAAAAAAAAAGCCTACCTAAAGAAAATCTGTGGTAGTGAGTGTCTGCAGCATACAAAGCATCTCATCTGAGTGTGAAATGGATTGAATGCAGGTTAGCCATGCTCTGAGCATTTGTCCATCACTGTCGTATTCACTCTTGGTCTGGTCTTGTTTGGGAAACACAAGCCAGCAATCCTTTCCCTCCAAGGTTGCTGGTTTGAACATGAGATGTTGCAGCAATTCTATGAAAAATAAAAGAAGTAACTCACAACTTGGAGATTTCAGAAGCTGTCTGTAGTGAATTGAGAGAGACCCAAGAAGTCACTCATGCTACATAGGAGAAGGTGGTGCACTTCAAAGGCAAATGTTCAGTGGGTGGTTTCTGTGGACCAAATGGCAGCAAGTGAAATGCAGAGCAGAATGATAACTATAAGAAACTGCTCCAGTGGATAGTTTCTCGACTTCTTATGTTAAATGGCATGGGAGTTTCAGCCTATTTCCACAGAAGTCATCATTACCTGAGGTAGTTATTTTTGTCAGCGGTCATTGCAGACAGTAAATTGTCTGCCTTTGTTCATTATTTTTTTTCTCATTTCTAGGTTTTGTTTATTTCCCCATCTCACATCAGATTGTTTTAGTCACTATATGTATTTTACCCAATGTTTAAAGAGATATGAATTCAATGTTCAGTTCACAAATCTCCAGCACTTCTAGGGATTATGCTTGTGTTCTTTGCAAGGTAAATTCTGTGATTTGTACTCAAACTGTGCCTCTCTCTATTGGCACTTCTACTGGTTATTCTTAGCTCTTATTCATGGTATGATATGTTTCTTCACCAAAGGTCCAATACTGAGACCAAATGGAGAGGCATTTAGAAGGAGCCTACACTTCATTATTACAGAGCATTTAATCTTTATATCACTTGCTCTGTGGGTGAATGAAGGGCTTCAGATGCCATGATTGCCAGCCCTGGCATATTTTCTAGCAATAAATTAATTTATATAAAGTCAAGGTATATAACTAATGTGTTCAATCTTATATATTTCCTTATCTTTTTTTATGCTAGCAGAGTGGAACAAGGGCTGCAAAATTCAAGTTGATAAAAATGAAGAAGTTGGTCCAAACTAAAAGGAAAAAATCCACATAATGGCACCAAGGCCCTCTATGGTCATAAGGGAATTTGTGAATCATGCAAGGAAATTAATTTCTGAGGGGTCTGGGGAGAGTTCCAGGAATGAGCAGCAAAAGGAGCTGGGAAGCAGGATCAGCCCGGGGTTGTGATTCAGCACTCTTCAGTGGGATAACAGGGCACAGGGCTTGGTGCATTTGCTCTTCTGCTATTCCAAGGTGAAATGGCAAACACTGTGCTCCACGTCTGCTAAGTTAAAACTGGGGTTCATCACCTGGAGACTTTCTTAAACTGCTGACAGATTAAACAAAAAACCCAAACCCCAACCAAATAAATAAGAATAACTTTACATGTAATCAGTATGGCAATGAGCTGATGCACGGCCTGATTTTTTCCATTAGTGAAGAACAGTCCCTGCTTCCTAGAGAGAATGAAATTGTGCCACTACCACCAAAGCTTCAGAGATTAAGTAGTCACAAGGGGGAAACGTTCATTAGGAAAGAAAACGCGCATGGATGACTTTGAGAAAAATCATCCCTTCATTTTTGATCTCTGAGTGATGTCGCTAGCATTGTGCTCATCTGTCATCGCACAAGGTCAGGAGAGTCCTTTGAATCCAAGTTGTTTGTAAAGCAACTAAACAGCTGCTTCCAGCTGGAACTTTCAGCATCCAGGAGTTGTTTCAAAGGGGGACAAATCTGTGAGTCCAGAGCTGCCTTGCCAAATCCTGAATCACCTTGTGCTACCTTCACACTCTCCCCTCTCTCTCTCTTCTCCCTCTCCCTCTTTATTTTTAATCTTTTGGTGAAGTTAAACAGTGACTTAAAAAAAGCAATAAAGGAAACTGATGATCATTGTACTTTTTCTCCACTTTTTGGTTTTAGCTACAATTTGAAAAGATTTCAGGCTGTCGGGTTCTTTCACCTGAACATCCTCCATCTAAGGCTGGATCACTTTCTTGGTGGTTATATTCGCCAGGTTAGCAATCAGAAAATCTTGATCAACAGAATTGCTTTGCATTGGTTGCTCTCCATTCATATATAAATTCACGGTCTTTTGTCAAATCAGCTTATGCCATATCATCATAAGGTATAAACCACGTTCTTGTATTCAACAAGCAGAAAGCATAATAGTCATTTAGAGTCTACATTGTGACACTACTCTGTTGCTTAGTGAGGGCATTGATTATGCTCAAGAGAAGTTTGAGGAACAGCTTTCTTTAGTCTCAAATTTGCGACAGTTCCCCTTTGAGTTGGCAGTACATTAATGGAAATGGAAACTTGCCTCATTCTAAATGTCAGAATAATAGAGCACCAAAAACAATTCAGTCATGTCTTTCAAACCACGCACATATGGTTCAGCACCAAATGTCACTATTCTTCCCCACTTCCTTTCCATTTGTCACTATCTCTGTTGATTATCATTGTTTGGGTTAAAACTTTCATGAAGGCTAAGGGCAAAGCTCACCTTGACAGAAACTAGACATATTCGCAGCGTGTTCTATACTTGGTATATGCCTAATATAGTCTTCCCAAATGCAACAGATTGGAGATGCTGGGTAGTATTACCACTTACATACTCCAGAAAACTTCAATCTGACTCTTCCTTATTTTTAAGAATTTGCTTCCATCACCTTGCTGACTTCTTTAGGACAAGTTACACCAGCAATACCAAGTGGAATGGAAGGAACTACATTGTTAATTTTCTCTTGCCAAATACAGAAAATCTCTAAAATACCTAGCAAGTACTCAGCCATAAGATCAGCTTTTTGGAAATGTTTTTCTTTTTCATGAATGCTAAGACTTTGAACACCATCATAACATTTTTCTTAGGAGTGTACCTTCCTATGTCTCCTTTTTCCTAAAATAATTCCCTTTTATGGCTTAAAAAGGTAATTCAGGTTGTCATTATTTTACCTGTTGTGATACTGTTTACATGCTGGTTGTCAGCCAGACATTTATTGGCCTAAAGGATTTCATTCCTGTGGCAGATGTAAAGCAACAGCTAAGAGAGGCGAAAGGTGTGGGAAAGGAAGAACACGAACAAAGCAGAGATATAAATATGGCGTGCAAAAAATGATCTTAAGGGATTGGTATGTCTTCAAAAATCAAATATTCCAGAGTTGCAAAATACCCCAAATATGCAGGCTGTGACCACATGATTGCATGTTATTTTCCCTTTTTCTTCCCAGAAGATGTTGGCCTCATTCAATGAGCAGAATGGGTGACATTCACTTAATGATTTTTTTTTGTGTCAAAGTGCTGTAACTTGTAAAGATTCAGCTGAAGAGGAGAAAGACAGAGTATCGTCCGCTGATTTTCCAACCACGGCGTGACATTATGGTGAGAGTGAGGTGAGTGCAAAAGCCCCATTCCTGCTGGAGGGAGCAGGCATCCCCAGGGACAAGGGTAAGAGGCTGGGGATGGGCAGGGAGGGCACTGGATCAGTCAGCTGCCTTGCTACAGAGGGATGTGAATATGGCAGTGTGGCCAGCAGCTTTCCTTCTCCAGAGGAAGGCAGAGGAAGCAGATCTTGCCTAATATTTGCACCAACACCGTGTTATGCCCACCAGGAAGTACAGGGCACCATTTGAGCGGGTAATTTATAATCAATCAGTCTGAAGCCCCTTTGCATTTCTACCCTTCAATAGGAAGAACTTAGCTGAGAAGTCAGGCCATTGTTCTCAAAATGAAATGTGGAAAGCAAGATTTTAGAAATATTTTAATCATATATTCATGTTGACATAGCCACCTGAAGAGACATTTTTTGTATGATCTAATAATGCTAATCCATTATTCCAAATGTGGATTTTTCTATTTAAAAAATGCATGACAAACCATTTTTTTCCAGCAACCATTTAAAATGACTGTTCACTTTAGTAAGCTGAAGTATTTTAATTTGTTTCTTTGTGTCAAAAACTAATAGAAGTGTAAATAAAATTGAGAACACAGAACTTCTCTTTGTTTTCAGTAGATAAGCATTCTTTTGCAATCTGAGACTCTCTATGTACAACAAAGTCTTATACATAATTTTCAGACATCCAAAGAACCTATGTACCTATGTATTCCTTTAGCAATACAAAAGCCTGTAGTAGAAATAAAAATAACGTTGAAATACATTCCTTAAAATTCATTTGAAGGTCTATTATGTTCTGGTGAGAAGGATCATCAGGAGCTACAGCACATACATCACAAAGCTTTTAAACAAAACATCTTCCACTTCTCCAGGAAATACATATCAGTTGTACTTTAAAAATCATTTAACAAAGATGTTTTATGGCCACTGTATATCAGCACTTATTGCTGTGTAAATTAAAGTTACTAATCAATTAATACAGAAGTAATTCTATTACCAAATGGATAGAGGAGTTATGAAAAGCCCTAATTAAAAGCATTGTCTGCTCTGTTTTACACTAATGATTCTCTAAGAACCAATGTTATTTGTGAATTAGCTTAATCACAAAGGAATTAAAGAGAGCAAAATTATTTGTAGGAAAATAGTACTCTAAATGCATGAAGACTAGACAGAAAAAGCACCCAGAGTCATTTCTATATCTGATCAACTGGCTTGTCTAATCCATTTTACTGTGGATAGTTTGCCTGACATGACTTCAGATTAGTTTAATAGGGATTAAAGTGGCATGAAGTGTATAAATCTATGAATTCGCAAGTACAAACATGTTTAGGAATACATTTATCTTTAAGGGCAGGAGGAGGAGAGAAAGTTCAAAGTAAAATCTGGTTACATTTGTAAACACAGATAATTCCATGGGAAATTTGGAAAACAACTAAAACCCATGCAATTTGGGTGGCAAATCCTGATGACTTTACTCAGTTTCTCTGCAGAAAATCAATTACTAAAGTCAAACAAGAAAGAACCCAAGATCTGGTGCTTGGAGAATTGATGTGGAAGTTCTCAGGTAAACCTACAAGTCCCATTGATTACTGCCCAAATAAAGCAGACCTCTGGCATTCAGCTTTCTGAGCTGGCATGATCAGCACATAATGTCTTTGGAGCTAGAGCTGCCAAGAGAAAGGGATCAGAGACAGCCAAATTATGATATCACACCAATAAAACCTCATCGTAGTGACATACATAAAACACTCTGTAAATTGCTTTTTGTAACTTTTAATTTATTAAGAGCTTTTGAACTATGTTTTCATTCTGTGACATGTTTTCATTTACCTCTCATATCCTTCATTAATTTGTTTCCTGTTTGAGAAATAATACCACATTTTTGGCAGTTTGAAACTGCTGAAAAAATATATCATACCCTACATGAAGTAGCTTGCCAGAGAATCAGGAGTGTGTGGTATTTTGAATTGCTAGGCTGAATTACAGTGAATTATTTGACTACTCAATTTGCCTAGTATCAAGGTTGAGTCATGATAGCTGCTTGTCATGCTGCTGTTTGCTCATCCATAAGCCCAAACTGGGAACAGCTTCTGCAGCTGATATTTGGGGCCTTGGAGAATTTGGAGATGCTGGATTTGTGCTCTGGAGGGTGGTGTGTGGACCTGTTTGCAGGGCGGCTTGCAGTGTTAAATAAACCAGATCAGACGCAGTTTTCCCCGCTGGATCTGGGAACGGTGGGGACGTACCATCGGCCGATGTAGCTCAGAGTTCAAGCATCAGCGTCCTGCTCCCCTCCCGGTCACTGTCTTTCTCTACCATAAGTTCTAAAGGTGACTCAGCCATTCTGGGAATGGGACCAAAGGCACAAATGGACAGAGTAAAGGATTAAAATAACTCAATACCACATCATGTAGTGCTGACACCTCAGGTATCCATCCATAAATCCACTCAAGAAGCATTTCTGTTTCTCCTACAGCCTGCTCGGCACATTTTTTCCAGCTACGCCTGCACAAACAACTGTTCAGCCATGAGCTGCAAAGTTTCTGAAGGAAACCTGAAACTCTCTCCCAAAACATCTTCTTCACCCTCGCCCCTCCAAACATCCTTGCCTAAACTGTAACTGGCTTTATGGTCCATTAGCTAAAAGGCAACTGTTTCAAAGCGCTAGGTCTGTAACTTTGAAGAGCAAAGCAGTTGGATCTTGTTACAGGTAGAGTTTGCAACTATTGAAAATATATAGCACATTCGGAACCCTACAGATATTATACCCTTTCACTTTGCTAATACCAATCTCTTTGTGTTACCTGTGATCTAAGTTAGAAAATTTCTTTTGACGATTTTCAAGAAACTGGCACAACAGAGAAATGCGGTTAAAAGTAAGGAAATCAGGTACAAAGCTAGCTGAAGTTTCCCTTTCTTTCCAGTCTGCTGTGTAGAACATCAGTCAAGAAGGGAGTTACAATACCTTTGAAGATGACCTTTCAAGGCCAGGCCATTCAGGTGATATTAATATTTCTTGCCAGCTCCTGAGTTAAACCCCACAGGAGGGGAAGGGAGTGTTTGAATTGAGGGACACTGAATCCAAAGCAGCTTTTGGAATGGGTTGATGGGAAGGGCTTAATCACACTTGGGAAAGATTTCCCACAGTTCATGTGTCAGACAGGGAGGAAAGATCTTATGAAAGCAACAGGGGCCAAAGGTTTTGTAATGAAAACTGGGGCAGAGAAGAGAAAGCTTATTTTTGTTTCCTTCCGAGATACGACTGGATTTTGACATGAAAAAATACCGGCTTCCTGCTGTGTAGGAAGCTCATACCGTGAGATCAAAGAATAGTAAGTGTCTAGCTGCTAGCTCACACAGATTTTAAAAGCTGGGTATTTGGAATTAAGAAAGTCAAACCCCGGAGCAAACAAGAAATGAATGAATGCTCAACACTCAGTGCTACTCTACCTAAGACAGCAAGCTGGAGACTGCTTTCCCTGCATTCAAGGGTGACCCTGGAGAACTCTGGGGGTTGCACTTTTGCCATGGGGGGATCTATCCTGGGATGTGCTGAACACCAGCTGAAATCCAGCTATGGCAGGAGTCACTAGAGGGTACTGTAATACACAGTATTATTTCTTGTGCATGAGTGACATTCATTCTTCCTGTCAAAACTGAGGCTTGTCATTTAATTTGGGGGGGGGGGGGGGGGGGGAGAGGCTGATGTAAATAGAAATAATTTTATTATTAATTCTGTCTTCAACTGTCTGGCTAGATTCACTTGCGTGGGTATCAATCTACTAGAACAGGGCAATGCCTGCATGTTAGTCACCAACACATTCATTGGAGGACCAATGTAGTCATGGGAAATTAAACTGGAAGAAAACATGTATTTTCTCTAAACACAAACCAGTTTGCAGTGCAGTGAAAGCTACTCCCCAAAAGCACACTTGATCTCATGCAGATTAGCAATGCTGTACTGTGTGGGTTCAGATACATTACGATCTATGATGTAGATATACGCTCAAGAATCAACCCCCCCAGGCAGTCAGTCACTTCCCTAGGAATAACTTGAATAACTTTGATACTAAGGACTTTCCTATGCACCGCTATCCTGGGATTTGGAGCAAGTATTTTGCACAGTGCTGTGTGATGCCATCCAGAGTTGAGGCTGAACTTTGCGTGGATGTCTCACCTTCTGGCCCAGAGAGCTCTTTGCCGCCGAGTCCCTAAGGGCATTACCAGGTGTTCTGGGAAAGGGTGTGAAAAAAGAGGTAACTGACTCCCCCACTCTTTCCTCTTATTTTAGACTTCCAGTAAGGAGGAGATTTACACACAGCTCCTGGGAGACTTTTATTGCTAGTGGTTAGTTGTACTGCATGAATATATTTTCTTTTCTGAGTGCCTTTCATGTATCTATAGATCTATATATATATATATGCATTTCACCACCTTTAAATCTGCATTTTGTGAATTAATTATAATTCTGCTGTCAGAATGAATGATAAAACATGGTTATGTTGCTGTCTAGGAGGTTAGATGTTCTCTTTCAGACATGGATAACAAATTCATGTTTGTGATTATTAACTCAGTCTAAATCATTTGAACTGTTGTCAGATCCAGCTGACATGATACAGTTGTAACTGCTACATACATGATCCTGGAAGCCTGAATCTGGGTCTATTCTTCTCCTATTATTGCTTTTCCATATATGCTGCCTTGACATTTGATCTCATATAGGTACTCATCTCTCATCATGTAGTTTGTGATTTCAGTTCCTGTTTCGGTTGGCAAATTGTTATCAGAATTATTTTTGTTTTCTGCAGATACAATAATTTTTTACTAAGTAGTCAGAGAGTACTTGCTAGCTGTAATATGGTGGTTCTGATTATTCATTATTTGTGCTGTGTGAATGATCACTGAAGTCATACGGATCTTTAATCTTATTAAGGACAAGTAAAATAGATACATAAGTAATCGCATTTCTGATCTTTAAATTATTTATATACATTTCCAGTATAGTCTTTTATGTTCAGTACAACTTCATTTTTTTCCAAAATATTCCAATCTTTGAAAATATTTCCAAATATTCTGTCAAATTACTCATGTGCTCTTGTAGCCACAAGATTGGACTCTGAATTTGTCTTGTTGAGAATGCCTTCTAATCACAGAGTTATTAATTTCTATTTTACTTGAAATAGTTGGAATCATCTCAACATTTAACTCACTTCAGTTAATTAAATGCAAATCATATTAATTGCAGCAAACAACAAAATACTATTAAGCACAAATAACAGTGAGAGAAAAATGAGGCATAATATACTCAAATTATTGAAAGGAAATTTTCAGATCAATTCCTAGAAATAGCTCTCCATTTTCTGAACCCTTCTAATCACTTTGTCCCAGTGGAAGCTGCCATTTTACTTAGAGTCCACAGAAAAGATCCAGAACAGCAGTGGGAGAAGGCAGAAGCCTATTCATGTGCACAAGAAACAAGGGACTTCAGAAGGTGTACCTCTGCTTTGAAAAGTGACTATGTAAGATGGCAAGTTATTCCCCAGTTTTGCCGCCTGTGTGCATTCAGTTATATCTACTGACCTTAGTGACAAAAATAGTTTTACTGATCTTTAAACTTACTAACCCTGATGAGCAATACAGACCAAGAGGCTGAGCCTCATCCCATTCCTCCCAGTTCACTATCAGTAGGGTAACTCCCTGTACGTCACTCTAAAGTACAGCTGATCACATTTGTGCATACCCACAGGTGGCATTTGGGGTGCCCAGAGGTCACTGAAGGTGTACTGTGAAGACAGTAGGCTGCTCAAGGACAACTGAGAAAATAAGCTGTCTCTCGGGCTCCTTGGTAGCAGTAATAATGTACAGGAAGGAATAAATCCAATTTGAGTTCTGTATTTTAACTGAGTTTGCCAGGCTGAGAGTTGAAAACAAATTTGCTCTCTCTTTTCCTTTTTTTTTTTTTTTTTTTTCCCCTCATAAAATGAGCAGATTTGCTATAAAGCTCCTCAACTATACTCCTATATACAAACTATATGAACCCCTCACTCCTCCCAATGCAACACTTTTTTACTTTCCCATATAGAAGGTTGCTGTGCTTCAGGGTAAATGTAGATGCTGAAAAGTGTCATGGGTGAGTCAACACTTTGGGCACAACAGAGCTTTCAAATAAAACCCTCTGAAAAGCAGAAACAGAAGTATTACTCATCTCCTTTTTTTTCTTGCTGCCAAACTTGTTTCTCCTTCAAGATCACACTTTTTTTCTCATTTGTAATCCTATTAGAAAAAGGCATGGAAGTAAACTGTCATGTAAGGACAAATATATTGTATGATAGAAAATTTTTTGCTACACTGTTTTTCTATCTGTCTATCTATGGCTGTACGTAAACAGTATCAAAACAGTGAGCTAAGCCCAGCTAATTGTCTCCTTGTGGGGGGATTTTGTGATAGCCTAGAACTAGAAGATTTAACTCTCCGTGCTTTCAGAATAGAGTTCATTGCTCGTGCTCAATGAAGTAGCTCATTGCTACTTCATACGCCTCCTTCTTTGTATAATTTAAGACATCTGGTGGTTTCCCTAAACTGTATTAAAGGACCATGGAGCACCTCTGAGCTTTGCTGTGAGAGCCTCTACCATTGCCAAGGCAGCAGCAGCATCCCGAGTCATGAGTCATTCTTTCTTCCATGCTCCTGGGGAGTAGAGGGCTCACTGTGTGAATGCTGTACTCTCATGCACAAAGACTGAGACTGAAAAAGAATTACATATTCTTTAAAACTGGGTGAGATTTGAAATTGAGATGCTTTGCTGCCCTTTTCCCTCGGGAGCCAGGAGATGAGGGGGTGGGTTTGTACTTGCAACCATCCTTCTAAATCTCAGACTCCCATATGGCTAATATTGCTGCTTGTTGTGGCATTGGCTACAGCCTTAGTTCAAATAGGCTTCATTGACTCATCTGCTACCAAATTATTATGTGACACTGGCTTTGTCTTCTTGGTTGTTTCTTCTTTATTGGTGAACCATTAATATTCAGCCTATTATATCTGTTACCTGGAAACTTTGAGAAGATTGGCAAAAAAAGTTTAACAAGTGTAGGCTTTGTGTCTCTCACTATTAACAGTGTGCCTGGGGATTTTATGAGCAGATTGGCCATGTATGTCTTTAGGAGACAAGCCACAAGGAAATATGACTAACTTACATGTCAGCTGCTTCTTCATGACTCCTCTTCATAAGTAGGATTTTTTTTTTTCCTAACAGATGAACACAATTTCTTGTAGAAGTAGATATGCAGGATATTTGAATGGCACAAAATACGATAAAGACGATATAATTTGAAACTATATAGGGATAATCAGTTTTGACCACCAGATTGCTGTCAAACAGATAGCCTTCATGGACAGTTAAAATAGCTAATGTTATCAGTATTTTGGTCTGAAGAGACTAGGGTTATCATTTGTAGCATGAAGTGATCCCTGCAGAGTTGAGCAAACAGGTCTTTTAGAAACTAATAATCACAGTAAGAACAACAAATATTCAACCCGTTTGCTGAATTGGAGAGGCATATTGCTCACAAATACTTATTGGGCTATATTCTATTGTACATCTGAAATTTCTTATTCCTTTTTCAGGCAATTTAAATTCTTGAAATCGTTGCTTTCTTAGTTGGATATAATTGAGCTGAATGTAATTGCTACAGGACACGAAGTTATTCCCAGTCAGGTTTGGATATCTAAATTGTCCTATGGTTAAAACAGCCAGAGTAGACTCGCCTTACAGTCAGTAAAGAGAAAAAGGTGTTCTTAGGTTACACACATGTGATTTACTTTAGGTGGCTGCTTTAGGATGAGATGAATAGTGCCCTAGACATTCTTGTCTATATTGCCTAGATGCCATTTGACTGAAAGGGAGACAAGGGTAACTAGCTTGTCTATAGCTATGCAGATGAGTCCCTCGTCTTTTTATTCTAAATAGCATAATTAGTTGGTGCTTGTTAGATGCTTTCAACCTGAAAATGCTGTGTATGGGCTTGTTCTACTCCTCCCCTATGAGGATGCATGCAAAATATGTATGGATTTAACAATGATTTGTTTTGAGGGAACAATTAGGAAAAAACATATGGGGTGTCCAACGCTCTGGAAGAAGCTGAGTTAAAGAAGTTTTAGAAAATTTTGTATATGCAATCTCCATATATGCATCGTCAACAGCTTATTACAGTTTTTTCCATACCACGAGTTCTAGGCTTTCTGCCAGAGCACTCTTTGGGTATGTTTAGTATGCAGCACCTGGAAGTACTTCCGAGATCACAGATCAAGTTGTGTATCCTGATGCCACCCTCGTTTTGGGGGGTCAGATTTGGATACATACACTTCTCCCTTCCTCAGTTCCTTGTTTATTGGGGGAGGAAAACCAGCCACGTGAAGTGGGGACAAGCCATGACAGCTTGGCTAGGGAAGGACTGGGATCCAGGCAATGTGGGCTGGTGCACGTATCAAACAGTTTAAACATACGCTATGTGGCAAATGGTATTTAAGGAGTGTAGCACATTTCAGTGCAGCAGGTCAACTTCTGCTTTTTGCTTACCGATCTTACAGTGTTAAGTTCAAATAATAGGGACTGAATTCAAACTGCCTCCTATTTTGCTGACAATGAGTTCTGGGGCGATTTCTTCACTAAACCATTCCTTTACTGCTTGTAGTGCACACGTGTGACGTCACACAGGACAACAAATACAATTTAAATGGTCACATTTTCTCTGTGTTTTCCTGAGAGTGTATTTCACTGTTTCTGCTGTTGCTTTCCATTTTGTGACTGACAAAGGGGTGGGAAATGCTCACTTATTCTCCCCTAGTCGAGGTGTAGTAGCAGTAACAAGCAAGAGACACTAGAAACAGCAGCAGCAGGAGAGAGACCTCCCCTGTGATCAGACTGGATGCGACCAAAGGCACCAGGAGCCTTTCTGTTTACTTTGAATGGAACTATCCTAGTCTTTGAGGAAATAAAGTACCTTACGTCTCCCTTAATCACTTGCATGTGAAATAATTGTAGGTGGAGGGAACTGTGTGCAATTGTTCTCAGCTGGCAAGGATCATATAATATTTAGAGCGAATCTCACAGAACATTTCAGGGGGAACAAAAATGCTCCATATTGACTGTTGGCGTGACGCGATGGAATCTAAACTCACTTTGCCATTTAGATGTAGGATTCAAAATCCACATCTTATTTCCTTGGCATGCCTTCATCTTCCTCCTTTTCTTTGCAGTCTTTCTGAGTTAATTGCAGTTCTGGGGCCAGTGCCTAAAGCTCTCTACAAAGGCTCTGTTGTTGTTGTCCACTGAGGCCTGGGATGCCTAAAAGATTATCACTTAAATAAGGTACCTTTTATTATGGTCAGTCCTGCAACTAAGATCATGTTGCATGCAAAACTGCATGTTCAATTCATAAGCTGTAGGAGACATACAGTAAAATATTGTGTGTGGAAACATTTTTCCCAACTGTTCTCAAAGCAACGCTCATTGCACAAGAAGCAGAAGGCATCACATTACTCTTAAGTTTTATGGCATCTTATCATAAAATGTTATGCACCAAATCGCTGTGTACCACTATTATTAAGTCAAAAGCTACTAAAAATAATTATGTATATATTCTATTCATGGTAGAACATGCAAGTAACAAATTATACTTCCATAATTCTTGATGGAAAAAGGTATTTCTTATATATACCTGTCTTGTTCTTACTCAGAGGTAGCCACTATGTAACCTTACTCTATCGTTATGCAATATTTACCTCTGTATTACTTATATATTCATATCCTAACCCTCTGCCTCATGCTTGCTTTATTTATTTAGTACTGTTTTTTTCCTGATGGGTATTCCTAGAACTGGAAAATCAGCATTTAAAACCATCACGTGCTTAACAGAGTCTGCTTTTGCTCTCATGCTACAGTCTGGTCTACCAGTAGACAAGGAAGTCCAGGGGTCTCGCTTAGGATGATCACAGGAGATATGAAAAGAATGTAGCCATATTCAGTGCTTGCATGCTCTTACCTCACCTGCACTACTTCTGGGACTTCTTTTTCCCCACAGAGGCAGGCATAGGGTGCTTGGCAGCACTGCCCATGGACCCCAGCCTACGCCTGCTGAACTCGCAGTGCCTGGGGAGGGCACTTGCATGCAGACCACCACCCTGGCCTGGAAACCTGGAGGCCAAACACAATCAGGCCCTGAGAAGGAGGTTTGGGAAGCTTGCTGCTGACAGAACTTGCTCCAGCAACCGGAGGCAAAGGTGGGTATGATAAAGCAGAGGACTGGAGATGGGTATTGGACTTGGTACAGCCTTTTACACATTATGTATCTAACACTTGCAGCTTTATTAAAAACGAGGGAGAAAGAGTATTGCCTGCCAGCTGAAAACTCCCATGAGTTGCATCTGCAGGAATGAAGAAGCTGCATTTGCACATCTGAAGACAGGAACAGGCTTTCTGTTTTGAAGGCTGAGGACTTTAAGGCATGATGGCATCTGTACCTTCCACCTGATGCTGAACAAACGGGTCCACAAATTATCTGCATAGGTCGATAGGAAGCCAGCCAGACCCAGAACAATTTTGGGCAGTGCTCTCTGGCACACGATCATGAGCTGCCCAGGATGGTCTAGTCAATGGTATTACAGGAGCTCAGATTTCTAGGCTGTCTATCCTTTCTCCAGTCACACTGCTCATCATTTAACAGGGATATTGGCCATGGTATCTAGATTCCAAACTGGAAATGTACTGTATGTTCTGAAATACGACTTTCTTGTACTGAAATCTCCAGTGATTACCAAATTTTGTGATGGAATTGCCATGCCAACTCAATTGCATTGCCATTGCCATGCGTTGCAAAGCATCAGATATGAGTCAGCCAAGTTTAAGTATTAAACAGATTCTACTTTTTCCTTTGAAAGCAAAAAATATGAATGTAAGTCATCTTCTTTTGTCCATATGGGTTTTCCCCAGAAGGACAATCAGTTCTTTCCTTCCAGTAGTCACCTTCATGACATTGCCAGGCTTCAGATGAAGCTATTTCTGGGGTGAGAGGCGGGTGAAATGGCAGGCGGGGAGCACAGCGTGCACAGGGAGCGCTACAAGGGGAAATCCTCTGTAATGGGGTAGGAAACCAGAGGCTGATCCTAGATTTGGGCATTGCTGGCTGCTTTATGAGGAACTGCAACTGCTCTTTTACTGAACCTAGTTTCAATAATCTTCAATGGTATTTTGTTTTTGATAAGAGTCTTGCACACTGTAATTCAGGCTCTGTCCTCTCTTTTCCTTGGTTTGTCTGGGCTACTCTTTCTTTCAGGTCCTTGAGTCAATTTAAAAACAACTTCTTGGCACACTTTCATTTGGTAACTGCTCCCAGAATATACTTTGCCTCACCTTCATCTGGCTCCAGCTGTACTCACAGAGACATTTCGAGTACAACAACTGAAGTTTTGTTGTGAACCTCAATGTCTATGCAAATGAAGCAATTAGACAACCATGATTTGCTAGGCCCTCGTCACTCTGTTATATTTGCAGAGATGCCTTCTCTTCATGATTTATATCTATGCTTGTTCTTCATGCTAATGCTATTTTCTGTTAATATATACAACTATTCAAATGATGAAGTGAAGCAATCACGAATATAACCCATTTAATGCAATGCTGTTTTGGTTTTTTTTAACCAGAGGGAAGTGTACAGATGAAGGCATGCTGTTTAATGTAATTATGAAACAGATAGTTGCTACATAATGTGTTAGTTTCCCCCTTATTAAATGCTGACTTTAATTTAATGAACTCTTTACCTAAGAGAAGCAAATTGATTTTGTGATTCAGATATTGTCAATAAAATCATTATAACTAGTGAGATCAGATGTTAATAATTAAGAACAAATGTACAATTATAACTTCAAGGTCATTAGTTGTCAACTAATGGACAATCAGAAGAGCAAGGTTTACCAAGAGATTACTTCACAAATTAACCATTTATCTGATAATTGTGTTACTATGATTTTTGTTATCGTTACTATCATTGCTACTAAGACATATGATGTAGTGATGAAATCGTTTACCATTGGGTCAGTCAATTCATTGCTAATAATACCAAAAATTGGGGTTCAGAGCTAACATCCTAAAGTGATGGTTAAATACACACACTATTTTATATAAAATAACCCCCAAAATGTTGGAAAACTTGTGCTTCCTTACTGAACTAAACCCAACTATTCTGTTTTTCCTACATGTGTATCAGTCAAAGTCAGACTTGTACTTGGGGAGAAAACAGTGTAAGGTCACCAGTCACAAGCCTGGCACTTTCTGAGATGTGATTATTGTTTTGGGGACATAGTCTGAACTAGGTTAAAGAGGCTTCACTTCCAACAAGGTCTAAGCATTGAAAAATAGGCACAGCAGTTGACAGCTAAAGATTGGCCTTCAAAATTTCTTCTGGAAGACTTTCTGCCATATATTATTAATCTGTTAGAATTGGCCTATACAGTAAATGGCATTACATATATAAGATAAAACAAAGAAGCAAATTTACATTGCACTTTACTTCAGTATAGATATGACAGAGCCTGCTGAAGGAAGTTGTATGATTTCTTAAGCTTCCATTTTAGTTTATTAGCTTAGGTCTGTCAAGGTTTTAGATGTCTGTGTTTCTGGCTATCCCTTTTCAGAAATGCTCCTGTCTCAGCTACTGACCGGGTAAACTCAAACACAGGACTGCCAAACACAGAGCTATGGTTACCACTCATCCTGCCAGACTTCATTAGTCTTCTTGTTCATTTGTCTAGCAAAACATCTACCTATCTCTTTTGATTTACTGCTGAAAGATGAATAGTTTCATTTTAAGTCTATAATTATTTCATGACCTGTGTTCAGAAAAGATGCCAACCTTTTTTCTTTTTGTTGTTTTCTTTTAAGAACACCTGTCTGACTTCAGTACAGACATTAGGATGGACTTTTTGTACTACACATAACAGACATAGGTGACTTCTTACATTAAGAAGTACTTAACACAAACTTTTGGACATTGTTTAGTTTGCTTGCAGTAGAGCATACATCACAGAGAATATCTCAAAGGGATGTCTTTCAGCATCAGAGGTCATGGTTTGATTTCTGACCAGCTGCTCAGCTGTCCTTCTCAACAGGGAACATCTGCAGAAGGAAGATGGGTAGGTGGAAACAAATCAATGAAAAATGCCACCGAAACTTGTTTGGTTTTGTTAGTGAGTAGCCATTTAAATTTGTTTCATTTAGAATCTAAACACCCTCTGGCATCGTCCAAGAAATTAAAAAAAAAAGAAAATTATAGAAGGGTTCATCTCTGAAAGTTTGTAATGTAATCCAATGTGATGGCTTCCAATGTCATCCATGATGTGGAAGTCTTTGAGGTTTGATTTCTGTTTAGGCAGCTGGAGTTTTGTTAGATAATTTGGACTTCAGCATCCTGCTCATATTCTATTACAAGTTGCTTCATACTGGATTTCTCTCACTGCCCAGCTTAAAGAGGAGTTGTTAAAGGGCTTCTCAGTGCATTTCTACAGCACCTGATACACGCCTCCCATTGATATGCTTGGGTTGACCTTTGAAAGCCTTCAAACACAGCAGAAACTGCAGCAAGGAAACTACATTAATAAAAATAGCGCTTTTATGCTAATTGATTCCAGACAGCACAACAGCTCCTACTGCGAATGAGAAGCTGGGAGCCCACTGGCAAATGGGAGTTTTAGAGCAGGAAGCGAGAGTAGCTAAATTAATCCAGGAAGCACAGGACAAAGAAAGGCAATCGAAATTCTGTGATTTTTCTCTACCTTCCAAGTCCTCCACCAGTGGCACACAACTGCACGACTGCACTTTGATTTGTACGCTGCATGGCTCTCCCTCCCACAAAGCTGAGACATCTACAACGTTGCTGTGTTGTCCAAAGGCCTTGACAAAGTCACGGTGCCAGCTGGGGTTGCTCAGGGCATCCTTCCTGATTAGCTTGTCTGGAGAACCCCATATCGCTCACACGTGCTCTACATTCTCCCCAGTTTACCTTGCCAAGGATACCAAGGAGCCAACCCCTCAGCTGCTGGAGAGGAAAGGCAAGCATTTCCAGCCTCACACTGTTGTGCTAGGAAATTTTTGCAACAGAGGGTATTGATGATATTGTAGGAAGATATTAGAACAGGATTGAGGAGCAGTAAATCTGTCCCACTATCCGTAGATCATATTTATGGTGCAGAACGAGTCTTGCAACTCTTTCAAGGGCAAGCAAGACTTGCCTAGGGGGAGCCACTTTGTTGACAAAGCAACCAGAAAGTAATTTCAGTGCAAGGAGACACCCTGTGCAGCTGCCTGTTTTTGCAGATCTACGGCCAGCCTTTGTTGCTCTGAAAAATGTGATGGAGTAGCTGACCAAGTGCTGTGATGCTAATAACTCAGCTATGTTTTTAACATATTCTACATCGTCTCGTTTTGCATCTGACTCTGTGTTTGTACTACGGGACTATTTCAGCAAATTAATTCAGTGGAAGGAGTGTTTGCCAGAGTACTGAAAATATAGGTGGAAAGCTCATTTTTAAATTCAGGTGCGCTAACTTTTGCTGGGGTTTTCATTCTAAGTTTTTAAGTCATTGCAGTAAAGACAGGGAATGGATGGTTTTGGCCAGGAAAACCACCTATTTAGATGATAGTAATACCCACAATGTGGTGGGTGCTGTGTATTTTTATAAAGCTTATATATATAAAGCTCTTCATATACAAATATATCTATTCTTAGATAAAGTTTATTCCAAACCTAAAAGCATTTTACATAGCATGTATATTCAAGAAAAATACCTGGAAAACTCACAAATTAAGAAAAATAGAAAAACTCATCAAAGATGCTTGTTTTAAAGTAATAGTTTCATTTCTGTATTATCATCAGCAGGGTTCAGAGCCAGCTATATTTTTCTGCAATGTGCTGTTTATGGGGGGTTATTTGTTTATATTTTGTTAGATTTTTTTTTTCTTCATGTCCCTTCCTTTTGATTTTCAGTTAATCGCTGCATTCCCAAGGGAAGCTGAGAACCATTTTGTTTTCTGGGAACATCTCTTTCACCCGCGGTCCCAGCCCAGTTCTTCGATTCCACTCCAAATTAGTTTTGCCGTTGTTTGTTTTACAGGTACAAGTGGGAAGCTTCTAAACTGTTGGTATATTTGTTGTTTCATAACTTTATTTTCAGGTAAAAATTTACCAGCTGCAGTTTAGAGTAGGATTGAATTACACACTTCTATAACTGGGTTTCAAGTGACCATTGACACATCTGGCCTCCATATTTTTGAAAAGGAAAAGGCATCTCTCCAGTTCAAAAATCCAGTAGTAAGTCTTTACATCTGTGACTGAACACGGGGCATACTCTTCAGTCAGCTTCATCAGGAATTATATTTTTAGAAATACCATATATCTTTATGGAAGTAGAAGGATGGACTCCATGTTTTAGATTGAAACCCAGGTACTAAATCATGCCTGAAGATGTATCTGATTAATTCATGTCACTTGAAGCTTCCTCACTCCAGTCTGAGATACTGCCTTGTCATTCCTTTCCAGATGCCTGTTCCTCCACAATTTAGGCTATGTTTAAGCTTAAGCTAGCTTGCAGTTTGAGAGAACAGGTTGAAGACAGACAGTAACACTCAAGCTAATTGTCTTCTAGTGATAAAGGTAGGAGCAGCCTGAAACAGCACAGCTCACTGTGTGTTGCTGTGCTGCTTTGCTGTCTTGGCTTACTCTGGTTGGCCTCATCTGAGGAACATGACTGCGGTAGAGTAATAGTAGCTGCCTCTTGCGGTGGAGATGAGCCTTCAGATAATGCCTTTCACAGTACAAAAACATGGGGTCAGCTTTTAAAGACATTTAAGCATGCCGAGATTTGGACAGGCAGAAATGAGATTTTAAAAATTCATAGGTACCTCATTTAGTTATTTAGAAGCTTTTGAAAAGTCCATTTATGGACTGTCTGCCAAAATACACCTTAAAAGTCAGGTCCTTAGGGCAGGACAGACTACTGTTTGCAAACAATTGGTTTCTCAAATGTTAATTTTTTTCCTCCAATTTGTAAGTTATCCAGAAATATGGCTCTTTTTAACAACAGCAAAAAAGTAATAAAATTATTTAAAATAGGTTGGTGAGCAGTTTTGTGGACATTTTTGAGTTATGAATTGCCATTTGTCAGCTGTTTGTAGTAAATATTTAGTTGTCTCTTTGATGTAGGGTTGGTGTTTGGCTTCCTAAATCACAAGTTCTGCATTATTTTCCTGGAATGGATGATGTAACCTTATAAATGATTTCTGTTTCTTTCCATAATGAACTTTCAACATATAATACATTTTATTTGTTTTGTTTAAAAGGACTTCAGTAAGTGGGGCTTAAATTAGCTGTTTGGGATCGGTTATACAGAGAGCACTTTAGTCATTCAAAAACTAGTAAAAACTCATTAGCAAAGGCACATGGACAAAGTGATTTTATACCTTTTTCCTTTTTGCCAAATGTTTTACATCTTATGGTTTATGACTACCTTTATCAGTTCTGTACAAACATTAACTGATTAGTCTCCAGAGACTGCTGAGAAACCAGTAAGCCTGGTGTTCGTCATCCAGTTTTACAGTGGGAAACACCTGGACAGAGGCACACAGAGATCCTACACCGAGGCAAGTGCAGGGACAGGTTGAGCCTGTGGTAACTAGTGCCGTACCTGCCCAGGTCAGGCTGCTGTGCTGTCGTGTGGTGCACGACATGCTGCTGGTAGGTCTCTGATAACGTACAGTCACGTAGAAATGTTCTGCCGAGAGTCTTTAAATTTTCTTCTCAGTGTGTTAACTTCCCACATTTTTGGAAACTGGTCAGAAGACAGTAATTCTCATCCTTGAAAACTAAAGATGTTTTATTATTTTAAAAATAGTCTTTTAACGGATCAGAAAGCATAACCTCTTTTTACATCGCACGTAGAGAAGATAAATCATTGGATGCCTTAATTTATAAGTACCCATTATATTCCAGCTTCATTGCCAGTATCTATTTACACATTTCCCACAAAGAAATTAAAATAGAAGAACATATTGTTCCCCAGACTTGTTGATTGACTTACTGATTTATGAGCTCGGTTTCTGAGACTCAACCAGAGCCTTTCCCATTGCACCACACTAAGAGTCATGAAAATAATGGAACAGAAATACCACATGGTTAAGCCATGCATGCTTTCTGTTTAAGCAACGTCAGTCTGACCTTGAAACATTTGAATCTCCAAACCTTGAAATCTCCAGCAAACCACACAGGAAATAGTTGCTCTACACCAACCAAGACATAGAAGAAAACCGGTGTTAAAAAGAAACATCAATTTGTTTTTCTTTCAGCACTAACAGTTAAATTAACTTAAACATAGTACAGCATTGACAAAATGTATGCTGACATTGAATGTTTTGAATTTGAATTTCATGGTAATCTTCAGGTCCTACTCTGCTTTCAGACATGTGGGAGGAAATGTACAGTAGATAGCCTGTGCAATCTATCCGGTTTCCTTTGCCTACAGCATGAACACCATACCAGGCTATGTCTTTTCTTTTTTTCCTTTTCTTTTTTTTTTTTTTTTTTTTTTACTTAGCACTGTGTACTTTTACTATATAGGTTTTCCTGCAGGTAATGCCTGTTTATTTTTAGCACAGCTAATGGTGTGCTTACTTACAACATAACAGCCCTGCCTTCTGAATAAGGGGAATGACTCACATTCATTAAAATGAATCTTGATACATTTGGCTACTCATACAAAACAGAGGTGCATAATGTGGGGGAATTAGAGGACACAGAATTCATTAATCCATGAGGTGGCAGTGATGCCAAGCAGAGACAGGCATAAATTTCTCATATGTGTCTTGGTGACAAAGTGATTGTTTTGGGGAAAAAGAAAAGAAGTCTGGAATTTGTGAACATTTAACTCTTAGAGGGGGATGTTCCACAGGTTGAAAAGAAAAATGGTTTGTGAAAATCAAGCCGATAGAGATTTTTAAGAAGAACATTCATGTGACATCTTTGTATTTTTAATTTCATTTTGAATTTTGTTAATCCTTCAGGCTGTTTTGATTCAGTAATTTCTTTCCTTTGGAACAGTTTTGCCTAGGAAAATTTGTACTGGTGCACAGACTGACAACATAATCCGTTATATGAGTAGCAGCAAGAGGTGACATCAGCTTTATGCTACATGGTGATTTTGATTGTGTGTGGGCTGCATGCAAGTCATCCCCTTCTGTTTAAAATAATGGTGTGGCCAATACAAATAGTTGCTGATGTGGACAGTTGGGGAAAGCAGAGGAAGGGACAAAGAGAGCAAGTTCTTTATGTAACTTTTATCTAAGAAGAACACAGCTCTCAGAGCAGCATTTCTTTTAGGACCAACCACCCACTGACTTCAAGAGGAGTTTGCAGTGTACGAGGGAGATGAAAGTGGTCCAGCGTTTTGAAACTGGGATGCTTTCCATAATGCCAGTCCTTCAAGGCTGTGTTAGTGTGGGAGAGGGTCATCTCCACACACTGGTGGTTGTATGACATCTACTGAAACAGAAATGTTCGCCTCAGTTAACTTTTATGCCAAACACATGGTATTTTATAAAGACAACTTGCCTGTGTAGCCCTCTCACGTCCTCCAGTAGCTATGACAATATGTTCAGTGTTGATATATTTTAATACAGACAAAATAATACATAATCACTAATAATTTGCATGGAAGTAGCACATTTTATGCAGTGTCTGGTAGGCATAATACTGATTTGAATTGACTGGGTTTCCCAAGTCTTTTTTGAGACAAGTAAGTGAAAGCTGACATTTACAAAGTTGGAGGGTTGAAGTTAGACATCTAAATCTGTACTGAAGGCTCAGAAAGAGTGTTGGTTTATTCAAAAATTCTGTGTCTCTGCAGTTTCCAATACCTACAGTATTATGCGAGTCATATAGCAAGTCAATGATACAGAAGGAAAAGGCGTCCAGGAAAAAGCCCTCATGCTCAGATCCAAGTCACTCACGTGCATATCCATCAAGCAATTACCATGTGCCACAATAATTAGAACTCAAGAGCAGGATTCCTCACAGATCCCACAGGTTCCGTTTCGGACTTGGACTGCGGCCACTTCAGACCTGCTACAAGGGTCATAAGCATCAAGTCCTAAAGCATTCCAGTAGTTTGTGGAAGAAATTTTCCAGCTTGAGATTTTGGGATGTAGTAACAGCTTTGGGAATCTCCATTTGATCGTTGTGTCCCAATGCATCTGCAGATACAGCCTTGATGGGAAGGCTATGCAGAAAAATGACATCCGTTGTGGACAAAACCCACCCCTGCTCTTCTGCACTTCCCTGCACTACAGAGAAATGTAAAGCTGAGAACGAGCAGGCTGAGTCTGAGCTATGTAGCAGCATGGTGGCACTGGTGGTGAGCTCTGAGATGTGGAAGTCACTTCTGCTGTGGGTAACACTGATCCCAACTTTTGCAGGTTTCCTATTGCTGCCCAAGATTTACCTCTGGAGCTTGCATTTTACTCAGCCTCTAGTGGTCACGCCAGGGGGCTTCTGGCCTAACAAATACATCGGCAGTGACGTATAACCCGGCATCTTCAAAGTCTCCTTTATCCTGAAGGATAATTGTTTTTATTATTTTAAATTATGTAATAATGCCAAGACACTGCAGTAATAGATCCCCTAAAACACACACACTGTAATAATGATTCCCCTTTTATTATGTCTCTCTAGGATGCTTAAACTAATAATCTCTGGAAAGCTTTCCCTGCACCAGATGCAGCTAGCGAATGGTTTTATTGTTATTCCCCACACTACCAGCATCTAATCCATGAAGCCAGGAAAGACTGTCCAGAGAAGAAGCAAATCAGCATTGATCACTGAGGGACTAATTTCCAACAGAATGGATAAATCCCCGTTATCTCTCCTAATGTTCTTCCTGGCCCAGGGCACCCTGACGAACCGCTGGCCTCCCTCCAACCGGCTGCGAAAGGAAGTCAGAATCACAGTGAGATGATTCAAGGGAATAGTCTCATCCATTGCACCCAGACTGCTTAATTTTATTGAAAAGCCCAACACCAGCTCCCACTGCCAAATCTGTCTTGCTGAGATATACATGAGCTGAAGTTGAGTCTGATTATGTGTCAAGGACAATAGCAAATCTGTTTCAACTGAAACTGTGAAATATCAGGAGTTGGCTGGGAGCGGAGTTAGGTCCATCTTCCCCTTCCCAATGCACTCCCACCAGGAGCAGGTCCCTTCGTTTCAGCGTTAGCCTCTGTGGTGATGCCTATGCCAAAAGTTATCTTGGGAAAGAGGAGCCGTACAGACCAATTTGCTTCCAAAATGTGAGCAGGTGATGGCTACATACAACTTAAGAAAACATTACCTCTGTTCTTCCAGCTCCATCTGCAGGGGCTGGGTTGGTGCTGGATGCCCTGGAAATGGGTGAGGGTGCCTGGTACGGGAGGAGGCTCTCCATGACATTGCTGAAATGGGTGCTGCAGAAGAGCGTGCCCCGTCGGCTCTTCAAATGTGTGCAGCAGCGTCACGCACAGAAAGACAACGTTATGGATAGATGTTATCCCAAGGAGTCCAATTCTCCATTTTGGCCTTAGCATTGTTATGTGTGATTTGCAAAGTAGGTATTTCCAGGAAATGACATGCTAGAAGCCCTTCATCTTTGCATATGAAACCAAGAACAAGCTTTTTGTAACAGGACAAAATGCCTTTTTTAAGTGCTAGAGCAAGAACTACCCCACAGCGGTAACTCACTTAATTTTAATAAATTCATGCCACTTTTTGTAAGATTGTGTTTGACCCCTACTTTTTTTCTCGGGTTTGGCTCTGGGTCTTTAGAAATTTTGAGAGTCTAAGGCTTTTCTTTTTTTTTTTTTTTTTTTTTTTTTTTTTTCCCAGAGCAGCATGTAAGAATCTGTGTCTAGCTCAAGGATAATTTTGAAAATAAAATATGGATGAATTTTCTGACCTTTATGAGTATATTGGAAAGAAGAAAGTCCTCTGAACAATGTGGTTTGACTAAAAGACTGATATTTTAGTGAAGCTGAAAGAGAGCTATACACGTATGAATACGACAGCAACTGTAGTCATACTAGCAAGAATTAAATGATAAGGTCATTAGTCCTCAAGCTATGAGGCCCTCCCAGAAGATTCTACCATGCTTAACTCTCTTACCAAAACCACTACATAATAGAATAGAATAGAATGGAATAGAATAGAATATGATATATATACATAAAAACATATGGAGAGAGGAATTTGGATAAAAGTGCATCCTTTATAAGGCACGCCACCATTTGAATCTTTCTTATTGAGAAAATGCCATTTACATTATGATAGTCTGAGATTTCCTACCCTAATCATGGAAGCATGGGAAAAACCGCACAAACTAGAAACACAAGGGGGCCAGAACCTTTTTAAATTGCTCTGGCATATGTTAAGGAAGACGGTTAGCCTTTCAATATTGAAATTTGGGGCTGTCAAAAAAACCTCAGAACCTGCCTTCTGGAAGCTAACAGCTGCAACCAAGCTAAGTTAGGCACACACAGAGGAGTCTTCGCAGGAGAAATGTTTGGCTCGGATGCACCAGAGGCTCTCAGGCCAGTTACTCCCATCATGCCTAAAAGCATGGATGCATTTTCCTCCTCCCACAAGCACACTGACATTGCTGAAAACATTTGTTTAGCCCAGTTGCTGATGGTAATTTTTCCCTGCCTAGCCGCTGTGGACCCGTAGGTCTGTTTTGTAATTAACAGTTGTTGCTCTTTCAGACTCAGAAGTAGTAAGGGATAATTGGGGAAATGTGTTAAACTAGCCCTATTATGTTGAGACTATTATGACTGGTCTATTACGACTTTACGCTTCTGTTTTCCCTGGGACACTCTTAGCTGCGAGTTTGAGCTCCAGAGGGCTCCGCTGATTGCCTGACACCCAGTGATGGATTTTACCCATCCCGGACAGCAAGGCAGAGCTCTGCTGTTATTTGCAGCTAACCTTCCTAAAACAATAGCCCATCCATTGTTTGCAGGGATTGCAGCTCATGTACAAACAGGATGGCACGACAGTGAGAGGCCAAAGGGACAGCCTGCTCTCTATAAGTTCATTGGGGGTGGTAAACACAAGAGAGGGAGAGAAGCTATTTAAGCTACAGAACAATGTTGGCACAAGAACAAATGGGTCTGAATTGGCCATGAATAAATGTAAGCTGGAAATTAGAAGAATATTTCTAACCCTCAGCACAGTGAGGCTTGGGAACAGCCTTCCCATTGGGGGCAAGAAACTTAACTGGGTTTAAGATGGAACTTGATAAATTTATGAAAAGGATTATATGTTGTGGTTGCCTAAGACAGCAGGGGACTGGACACAATGACGCAAGATGCGTTTTCCAAGCCTATGTTCTTCACAGCAAAAACAACAATTACTGTTTCATATGTGTGTTTTTCAGGGCCTTCTGTTCCAGTCTAGAGCTGCACTTCTATTCGTAACCATGTTGAAGAAATTCAGATTCAAATGTCGACTCGACCTGGCACCTTTCTTGCAGCAGACAGTGGTGCTGTGTTGTGACCATGCCGAAAGTCATTCTGGGAATGAAACCCAGTCTTGATTTTGTTTGGAAATTATTTGTTGCAACTGGAAAATGCCAGAGCCTTAATTCTTACAGTGCTCTTACTGATGCAGAGACTGCTACGCAAATTTGGCACAGCTTGTTGTTTCTTATCAAGAAAAGCCTAAGACTGGAATAATAAGGAAATTCCCAATCAGGGTGAAGGTCCATTGGCAAAACTGTTTTGGGCGGTTTAAACAGCTTATCACACATTGTATACCTGGAGGATGTGATAAAAATAGTTGTTCATGCTCATAAATTGAAATTGTTGCATAGCATTGTTAAAGACTTCTGTATTAACCAGCTGAAATTTAAGATCAATATTTCACATTAGGTTTTCTGTATAACAAATGCAAGACAAACTCATCATAACATTTTTACAGTAGGAAACAGTGGTGGTATCATTCCAATATCTATTATTTTGTTTCAGGAAATGCAGTTATCACATTGTTTTTGTGCTAAGTCATGGGCTAGGGATAGCAAAGACATTTCCTTAATCCTATCAGACTTCCTCCAAATTATGACTATGTTCAATGCAGTCAAAGTCACATTACCTGAATGTCAGGAATTGCGTAACAACGCATTCCTATAAACACTTGAGCTGTTGGGTAGAGCTTCAGTTCACAAAGAAGGAAGATGATCGTTCCTTAGAGGAACTTCCAATTATATATTGGTTATTGCCTGAACAAACTACTTACAGTCCAAAAGGGTCACTTCAGCCTCTTTACGTGAGAGCCGTTCTTCTGCAGTCTTACAGCATTCAGCAGGTGTAGTTGGCTTCAGATGTATTTTTCATGACAGGATAGCTTGCCAGCCTCAGCGTCCTGCTCTGGACAAGAACAGGGAAATATTTTCGACAATAGCAGAGGTGTCTCTTTCTGGTGACTTCCCCTGTGGGTACTGCAGTAGAGCACACCCATGTCACATATGGTACCTTAGTAACCACTTTGGAAATCCGAGATGGTTGCATATTATAGTTATCCACTGTCCTCTCACTGAGCTGTGTTTGATGTCAGTTGCTTAGCTGGTATTTGTAATCTCTGTTTTGGAAAGTCTATAAAAGCTTCATGAAAAACTTGGAAGCTGGTTGGTCTTACTTCTCTGCCTGCCAGTTGTGCCGTTCATAAATTAGGGATAATGATATTTACCTCCTTTGTAAAGTACTTTGAGGTGCAGCAAATGAAAAGCAGCAAATAAAAGATTGTGATTAGTTGTTACTTTATGTTATAAATACAACTGGTTGCTTCAGAGTTGCATTAACTTGAATCTGGAGTTCTATAAAACTTTATTAAATCAAGAAGGCAGGTAATCATTTTACAAACACTATCTCCTACAAGTCTATGCTTACTCTTTACACAGATGAATTCCAGATGCTTCTCCAAAAGAGCTATATTGTGCTTTATCTCACAGAACCTGGTGTTCAAAATGCCAAGGAAAAAAGTCTTCCAAGTACTAAGGGCCAAGCAAGTAAAGATATTTGTTGGATAGGGGAAGTGTATATGGACCAATTCCAAAGGAAGTGTCTCAGAAAGTGATGGACTGCACCAGACCTCGAAGCCATTTTTGTCTGGAAGACCAGTTGTAAGCAGCAGTGATGATAGCCAGAGAAAAAAACGTTCAAATGTCGCAAGCTGGTTTGTGCATTAGAAAATAATTCACCAAAGAATCCTGCTATTAGGAATCCAGATTTTACACCAGGAATAAATGTAAGCTGCCATATATACTGTATTGCAGTATAAGCAGTAGTTGTGTATGACTAATTTCCATACCAAAGTGCAAAGTATTCTCTCGTGATTTTTGGAAACAATCACTTAAAAGCCCTGGGTGTTAACAAAACCTTTCTGATTCGCTCAGTGGTGCTGTGTCTCACTTCCTTGCTACAAGATGGGTACTTAGATCTGTGCATTTCAAGACAATTTTTCTGTAAACTCAGTTATTGTTACTATATTTATATTTGTTTGGGTTTCTGTTTGCAGGCTGCCTACAGTTACTATGTCCATCAGTAAATAAGATACTCACAGGCCACAAAAGTGTCAGAAATTGTATGAGAGTAACACTACTGGTTTCAGTAAGATGATGCAGTGTTACCAGCTGGCACTAATGCCTTCATCAGCCTTTGCGCTGTTGCAAAAAACATACCGATGCAGTAGGAATGTGGGATTTACCATAGCAGATTAGTGCTGTGATTCATCAAGTGCAGGATAGACACTCTGGTGGAGGCACAATATTACCCTCATTATTTAGAAGAAGATGAGGTTTGATCCTGCTTTTATTGGAGTCAAAGGTGAAATGCCATGTGAGAGCTAAACTATAATTCACCCTGTGAACTGCATGATGCCAGAGTGGGATCTGAGCAGTGTCATAAAATCATCCAGCTATTTTTTTTCAAAATCTAGAGATAGTGTTTAACTCTCTGACCTCCAGCAGCAATAAATTACAGAGGCAGGAGGAAGAAGTGGACATATTTTGGTTGGTACATTTCGATTTGAGGTCATTGTCAGGTTTCTATATTTGTGGCAGGAGGCTTAAAAGCAGAATGTGCATCCCTTTAAAAATAAGTAAAGGGACATGAGCGAAACACTGTCCCTTGCATGCTGGCTATTGACTTTGTAAAGAAATCTCTTTTGCACATTTAAAGCAAATGAATTTCTATACAGTTTAGGTTTGTATCCTGACGGAAGGAAAAGATGAAATCAATGTGATATACAGAACTATTTGGACAAGCTCTATCAGCTTTTGGAATTTATATGACATTAGCAAGCAGTCAGCAGCCAGAGACTTTTGCCGTTAAATGCCATTTTATGCCACCTATGACTCACAGAAAGTATTAAACTGTTCTAATACGGTGAATTTGGTATTATACAAAAGGTTCTTCTAATATTTTTCTTTATTCATCAACATCCTGTATTTATTAGTAAGGACACTGCCTGGTGACAGATCTCAGCTGCAGATTTCTTGAGGTGATACGGTTGCTTGTTTTCAAAACAGCAAGTGAACAGACAAGAGACCAAATGCTTTTGCTGTACTTTGAACTCTGTTACCCTCCCCAAATTTCACACTAGCATCATTTCTATCTGTGTGTCTGCTAAGCAGAAGCAACATACTTTTTAATACAGCTTAACAGTTGTCATTTGGCTGTTAATTTGCATTCTTAATGTTTCGACTTGCAGTCATCATCATTGAGCTGGCCCTTCACAATCTTAGGGCACTGATGTGATTTGAAGTATTTAACCTCTTGGATCAAGGGAACTGAAGCTCTGAATTTAAAACAGGAAAAAGAAGCTTTGCTAAGATTAAGCAGAATGGCGGGGCATGCTACTAAAGTATTTGTATTAAGCGCTAGTTTCCTTCCATTAAAGAGGCACACTGGGAATGGCTTTCTCAGCTGGAAGTGTTGTTATGTGTATGTAGCACACATCCCCAGGGAGAGATGCTATGTATGATTTACTTCTAGTTTTACAGTTAGATTTGCTCAGCATAGATTGGGAAGCTGCTTCCAGCCTCAGAGCCGCACCGCAGTGGGGAAATGCCACTGACCGGAGCAGAGCAGCGTCAGAGCAGGATCCCCTCCTGGGGTGGCTCCTCACTGCCTCTGACTACACGGTATCCTACACATTTCATAAAGCTGAGATAAACAGAGTGTCTTCTTCCCAAAATGCATCCCAGTCATTATTTTTATGACTCTCCTATTTAATGTAGAATATTATGGTTGAGATAGGCACATACAGAATACATTTACGTACCCGGTAAGGTACCTATGATATGAAACACTATGCATTGGCAGTAGGTGAAATGTCAGGTGGGTTTGTTTTTTCTGTCTTTTTTAAAAGTTGCAGACTAGAAAGACATTTGAGCCGCATCCTAACGGAGACCTACGAATCGCTTTAACCTTGGCAGAACAGTGTCAGCTGGCATTAGGCTTTATCACAGCTATAACATTGATGCAGAGGGAGTCACCTCACCCGTCCCCGCAGTGCCTATTATGTAAGATGCCGTCTACCCTCCTGAGAAGTTTGGAATTCTGCCCCCATAGACAGTGGCAGGTCCCGGGCCAGGTGACGCCGGGGGCAGAGACGCAGCCAGGCAGCTGCTGGCACCCGAGCAGCATGGTGGCCATACCTCCCATGGCAGGGAAAGCCACGCTGCAGCTGTACGTTCCAACCAGAAAATGGGTATTACGGGAGTGTGAGAGTTTGCTGAGGAAGCCACTTGTAGCAGGTGGAAAAATTACCGAATAAATCTTTCATCACCGGTGAGATTTCCCCGCGTGATATGCATGTTTGAAGGTCACCTTAAGAAACCCAGAGGGCTACAGGACGCAGACATTCCCGAGAGAAGTCTTTCCCTTTGATGAAGTTTCCTGCTTATGAGCAGTATTTTCCCTGGCAGGCAATTTCTCCAGACTCCCTGTCTAGCCCCTGGCTCTTGGCAGGGATGGAAGGGGCGAGTTCAGTTTTTTGGAGCTGAATGTTACTAATTATTCCCCGAGTGAAGTACAGCTACAGGTACCATCTATCTTCTCTAAGTGACTACTCTACAAGACCCAGAAGGCTTGGAGAAAAGTTTCAATAACCTACTTCAAAAATGGCACTAAAAAGTATATATTAATACTCAAATTACACGTTTCAACTCGATGCTTTTAAGCTTCAAAGAATTTGAGGAACCCCTCACTCACCTACACATCAAGCCTCCTAGATGTGACGCCCACTGTTCTATAAAGACTGGAACGGAGCAGAGAAAACCAGACTGGTTTTACCGGGGCAAGTCTGTGAAGGGTCTGTCCCACGGCAGCTTCCAGTAAAGGCCCCAGAAGATCTGCTGTCACTGGGCAAGTGTACTCCTTTACTGCAGGTTCTTTCAGCTGAAAGTCTAGCCTGCCTAGTGTGCAGTTTCATATGTACTAATCCTGCAACCTCTGCGATGTTTTTCTTAAGCATTGCCTATAGATAAAGTGGGGGTTTTCATATTGCGTTATTCATATACATTAACCAGCCCAATTTAAAACGTCTCTTATGCCAGTATGGAAAAGAACAAAAAGTTTCAGTGAGTTATTTGACATCTTTCGTTAAAATAATGGAAAAATGCATCAGTCTGAGTTCTCCAATTCTGCGCTTCTTCTAAACCTCCTCATCACTAGACTTAGGTGGATTTTAGCCTAGACATAGTCCTCTACGTCTCCTTCTAACTTCATGGTCCAGAAATAGCTATTATCAAACAAACAAGTGGAGCATTAGCCCTCAGTATGCTTTTTCAGAAAAACAGCACCAAGTGTCAACTCTGTCACAGGACCTTCACAAATAATAAGCAGCCTTCAAAAAGCCTAATATTGGACAAAGCAATGTTAAGTCACAGCAGAGAGGAAACTGAATGGTATTTCAGCATCATTTGCACCGAGCTACTTTTACAAAACTTAACCTGAAATGTTGGAATGTTTTCTTGCTGTCCTTATGTATAAGGATGTCTGAAAGCTGATTTCACGGCCTCTTTGCGGATGTTGCTAACATCCAAAGAGGAAACATCGCGCAATGTAGTGGTGGGATAAAGGCCTGTTTTCTTTTAAATTAACAACTATTGGACAGGCCACCAACTATCCATAAGGTTAGTACTGTTAGTCAGAACTGATCTTGCCAGGATTGAAGATGGTGGACCCACAGTCTCAAGAATTCTGGTCATGTCTTGCTGCCGGTAAAGGGAAGCTACCTCCATGATTATTTACACTCACATAATGTAGCATCTAATTGCTAGTCCCAGTCCTCCTTTGCATCTTTGAGGGCTTATTTTGACTCTTAATGCCTCATAAATTATTTTCCCTGTGAGATCATCAAGGAGAGCAAGAGGCAGAGGGAAAAGTCCCATATAAGGTGACATAATTGCTTTCTTTGCAGACTGAGCTTTAAGAGAGCTGCACAGTCAAAGGTATTATTTAAAATTTGTTATAAGAGCCCCCACTGTCAACAAAGGGAGGGGAAAAATTATTATTCGTGAACTTCAATATTCTAAAATAAAGGAAGCTAATAAAATAGCTGACAAGATGCTAAAAGCCTATTGGCCTTTTTGATGGATCACCAAGAACTTGCTGAAACACCAATTGACAGACATTATATAAAATTTAAAATCATCAAATAAGTGAAGAGCAAGTTGAGAATCTATAACACTGAAATCAGCAGAAAAGACCCATTGACTTAAGTGGAAGGAAAACCTGGCCATTAAACAGCAACTTCCCACAATCATAATATAAAACCTAATCATGAAATCACAAGGCCCCTTACATTTTATTGCGCCTGTATTTCTGTCTCCTTCACTGACCCACAAATCTGACAACAGAATAATTACTATTCCTAAACGCAGTCCTTGTCGATAATGGAGCTGATGTAAGTTTTCAAACTGGGTCCTATGACATAATTACGAATTATAGCATTTTTATTCTTCATCCTCCCCCCCTGCCCCCAATCTATCAATGTGGCATTCCTGTGGTCTCTGACAGAGGTATAACCCCCCAGCACGGGATTAGTCTGCAATTGCTGCAGATGCAAAGTGCTTACTGAAGGGATGGAAGCAGTAGCGCACAGGAGGAGGAATACCTCTGCCTGCACCCTACTGCAGAATAACTTAGTAAGATACTTTTAGTGACAGAGATAAGTCAACTGATATGTTCTACTTTGTCTAAATGGCTTCCTAGTTTCTTATTATGAGTAGCTCTTGGGGACATCTGCAAGCTTTTTTAAGCAGACGATGGTTAGCTGCCTATTGACATCATTTTTTTCGGTTGCAACAGAGTGGAGATAGGTCTCTAGGAAAGGGAGAAGAGTTACTATGGGACAAACACAAAGCTTTATAAAGCAGCCTTTGGAGACTGCCCTTTAGTGTCTGGGCTCAGGAAAAGGTGAGAACCACAGCCCAGGATGCAACGAGGATGGGCTGAGGACACTCAGAGAAACATCTCCAGAGGCTGGTGGGGTGGTGAACAGTTGGTCCCCCTGGACTCGTAGGCGGTATGAAGCATGGCAACTTCATGGTCCTCACTGGGATCAAGCAACTCTGCTTGAGAGACCAGGCAACTCTGAGAGCCAGGGAGGGCTGTCTGCACAGATTGCTGAAGTTGCAGCTGGTGCTTCTGGCTACCGAACCTGCACCTTTGGGATGGAAACGGTATAAGTTTAGCTCAGAGCCTTGCAGCCTAACTGCTAGCAAACTGCTTCGTCTCATGGATTTAATTATGCGACAGTCCAGGATTGTGCACAAAGTTTCTCAGAGTCTTGGTCAGCAACAAACATGCCACCGTATACTTCCTTCAGAACGGTGTGAAACCCCCTGGGCTGGCAGGGAGGGGAGAAAACTCTTATGCTGCAATTTTGAGAAAAAGGACAATTATTACAATACACTAAAATGTTCTTGACCTGAAAAGAAGAAGGACAGAGAAACATTTACATCTTATGCTCTGTACAACCACCAAAAGCTAGGCCTTTTTCCAGATCCTAATACAAGGGAAACTCTCCTGCAACCTGATTGCTGTTTGGTGAAGACCATCTGCAGCTCACAGAACCATACGGGCCTGTAACAAAGCGCATGGATTTCAGTCCTTGCCCTGGTAAGGAGGCAAGACATCCCTTTCTATGGGATGCCTCCTCCTCTGAAGAAGGGGCCACGCCAGAATGTCTCCCTCCAGAGGAACACTGATGATGTTGCAAAAATACTGGAAATACACATTTCCATTTTTCCTATCATCTCAAGGTGAGAGGATTAGATCTTTTTGTATTATTAAGACGCTGGTATGTTGTGTGAAAGTTAGTCCAAGGGAAAAAAGTGATATAAAGTGATTTTAAAATGTATTCCTGTGTTATTGTTATTGTTGTTATTTCTAACTTCTGTAGCAGGTCCGCAAAGCTACTCAGAGAATAGCTACCTCTTGTCTAATATCACAAACAGTATTATAATTTTAAATTTATGATTGCTTATCTTTTCAAATTTCATAATCACATAATCAGTAGAAACACACTGTTTATACCCCAGAGATAAGAATAATGTTCCCACCCCAAATGACATGATTGTCAATTTGTGACAGTAACAGAAGGTTTCTTGTATGTAACTTCCACTGCTCTTGCTATTTTTCATTTTGAGAGCATGCCATTGCCTTGTGTCAGGCAGGATTTTCTTCTTTCAGTTCAGTTCCTCAGCAAAGCAACCATCTGAAGCAAGAAATTTATGTATGTAGCCTACTCCATCCACTCTTTCAGTTGGCAATGGAAGAGAAATAGATGGTTTCCTAAATGCATATGAAACTCTGTATTTCTGTAATTTCTGAACATCCTAATGCCATCTAAATGCAATCGTGTAAGAAAAGTTTATTTTTGGTCTTTCAGACCTGAGAATGGAGCATCACATATTTTAATACCTTGAAACAGTTAATATTTTACAAAATATTGAAAGTTGCTGCTGCCAGACAAAACCAGATTGAAACAAATATAAACCGGTTTTAAATTTGGAAGAAAAGCACCTAATTCCCATCAACTTCCAGGTTAAAGAAATTGCAGAGGATAAAGTCTCTTAAAGAGTGTTACAAAATGCAAAGAGCAGGAATATCTCAGTTATTTGCTTACCAAATCTGTTTTTATATCGAAGTGGAAAGATGTACAGACACACATATACACACTTTTGTCCATTTATTTTATTGTAGTTGTAGTGCTGTAAAACGTATGGAGGGGTGGTAGATCAGTCTGAAGGCAATTATGCCATTACAATCACATACGGAGCACGAATCTGCTTTTATTTGGAGTAACTGCATGCTGATGGTTGTGGTACTTTAGCTATTCTGGTTTAGTTAAATCTGTTGGGTAGACAAGTTGTCTTGTGAACCACACATTGCACCTTCCTCAGGTAGACAGTTGTGTTGGAGGATTTTATTTGCCACTGCTATGCCTTGCGTTGTAATTCTCCTCACAACAACAGAGCACAAAATAGTTGATGAAAATGAATGAAGTAGTATTTTATAACCGTATTTAATGTCTTCCACCCACATGCACAGGAGGCTGTTCAAGAAAGAGCAAATAAGAATAAGGTCACTACATTAACTAGATAATTTGAAACTAAATATATATTAATGAATCAATGAGCTTGCAAATCTAGTAATTCTCTAGCAGAAAGAGGTCTCCTATCCCCACTCCCCTTCAAAACGTGTTCATGTTATACTAACAAGACATATTGCAAAGATGCCTGGAAGAGCTGGCCCTTTGCATATGTCTTGCATGCCTGTTTATAAAGTCACTTTAGAAAAGTCAGGAGAGTCTCCGTTTAAGAAAGTCCTCTCAAAAATAAGTTAATAGTAATAACTCTTCGCAATTACTCTTCATGTCACAATTTAACTTGCTGGATCTTAGGGATAAGCCAGGTGCAGGGGTTTGTAAATTCATGCACTCAGTAGTGTGCTTCCATCCTACATGTAGGCCAGCTGTTAATATGGATTTTCCTTTGATTATCAGAAACGGACCACCTGGGACTATTCTTTGTCACTGCATTTTCTACATTTCATATGTTCCCATTTTCCTTCATTTACTCCTGTCATTTCACCTCATCTTCTGCTTGTACTGCCAGTGAGATAATAATTTACACACATGATCTTTTATCCTTGCAGTCATATTGAATCAGTATGCTCTTTTACTCATGCTCAGCCATATTGAATCAGTCACTCAGTCATGTCACATCACTTTCAGGTGGGCAGCCAGGCATATTTACTTCCAGACGTGTTCCCAGTCATATTTCCTGACCTGTTCACTTGCACTCATTCATTACCGCCAACACCTAAGCAGTAGCATTAGCTGAAGAGAACTTTGATTTGTAGAATTACTTCACCAAACTCTCTTTTATAGTTATATTTCTCAGGCATTTGTTAACTACAGGTTGCTTTATTTTTATATCTTTGAAGGAAATAAACAAAGGGATTGTCTTTTGTGGATACCTTCTGTGCTCGTAACTTGAGCATGTTTATGAGACCACAGGATTTGTCTTTTAGTGGCTATATCCAAATCCGCATTAGCTTCCTAGCCAACACGACTGGGACCAGACTGATTGCAACTCTGAGGATGGTGTATAATATGTTTATATATGCATATACACATGCATATCTACATGTACATAATTAATAGTGTCCAAATAAGAACCCTTGTTCTTTTCCTTTATTCCTCATCGATAGACAAGACAGCCAAGATTCGTCCAGGGAGATAATACATATGATTTGATCAGCTGATATATATTTGGAAAAAACCTGACACTTTCTGAGCCACCGAAGCCCATTTGACATTCCCTCAAGTTGCCGCTTCTTCCTGTGCTTTTCCCTGTAAATTCATCTAGTGAACAACAGCAGAGAGAGAACAGTGTATGTGTAGTTTTGTGAAGTATGTAGAGATTCAGGGCAGACGACTGTTACCTATTTCTGTTCCTTGTGCAAACAAGGTCTGTGTTTTATGAGTGATCCCATGGAGAATATTTCAAAACAGGAATTAATTCATTAGTTCACTGCTCTGCTCCAGCAGTAGCAGCTACACTAGAAGCCCAGCAGCAATTCTCTTTGCAAAGCTCTGCCACAACATATTCTCAGCAGTGCTAATGAGTGCACATTTCTCTTTAACACAGGAGCTCTATGTGATATTGCAAATCAACTGAAAATATAAAGCTTTGATTATGGATAACATAGATAGCATCATATTAGTAGTAGCAGCTGCTGATACGAGGCGACTGATGGAGTAAGAGAGCTACTGCCATTTTTCTCTGCCTTGTACTTTGCTCATCTATCTTGTCCGGGTAAATGCTGTGATCACATCCATTTGCCATCTCTTGGCAACCTTCATTTCTCTTCTACATCCACGACTGGTATTCTGTGACTTAATTTTGTCCACTGCATGTCCTGGTTTTGAGCTAGCTGTCCTACTTAGTTGCAATTACATCTCCATGTATCACTGATGAATAATTTCCTAGATGGATGTTTGTTACAAACCCATTCATTGATCTTCCTGACTTGCCCTGAAATATTTAACACCTTATATATTTCTCTGTGCTAAAAAAAAAAAAAAAAAACATTCTGTAGAGACCTTTTATTTCTGCTCTATACATCATTGTTAGCAGGATGCATTTTTTAAATACTTAAAGAGAGACATGAGCTGATTCTTCAGAAAGTTACAGAATTTATTAGACACTACAACCCATCTTTGTTCTCTGATCCTCCTTCACTCAGGACCTGTGCCCTGAACACCTGTATTACATTTATCCCCGGATTTGCTGGAGTTTCTCATTCTACAGAAACCAGCATTTCCAATGAGATATATCTAGATTGTCCATGTTTGCTTCACGCTCAGACTTTAATTTCAGTGCAGCAGTTCCCTTACCACAGACACAAACCCCCCATCATTATCTCCTTGTATATAAATATAGTGGGAACTGTAAACATCAAGTGCTTGACCACTGTCATGCTTATGACCACTCATGGAAATGCAGGTGGCATTAATATTTCTCACAGGCTCGCATTCCTACTTACAGTAGCTTGAACGTTCCTGCCTTCCTTTGCTGTCATTACTGGGACAATTCATGCTTGATATGGTGCCAGGAACTGTCTAACCCCAAACCAAGATACTTCAAACGTGAATGTTATGAACAGAAAGTCAGGGAATCGCATCCAGTATACAGGTAGAGAAGCTGCAGTTAAACAGTATATTTATTGGCCAGTGCGCGTAAAAACGACCCTGGCCTCTTCATTAAATATAGGAGGCAAACTGCAAGGACTCTTGCGATATTCTGCTACCACTTGCAGTGGCAACATAAGATGTGGGCACCTTTTGTGCAGCTAATCTCTTGAGAGGTGCTGAAAGGGGAAGGCTGAAAGAAGGACCTTGCATACAGCCCTTCTCCTCACCAATACACACATTATGGCAGTTGTCGTTGTGGTAGTAAATCTAAAAATGGGATATTGGCAGTGCCTGAGCATCAAGGTGAATTCTCAACTACTCCTGTAATTCCCATTCTCCAAATATTATCCCACTGCAAAGAGATTATGGGCTTGTGACAGACAGCTGATTTCAAGGGTATCACTGAATCCTCTATCAGTTAATTTACAAGGTTTCATTGAAGTTGGGGCCATGACTTATGTAGCTGAATTTAGGGGGTTTTCACCCATTTGCAATGAAGCTTCCTATTTGTTTTTCAGGTTCTTCCATTGAAGAAATGTTCAAAAAGAAGGGTATTGCTGAAGTGTGACCTAACATGTAAGAATAAAGTCAAGATTTACAATTTATCCAATAGGTAAATAATGTTCTTCTTAAGTAGCACTGACTGTTGTTCTGCACCTGGAGGAGAAGAAAATCAAGACTGTCACTGTCCAGCTTCTCTTCTTTCTTGTCCCATTTATTCTGCAGAAGCCAAACTCCCTCTATACTCTAATTGAGAAAATGGTAGTTATCCACATTGTAGAATAGTTTGGGTTCTATGGTAAAAAAAAAATAAATCTCTCCTATGCGAGTCCCTATGCAACACTGCAATATAGATTGTTATGGTCTGGATAGCAATAACAGTGATAGTAGTTGTGATTAATATACCCCATAATCAACATAATAGAGATATATTCAGATCAGTAAGACAACCTTGATGATGATGAATAGTTAACAGGAAGTTTTTCTCAACTCCAAAATCATGAAATCTGGCTCCTGTGCATTATTGTTTTCTTCATTCTCCTGGGTTGTATGCTGCTCAGGGCAGGGACCTGCTATTCCTCTTTGCTTTGTAAAATCCCAAGCATGCTCATGGGTCTTATAATAAATAATGCAAACCAGTTCAGAGCAATAGAATTGCTTTCAAACAAGGATTTTTATGCTTTGCATAGCACCAACTTCCATGTGTTTCTGAAAGTATTCCTTGTGAACTCAGTTGCTTTTCATATTTACATTGTAGGAAAAGGAAACAGTATTCATCTGGCTACTGTGCAAATGTAAGCTAACATAACAAATGCAGTCTTTCTCCTCTTTTCACAGCATCATTAGCATTGAATAATTGCTGGGTGAGGTCAAAAATCAATTAAATGGAAATTACAGTTATTTGTTTAAAAAGCTCAAGTAGTATTTTATATCACAAGTATCTCAGGTGACAGGTCAAATGGGTTAATCAGCAACCAGTTTTCTCTGCAATCCTGACTCAAATTTGCCTTTAGCTGGAGTGATAGAAGAGTCTCAAATAGCTACTTATGGTCAGTGGCAAAGATGTGGGGATTTTGGGGAAATTGCAAAAGTTACTGGCATCTGCCACTGCTTTGTTATTAATGCATCTTACTGCACCTGGATTGCATGGATTTTACATAGTGGAGAGCTATAGTGTGTGCTCCTGAATGAACACATCTAGCTTTCCGGCCCATTCAGAAGTTTGAAATGTCTCAGGCCAAACACTGTTACACCATCTTTTGGGATCCAGATTTTTCAGCTAAACCCCAGGTTTTCCAAGCAGTCCTTTCCTGTTAGCAAGGCAATGTCTCCATTTCTCTTTCTCCTGTCTTTCCCAACAAAAAAAATGTGGTTTTTCCAATTCCTCCTCATTTCCTGTAATCATCAAAATCTTGAAGCAATTATTGTAGTGCCAGAAGCAAAGATCCACATCTTTAATTGTAAAATATGATATTCCTACATCCATGATACCTGTATTGAAAGAGTAATAAAAATTCTACTAACTCCATGTTTGGCTTAAAAAGTGATTTTAACTAATCCAGACCTTGTTAAGGAGATGAAAAAGTGGCACCTTCCATAAACAACGAAATTAAAACAAAATATCTTTTTATAAAAAAACAAAACAAAACAAAACAAAACAAACTAACAAGCACAACTAAACCTGGCTTACACACTATTCACAGAAAATTCATGAGATTGCTACAGAATAGTGTACATGTATTTCATCCTCTCATTTATAACCTCACCCTTTAAAATTGCTGGCTGACAACAGCCAGCTTGGTTATTTCTGCACTAGTTTCTGATGGGATAAAAGGGGGTAAAACCTTCCCATGCAGCCCCTGGGGCAGAAGCAGAACATTTCTGCAGCTGCCTTTCTGGTAGTGGTGGCAGTCTGTTAGATGCTACATAATAATACCAGCACAAGGAGTTTAAGCAATACCGATTCTGATGACAATTATTATTATTATTATAAAAACAAAGCTTTGGCTAGTAATTTGAATGCTAGGAGGCATTTTGAATTTAACTTCTTCCACATCATGTCTCCTTGCTCTTATCATTGTATCTGTAAAGTTCAAAAGTAGAAGAGAACATGGCCCTACCTTTCAAATGATACGATGTCCACCAAAAAGGCTGCCAGTGCAGGCACTTGGTAGTTGAAGGTCTCGGGTGTGGTGCTGTTCGATGCCATAACGTCCCTGGAGGCAGGTCCACAGAGGCTGCCTTCTGGTTTGAGTCTGATGCTCCCCATGTTTGCATGGCCAGGAGGACTGCAAAAAATAGCGCCAGGCAGCAGGAGAAAGACACGACCCAGGCTGCATGTCTACAGGGGCATAGGGTTGTAAACAGAGTCTTTCCAATCTGGTGTTACCGTCTAGCCCTCTGTCTTTGTCTTGACCAACATTTTGCCTCCACTGATAGCAAAGATGAATGTTAACACTCTCAAATCCACTCATGCTGCAACCTTATATATTAATCCTCCATGCTTCACCCTCAGCTGCCATCAAGCCTTCCAGTGAAGGTACTGCCAAACTTGCATTTCCAAGATGGTCCATTTCTGTTATGTGTTTCCAGTATATTGGAGCACAGTACATGAGATGCTTTGCTGAGGGCCTTACAATGCGCTATTCTTGATTTTGAGCCCCTTGTACTCCCCTGTCCTCCTTGTCTCCTCCATAGAGTCATGGTAAAGAGAGAAGATTCGGGCACCTATAGGGGATCTATTTGATATGGACCCCAGGAGCAATCTCAGTGTCAGCAGCTGAAATAGAAAATTAAAAGTAAACAAGGTGTTGTCTAGATGGTAGACAACCATTTTCCATGTGATTCTTGGGAAGATGTGGTGGTGGGATGTCAGGATGTTTGTTTGATTATGCTAAATTGTTTACTGGCTATTATTCACTGAGTTGGTATATAGTTTTGTTGTTGTTGAAATGCAATTTGCAGCTCCAGACCTAATTACTGATGGTAATACAACTTTTTGTAATGAGTTGCTTTTCTCTAAATAAATAAATAAAGCATAGAGTTCTTTGCTGTACTGTATTAATATGATGGTGACCTCAGCTAGGTGCACAGTGAGATGGTTTCAGCTTGATTCAAAACACCGATAAATGTTTAAGATACCCAAATGGATTAGGGCTCAGAGGGATCTCCTGCATCAGCAAGTCCAGCCTACTGTCTTGGGTAGCCATGATCTCTGGAATACCAGCTCCATCTCAAAGCTCGAACAGCTTCTTGCCCTATCTGCAGCTAACAGGGTGATGCTCTAGAACCTGACACAGGAATGCTGCTCCAGTCATTGGAAAACTTATGCTGTTTTTTAGACTATATTTGGTTTGGGGTCCTTTGCCTTAAATAGTGTTTCTCCAACTTACACATTTACCCAGAAGATAATTTCTACTATACATTACTGACCCTAACTGTCCACCCTAGGTGAGCAGCACAGTTTTCTTTTTAAGCTTCTTGTTATTCATTTTGCTTTTCACTGTGGGTATGCGGGGGTGGTTTATAAAAAAAAAAAGGGAAGATCTAAATTCTGCATTATGGTTTAAAAGATAATGGAGTGATGCTTAGCTCCTCCCTTGCCTGTAGCCCCAACTGTAGTTGCTTTTCTATGCTCATCCTCTTAATCATTTAATTTGTTTATTTAGTGGCCAAGAACATCGGCTTAAAATATGAAACTTGCATCAGTCATCAGGGTTTTCATTCATTGTTTCCTATAAAGGGAAGAGGACAGGTATGTGTAATATGAATGGGTAACTATTTGTGAGATGCACACACTGAGATGATGAAAGAATTATGTTAGTTATTTAAATATTAATAGCTAGACTGTTATGGGTTTCCTTGTTTTCAGACTTCTTGGTTTTGCTCCCCCTTTCTTTGTTTAACATGAATAATTTTTCCTTACTCTTCTTTCTTCCTCCTATTTTTCAATTCCCTTTGCTTTGCTGACTACTTTTCTGCAAGACAATGCCTTAGCTTCTATTTATTTGTTCCTTTCTCTTTAAAAAAAAAAAATTATTTTGCCATATTCTTTCTCTTTTTAGCTGGAGAGCAGGAAAAAAAGCACATGGACTGGTGAAAAGGAAGAGCAGCAACATCCTCTGTGAAAGTTGCTAGCGAAGAATCCTCACTCAACTCAGTTTATAGACTGGCCCAAGAATGTAAAGGAGCCACGAAACATCAAATTTGTTGCTTTTTCTATCATTCAGCTACCTACATGTTTATAGGTAATAGTGTTAAAATATTGCTGTTTTCTCCTTGTTCTTAAATATTCAAACAAATAACTATGTCAACTAATTTTTCCAAGGTTTTTCACTGAGCTACCACATAACAATAGAGTATTTCACTGCTTATCGTATGATCAGTTTTCTAAACTGTACCTTACATTCATAAGTACTGAATAAAATGAACAAATTTCACTGATAATATAATTACTTATGGTCTCTTATATTGTCACACATTAAATTAACTGAGAATATGTAATTGCTGTCATTAATACCTCCTGTCTCCTTAATGAAGCAAAAGGCAGAGGCAAAAGCTTATCCATTGTGTCTCCGTAGAAGCGTCTGGACTTGGCAGATGGATTGGGTCCCAACTCCAGGGATGCCTCCTTAAACCCATCAAGTCTCACTGTTTCTACTTTGCTAAAAATGTGAAGATCCTAATCCCTTTAGAGAGGTCCCAATGTCAGTGGTGTCTTGCAAAAGGCAGTGCATCTCATAGCCACGTAGGGTGTCACAGGGTGTCAAACAGGATTATTTTCTGCCTGCAATAATACCATCGAGTAAAGCAAAGCAGAATTAAATGTGTGTTGCCTCTCCTCAGAGAATACATTTTCTGTGCACCAGGCCATAGAGGGAAGTACAATAAGACCTTTTTACATGAATACTCAATAAAATAATAGACTTACTGAGGTAAGTTATTTTGAGGACACTAACAGGTGAAATGATACAAGAATGAACCCGCTTAAAGAAACACCTGAAAAATAAATTCTGCATTGCAAACTGATATAAATTTCACATACCAGCAGGGAACTTCAATGAATATTAGTCTTGTGCAACATGCTTATGTGTGTAAAATGGGTTTCTACTGTACTTTGGCTTTAAAAACATTATTCACTGTTTCCTAGTACAAAGCCCCAGCAGGCATGCACTTGGCTAGCTAGTGAAGAACTCTGCCCCAGTTTTCCATAATGCATTCATGAAGGGATTTGTAACAACCAGTGGTTACTGCAGCAGAAAGACTAAAATGTTGTACTGTGGCACTTTTGAACGGAACACAAAAGTTCAATCGCTACAGCTCTTACAGGCTAATGATGTGCTATAAACAGTGGCATATTGCTAGCAATGTATAATCCATGCTCAAAGCAGCCATTCATTAAGACTTATAATTTCTTTCTATATACTCCGTTCTTCAGGTTAAAACTATGGGTTTCAGAAGCCTCTATTGGTGACTCAGCCTCACTGCAGTAAGTACCCGCACCCTGCAGGGCTCAATTTACTGAAAGCTTTATGGCGAGTCCCCAGCATGTATACCTCTCAGCTCCCTACATCACTCAGCTCTTTTTTGCGCAGAACAGCTGTTGTCTCAGCATCTGTGATGAGGCCAGGAAGGTCAAAGGGCTCATCGGCATATCAACAAAATGTAAAGCCTGGGGCTGCAGCAAAACAAGCCTGGAGAGCAAGCAGCAAACTGATTGCAGTCAACACAAGGCTCAGGGCTGGGCTACGGTACTCTAACTGTTAAGCAAGAATAATTAGGTCATTAAATACAAGCTGGGCTTAGTTTAGGGTGAAGAACGGCACCTCCTCAGCCAAGAAAACTTGGCTTATCAGAATTGGTGTCTTCCCCAACCCTCCTTTCTTTCTCCCTCACTTGAACACTGCTGAGAGCTTGTTTCTTTCTCTCTTCTGGCTGTTTGTTTCCAGCAGTTTGCAAGTCTCTCTTCCCTAGCTTCATGCTCCTCTCTTCTATTCTTGGATTTTTTTCTACCTTTCCAAAGCTCTCTGTATTAAGTAAAGGTGTGGCCTCAAGCTGTATTAAGAAGAGTGTGGAAAAAATGTGGAAGAAGTCTATCGTACAGAAGATCTTTTCTAAATCGATATGGGAAGGTATATACAATCACAGAGAAATAGATGCCATTTATGGGCATGTCTCTCTTCACGCAGCTTAGATGTCCCTTTGAACCTGACTTCATCAAAAATAGAGCTCAGAAACCTGCTGAGATGGTACGGTACTCAATTACAGAAGAACATGTCTTATGAGTGACAGCATTGACAAGCTATATTGTTGCAAACTCAAATAGTTGGTATAATGCACAAGATGGCCACTCTTCTGGAACTTCTGCCCATGTCCCCCAGCAAAAGAACAAGAGCAACATCCACCCCGGGAGGAGTCTGGCCACTACTCAGAAGCTCAAACTGGCCACGGCAGTGTTGGTCAGCACCCCCATATGCAAAGGCATGGCCAAGAATGGCTACACTGGTAGAATTTCATTCTCAGTATCAGAAGAAGGGCACTAAACTTGATTGAATGAGCTTTATTCCTAGAAGAGGAACTAACAATAAGCATTGTCCCATGCACCTACTGTGGGATAAATACATAATGTTATAATGAAGAACTTTGTAATGACAGGCTATGCAGTTTCACAGTATTCACCCTGAAAGATGCGAATTCAGTAATTTTTGCCTTTGCGAGATTGGATTTAATCTATAATGACTGTATTTGTATTTGATTTCAACCCTTGCAAATACTGGATAACAGCTTTTATCTGTGCTGTTTGCTGGAACTGACCTATTCCACCCTTCTGGAGAACCCAAGATTTAGATGAAGACTAAAAAATACTGACATGTGTAAAAGAACTAAAAACTTCCAGGTGTGTGTGCATTAACACTGGCGTTAGTGCAGACAGTCTTTCTGGAAACTTGGAATATGTGTGTATCTCTGGAGAAAGAAGGCTTGAATTAGAGGGAAACTGCCTGTGAGGAAAGCCTTTTTGCTCTTGAATCTCCAAGAGGAGATGAAACAAATGAAAGGAAATGAAGGAAATGAAACAAAGTGTTTGTTGCTGGTCACATGTGGCAGCTATGGCAGAAATCAAGCTTCTTAATGTACAAGTTTTACGAGCTCAGACCTTTCTCATAAGCCAATCTCAAATCAACTCTTTCATACCCTGCAATTCATACACAAAAGATAGTTTGAAACGTCTTAAGTGCACTATTTGCCTCCATGACCCCTGTGTTGTTTCTGCACAGCCTGTGTACAGACTTTATTTTTATGGCAGGATGAGAATATGACAGTCATGTATTGGGACAATACCATATATGACGTGTTCAACTCTGAGTCATATAATTTATGAAGCAGAAATATAAGGGACAAGGGTGGGCGTTTGGGGGAATTGGGGGAGAGGTTCAATCCAGGAGCCTTAGCTGGGCCTCTTAATACTACTGTTATGTCAATAAATCCTAATAATAGCAAAAATGAACCGGTTGGGAAAGCGTTATTATCCTTTTTCACTGCAGGCCAAGGAAGTTATTAGTTTGATTTGCAGTCAAATCTTGAGTAGAGCTGGATGGTTGCCTGGATCCAAAAGCATTCGCCAAGCACATACAGCGAGGGACAAGGGGCCCAGGAAACGTGGAGACCCAACTGTGTGCACACCCTGTGGGGACTTCAGGCTATAGCAGTAGAGATGTTTAAAAGTCACCTTGCACAAATACCCACCTTGCACACACGCCTCTCTGACCTGAGTCACTGAGTCTTTTGTGGTTTTTTCCCTTGTGATAATAAATTAACTTTAAAGCGATAACAGTGCAGGGTGAAGTCCATCCCCAATGCTTAGCGAAGAGTGGTAAAACAGAAGAAAATGCTTCTGGAAAAAGACAGTTTGCAAAAGTCACCTTACATCTTTCCAAATGATTTGGTGCTTGTTTAATTATGCATTTCTGTTCCTCCCTTGGTGGATCTGAACTCTGCTGACTGAAATCCAAAATTATCCCTCCCCAATAGTGAAATGAACCCCCACATACTGAAGCTGAACAAAACCAGCAAAAACCTACAAATGGATTTTCTTTCCCTAAAATTACTCCTTACCTTTTATAACTCCTACACGAATAGCTGTGATATTGTAAATATGATAAATCCCTCTATGTGAGCTGAATAAATTGATTAGGAGCAAAATAGTCATGTAGGCTGGACTGGATTGGCTTATTAAGGATTCAATAGCTAATTGTTTGCAGAGTGGCATGAAAAAGAAGGAAGAAATAAATACAGAGAGAAATATATGTTTGTTTGTGGAACGGTTGATGGGTTGCTGGCCAGGGCAGGCTGAAAAAGACTGCAGGAGTTTTGGATACAGTGAGAACCTATTACCACTGGTTGCATGGAGCAAAATTCAAAGGAAGACCTCCACAGACTGCGGTGCCTGGAACAATATAGCTGTGGTTCAAGGGTTTCTCTTTTATAGCCTGATTACAAATGCAATATAATTAACCGCACCACATACTTGCACAGCTCCTTTAATCCAATGATTTTAAAGAACTTTACAGAATAAGTAAGGATAGATATTTGACCTGGGATCAAAATTTGCAGATGGATCTCCCAGCTTCCCACCCTTTCCCATCTTCTTTGTTAGATTCATCTCTGTTTACTAGATTGTGAATAGTAGAGCTTGGAAGCAAAGATAATAGAAAAAACTTGTTCGTGTGAGTTAAATAGTGTAGGAGCATGTGCATTTGAGTGGTAGTCTGAAAGACAGAAGGTATCAAGCAAGAATAAAGAATCAGGTGAGCAAAAAAGGAAAGCTAGAGGCAGAAAAGAAGCAGAATGAGTTCATATTAGTAAAGGAACTAAGGTGAAATGCGGCATCCTTGAAAGAATGCTGGGGAGAGTGTTGCATGTCAGGGTGGGTTTTGTAATATTCATTGTCCACGGTAGCTCAGAAGAAGTCCTATCCCCTTTAATAGTAAACATGGTTGGTTTTTCTTCCTTCTAAATAAGAGTTTGGACGTAAGTGTAACTAGTTCTCACCAGCCAATGCAAAGCAAAAATCTTGAGCTTAAGGAAAATCTTTAAGTCCTCTCCCTACTATTCATTTTCTATAACTTTTTCAGAAACAAGCAAAGGACCATACACAATGTGCAGAGTGAAAAACGATAGATTAATTAGCTCCCAGCAGATCTGCAGTTCCCCGGCCATGCAAAGCCTTCTGTTGAAAAGAAGTGCCCAGCCATTCTCCTAGCCCGAGCAAGCGGAAAAGGGAACAACTTAACACCTTCCACATTTTAGACAAAATTGAATAAAGCAGAAGCGAGCTCGACTCTTAATAAATGAGGAGGGAATTTAAAAGTAGCACAATAGTAGTTGAGAAACCGAAGTACATTTGAAAAATAAGTGGTCAGTTTTCACCAGGTAAAGTAAAATCCTAGGGCTGTAGATGATTTAGGTTTTATGCAGGAGTAGCAATTGCTATTGCTGCAGAACAGCTGAAGAAACTGTCAAAAACTCTGAGCAGTTGCTAATTAGTTGATCTGATGAGACAGGCCACAAGTCACTGAAAATCCAGCACAAATAAGGACAGTAGCTCTTTTCTAAAATGAGCATTCCAGGACCATAGGCTGCATGGCTTCTTCAGCAAACTGTCCCAGTGAAGCAAAGCAGAGCTTGAGCAGCATAAATCTGTCTGCAATACAGTCAAGAACATGGAATAAATATCAGGATAAAGGTACTACTGAAAACCTAGAGGAGTGCAAACTTACAAGCTGTAGAAAAATACTGTGCCATTAATTTTTAAATCTAAAAATTGAACAATAAAAAAGAGGCCTAATTCATAGCACTAGGACCTTAGGCAATTACCGAATAAAAAGTCTCAGGGAACCCAACCCAAAAAAGTAAAGCCCACCAAGCAGCCAGCAGAGCTGCAGGCAGCAGGGACACGCACTCATCTGCTTGGAGCCAGGTGTGCTCCTGCAGGACTCTCTCCAAAGGGTCTCCCAGGAGAAGGTATCATCTGCAGCAGGAGGAGGAGAGTCACTCCATGGAGATGGACAGTGATGCTCCATTCACCAATGCTCATAATGGGCTTGGAGATCCTTGATAAAAGGAGCAATGCAATATACACGTGAAGTGTTATTATTTCTGTTACGCAGGTTTATTGAATTTAATGAGGACATTGAGGCATTCCATTAATCCTAACCACAATACCAGTGTCTCTCGATATTTTCTTGATTAAGCCATTGCAAACATAACAGCTCGGAGTGCCTTGCATTTTTATACTGTGAGATTCTTAAGTGCACTCTACATAGAACTGCATTTACTCATTACATCTGAATTCTATTCTGGTACGTACTTTATCTGCTCGGCCTCTTTCACAGTAGAATAGGATCCTACGTAAAGTCCACAAATATATTTTTCACGTAACACTTTGCAATAAGTGAACATTAATTCATGCCAAATTACAATGGAGCTTCCATGGAATTACATATTACATCAACACGAGTATCCAGGGAGCAGCTTGATTAATATCATTATTACAATGAATAGCAGAGGAATTAATGTGATTTGCTGCTAACTATAACAGAGAAGCATTGAAATTTTACTTTTGGAAGACATTTTCCTTATTTTCCTCTACAAAGTCTTTCTAACTTGCAGGTAGAAAGTGTGGAAGTGATAGTCAGCTGAGTAAGGTCTTTCAGGAGCAGAGCTGTTGGATTTTTGTTTGGTATTAGGCCTTGCTTTTTTTAAAGACCTGCTGTGAATGTATGCATCTCTTACATCTACAATTTTTTTCTGTAATTTGAAATACATTTTATAATTAAGTTTGCATTTGCTTATAGTGAATTTGAAAAAAAACCTTCTCCAATACACTTGCAAGTAGTGATAATGACTTCTTTCCCTGTTATTAAAAAGTTATAAAAACTCAAAAAAATTAAAATTAGATACAATCCTGATGTCATAAATAACAAATAACCATTAAAAACAAAATCCTAGTAACCAACCAGCAGAAGCACATTCCAGTAAAATACACAATTACTTATTGCTGAACATTTCTGTTCCAGTGGTATCCACAGAGCTCGGTTTGACTGGGTAACATACACTTACAGAGACACATTTGCAAACTGAGTAGATGAGCCCCATAAAAATTTAGGAGAAAGGAATACAAATGAAAAGAAATTTTAAATAAATTTGCTGCTTCAAATACCTTTTAATGGACAAACAACTTCTCTTAATATGTCACAAAACTAGCAAAATTTTAAGATTTTAAAGAAAATAAGGATGCACAGCTTCAGTGTACAAAAATATTGGCTCTGAGATACTTAGTCGTCTTTTCAGATACACATAACCAATGAAAAAAGTGCAAGGGGTGGAGTAAAGATTGTAGAAGATGCTACAAGTTCTTGTTTTATCTTTTTTTTTTTATTTTACTACATTAAAATTTTGCAGAATACTACTAGCTCATTTCTCCAGGCTGTCTTGCTTTTGAAAGGTGAGAGGGTTGGCATTTGAGCAGTCTGGAGCATTGGTAACAACCATTACAGCCACAGCAGAGGGAACATACTCCTGTCTTTTATGAATGACATAAATATAGACTTAAAACATCCTAAAATGGTGATCTTGGGGGCATTATTGACCATACTTAATCTCACTAACTCCCACCTACTTATGACTAGTGGCTTCTGACTTTCTTCAGGGATAACTGCCATTCATTGGCGAATTTGATGGGAATACCACTAACTACAGGGTTTATAAGTGTAACTTGCTCACTACGAATATACTCACTACTGACAAAGACCACGTTGTTTCCTTAGGCATGTGTCATGTATGCCCATACTTTCAAAGCAGCATCCAAACAGGAGCCCTCACAGTCTCCTTCTGCAACACAGACCCATAAATTAAGCTATAAAAATAATTCAGAATTTTTCACAGGTCTTAGAAGTGTAACATTATGACAATCAGCCTTCTACTTACCACTTCAGGGCTTACTTAGTTCACCTAAGTTTGTATCTAATTAAAAGGTCTTTGCACAGTTTTAAAGGGAGCTACTGCAAGGGGTAGTGGTACTGGAGCAGTGTCCTGCTGCATGTAGAAGGAGGGACATGTGGATTCACCTCCTGCAGAAATGCCCAGTTAACCTGGTTCCCCTTCACGTGCTTGGGGTGAAGCTTTGTTGCCCTGAACTGCAATTTCTCAGTTACTGGTTTGCCTTCCCAACTCCAGAGATCTGTGGAGTGAAGGGCCACAAAGATGAGTAAGGCACTGGAACATCTCTCTATTAGGAAAGGCTGAGAGCTGGGACTGTTCAGGGAAGAGAAAAGAGGAGAGGAGAGGAGAGGAGAGGAGAGGAGAGGAGAGGAGAGGAGAGGAGAGGAGAGGAGAGGAGAGGAGAGGAGAGGAAGAGAAGAGAAGAGAAGAGAAGAGAAGAGAAGAGAAGAGAAGAGAAGAGAAGAGAAGAGAAGAGAAGAGAAGAGAAGAGAAGAGAAGAGAAGAGAAGAGAAGAGAAGAGAAGAGAAGAGAAGAGAAGAGAAGAGAAGAGAAGAGAGAGAAGGCAAGGCTCAGGGGTGATCTTATCAATGTGTACAAATACCTGAAGGGAGGGTATAAAGGAGGAAGAGCCAGGCTCCTTTCAGTGGTGCCCAGTGCCAGGACAAGAGACAGTGGGCACACACTGAAACACAGGAGGTGCCATCTGAACTTCAGGAAACATTTTTTTACTGTGAGGGTGACTGAGCATTGGCACAGGTTGCCCAAAGAGGTTGTGAAATCTCCATTCTTGGAGATATTCAAAAAACATCTGGACGTGGTCCTGGGCAACCAGCTCTAGGTGTCCCTGCTTGAGCAGGGTCTTGGACCAGATGACCTCCAGAGGTCCCTTCCAACGTCAGCCCCTCTCTGATTCTGTGATTTTGTGGTCCGCAAGGCACAACAGGCACGTAGAGTCCACAAACAAAATGAGAAAAACAGGTAGTCACTAAGATAAAGGGCAGTGGGGCACCGGAATCGCTGGAGACCACCACTCTAGAGACGTGTTTGGCCCATTAAGCAGTATGAACCTTTTTTTTTTGTTGGTATGTTGGCAGAGCAGGAGTAAGGAAAAACTTTCAGAGTGCAACTGTTGATACTAGGAATAGGATACACAAATGCAGAGTGTTTAAAATGCTTTCAAAGTTTATGGTCGTAAAATTCAGAGCCTGCAAGTGAAAGATGCAGAAAGTCTACAAGCTGAGCTTCTATGCCTTTTTTTTTTTTCCTGAGGTGAGCTCAATAGTTATTTGCTTTTACACAGATTAGAGAAATGTCTTACAACAGATATTAATTTTCCTCCTATCACAATGACTATCAAATAAAGCAAGTTTCTGTATCTATTGCCAACAAGTAGTGGTATGTTCCTCTATCATTATGTGCTTTAAATATCTTCCCAGAGAAAAATTAATGATGGATTTTTAAAGCAGGTTTGTGTCTTAAGAACCGGCATGATAAAAAATCCTAACAGTGCCTTCTTCATAACAGGACTCCTATCCTCTCACTGCATCCATTGCGAGTTGGGTAAGCAAAGGCTAAATTAGCTCATGAGTGCACTAGATATTATTTTGTGTGGTAATAAGGAGTGAAACTGAAAACAGGATAAATTAAAGCTGAACTTCAGGAGACATACCCTGACTACAAGGTTTATTCAGCTCATTTTCCAAAGCAGAAGGCAGAACTATTTCACAATTTTAGGCTGCATTTGGACAAAACACTAGAAAATATGATGTAATAAGCAACTCTGTCTTCGCAAGGAGACAGATCTAATGTATTTTACTGATCCCCAGCTTCTCTGATAGCATGTTTACTTGCAGTAAGTTTTTGGTGGGGGGCAAAGAATGCCATTTGCTTAGTTCATGGAATGTCTTCAACTCAGCGAGCTTTAGGTGAAGCTTCTGGACATTGCAGACGTGAGTGGTTAGTTAGTTCACAGTGTCAAGGCACTTGCATCATCCAGCACAGAAAAAACAGAGAATCTTTCCTGCCCAGCAGAGCAAACATTTTATACAGTCCTACGCTTCGCCAGGGCAATGAAGGTCGCTGGCCCTTTTCTTTTCTACCAAACGTGAATATTTAGTCTTAATACTGGGGTTACAAAGCCTTGACAGAGAGGCCGTGGGCGATCCCTGGCAGGGGGCTGGCTCTCTCGGGCAGGGTCTGATGGCAGCCCGGCAGCCCCAGGAGCAGCCTGCTCCGTGCGCAGACTTGTTGAGTCTCCTGGTGTGGCTGCTCTGCTGCCCAAGCCAGGGACAAGCAGGATCTCCATTTACTGCACCTCGGCTTGAACAGTCTATCTGCATCAGGATTTTATGAATGCTTTTATTAAACGCATTAAAGGAAACTTGAAATTAGATAGCTCAGTGATGTGAAGTGTTCTATGCACAGCAATGGACTGTGCAACGTCTGAGTTTCCTTTCAGCTTTTTCTTTTGTCCAAATGGATTCTGGGAAAAGAATGGGTTTTTAAATTAGGACACACAAAAAAACTCTTTATTAGTGTTTTTAGAAAAGGCTTGTCCTTTGGTAAAGGCATTGTGCCGTGTTTATGCAGCAAATAGTGTATTAATGGGTTTTAATTTACATTTCCCTGATAGATGGGCAGTATTGTTCATAAAAATGAGCAACTAAAAACATATTAAAGAGGTACCTAGAAACAAAAGCCTAAAGCTGAGCATATAAGTTATCTTCCCAAAGCAGGATTGTTAGCTAGGAAATGATTGTACAGTTCCAAATGTAAAAAATACGGTCTACTGCCACCTCCCTCTTGTGGACTGCTATTTATAGTGATGATTGGACGGCAGATAGCTGTTTAGCAGTTTGATGTCATAATTTATATTCCAAATGAGGTAGATAGCTTTTTGAATGTGAATAAATACAAATGCTGATTCCCATCTATCAACATGTATACATTCATTATCTCCCACGTTTACCAGAAAGCACGCATGCTAGGATCACTGGCACAGTAGTAATTACTAATATGCAGCAGGCTCTGAAAGACCTAAAAAGTTTGCTAGTTACCATGAGAAATATTGCCCCCAGGAAATGCATGATTCAAAACCAGTTTGTACATGGTGAATGCCTACCCATAACCATGCATAATTCAAGTAATTCATGAACCATAGGAGCCTCACTTGTTACTCCTGAGACAACCAACAAATGTCATGGTATGAATAATAGAAGAACACGTATATTTGTATAGCACATTGAATTATCTACTGTAACTCTTCAACTCGTTGCAGCTACTGGCAATTATCTCTGTGTTAGCAGACACTGAATAAGCAGAATATTTACCTGGTAAGCTTTAAAATTCTGAAACCACTTGTCCTGAGCAGTCTCTGTGGCTTTGCCCTGCATAGGGGGCTCATCAAGTGCTATCTAATGCTAAGTGTTCATTTTACAGCTTGCAGCTCCGAGTGAGTCCAGTGCTCAGTTTCTTTTCCAGTGGGCTATTTTAACTTTGCAACTGTGGGTGTAAATTAAATTCAGATTACATCATTGGGATGCAGTCACCATTATTTAATTGTGTAACTAAGCTGGTGGGGAGGAATGTATAAATTGTCAGGTCATCTACCTGGAGTATAATAAGGCTTTGTTCTAGTGCACATCAGCAGTCTGTGAGTTTGATCACTTGTATTGTCCTGGCTGGGTTTCATCTTCAACACTTCAGATTTCTGCAGTGTAGACATCAAGATCCATGTAGTTGTCTACACTCCTTTTTACCCAATGGAAGAAACAGATGCTATTTGTTTCCACAGCTAACACACATAATGAAATAAAAAGTATTTATCTTGAAGGTAGGTGGCTAACATAAGACAAATGAATTTCTCTCCAGATATGCCTATTCCTTCCACTGATTAGAAAGAGTCTAGAAAGAGCCCAACTTAGATGCAGACATCAAGCCTGCAAATGTACAAATTTAAGGGAGATAAATCATACTTTTATTGTATACAGAACAATTATTCCAGGTGTGCTATGCTGAATTTGGATTTGTGTGTACTTAAGATCACAACTCCACTTTCTTTTTTTGGACTGCCTGTTTCTTTTCTCCAAACATAGGGCAGATGTTAATTATTCTTCTAAGTTACATGAATATGAAAAAATATATAAAAAATCTTTTTAGAAGTCAGGTCCTCAGTGTCCTGAAGTCAATTGCTGGCTGTGAAAGTGTTCTTCATTTTCTGTTTAAAAAAAACCTGAGCAAAATTAAATTATTTTCCTTGGGTTTGATCTATAGAAAGCACAAAAAGAGGAGGTATCTTCATATTTTGTTTCTTTTCTAATCAAGACGTTGATCTAAAAGAGTGTATTTTCCAAAAATTGAAAACATTTTTATCTAATCTATATTTTTCCTGGTGTGAGCCATTTGGTGTTTTGAAATGAGAAAAATAGAGGTATTTGCTAGAAAATCAGTGGAAAACCTTAAGCATTTGAAGAAACTTGTATATTTGCTGCTTAATAAGACACAAAAGCTTGCCACTTGGCCAGGTATTTGCTAGCACATCTGGGCTTTTCTCTGTAAATGCCAGGTGAAGTTGACAAGGTAGAGTAGTGTTTTGTTGTTGCTTTTGTGTTTTTTAAACTGATTAATAAATGTATACAAACAGCCTGCCTGTGAATGCAAGTGAACCGTATTCCCTGGACATTTTTCAGCCTTCCAAAAATAGTCCCAATTTAAAAAAAATATGTGTATCTAAAGCAGCCCAGCAATATCCGGCATATTCAAATGTGCAGAAAAATTACAGTACGCCGAGTCTCAGGCGCAGAAGTTGCACAGGGTGGAGTGATGCAACTGATACAGATTTTGCCCCATCAGACTCGCAAAGGCCAATACAAAGCCTGTTTGGTGACATGAAAAAAAAACCCCGCTACACACTAAGGAGAAACAAAGACGTCATCTACAGTTCCTGAGGTCACAGATGAAATGGAGGACAATTTACCCAACCCTGCAGGAGACAGGCTTTCGAGGCACTTCACTTCCCATGTGCAGCATCATTTTTTGCTTTGCCTCTTCCCAGGCGCAGGAGCTGGGCTGGCTGGCAGGCAGGTGGCAAGCGTGAGGCCGGGCGCGGGGATGCATCCCTTGGCAGCAGAATCAAGCTGTACTGCAAAGGATCAGCATCTTCCCTAAGCCCAAACGGCCTAGAGCAAGCCCTAGATTCAGGCCTGTAATGCCCACTTGATTGTAAAATAAATGGTGCAGTCTCTAGAGTAAGAAAGGTTTTTTCTAATGTCTAACCACACGTTCCATTACCGATTTTAAGCTTACTATTTTTTTTTTGCTGCTGACAGAGGATGTGAGGATTTCTACGTGCCTTAAGTATACCTGAAGACAGCCATCAGGTGTCTCTCAGTCCTCTCTAAGAAAAGCCAAGTCCATATATTCATACAGACCATGTTTCTAGATTGTTGATGATTTCTTCCTTGCTGTGTTAGTTTCATATTTTTCCTAGGAAGCAATGTCTCAAACTGGGCATGGATTTCATGAGTAAGGAGTAAAGTGGAAGGATTACTTCGTATTTTGTACATGTGGCACTCCTATTTATGTGCTTCAGCATGAAACTTGTTTTATTCCAACTGTAACTATTGGTTGTTTTACTCACATTGAGTTTGCAATCCATCAGGTTCTTTTTTGCAGTGTTACTGCCTACCACATCTGTACTCTTCCTGTAATTGTGTGCAGCTGATTATACCTATTTAAGTGGAATACTTATCATTCATCTCTACTGAAATATTTCTTATTGTATTTCAGACCATTTATATAATTTGGCAAGAACTCTTTGATTCCTAAACCTATACTCTGAAGTTTTTACCCCCTTTTGCCTTGTCTGAAAGTTTAATAATAGATTTTGTCACACAAGCAGTGAACGAAAACATTCTTCAGTATCAGATGCAGGACAGCTTCTGCAAAGAACCTGACTTCATACTTGTTTCATGACAAACCATGGACAATTTCTTGTTGACTAAAGTTTTTAAATTGTTGCTTTTAGTTTACAGCAGTTTCAACTAGACCATTTATTTCCAGCTTTCTTAAGAAGAATGTTGTGAGATGTTTCCCCTATTCACTGGCAAGTTACATCGGCTATAGGAGGCAACCTGACAGGGCAGAGATTCTGAAACTGAAAATAAATGTTCATTATGGTATTCTGGAATCATTTTCTGTCTGGTTCCTCTTGACCCTGCAGATCTTCCTAGCAGGTTTCTCTTCTGCTTACGTACAGGACATGTGGCCTAACTCTACTGCTTTCATGTTTGGCATGTAAATGGCAGGAAGACTGCATTTTGGCAAGTGTTTTTGTGCATTATACCCATAGGAAAGGTAGATACATAAAAACAGAATTCCCAAGAGGGCGTAGCCAACAAATTGGCCCTTTGCTGAGGTTTGGGATGCCCCGTTTTCCTTTTTAGCTGCAGTTAGTTAGGTCTTCGTCTATGTTTTTTTCTCCTGGTCTAGCCCTATTGTGTAAATTGGGATTATAATTCTCTGGGGATAAGAATGGGCTGTTTCAGGGTGGTTGTGCAGTGCCTAGCACAGAGGTCACCAGCACTGCCTAAGGTGTGTAAGTACTACTCGAATGCTGAATTGGTAATAATCAACCATGCTGTATATTTCCTAATGTTTTTCCAGGTCCTATTAAGCGGACCATGTGTCATGGTATCCATAGCTTTTCTTAAGCTATTTCTTAAGTAATCAATTCTTCTTGTCTAGAAGATTTCCTTTATATTTAATAAGCACAAAGGTTGTCCCTGTGTAGCAGACAGCTTACAGGATTGGGGCCAGGTGAAATCCTGGCAGTAGACACTTGTTTGTTGGTCAAGATTTGTCTTTGTAAAATCACTCTGCTTAGCATTCATGTTTCCAATACCCTCTAGTTGCATCCTCATTATCTAACATTTCATTTCCGTATTTACTATTTAATTTTAAAAGCAAAAAAAAAAATCATTTTAAGGGACTTACGTAAACAAAGACTTCAAAATAGTTTTTTTGTGAATCCTTTTCTTTTTCTTAGAGAAGCAGTTACTATAGAAGAAAATTAACAGCTAGCACTGTATAGTTTATTTCATACGATAGTGCTTTTAAATGGTAGTTTTGGATTTGCATCTTTCTCTGCTTTATTTTGGATAAGCTAATTAACTTTAAAAATAGTCTCTGTAAGATGAAAAACATGGGCGAAAAGATGGTGGAAGCCAAAAGGTTGACTACAGCAAGAGTTGTGTTGAATTAAATTAAACTCCAGCACAGAACAAACTCTGTGGAGTGCAGGAGGACAGTCTAATTTAAAAGGGTGTGTCTTGCTGTGCAGTCTCTTTAAGTGTGATCTGCTTTTGGCCTAATTTTCTGTGACAGTGTATTTAATAACAGTGGTCCCTTACTGAGAATACCTTCTGCCTGGTCTGTCACTGTAGAAATTTTGGCTCTGTAATCAGCATATCTTTGTCAATTCAACACTTAAACTTCCTTAAGGGAATTAAGAACTCTTAACAGTTAGTCATACAGCTCCAGATGAAGAAATTGTGTGCTGTTATTAAGGCACCTCAAACCTAAGACATTCTGGATTTGTTGCTCCTCTACTTTTTAGCTACCTGTTAAAAAATCAGGAATTTATAAAATAAGAAGGCTGCCTTGTAAGACCGATTATTTAAAATCCTAAAAAGGACTCTCAAGGGCAGAACAGGAGTTTCACAACAATATGGATTAATGTGATTTTCTTTTTTTTTGGTGTGCTAAAAATAGGTGGGCACCACTGTTTGACAAGCGTTTTATGGGGAATGTTTTATGGGGAATTTTTCATTTATGAACATTCAACATTAAGTGGCTTTATGTTTAAAATATTGCCTAATGGAGCTGCATGGAGTCGAAAGCCAACATGTAGATGTACTTCAGAGCTACTTGGTTTCCAAAGCAGCAGTCCTATTTAAATGTGTACATGCCTTCTGTGACCTGACATATTAGAGGTTCTGAATTTAATTTAGTTTAATTGTGCAATTTTCTCTTTTTTTTTCCTCCACTGCAATTATGCAGCATACGAAGTATATAGAGTAAGTCTATGAACACGTCGTGTCTGAAGAGCCCAGCAGACACGCTAAAGGATTATTTTTCTCTCTCTTCACCATTATACAAATAATTGTAGGATTAAAAATCAAAAGCATCTGTAATAACATCTAAGGGTCTTGAGTCTTGATCTTTTAGACTTCCTATAAATACAGCACTATAAAAACAATACTTGAATTAAGTCAGATTCCTTATCCTAAGGAGTTCTGCATGCTGTATCCAATACAGCACTTCATGTATCAGTAGCACATAACCATTTTTGCCACTAGAGCCATTACATGCACGGCTCCCAGCTCGCAGCAGGAGTGCAAAGTGCCCTGTCTCTTGCTGTATGAGCATCCTTGTTAACAGCAGTGGTGAGAGAGGAGGCACACTGGGAGTCTCTCCCTTCCTCTGAGGACAGCAGGAATGTCCTGTTCCCTCCCTCCAGCCCTTCACACTCCTCCAGACTCATGCGTTAATCCTTCAGCAGATTGTGGCCGCTCGCCTCAAAGGGGCTTAAGAAGCTGAAGAAGGTGGACCTTGGGCATGTGCCCTGCCAGCAGGAGATGGCTCTTGGTCCTGTAGGCAAAGGTCCGTGTTTGCAATCACGGGTGCAGAGCAATCTCCATCTGTGCCAGCAAGTCCTCTGGCGTAATGTATAATGGGAGCAGGCACACTGGTGAAAGACCAATTTAGTGGTTTCCCATAAATGCTGTCACGGGCAGGCATATAGCAGGCACCTAACTTGGCAGCACCACTCAAGCTAAACTGTTGTCCGTATTTTTATGGTTAAAAACCATTGTCACATTCTTAGCTGAGGAGCACAGTGAGATCTGATCAAACAAAATTGAGAAATGTAGATTGCTTAATTTCTGTGTTTTCACTTTTCATTCCCTGTGCACAGGAGTGGAGGCCATAACAAACTGTGTCTTGGCCTAGACTGGAGAAAACAGATTTAAGCACAACCCCATTTTGTCAAAGGGGATTTCAGTTCCTGCACTCTGAAGGCTTGTGTTCTTGTTGCAGTCTAGAGCAAAACTGTGAAACGGCATAGTCATCCTCATATCAACTTTACCTGTTGCATATCACTGTCACAGAGGGCTACGTGGAGATAGAAAACGAAGGTGGCAGCAATCCTGTAAGCGAAGGTAACAGGTAGAAAGCACAGGTTTAGGGGATCCCAAAGGGAGGTCTAATTTTAAGAGGGTTCATTATGCTACTACATTTCAAATAATAGTATTTGGGAGGGGTTGAAGTTATACACAATGAATTACTTCACATTCTTAAACCACTCTACTAATTCAAGCCAGACACATGAAAACTATATGCATCTTTTTATGAAGCTTGCATCTTGTCCAAATTATCGTCTTTATTACTCTCGCTAAGAAGTATATGTATGTAGTTCAGAAAAGAGAATGCACATAGCCAACAAGAAGGGTGAAAAAATTATTGTGGGGGTTACTTTGTCATTTGCTTTGTTCTTGATGCATATGACTAAAGCAAAGACACGGGATGTATTTAACACTTCCTGCAGCGTGATAGGTCCCAGTGTAAAATAATCAAGGTGAGTTCAAATGTGCGCACATCTACCTTCAGCACCATTATTTACCAATGAGTTTCACTCAATCTCAATCTTTTAAATATCTTTTCTAAAACAGAGTGCAATGACTTCTGGCTGGAAAAGAAAAACCTGATCACTCTGAGCTGTCAGCAATCATCTCTCAACTGAGAAGAATTTTTCTGTTATCTGTTCTATAGTGAATGCTGGCTTTATAATGACAGTCATAGCATGCATTAAATTTGCTTCGTGATACATTTGTATGACTGGAATAATGGCAATTGTCTCCCTTGTCCACATTACCCCTATACTCTAACATTAACTAACCCGTGTCTTTATACACTCTTTTCTCTAGCACTGATTGTCTGCAATAGACACCTGTACTATGTGCCGTGTTCAAAAGTTAACAATAAAATTTGCAGGAGTAGATTGATGTGAAAAGGCACAAAAGTCAAATGGAGCCATTTCTGATTTTATCTTGCTGTCAGAACAGAGGGAAGGCTGAGATTAGATGAGAATAGTAAATTGTTTTTTGACAACTGGTTTCTAACTTTACGTTTCACACACATCCCTTCCTCAGCCCTGCAAAAGTGTACTTACTGAATTCAGCACATGAAAATATAGGAAGCTAAGTCAATGTTTTCCTGAAGCAGAATGAGGAACAAAGAAGCTATATACAGGGACATAGCTAATGTAAAGCCCAACAAGAATTTTCAGGTCCTGCATTTTTTAATGCTTTCTTCTTGTTTAGGGGTGCTTTATTACAGTCAATTGCTCCTCCTCATTAACTTATAGTCTGGTGCTGATAGTTCTATAAACTGCCCTAACAGTCCCCATGAGTACTGCTGTAGTGAAGGATCTGGTTGTGTTTCCATTATAAAGCTAGTTTCAGAGATATTTATAACTCAGCCATTTTAATTTGCATCAGGCTTTGGGGAACTTGGCTCACAGGTCAAAGAGTGAAACAATTTTCAGCTTATGTATTTGAAAAGAAAAGATTTTAGCCAAGAGCAGTTTGCAGTACAGAAAATTTCATCATTATTTAGAAGCTTCCAGGATAATAAAATTTATAATATCTTATGCAGCAATTATATAATGTGAATTATATTTGTGTGTATGAATTCAGATTAATAAGAGACACTGTATTAATTGTTTAAGGTATTTTGCTACCAGCATCAAAATATGCTGGTTTTACAAGTTTTCCAAAAGGTAAAAGCATGGATAGTATAATTTCACCTTCAATTTTGAAAAAAATTTGTAAAATTTGTAAAAAATTTTGCATTTATAACTGTTTCACAAAATTTAGAACAAGAAAATGTTGAGGAATATAAAAAAAAAATCAAAAACCTGTGAGGTCATCTAATTGATTAGTAACCCAATGCATTTGTACAAGAAAAAATTCTGACATTTCCTTTTTTGGAATCCTTACATCTGCCTTGAATGTATACAGTACCACATCCAGTCTGTATCCTATTAACAAGGAAATGAAAGCTGCTTACATCTCCCTTTAGTTTTGGGCTGGCTGATAGTTACCTTTACAGTTGGAGTGCTCTTCTAGTGTGGATATATTTACATAAATATATTTGTAACACACATTCAAAGATTTGTTTGAATATTCAGTAATATTTGTCTTCTGGCAAATATTATTCTAACTTATGTTTATGGCAATTTTCTCAGTTATTTAACTTTAGAATCTAATAAACAGAATTTCTATTCTAGATTACTTCATTGAGATCCTTCTCTTTATTAGTGTTTTCTATTGCACATCTGCTTGATGCGTGTATTTCATTTCTGTCACTAATAGTCTCAGCTCTAAACCACATAGTTTCTAGTCTAAGTCAATTTTCACTTGATAACTCGTCTTTCACTGTAGCTCCTACTCTGTCAGCGAGTTGCATTACCTCTTCTAGGTCACTGATATAAAAACTGAACAGACTCATCCTTAATGATTACCTTTGTAGAGGTCCATTAGTTGCATTCCTCTTTCTGAAGTTCAAAATTACCCTCTGTCTTCTAACTTTAAGCCTCTTTTATATCTGTGCAGCTACTTTATCCTTTTCACCATACTTGCTGACCTTGTAGATTAGCATTTTTTCCACTTTGTGTTGTCTATCACGCTGCCTTGAAGTCCATGTATAATGTGATGATGGCTTTCTCTCTCTTTTTGATTTTACCTGCCTTTTCTTCCCCCCTTATCGTTACCTGCTCCACTAGCATCCCTTTTTAATACAATCTCAAATGTCTGATCAGAGTTGTTTCCTGCTTTATATGGAACCATCTTTAGTATTATGAGTGCCCTTTAGTTACTACCCTCTCTGTCCCTAAACATTGACCCAGCTATGAAAAAAACTTTTGTTCAATTTTATATATGCAGGGGCTTTCTTTGAAGTAAAAGACCATATCCTATTGCTTTTAGCTATGTGTACAAAAAGTTATATTGCTAGTATTGCTAATTCCCAGGATAGTTTGGAAATTGTATATACTATTTGCAGATGTTTTTACCTGGTTTCATTTTTAATGTGATTTTTAACTATGATATTTTACAGTTCAGCACCAGTCAGTATTAAATACACTATTATCCATACTGGCTAGTTTTCAGTAATTACATATTAAATATTTCCCTGAATATTTAAAATTTGTTCATTATATCTAAAATAGCTAGTTTCAGTGAGGAATAGTGTATGTATATCTGTTTTATCCACAGTGTCTGTGAGTTCAGGTTTCTGTGCACCTCAGCTTGCGGGTAGTGGTTGACATGGTGCATGTATGGTTTATATACAGTTGCCAAATCATGCCGGAAAATATTGGTTTCATTTCAGATGGACAGGTTTTTTAAATTTCTGGAAAATCGCGATTCTGCAAACAAATATGTAATTAAGATCATGAGTTTGTCCATTGCCTATTGGCTACTTATGTGTTTAAGTTTTAATGTATGCAATAGCATTTACAGAACCAGGGTCGAAGTTCTGAAAACCTGATACCATAATTAACTCTGCTAAAATCTCAAATCTTTCAGTACTCAAAAGTTTAAAAAAGTTGCACTTCCTTTTCATCTTGAAATGTTACAAAAGATAGATGGCTCTAAGATCCCACAAAACTAAATTTCTGAGGATTTTCATTATCAAAACCTCAAAATAAACTTTTAAAAAATGGAGTGTCTGCATTCGTTAGGGTCAAAACAATTGTGTGACCCTCAGTTGGACTTCCATCATTCCTATATGGGCATATAATATGACTTGACAGCTGCAAAAGTCAAAACATGCACTTCAACCTTATCAACCCCACACACTCAACCTCATCAAGACCAATTTTTACAAAGCCCATTCTCATTTTGACAAATCAGCATTTTCTGACTGCAAATCATTCCGATTGCTCTAGAAATAATCTAAAGTATTTTGCATAGTCATTGTGAAGTTTGATTCATGGCCACAGTGCTTTGAGATCCTCAAAGGAGAGTCTCTTTATAAGTGGAAGCATATTAGTACCACTGCAAAGAGTGCTACAGTTTCTTAGGTTCTTTTAATTTGGTTTTGAACAACTGGGGGTGTTCCCCCATGAAAATCCAAATTGGTTTTACAAATAGAAATTGGGGAGGACTTTATATAAAACTTGGTTGAACTAAGTACTCATTTAAGAACTGTATGTAGCATCTTCCCTGGCTAGATCAGTGACAAAATGATCTCATTATCTTCACTCTATATCCAGTCCCTCTGTAAGTTCCATTTCCAATGGGGATTTAAAACCTTTCTCCTTTGCCTCTTCCTGCTGAATTATAATTGAGCTTCAAAAGGACTGCAGAACTTGCCTGCTCAGAAAGCCCTAAAATAATGACATTGAATTTTGCAGGACTTCTCAGATTTTCTCTTCTACAGTATCTTCTTAATCATTTCCCCAGCTGCACAAAGGCGTTGGTGAGATAAAAGAGCCAATGATTTATTTTTCTAAAGCTTGCTATTCTTTTTTTTCCTTTCTTTTTCTTCCATGACCATTCTTCAGGAATATGGTCTCTTTCTCACTACAATAAATAAGACTTCTGTAAATAAGATCTGTGTCTAATGAATGAGTGGACTGTATTATATTTTGACACCATAGTAAAATTTTGTCTTCAAGGAGATCAAAAAAGACAAGAGGGAAGAAATGCCTAGTGTATGCATTTGAAGTTACTGCAAAAAAAGGGAATGTAAATAGTCATGGAAGAATACTATATTGTATCTTCACTAAATGGCAAGGGGCTTTGAGCTGCAGAAATGATGTACTAGACCACCCAAGAGCAAGTAATATGTACCATGTTCTGTGCCTTATGTATTCCATCAAGTCCTTAACATAAGGATATATTTACCACACAAAAATATAGCCACAGGAAAGATTGTTCCTACATTCATTTACTTTTTTATGCATGTATGTTGGAATAATTACTCATGTACTAAATATTGTAAACTAGAAAAGAAATGTTCAGCTGCAGTTATCTACAACCTAATAGCTAGTAAAATAAGCAACAACTAGATATCTTGAATAAACATTTAATTATAGTTAAATCTCTGGATCTTTTCAATATCAAATTAAGTTCAAACAAATGCAAATTCAAATAGGATAGCATTTTAAAAGCTATAGGAACAAAGATAAACAGCAATGGTTTGCTTCAAAAACCTAATCATCTGTTGAAGGAGAGCTATGGCGCTCACTGATGTTGTTACGTTTACAACAACACACAATTATTGAAGAGAGAATACATTTAAAAACCAAGCCATTCAGATGTAAAATGAAGTTTCAAAAGTAGCTGAAGGGAAAAAATAGAATGTCTTAGAATCAGCGAGTTAACATGGCAGACTGTTCTTTCACACCATGGGCTGCAGAAAGAAGAGTCAAGCCGTGGAGAATGTTGTGCTCTAACAAGGTAACACAAATACTACATTATGAACCAAACTCATCAAGAACTCAAACCTACTAAAAAAATATATGGTTGGCATTCTTTCCCAAATTAATTGAAAACAGGGTTGCAAATAAATGAAATTCTATTAACTGGTAAGCAGAGGGGAGAACATGCTGACCCTCATCCGCAAGCCCCTTCTTTGACTCAGACACATATGGACAAACAGAAAAGCTATTGCATTTAAATGATGTAACTTCTTCCCAATTTGAAACATCAACTTTTCAGAAACAAGCGTCCTTCATCTTGCAGATATGTCACTCAGAAACTCTCCTCCTGTCTACAGGGTCAGGATGCTAAACAGCTGATGCTCTTAGGAATAGTGTTGGCATGAATTTCTGCAGCTGCTTAACTCCCATTGCAGGCTGCCTTTTCCCTATGTACAATCCTACCGGAGGTCCGTACATATTCAGAAACAATGAAAGCTACAAAGAGACATGAACCATGAGCATTGTTTGTATTTTCTGTGATATTTGCATGAACTCGCCAAACCAGCCGTGTCCCACTCCCATTCATTGAATCATTTGCTCCTACTCTGTACTGCATTATGTTTACGTGGGATCACTCGCCAGTTTATTCCTCCTGTTTGGGTTGGTTTCAAAATTTTTCCCACTTCTATGCCCAGAGCCTCACAGCACCTTGTCCAGAGGCTTGCTAGTAGAGCAGCATCGAGAGGACTGAAGGGAGCTTTCTCTGATTTTGATGGCACCAGGAATGCACTGTCTGCTCAGTCTGCTGTAGCCCCTGGGTCTGCCAGCACAGTTTCTCCTAGGGATCCAGGGTGTTACACTCCAGAGCATCCAGAGAAATGCCCTGTATAAAAATGCCCAAGTGCTATACAGACCTTAAAACTGTCCAGATTTCCAGCAGGTCTCCTGGGGAATTTGTGTTTCAGTTCACCAAAGCTGATTTCTAATTGTACAGATTCCTTCCTTTAGAAACACCGCAGTGAGGATGGTGTACAGATAAGTCTGCCCCACATTTCCTCTGTTAGAAAAGTCTTCTTGATTTTCTTAGATTTTGCTCTGTGTTGCAAATACATCTCATTTATATGCTATGCACCACATACAACTGAAATGTGCATTAGTCCAAGCGAGATAATAAAAACTGGAATCCTTCAGTGTCCTTGCTCTCTTCATTTTTCACTACACTTTCAACAGAATCTCACCTGTCACAGTCTTCAGCATCCAGTTTATACTTTTTTTTCTCTTTGCACGTTTTGACTGTCTCTATGGAAAAGGAGATCATACTAAGGAATACCTAATAAGTGTAAGACATATTCTGTCTCTGTGATGAGGGACTTTTTCTACTTTCTTGTGGCTACACTTTTCAAGAATAGTACTGCAAAAATTGAGATTGTTTCTGGTCCCTAGAGGCACTATAATACTTACATATTTTCATACCACTTTTCTTACTTACCCTTTCTTAGTCTACATATATTACTCCCAGGTCTAAGAACAATCTCATTTCTGTGTGTACGCATTCAAGCTCATGTAGAAGTCAGTTAGAAATTAATGTAACTTTTCATAATAAATATGGTTTTCACCAGAGTTTTTTCATCTGAAATTTCAGATTGAAACTATTTCTAGTAAATCAGAGAAGATACTTCAGAAAGATTCATATGTTCATATGTTGAGATGATTTTAAATGATCTCTTTCTTTGGTGGTAGGTACTGCCTCTGCCTCAGATTAGCTCTGAGACCCCAGGTTGATATTAATTTTTTATTCCAAATGAAATGAGTTCCTTGAAAAGTGTTAATGACCTGAGTTGGGAGGGAAGATTGTATCTAAACCTCAAAGGACAAACAGACAAGGACTGCCAAATAAGCTAGCAATGGGGAATTCCTCAAAAGGTACTTTACTACTTTATACCCTCCAGTTTGACAGTGGTATTAGAATGGAAGAAGACTACGTCATATTCCCATAGGGAGGTAGCCATGGAAACACTACTTCTGGGTCCAGAAGGCTATGTGATCTCCCCATTGATACAACTGGGGTCCATTTCATCCCTTATCTTATACCTTCATGGTCCTTAGGACTCCTTCTTCTGTACCAACTGTTACACTCCATCCCTCCAAATGATTTGTCAGAGTCTCAGTCATGACTGCACAGCGTGAGGGTCACTTTTATCCTTCCTGGTCCTGGCTCAGCTGTGCATCATGTAACACTGGAGGCTACTCTACTCCTGTTCACAAAAACTCTTATGAGCCAAAATAGCAGATGGAAAAGAGGGAGGCAGAGATGGGTCCTTGCCTTCCCCTTTCTAATCCAGATACAGACTCTAAATCAGTAGCAGAAGACATGTTGTAGAAGAAGTTACACTGGTTCTAATTTTGTACCGTGGTGGTCTTTTTCCATGGTTAGCAAAGAAGGCATTTCCCCACCATCTGGTTGTACAGTCCTAGAAATTAAGCCTCAGACAGATCCCAGGCTGGTTCTCCCTGTTCCCTACTAACTGCCTTCTCAAGCCCTTACTTATAAGACTCCTGGGAAGGCAGGAGTCTTCCAGGGTACTCAGCTTGGTCCAACATTTTACTGCACTGCCAGGTAAAAGTTGTTCCCAATATCCTCTACCTTATTATCCTGGGCTTTTTTAGTGTGAAGTAAATCTGCTTTCTCCTTGCCTGTCCTTTAGTCTGTATGTCCAATGTCATCTCTATTTTATAAACATTTCAGGGCACTTTTATTCTCTATAATTCTTCTTTCTTGAATCCACATTTAACAATGAAAAAGAAATAATAATCATTAATTTTAATTAATGAGAGGTAGTTTCAAAATGGAAAGCTGTGCAGTCCCCAATTTCTCCTGATTTGGGACTGCACAGCTCTGGGTTTTGGCAAGTGTCCATATCTAATAATAACAATGCTCAATGACACAATGACTTTTAAAAATGAGGTTTAAAAAAATCTGTTTAAGCCAGTAGCCACATTTGTCACCAAAAATTCTCAGTATTACAGAAAAAATGGATTATCATGAGAAGAAGTAATCCCATCAAACTGACTGCTAATTCTATTAAAATTATGCAAGTGACAAGTACTCTCTTAAGCACTGACTATCCCTTTCAAAAGTATCCCTATCAGTCAGAGAATGTTGATTTTGCACTAACTCTCAGCAGCAGGAGAATACATTACTCTCTATGTAGGTATATACAATGCTTATTTCTAAAAGGACCTGAAAGTTTTTCCCTTTACTGCTAGCATGTCATTGTCTATTGAATTGCTTAAACTAAATGAATGATTTTTTTTTTTTTGCTCCCATGGCCAATAGATATGTGTTCCATATTTGCAAAGAGCATAACACTGTTTATAGTGTCAATAGGAACAGCTGAAGAATATCCTGCAACTGATATTTATCACATGGGTTTTTCTTATGATCTGTGTGATTTTTATATTTTTTTTTACCTTTGGAATTCTATTTAATAGCTAGTGCTTTAGTTAACTTGATGAAATTTTATAATGATCTTATGGTCATAAGGAATAGAGAAATAGGCAGACGTGAATTCAAGACCCTTCAAACACTGATCTTGCCTCTTTCGTCATTGCATTGCCATTTCACTGATGCAAAGTTACTTAAAATGGGTGCAAAGTCTTACTAACCCCAAAGCAATAAGAGTTTCCTATCTTGTACTTGTCTAACTCCCACTGCTGCCAGCGGAAGGGCAGAGAGCCCTCAGACCATCAGTGGACTGAAAGCCATTGCGGTCTAGATCTGAGTGTGACCTTGAAAGGGTCATATTTGGAGAATATGCAATTCAGTAAGTACTTATAATCAAAAGTTGTAGTATGCCTAGCTTGCATAATTTCAAAATAATTGGAAAAGGTGATTTATCTTCTGCCAACTTTTAAAGAATCTTTATAAAAGTATGCAATATATCTCAAAGTGTTAAACTGTGTCCTAAGGCTGTTAGATTTTACACATTTGCATGACTTTTTCAATCAGTCCTAAAGCTGTTGCTTTTGGTTATTTTTAATGTAGTCCACAGAACAGATACTGTTCCATTTTTACCATTCTGTTTGGTATCTACACAATGACAAGAATTGTATTTTTGACCTTTAATCGAAAGAGCATTCAGACAAGACTGAGAAAGTGCACATTTCAAAACATTTCCTTCAGAGATATGGGAGAGAAGAAAAAGAGAAAGAATATGTGTGAGGGGAAGAAAGAGAGAGACTGAGCAAGAGAGCAAACAATAAAGGACCTCTTTCAGTCTCAGTCTCCAGAGTCTCTGCATTCAGAGAATACAGGCGTGCAAGTGGTCTCAGGCAAACATGAAAACACAGCAGACTTCTTGCAAATGAATCTATAAAAAGAATTAGAAAATGCTGTTATCTGCTGGTGCAAGGAAGTGGAAACAGACAAAATTACCAAACTCTCAATTCAGAGCAATAAATACATCTTTTTTGAAAGTTGAGGATGTTGAGTTAGTTTTTTGCCACTGCAATCCTGTTTCCATCAGCACCTCCCCACTCTCTATTTCCATGCATTTCAGGCTTGAAGTTGGAGCGGGAGTAGAAGTATGGAAAGTCTGCTGGAAGAGCTCTGGTCTCCTCCAAGGGTGCTTGCCTCATTTACTTGGCTCCAGCTGCGCACATCTGCTTTGCCAGCTCTTTCTCTGGTGCCTTGTTCAATGGAGCCCTCCTGCCTGAAATTTCCTTCCTGATCCAATCCACTATGCCTCCACTCCTTATTCTTTAAAGTCTCTTCTCAAAATACTCATCTCATAAAACCTCTAAGCCCCAGTCCTCCCATTGAGTCCATCAAAGAAACAGAGATAAAAAACAAACAACCCCCTGCAGACCTACTAAGACATGAAAATGAGCCAAGTGCAAGTGCTCAGTCACTCTTCCTTTTTAAACTTTCTTCCCACACTGTTTGTCTTTTTCTCTCTATCTAGGCCGATTGTTAACTGTCCTTCTGCACTTTTATCCCCAAACCGTAAGTTTCCCAGAGCAGGGTCTTCCTTTTAATAAAAGGAGTTCATAAAAGATATAACCTCCTCTTGGCACAGAAAGAATTTGTATTCAAGCATTCTCTTACCAATTACTCAATACCAAAAATGACTGAAAAAGCTCACGAAGGGCTATCACCACAAAATTACTATCACAATTTATTTAGCTGAGAAATGCAGATAAGCATCTGGGTTTTCGGATGCTTCTTGAGACAAAGGACTGTATTCATCAGATGCTGGGAGACACAAAGCAACCATAAACCCAACTTTTTCTGGCCAGGGAAACAGTTTTACAGCTGTTTTCTATTGTCAGAATGACTCAAACCATATGGGTGAATCTGGTCCCAAATCTTCTGAGATCAGCCAATCACTTGCTTTCACCTAGACAGCTGCAGATTTAATAATTTGCACTCTTACTTCTGAAAATTTAAAACTGCTATTTAAGTCTAGCAAGGCTCATTCTGAATCTCCTCTTTTTTCCTCCCCTCTTTCAGGATAGCATTCACCTCTGCGCATAAGTCAGGCATAGGGCTGATTCACGAAGTCTGTCCTGCTTACTCGCCAGAAGGTTTCAGTAAGACAGACAGAAGTGAGGAAAAGGCCTTCTGCTGGCCATTTGCAAGGAAACAAGTTCATTCTTTGTTAGCCCAGGATTTCATTCCAAATATACACAGAAGGGAAGGTGGAGTCAGACCGAGATCATTGCACTGTGATTTTGTTTGAAGATGGATTTTACTTCAGGGTTTTGAAGAGCTTTGTGCCTTCTAGACTTGAGGCAGTTGGATTTCTCCGTAGTTACATGTTGCGGTTTGAAGGTAAATATGTTGACTTGTTCATTATTAAGAGCATAATGGAAGAAGATAATTGTCATGATTCTGGGTTTGCAGTTAATAAACATTTTGCTATTCTATTTTTTAAAGATACAGGATCAATTCTCTAACCAACTTCAAAAAAAGTGAGCTTTAAATAGCAGTAGATTATGTCACAATTCCCCCAGGCCATTTTGGGGTAAAAAAAGACAAATTTTTTGTTTGGTTTAAAAAATGTTTTTCTCTGGTCATATATCAAAAACACATAAATCAGAGACCAGAGCTATAAAATCTACAAGCAAAACATGGAACTGTCTGCAAAATGCCATCAGATTTACAAAGGAAAAAATAGAATCATTTCTTTAACCATTTCACTAATACTTCTCTTCTTTTTTTCCACTGGAATTTGTCTTCCATAGTAATGTAATGCACAAAGTGTTCAGAGAAAACTGTGATTTTTTAAACTGATGAAGTCTTTGGGCTGAGTGCTAAATCAGTTATTGTTCTGAGGAGCCCATGTGCCAGATTGCAAGTGTGAAGCAGTGGAGAGCTTTCAGCAGCATGGTTCATGTTGATCTCTTCATAAAAATCTCCCCCCTTGGTTAGAGTTCAGATCTTTGTATGTGCAACTCGAAAGCCTGGTGGGCCTGATCGTTCCCCCATGGCATGTGTGCAACCACAGGTAATGCTCATCCCACCAGTTGCAGGTCTCAGTGAGGCAGTCAGGAGGTGTTTTCACAGCTGCCTTCTGTCTTCTTCACCAGGAAAGATCAATATTCATACAAGGAGTCTGACTTAAAACCATAATTTCAGGCTACAGGTTTTGGTACCTTTCTCCTTCCTCTTTGCTCAGTCCTCTTTTTAAAACTATCCCAGCCTTCTTCTCACAGCAACACTAAAGGTAAAATGTAAAATGATGATAAAATCTAAAATGCAAGTAAAATGTAGCTCCAAGACCATACTAGAGAAAACCATGGGGAGGTCAGACAAAGCAAAGCGATCACGGTTCCTGTTTGCTGTTCACCTTTGGCCAAACTCTTTGCAGGCAAATTTTGACATTGCCCAGAAGGCCAAGTTTCTTACACAACAGAGTAATTGGTCTGCCCAGCCTGAGAGCTGTCCCTCTGTCTCATCTATCTTTAGAAACTGATGAATTTATTTACTAATTCAAGACATTAGTTTTAAGGGGAGGTGGTTTACTGTCATGGGCCAACTGCTGCAGCACGTTGACTAGCTAAGCTACACAGTGCCTCTGGTATGCTTGCCCAAACTCAGTGCTCTGTAAAGCTGGTTTTCAGAGGAATTTATCCAAGCCAAAGGCACAAGCAATGGGAAAATGGGAGCAGCGAACATCTTGTGCAACTGACCTGCTGGTCGACATTCCACAAAATAAAAAAAGAAAACCACTGTTTCATTAAAATACAGTACGCAAAGACACAAGGTCCCATATTCCCATGTAAACCATCTCTTTTTTAATTACCTTTGCATAAAGTATCGTGTCTCTGTCCCCCCCGTTGGGTTCCATTTCCATATAAAAGGAACTTCTTTAAAAGCACCTGCCGATCAGGTTCATTTTATTTAGAACAAAAACCTTCACTCAAGACAAACTCTGTTTTCATTTGGCTTGCAATGGCATTATTGACCGCTTTGTGCAGCCAAATGAATTGCACCTAACTGCTGTATGTGAGCGCACAAGGGTACGTGTATTTAGAGTCTGCCAGTCCACTGGCAGGTGGGTAACTTTTTTCCTTCTCCTTGGCTAGGTAAGCCTGTTTTCCTTGTGCAGGAAGACGACAGAGATTCTGGTTATGTAAAACTGCACAGAGAGAAAGCCCTGGACCAGGTGCTACAGCTTTTTAATGCTCAGAAACCCTTCAGCTCCTGCTCTTCAGTGGCCAAATCCAAGCGTCTCAGGCGGCAGCATTGTGTTCTGTACCTCCCACGTTAGGGTCAGCCTTGCCAGTGGCTTCTGCCCCCTCATGATCCTGAAGTGCATTTGTAGCATGAAGAGGACATTACATGACACTGCATCATTCCCTTTTTCTGGGAGCTATGGAGATGAGACATAGTGAGGTTCCTGTGATGTGTTCCTGAACACCCCTGGTATTTCAAGACTGGGTAGGGTAAATGGAAATTTATATTCTTAGGCATAACTACAAAACAGTTTGGGTTATTTGCCTCACTTTTCCATTATACTTTTCAGGTGCTTCTATTTTTTCCATCTTTTTTTCCACTGCTTTCCTACTGCCCAGAGGGCAAATATACAGCTAGTATAAGTCTTACATCTCTTTGACAAGGCAGTGACATTTATTTCCTATCCTGCTTTCAAAGCCTAGTTACAATAGCATCAATGATGCTGTGAACTTTCCTCAAGTCTCACTGATGTGAGAGAGATTAGTGGCACAGCTATTCATTTTATTTGGCCACCTCTTTGCCTAATTAGCCCTAGCTTGCAGCAGAAGGAGAACTGGTGGGAAAGTAGCTTTTTTGGTGTGTAAAAAGCAATCTTTTCCAAATTTCACTTTAATCAAAATTTAACCAAAACCTAAAAGGTTTCACAATTTCCTATGGACTAGAAATTGAGAGCATTTTTTTTCCAAACCTAAGACATATGATACTTCCCTGATTAAATATTTTCCCCAGAACTTACATCTGCTCAATAAAATTGCCATTTTCCTCATTTCATTGATGCAAGGAAAGTCGGTTCTCTTGAACAGCTGCCTGAAACTCCAAGGTTTGTGGCCTACTTTATAGCCAAAGATTCCTGGGCTTTTCTGCTTCCCATGCCAAGCAGGGAAGAGCTAGCTTATGCTGAGCTGATGAACTTGGAATCCCAAGGTCCCCAACTTAGGAGCAGGACACCCCAGAAGTCAAAATTCCAAATTAAATCCTGGGCTGTATTTGGCAAATGTTTTGTGACAGAAATCTTTTGGGCTGAATGCAGCCGCATTTTTTGTTGGAAAATGTTATTCATAACACTAATTGAGAACAGCATGGGGTTGTCCTACTCCAGGGGAAATTCTGGGAGTTCAGAAGAAATCCCTGTAAATAGGTTACAGAGAAGAGCAAATACTTTCTTCCGTATCTGTGCCAGTGAAACTGGCAGGATCATGCCCAGGGCACATACTGAAAAAGAGACTGTCTGTGAAATGATGATAAGAGACTATTTTCTGGCGTCTATCATATGTCATGATCAGGGCTATAAAAATGATGCACAGAATACATGGCAAGTTTCCACAGTTGCTGAAGCCAGGCACTGCTGTTACACGTCTCATTTCCTCCCTGTCCTTTTCAACGATGGTAGGACTCAACCACAGTTGTGGCAGCATCCTCTGCAAAATTTCCACTGGGAAAGGTGGAGTTTTGCACTTTCCCCTTTTGGGATTACCCACACAACTGCCAGGCTTGACAGGGTCCCTGATCTGTAAACACCTAGGAAATGCAAAGATGTTGCTGATGGCACTGTTATAAATTGATTTTAGAATTCATTATTGTTTTTTTCTTCTGACCATGCATGAGAACAAACAACCATACCTGGAGAAAAGAATGTTTATACATTATTAATATTATCTTTAGCTAGTTTCATAATTGCCCACACCTAGTGGCACCGTCAGGGTCATGTTTCTGTACTTACATATATATCATGTCTCTCTCCCTCTCTCCATACATAAATATATGTATGTGTGTGTGCATATGTATATTTATAAAAGTACGTACACATTAAAAAAGCAGTCCTTGCCTCATACACCTTGTGGTCTGTTGGAATATCTATTGGTGAGATGGCACTTGGGTAATTTTGGGATGAGATGCAGCTGTTATTTAGATGTGTACATATGCATGCGTGTGTGTGAGCCACCAGGTTCCATCTACAGTTGCATTACTGAGACTGCATGTGTGATACCATGTGGCACTGATGGTAGTAGAGAAGCCCATGCCAGACTTTGCTTCCCAGATCTGGGCCTGAAGGTGATGTGGAAGTAGTCATAAACTGAAATAGCCACAGTAGTAATGTGAACCTTGGAAAGCATGGCGTCAAATTTTCAAGGGACAGTTTCTTTTGTTTTTAAATGCAATTTTTGCTTGTAATTTCTGAGCTGCATTTGAACAAATGGGAAAAGGTGTCAACTTGCCCCTGTCTCTGTCTCAGAAGCTCCAGGCTCAACAGCTGGTCCTTCTGCAGGCACAGGTTTCTTACTATTGAGACTGGCGGTTAAAAAAGAAGGGATGTGCCTCAGTCTGAAGATGCCATACCCCTCTCCCACATTTTGTATGCCATCCATCCCAGAACAGAAACAGTAAACACTAAAACAGCAGGAAAGTTGTCCCTGTCATATGGAGCTTTATGAGCTGCTGTAATATACTTTGAAGCCAACGCAAATCCCGTTAGTAATTTCAAAATCCAGCTAGCACACAGTATAGCTTAGCCAAAATTTTTAAGTAGCCAAGGCAGTATCCACATTGAACTTGACTTTTCACTTCAGTAAGATGCCTAGATTTCATAAGAATTATATTCTTAATACTAATTGTTATAAGGTGATGTTTCTTATATTCATCTTTTAATTATGTTCAGTAGTACTATTCTGCTTTATTCTGTTCCATTTTATCTTATTCTACACATGAGAGTTCTAGAGAAACATATCAAGAGTGAACATGAATTTATGCCACCACAAACTAGGGCTTCCTACCCTAGTTCCAGGGGTGAAGGTGAGTGTCCCGCGTGTGCTGTGAATCCAGCCCTGGTTACACATCTCCAACATTCGTGACATGCTGGGGACAAATCCTGTGGAACTGGAGACTGACGATTCCCTTGAGTAGGAGAAGAGCCAAGGACATGAGTGACTTTTGGGACAACAGAGAGGAAGGATTAAACATGGGAATGGAAAGACAGTGGCTGCAAGGTGGGGGAAAAGCAGAAGAGGACTGAGAAAATCTGGGAGGATAAAATAAAAAGATACTATGTATACCAGAGCACACCTCCTCACAGAATATACAAAGAGCTCATAACTGTGTTAATGTTAAGAATTGTCATTGTTAATTATGTTCATTGTTATATTAATAATAATAATCATAATCATTTTGATGGTAAGATTATTAGTGACATAGTGCTAATAACTGTGCTATTCAGTCCATTAATAATACAGATGTTCCAGCATCCTGAGCTCTGACATTGCTGTACTTCCCAGGAGATCACCATTAAACCACTGCTGTGGTTTTGCTTGCCTCCAGGGCCAGCAAGTACCAGTTCATCACTGAGAATAAGCCTGTGTGGTGAATCCAGAAAACACAACTCTGCTGCTAAACTGATTTGTACCACACATCGAAATTTCAGGGTGGGGAATTCTTCATTTCAAGTTCTCCAGGTATTTAGGATCCAGTATTTAAATATAAGATGCTGAAAGACCTTTAGGCTTGCAAAATGCTTATAGAAGTGCCTAAATGGACAGATTTGTAGTTCTTGCCATCCATCTAAGATACCTGAAGGGAACATATTTTTAAGATGATGCTGAGCATCCTCCTAAAAGAAGGCTGTTCAGCAGACAGCTCCCTGTGGCAGCAGCATACCATGAACTCCACAGTCCATGGAGGACACCAGGAGTAGCAGGTCAAGGTGGACACATTTACAATTATTTCAGGATGTGTTCTGCATTTTTGACAAAGATGGTCTTGAATCTGTTAACTGTTTTGTAAAAAAAAAAGTTGTCTTTAAACACTCAGTAACATTTGCTTTTTAAGGATAGAGCACCAGCAATGTCATTTCAAATTTCCTGCATATTCTCTGGGTTTCACTGAAGATCTGCATTTGTATAGGTTAATGGAGACTAGAGCAGCAGAGAGGTGCATCCTGCAACATCACTGCAACCATTACAATTGGGTGCCTGATTTTCTTCCCATGGTGACATAGTGCCAGAGGCAAAAGGGAAAAATAAGGAGGGAAAATATGCTTCTGGACTTCATCCTAAGATGGATCTGGTAGAGCATTGAGGGTCCCCTCTTTCAGTTATAGCCAGAGGTACCAAAACCTTTCCTTTTCTGAGATGGAGAGGCTGGGTGTGGGGTAAAAGGGAAAAGAAGGAGGATGAGACAAGGGCTCATGCAGAGACATTTCAGAATGTCTTAAAAGATGCAGAAAAATGAAGAGTTCATTTTTTCGTAGATCACGTTAACATTATTTTTAACCTCACTTCTTTTATAATGACCCCTCTGGAAGGGTGAAACATGCATTCTTACCAGCTCCTTTTATTCAACTTAAAACATGCGTGCTGAGTTGTTGTTGGCTTTTATACTCGGGAAATAAAAAGGAGCAGGATGTTAGGGGAAAATATATTTCTGAAGCATTATTTGTTAAAATGTCTACAAAGAATTTCACGGCCTTCACAAAGAGATGAAAGTGAAACAGCTCACAGTTTGACCTTCCAACCTTTCCTGGGGTCTCAGTAGGTGATACTGCAAAACCTGGAGCTGTCTGTTTCTGGCTGAAGCTACATTATGGTAGATTTGCACTGTAATTTGCCTACTTGCTATCCCCTATACAAATGATGGGTTGCCCCATAGTGTCAGTGAGACTGTCAAAGATCATGCGTGCCAGGACAGCCCTTGTGAAACCCATCACCTCTGAATCTTGTTCCAGCAAAAAAATGAATTAATTTAAAAAAAAAAAAAAACCAAAACAAACAGTGAGAACAGGCAATGAAACTGGGGTTCCTGCAGCAGTCTGGGTGGAGAAGATGACAACAACATATCAGCGTATTTATGAGACATGAGCTGAAAAAGAAGCAGAACTCCCTACCCACTCCAACCCCATAACCAAGCAGAAAACACAAGCGCATTAGTGTTCATCCCTGAACAGCTGAAGACATTGTCAGACATACTCTGCACTCCCACGTGAGTGGAGACATAAAGCTTTGGTATTAATGGAGTAATTTTCATGCCTACACCCACGCTTTATGGAACTGTGTTTTGATGATGTTGGCAGTCCCCTGAAGCTTGTAGGGCTTGGGCAGAGCAGAGCTGGGTCTACTTTCAAGACTGTCACTGGGAATCTAGACACCCAGGTATGTCCTCGATCCAGACTGTTTCAAAAAATTTTAAATTCTAAAGAAAGGCATACTCCTGATCCAGGAGGCCTGTAGAGAAAGGTCTGTATAGAAAACTTGGTCTAGCATGTTCCCATATCAATGGGAACAGTGGAAAACAGAGGGAAAATATATACACTGATCAGATATAAAGCCATGAAGACTTGCCACAGCACTAAGTTTAAATATCAGTGAACAGAGCTATTTCTCAAAAAGTTGGAAACTGAAGATTTTACTTGACTGTCTCAGACACTATTATTAACCTTTTATTTTCTAGAAGTTCAGATAAGATCCCTGGAGATATTTTATCAGTGTGGAATCTACAAAGTTTTTCCTTGCATGACCGTAAGTCAACAATACAATTACCATAGCCAGAAATGTAGACTCAGGAAACCTGTTCAGCTAAAAACAGAAACAGTTACAACCAGACATGAAATGTTCATAACATTTCGTGTGTTTTTCAGCCACTAAGCGAGAAGAGGAAATTGAGACAACTCCAGATGCAAGCTCAGCATCCCCTTGTTCTGTTTTAAAGAACCAGATACACATCACAATTACCCAGTCAGAATCCATAATGTAGATCAGTAGTCTTACTGCTTCAGAAACATTGGATTTGATGAGTGTGAAGTGTAGCTAATGGACAAATTTCACATCAATAAAATTTCCCCTTCTTCTGTCTGTATATGCATATATTAATTACTGATAATTAATATGTCAATTAACCTCTTAGAATTTAGCAAAAGTCATCATTCTTTGACATTTACATCATGTCTGACTATTTCTTTTACATAAGACAGGAAAAAATCCACAATGCTGGAATCACAATGCTGGTCTGGCTTTAAGGTTTAGGGCAAGGCATGATGTTTTCTTTCTGCCCTTTACCAAGGTCCAGAGAGAAAAGGAGAATCCACCGAGAGTAGGGTAATCACACAACTCCTTTCGTGGCTATTGCTGCTGGAGGTGAAACAGAGCATCAAGTGTGTATTTTGGCAACTCCAAGTGATTCTCTCTGCATTACATCCCAGCAAATAAAAACACAGGGAATAAGACTGCCAATCTCCACCTGAAACTTAGTCAGTGGTATTTGAGGTGGAAAGAATAAACACAGACAGTTGCAGAGTCCAGTCTTTGACCCCAGGAACAGCTGGAGATTTCTGGCTCAGATTCTGCATGCACCTACTGCTAACCAGCCCTACTATGTCTTTTAAAACATCGGAAGGTCTTCCGAGTTGAATTGGGTGTGTTTATTAAATGTACTTCTTGCCCACCTCTGTTTCACAAGCACAGTAGCCTAGTGCCCTTTTTCAGCCTTGCATGGAAGGTACAAAGTTCACGCTCAGACTCCATGCTTTCCATTGATGATTTTTCAGTGTTGCGTAATTCTACCCAAAGTTGCTCACGACAGAGTTAAAGCATGTCCCTTATACAGAGAACTTTCAGTACGAATAAGAGAGAGAAAAAACATGAAGCCAGAAAAAGAGTACCAGAGCAAGACAGGAAGCACATGGGACAGTTGATAAAAAGGACTGTTAGCTGGAAGTGGCAAAGGAGCAGGTAATCAGACACTGACTGCATCCTTGGATCACAGAATGTGCCAGGTGGCCACAAACCCCGGGGTTTTGGCTTGGCCACTGCAGAGATAAGGCCAGCTGCAAAGCTTGGATCCCAATCAAATGTTTGCAATCCAAACACCCTGAGAGTTGGGGTTATTTGGCGTGGGCCCATGTCTAGTTTATATTAATGTTTATTGCCCCTTAGCCATTTGGAAACTAACTTTCATAATTCACACCGCAGCAATGTATGTTTGGCTGTCCTGACGGCAGGCTACAAATCCGACTTCACTATCTAGGAGCACTCCTTTCAGCTGTATGGAGCTGCCTTGCATGTGGCTTACATATTACAGCTGACAAGGGCTGAATGACAGCTTCATGGCTCACTGTTAGAAGCTTAGCCAAAAAAGCACAAAAAGGCATGTCTCCTGCTAGGGCTTTCATCTTTCACATCCACTCAACACTTTTTGCAGCAACTCTTTGGGTGAGAAGATCAGTGTCCTCTTTGCCTGCCTTCCTTTCCAGAAGCCTCACTTGACAGGCCTGTCACCCACAGCTGTTTCATTGGTTCCTTGGTCACACAACTTAGAGGTTTAAGTAGGCTCTGAACTGACCTCTCTGCTCTTAAATATGGCTTAGACCTATTCTGTGATCCTGAAACCTTCGCCTTAATGCTACTTAATGATCGGCATAGATTCACCACCAGCTTCACGCTGGTCAAAGAACAAGACCGAGAACAAGAGAGAACAGTCTGGACTCAGGCTCCTCGGAGCGGGAAGACAAGCCAATCATCATAATGAATATACTTATTTCTTATACTTTAGATGATAAAGAATTCAGCTCAAGATCCTCCTGTTTAATTTCACTCCTCTGGTAAAAATTATATTTTATTAACTAGTCTTTTAGGTTTACGTCTGCTCTGTCCTTTCAAGCTGGGGAAAAAAAAAAAAAATCAGCAAAAGATGTATTTCACAGAGTCTATTTCTGGGAACATCAGCAGCCATTTCATGTATCAGACCATAATGATTGCTTGGATTCAGACTGCAGCACACATTTGTACTCTCTGTTAGATGCCCTTCCTTGATGCAGGAAAGCCAAAGTAAATGTTATCTTAATAATACTTTCTTCCTCTTTCCGCTCCTCATCTGTTTTGAGTATTTACCTGTCTTGCCTCCCCCTATTTATAGTATGTCTTACTGAGCATTGAGGGGCATCTTTACAGACAGTGAAAAGTGAAGGAGGTAGTAATGCTGAGGGATACTGTTTTCTCTAGTGCTTCTAAGTCATCCCTGGAGATCACTTGCCTTTTAAAAACCGAGGTGTACTAGCCTTGGTAGTTGTGAGAGACTGAATTGTTGTCTGGAGCTGTTTGTCTCAAAGATTGTTAGGTGTGAGAGACTGGATTGTCATCTCAAGCCATTCATCTCAAGGATTGTTTGATGTGAGAGACTGAATTGTGAACTGCTTATCTCGAGCTCTTTGTCTCTGAGGTGACCTGTTTAAGCAGGACACTCCTCTGTCCATAAGGACGATTACCAGGCCACTGAGGCATCCAGGGGAGGAAACGGGCTGAAGCCAGACGAAGCATGCAGGAATGTGGAGACTACCATTCTCATGGAAACTGTAGTCTTTGAGATAAGATACAGGTTTCTAGTGTTGATCACGAGAAGGTCTTGTGATAGACAAAACCTGCAGTGTGTGAATAGTGCATGAACAGTACGTATGTGCATGCATCATCGAAATATGCCCTATAAAAAAACGTGAAGACAAGCCGTGGTGTGCACCCACCACCAAAGAACTGAAGACTGAGGACCAACAGGACACCGCTGGATCCATGGTTGTGACCATCCTTGCAACTCTATCCTGACTGCTTGCTTGATTTCTGCCTTTTCTTCCATTCTCTCCTATCGCTAATATTTTCTACTTTTGATACTTTTGATAATAAAACTTTTTTGGGTATATGGCATTTGACCTCATTTGTGTGTCTTAATCTCGCTCTTGGGATCATATCAAAACCTTCCCCGACGTTGGATCGGGACAGTAGTGCAAACGAAACTTAGCTTAGTAGCTCCTCTACGTATATTACATACTAGGGCCAGACTTGGCCCATTTCTGACCTCAAAGTCTATCCTAACTAGCATGACCATTGATGCTATACACTGTGTGAGATACCCACCATCTGAATCGTCCTGCCCCAACATCATCAATCGTTCCTTTAAGCACAAAAAACCCCAGCCACACCCAGTTTGGATGAACTTACGTTACAATAACGAACAGTTTTTCTAGTTATGAACACTAATACAAGGCAATTGCACCTCAGGCTCCAGAGGGCAGGATTTAAATAACCTTTTGATTGCCCTGTTGACTTCTGCTGTCAGGAAAGGGCACTTCCTCTGACTGGGGCACTGCTCAATTTATAGAGTCTGTTGAGTTTTCGTTTTAAAAAAAGAGAGCCACCAGGGGCTAGATTTTCTTCTTTCTTGGCCATGTGGGGCCACCCGCCCTAAGCATGACTGGTACAAAGGCCTCTCGGATCAGGCTTATGAAAGTGCTCACGTTTCACACCCAATCCTTGGTGCAAAAACAACCACACGAGGTTAAAATCAATTTTCCGCTCATGGAAGTAAACTGGTGGGTGAGATGGACAGCTAAACCTTCATGATAAATCCCAGCTGAACAGCCCCGAGTGAAATATTTGCCACTCCTTTTTTTTTATCCTGAACCCGCAGTCCCAGAACAGCGCAGCGTCTTTTTTGCAGGCTACCACCTTCACAGGCCTCTCTCTGCATCTGTGGCGTGGACTTGCCAGGCGCAGCTGAGGGCAGCTGAGGGAAATACCACTGTGAGACATTTTCCTATTCCGATTACTCCAGCTCTTTCCTGGCCACAGGCCAGAACAGGCTCTGGCATAGTTAGGGTTGTCTTAAAATACTCAAGGATTCGACGCGTGTAGCTAACTGGTGGGAGACTCAAGGGGCTGCCAGGGCCCCGCTCAGCACTGCTGGCTGCCTGCACCCCAGGCACCAGCCTCGAGGTGCTTGGGGTCCCTCCAGGTACCCCCCAGGGCAGGGGCAAGGACAGGGCGCACAAGGTGAGCTAGCCTGGCTTCACACCACCCTCTGGTGGCATTTCTTCAGGCTGAGGAGACTCTTGGCTGCCCTCAAGTTCCACTCATCCTTTCACTGTCCCCGCAGCACAGAGAGGTCCCAAAGTGAAGCCCAGGGCATCTGGGTGTCTTTAGGATTTTGGGGGTAACACCCCTTTGGTACGGAGTACAATGAGTCTCCGGATAGTATTGATTACAGAAACCAATGGTTTGTAAATTGCATCTTTATATTCACTATTCATTTCAAATTCAGCATCTCTCTCTACACCACTTTCTGCAGCACATTTTCTCCACACCTGGAGCCAGCCCTGCTGCAAAGACCATCCCCAGGTCAGACCCCAGGTTAGGTTTGGGTTGACAAGGAATACAACACCCTGAGAAAGGAAATACGACTTGACAATTACTCTTGTTCTTATATAGCTCCTTGTGAAGAGGAGCCCTGCCTCCTACTTGATAATGAATCTTAGTTACAGAAAAATAGTGCTCTCCAGCATAGCCTTGAGAGCTACATGGCGGTGTTTTCATTCAGCTCTGCTGAGGCCAGAGATTATTTGTACACTCTAAATACAAATTGCATCATGCTAATGAATTCATAATAGTCAAAAGTACTCTATTCATAATAGATCTGAAAAGGCAAAATACATAATATTAGTATATATTAAAGAAAATCTGTGTCAAGAATCTTGTAAACCGGAGTTAATTGAATATAACAATGCAGACAGTTTTAAAAGGATGCTTTTGACAATATTTACAAGAAATTTAGATTTTAACATTTATTTCATCAAAAGAATTCTTTACAATCTTGTGCAATGTACAGTCATTAGTGTCTTCTTTGCTAAGATGCTAAGCAATAAGTAGAGTTATAATTTTCCTGTTTCTGTCACAATGTACACCTACTTAGTTTGCATACAAAAGACTCCATATGTTGCAGTGCATAGGAGGATCAGGCCCTGCAGTAGAGGAGATGGTCTGAGTACTCATTAAACCCAATTAATAGTTAATTGGGTTGTTGCTTTATCACCAGCCCAACCTTGTAATCTCGAAGCCTCCTAATTTGTACGTGACCTCATAGTCTCTTTCCATTAGCATGTATGAATTAATGATACATATTGTTTAAACAGGGTTTTAGCAGACTTTTATTCTCAATTTAGGATTTTTTAAATAATTATATTTATTATTATTATAACTATATATAAAAGAATATGATTATTGTGAGACTTTATGTTATTTTCCTTGTTTTATCTTTCTAGATCACTAATATACTTATATATAAAGGCCTAATTCCATCTTCAGTGACATCAGTGGCAAAATTTACCCTGGTATTGATAAGGACCCATAACATGTAGGGAGAAATATGACCCTGATTAGTAGGAGCCACAGAGGAATAAAAATACTCTCCCTGATAGGAAACTAGAGAGGGAGAAAGTAGGAAAAAAAAAAAAAAAAGAAATAAAAATCCTGCATGGACGCCTTTTACTTACTAGGAAACTACGTTACTCTCACATATAAAACCTCAGTGAGATTTCTAAGTTTAAGCAAACATGTACCCTTCTGCATGCACACAGAACCCCACAGAAGGCAGCCGAGCTGCAAATAGTAGCTATTTCAGATTAAAAATCCCTCCCCTTTTCCCTTGCTGATAATCCTTATTGCCATTGTATATTCATAAGCAAATAGATTAGGTTCCTCTAATCCACCAGACGTTAACCTGTTTTAATTTGTCATTTTCTTTCCTGATTATAACTTCCAGTGTAAAAAGCCTGTCTTCACCTTTTTCCATAGACAAAATGGGACAAACAGGCAAAGTCTTACCAATAACTGGTTCTTTCAAAGACTATCTGCATTTGTTAAAACAGTACAGGTTCTATGCTTGTTGCACCAAAAGATGAGTTTGAATTAGAGTCTATGCCTCCTACAGCAAGCTCTCATTGAAACACAAGTTCTCAACTAATTTTAAGTTTTTGGGGCAATCGATGATGCTCTAATTTATAATGTAACCAGAACTATAAAAATTGCCAAAAGGAGGGTAAGCATAGCATTCAGACAATTTTAGATGGATTAGCCCATACTCGCTCTTTTACACAGACCTCCTCTATAATATACCTTTATTCATATTACTAGGGAATTTGACCCTTAAAATGCATATTTCCTACCCAAGCTGTATGTCATTAGGTAATTTTGACATAAGATTCATGATTTTCATGTTAAGATGTCCACCCCCCAGTGTTTTGTGTTTCTTCTATTTTTTTTTTTTGTAAAGTGAAAAGCATTTTCTTAATCGATGTGTCTGCAGTGGGCGAATTATCTTCCTCAGAAGCTTCTCCACTATCTGCCCATGGCTGAGACATGTCTGTTCTTGATTACAACACAACACAATATTTTAAGTGATCTATTTTTAACAAGGACAGTACATAAATGTTCTTGAATTTCCTGAGCATCTCATACTGGCACCTTTATAATGAAATGATGTCACCATAGCCGTGTTTCAGAGCTCATTCAAAAGAGACCCATTCCCTGCTTGGGACATTATGGAGCACCCACACAGATTGAAAAAAAGATGCAGTGGCTCTTAAAACATTGGCAATAGTGGGCAAGTCAGGGGAACAGGGGTAAAGAGGTCCTAGGTGGGCAGCTCTGTGTGACTGCATACAGCCTGGTGAAATCCTATCAAGTCTAAGCCACTGTGTTATCTCATGAAGCCCACAAAGGTATGAAGAGGCTTTGTTCTTAGCCTCTCCGAATGAGAGGACCTTCCTCAGCAATTATAGCTCACCTTTACACCCCCAGCATGCCTTTTTTGTGCATTGTGGCAGAATAGCTTCTGGTCTGTCAGTTCGTTATGTCCCCAAAAAGGTGGGAGCTAGGAAGAATGCACAAGTGTAAATCAGAGAAGCTGAACTAAAGCCCTAAGTTTGCAAAAGACTTGGCATTGATCACAGACTGTGTGGGTGGACAGTATCTCTCTTTAGGCACCAGGAACATGGAGTAATGATTAGGCTTCTGTTTTCTCCCCTCGCTTATGCTGCCTTGTTGGTACTGAACATGTGCTAAAATACTATGGTGCTTTACTCATAGTCATTCTCCATGTCATGCCACACAAGGCAGGTAACCTGAAATCACCCAGGGGAGTGCACAACCAGCGCCGAGTTAAAATAAAGACTTAAAGGAGAAGACCGTTCTCTCTCTTTTTTGACGGTAGCAGAGATATTGGAAATAGCACAGAATATTAAAGTGGTTGATACTGTAAAGACAACTGAGCATCTGCTTAGTAATAAATTCTGCACAGGCTATCCAGAAAAGGCTTTTATTTTAAAATGTATCTTTAAATAGAGCTGGACTACAGAACGAAGTTTGACTCTACTCCCTCCCTTGAACTTTGGGCTGAGCCACAGATCTAAACCACTCCCCAAATTATGGGCTACAAAGCCAAGAGGTGTCTATTTTCTGACCTCCACTCTTCTGGACTGTGGCTAAAGTCCCACAAAACCCATCATGAGTTTTCAGCATAGTGGAAAGGTAGGAGCAAGGGTGATCGCTTCAGAACCCCAGGAATGGGTTTGCAAATGACCCTCCTGGCATCTTCTAAATTTTCAGGTAATTTGTCCAGAGCTGGAATTTACTGTATTCCCAAAACTGCCAGGACCATCTGGCACTGGTCCCCAACTGTGCTCCGGATGCAGCCACAAACAGCTGGAATGTTTGGCCACTGTAGGACTTGCCTGCCTTATTTGTCCCCATGTATCTCTCAGTCGGTGTTATTCCAGGATACCGTGACAGTTGAATATTTAACAACGTGGTTAATTTGAAATATATGGAGCTCTTGATCTTGCTAGCTTCAGCCATTTTGGCTGGGGTAACTGTTGCATCTACATTATGGCTAGGGCACTGCTATACCATGGTGTGAGCTGATTCTCCTAATTTCTCAGCTGGGCTCCACTCTCTGTTCTTGAATCCCACGCACTATAAACATGTGCAGCCCTGCCCACACTGGCGATTCAATTCTCCTGACAGGTACAGCTTTGTTGGTACAAAACAATGTAGTCTTAGCTGTGCCCATTTTTCTAAGTCTTTGAAGTGCAGATCCTACCGCAAGTAAAGCGGTTGTGAGGAGAATAAGGGAACTGGCATTTTTTCTGTTTAAATCATATGCACCTAAGCGTACCTGTTTACAGATAGATAATATCTTTCCTAAAAATGTAAACAGTTGAATCCAAAGAACATTTTGAGGGGGCCCCAATCAGTAAACCATTAGCTATTTGGGCACAGAAGGAATTAATCCTGCTTTCTGTGGAGCTTTTATAAGTGGGCCGCTCTGGCATGCATGAAACACAAACCCAGCTGAAGCTAACTCTGTGTTCGGGGCATTTACAGGGGCCCCTTTCCCATGTGGTTGTTCTAGTGCCTAATGATGTGAGATACCACTCTGCAGCTTTTCCCACAGTAAGGGCATTTCCAGCATCTGTCTCCTCTACCCATTTATCTATTTTCATGACATTTGTTACTTAATTATCTGGGAGAGCTTTAGCCCTCTGTCACATTTGGCTGAAATCTGCCACTGGGCTCAAAAACAACCCCAAACCAACAGAGACGGACATCCAGGCAAACCCCACGCTCCTATAAGCCTCATCCCCTTAAGAAATAAATTAAAAAACAACAGCAATGCCACCGACAACAGCAAAACCATACAGTGACAAAGATGACACACTTTCTAAAGCAATCACCATGATTCTTGAGGAAAGAGTGGGGAAGCCAAGTGAGGGGCAGTGCCTCCTCCCTGTCCCATCGTCAGGGACTGCTGGCACAGAAAACCCAGGCACAAGGTACTGGGGCACCAGGTCCAGGACCTGCAGGGGAGGGGGACGCATGAGAGCAGCTCCATGCGACCTGTCAGCCATGGGCTTCGGACAACACCCTGCTTCAGACAAGGTGAGAAATTTTGGCAGCCTGCCCTCTCCTCTGGCAGCCCCTTTCCAGCTCACACCAGCTGTAGGTCTGGGCTTTCTCTGTCTCCATGCCCTGGCCCCGCCATCCACCGAGCCTTACCGAGGGCACCCTGCTCTCCCCAGATGCCAAGGTCCCCAAGGAGAAGTCTTCTGCTGGACCAGGTTTTCCCTTGGCAGCCCCTTTCCAGCCCTGCTTTGTCCACAGCTCTGTGCTGTGCCAGTGCCCTGCAGGAGAAGGCACTGGGGTGGTGGCTTTCATGGATAACCCCAGAGCTTTTGTCAAAAGTTACACATGCATAGGTTAGGAAATTTATAGGCTGCTCTGCCACCTAATTTTCCAAGATGATGCGTATCTGCTGAGCATCCCCTCCCTCTTCTCAGACTAGGTGCTGAACAGAAAAATTGCTTTTTACATATTAATTCTTTAAAAATGCACCTTTCCACCATTGGCTGCTTACATAAGACAAGGCTGAGAGTTGTTCATCAACACAAAATGCTTATTAGCTATTTTAATCTACCTGGTATGATAGATAATATATTAATAAATGTTTTTCTTCTAGTTTTTAGGAAAATTATTCCACACATAATTTACCTTTTGTTTTGTGCCTTTCACCCCTGCAGTACAACTGTCATCTGCAGCTTTCCTGTCGCAGGAAGTGAGATCCTTGGATTAGCACAAAGAAAAATAAACCAACTCCCACCAGCTACAGTATAAGTGTAAATTACCATGTGGATAGTTGGGAACTCAACACTTAAGCCAATTAAAATATTAATGAAGAATTCTAGCTGATTTTTCTATATTAAAAAGGAGGAAATTCTGGAGTACATGATTGCTGTATAATATACAATTTTAAAAGATCTCTTTGTTACTTGTTTGGTGCTCTAAATCACATACTTTTGAATATTGGGTTGGATTTTACCCCTTGATCTTTCTGAGAGGCAGAACAAAAGATAAAAGCACAGGAAAGAAAAAGTATGAGGCAGCCTAGCTTCCCTGAAGTGATGGATTGAGTGGGTGGTAGCCATTTGTCAAGGAAATTCATCTGGTAAATTCACAACTGACTTCATGTCAAAGGGAATAACTGCATTTCAGCTCCATGTTAGCCAGGCAGATCAGCATTTCAGAGATAACTGGACTGCGGTAATATTTCATAGCTCCCATAGCTTCTTACGTGGGAGGATCGTTTCGAAGAGCTCACCTGCAAATGCACTAGCTGGGCTGGAAGGGAAATGGGAAGGAAATAATGACAAAGGACTTTATAGGCTGATTTTGTTTCTAAGGCTTATATTTGTAAAATGCAACCAAGATACAGAAAAATAATTTTACCTTTTCTCCACATTTACTTATTTCACGTCTGAGCAGGTATGCAGACTTTCCTTATTCAGCTAGTGATTTGCTCTCTGATCAGTATTAAGTATTGATGTATTATGGATGTGCCCTGAATGGTGGCTACTAACTCTGCTGGGATTCTGCAGGTGCAGGCATGCTCTCCATTAATTGCCACATGCCAGAGTTTTTGTGGTGATAGAAAGACTTTTTTTTTTTCCCTTAGATCACTGCATTATTCACTCTCAAAGCAGACTATTGCATCTTACATGGGTATATATCCTCTTGCCTTTGAGCATTACAGAGAAAAGCAGGCAACTGCTAGGCACTTGCAGGGGTGGTTCAGACCTCTGGCTGTAAGGACAGCCGCAGCCACAGAACATTTTGGTGCTAGCTAGAGACCTTGAAAAAGTTCTTTGTGAAGTTAGGTAGAAGTTAAAAGCAGATTACTTACACTTACAAAATCCAAAAGAGATAACCAACTGCAAAGACACGGATTACATAGATGTAGGCAACAGAAATAAAAGCAAGCTGCACTTAATCTATTTGCACTAAGGATAAATTAAAAAGTTTGCTCTCTACTCCACTGTATCCAGCTGACAGGCTACAGATGTATACCTAACCCATTTGGTAAGGAAAGACATCCTCTTGCATACCTATGTCTTGTACATAGGTATGTACTACAGCCTCGGAGTGCATTCTCTCTTGCCACCATGTGCTGGGTTGTATTTTAGGTTCCTGTCTTGGTCTCCCAGTCTCTTCCACAGACTGAATGCTGTATCTTAGATCAACAAGGAAAATCACAGTTTGCTTAATATAAACACATAAGCAGAAGCAGTGCATGCAGCGTATTTCTGGCTCTTCACTGAAACTGTATGCATTGATTTTACAGTGACACTGGATTTGAGGTGATGGAATCCTACTCCTCCCTGTCAGTGAAGACTTACTAAAAAAATCAGCTGTGGTCTCTCAGGAATGTCTTTAGTTAGATGGTACCAATGTTTGCAAACAACCCAATCTGTGTGCAAAAAACTGTATATGGAAATGAAGCAAAGAATCTGCTGCTAAGAAATATGGATTTTTGGCCACAGGATTTACAGGAACTGTTTTAGAAGCAAGTATCAAACTGTGTCCATAATTACCTAACGCCAGCCTTTGGCATATAGTAAAAAGTGAGATCAACCCAAGGGAAGAAAACCCAGAAAGACAGAAAAAAGGTAAACCAGCAATTTAGACAATCAGTTATATATGAGGGAGTAACTAAGACAGCAACAGTTATAGTGTCAGAATTATCAACAAATTGAAAGACAATCTGTGAATTATATTTATATCATAAAACCCTTCAGTTATATGGCCTTGAAAATGTAGGACTGGAACTTCAGCACTCTGCTTAGAGACAAGCTTACTAACCTCATTGGAGATCAGCTCACACCAGCCGAGGATCTGCCCCTGGAAGTGATGGACAACAAAGTGATGCTTTTTTTTTATGCTTTCAGCATAAAAAAGGTGATTAATTCTTGTTCATTGGTATAGGGTAAAGAAATACTCTAATAAGCAAGAGCAAAAAATCCAAGAAATTGGTTTGATTTTGAGAAAAAGCTGTACTTAGGGTTTTTTCATAAATATATCATGTTCTTACGATAAAATTGAGAAAATCTATTTTACATTAAAATAAAATGGACTAATTATTTAAAAATACTAGAGGAACAGAGGGTGTCATTTTGCCTGTCTGCTCCTTTTGTCTGTTAATCATGTGAAAAATGAGTGTTTCTTGCAAAATTTCGAAGCCTGGAACTCAAGCATCGCAATGGGAGAAGAAGCTATTTAGCAAATGAAAACCATATTAAAGATGGAGATTTTACACAATTGTTTTAAAGAACTTTTCCTTATTAAAAGCTGCATTTTTAGGTTAACATTGTTAGACACAAATAAATTTCCATCTTTGCCCTAGCAAATACAAACCCAACCTTTAACACAACTATGCGGAGGTTTTGTCTCATTCTGTGGGCTGCTGGTACAAGTTCCATCATTGAAGACCATTCGTGCATGAGTAATCCTTACTTGCAAATGTATTTTCATTGACTTCAAGTAAAAAAGTCGGTCATAGCCAATGCTGAATGAGCTCCTTTTAGGAATATGTTCCCAAGTGTTGGTTCATCACACTGAAAATACCCATATAAATGTATTTTATCCAACAACATTAGGACAATTTGGGTGGTATTATTGGAGTATTTGTTTATTTTTAATGTTTCTCATGCACATCTACATTCTTTAGGAGTCCACATTTTTTTTAAACATGGGACAAATTAACTCAAACATAACAAACAGCTCAAATAAACTGGCATAAGAGGCCTGCAGGCCTACTCCAAAATCTTTTTCCCAGCTGTTTCCTCTGGGATACAAAGAAAAAACCAAATACACAAACAAAAACCTCAAATAAACCAAACAAAAACCCATCAACAAAACAGACTCAGCAATAAGCCTCCCTGGCCACTGCATACATTGCTTGAAAGAGGTGCTGCCGCACATATACACACAAGCACTCAATAAAATCTCTCCCCAGGGAAAGCACAGAGCAGCTGGAAACCCTTTCTGTGTGCCCTGATTAGCCGCAAAACTGTGCAGCAGAGAGCTAAGCTGGCAACTGAATTCCAGTCCCAAGGACTATTTTACTCCCACATAACTTTCTTTCAGTAACAGGCATTATTCATTTCAGTGCCCTAGATAGACAAATATATATTCTTTTCAAATAGCAAGACCCAGCATTTAATTGCACAGCAACATTCAAGATTCAATGATCTGGTCCATGCACCTTTGTCGTCATGGTATTTTTGTGGTTAAGATCAATGGGGAAAATGTCCTCCTCAGAAAGAATAACCCTCTCTCCTCTCTCTTTGTTCTGCACTCCATCCCCTCCTCCTGCAACACACAAACCCTCTGGACACCTTCGCTACACTCAGATACCATTTGGCTGCTGTTAAAGGTCAATGAGCAATGATTAATAAGGGAGCTGCACTAGCTCTAAGTCCTATCACAGTCATTCTGTCAAACTGGTCATTTGGTGAAGCTGCTGAAATGTAGGCATTTGGTTAAGTGGCCATTTCACTTAGGCCTTTAACCATGAATAAAAATTTTGGGTATTAGGTCAAACGAGAGTGATACGAAACAACAATATGATCTGAGTTCCAGCCAGATACACGAGCAGACTTTTGGAAAAAAGACAATTACATGAACTACAGAAAAAATAATCTTATATGATTAGGCCAATTGTTGAAGTTAGCTATATCTAGAATCTATCTTTATATTGACTACATATTTTAATGTTCTTGTTTACAGCATGGATTATACAGCTGGATGTTGGGAGACTGAGGTGGGAAGCACCTACAGTATATTGTCCCCAAACTGTTATTTCACAGACACTGGATTTAAAGAAGATCTTTGTCTTTTTCCTGCATTACTGTCACAGTTTTTTTAAAGACTACTCAAAAAGGGGCTTACCATCACTCTCCTTTTCTGAGACCATAAAAAAAGTGCAAGTTTTGCAGCACCCCAAAAAGGCAGATATTTTGGGGGGGAAGTATCTTCAGCTTGCACTTTCACAGCAGGACTTAGAAAAATACACCTTATGTATATGCTTTTTTTCTGCCTTACCTCTTCCTTCATTTCTCTGGCTGAGTAACCATTAGTAACCACTGAATCTCCAGGATACTGACCCCAGGCATGTAATAAGGGCAAAATCTTGACTAAATGTGACTCATTTGGTGGGACGGCAGCCAAGAAAAGAAGTTAGCAGTAGTCCTAGTTATCACACCTTCTGTATTGGAAGCACATGTATCCTTTAATACACAAAGACAATATTTATCTCATAGAGTAGATATACTGATTTTGAAGATGCATTTTTCAGGTTGTCAAACTCAGAATTAAAAGCAGAGGAGGACAAACTGAGTCTCATTAGGAAAATAGCCAACTGTAAGATAACATGGTTTGACTTTTTTGTTTAACATGTATTAAACAAACATTATTTTAGTAAACTGAAGGGCAGTTGAAGAAGCAGGGATTTTGCTTTCAGCTTGTATATTTTTCCTTTTCTTATCTCTATTCATATATGTACGTGTGCATATTTTCTCCTTTTAACAAAGGACAACACATGTTCCATATACAAGTGAAAACAGTCCTAATTATGCACTAGAGTAACATTATGAATTCACGAGTTCTGTTTGAACTAAACAAGATTACTTGTGTGCAAAGTTATTTCCATATGTAAATTTCTGTAGAATCAGTCTACACTATTCCAGTTAAAAAAAAAAAAAAAAAAAAAAAAAAAGTTACTCAACCATAAACAATGGAGATGTTCTATGATTCCAGAATTTTGTGACATTCAGTATGTGAAAGCAATAAATTACTGAATCATCTCTGAATGAATGGATTTTTTTTAATATTGTGCTTCATTCTTCACTGTGTTTTCTGATCTTAGAATAACTTACATCTATATATTTTGGTGGAAGTATAGTGGTATATGTTTAGAGGAAAAAAAAAAAATCAAACCTTTTGTTTGTGACAACTAAGTAGCTGTTGATAAAAGTAGAAAACAAGTAGAAAGATGAGAAGGGTAACATATTTGTAACCACTTTGTGATGAAACATCCACTGTTAATTTTACATCAGAAATAACATATATTGTGTGTATATTGTTCCTTCTGAATTAATTAAACCAAGTTGAAAGATTATAAATTAAACTCCATAGATTTCTTCATATAAAGCTTATATATAAAGAAATCATTATTCCACTCCAACAGATGGCAAAACTGAGTAACCAAGATTAAGATCTGAATCCAGGAAGGGACTTAAGTATTGCAAGAGTGACTGAAAAGCAGTCCTAAACACTCTTGCTCAGCTGCCAGTTAATGCAGTGAATCCCCAAACTGGATTGTTTGCTTAAATGTACTCAAGGCACCTCAGGCAGCCCCTCTGAGCATACTGCTTTTGCCATAGTACCTCCCTCTGGTCCAAGTCCCAGCAGAGACTGAAGGTTACACCTTCCCTCCTACATATCCCTGACAAATTTGCTCTGGTGGGAAAGTGTTCCTAGAGTAGGCCTGGCAGCAAAATAGTCAAAATGGTGTGGCTCCTCTGCCTGTCTCCAACACACTGACTGCTGATGTTTGGAAAGTTCAGGGAGGAATGGGGAGCTCTGGATGCAGCTCCCTCCTTGGCCTGAGAAAGCCAAAGCCCCAATGCTGTCTCCCTGCGTGAGCACCCTACAAGTTCATTTGGGAAGGAACACTGACCTTTTATCAAAGCTGGGATGCCCTGTGCTAAATACCTTAAGATTCATGGGACTGAAAAGGAAGGAGGGGAGTAGCACAGCTTGGTATTGCCCTGCTTCAGGCAGTGAGCTTGTAGTGGAGGTGTCCCCCTTTCTAGTCCCACTCCATGAAATGTTCATGCATGGCCTACAGCACCCAAACTGGTGGTTTGGGCACATTCCTGGGGAAGCATTGCATGCCTATTGGCATCTGGCTCTTCCATTGTTGGCATAAATCCTGGACCGCAGGGCTACTACACATGAAGAGATGGTATCTCAGCTCTTACAACACCTGCTAACCTCATGTAACCAAAAGAGCTTTCCTTTAGCTCTTTGAGTACAAGGCTATAGTTGTCTGAGTTCTTAAAACCCAAGGGTTATAAGAAATCTCCATAAAGTACAAAATAAACCACTTATATCCCCAAAACTGTTGGTATTTCACTCTTTCAGCCATCCTATTAGCATGCTGTAGACAGTTCCTTGGGTTGTCCATGCTGGGAGGTGATGCTCTGCAGCACTCTGCTAGGCCTGGGCTTTGGGGTCATAACTTACAGTTACTTCAAGTCAGTGGAAAAGCTGGATGTAGAAATAGGAACTCCTGATTGCTGTGTGTACCCTTTAAACTTTATGCTATGCTCCACGTAGAAGTTTTATATATAACAAGTTTGATGTATTAACCACAGAAACCATTAATTGTCCATTGGGCTCATGGGGCAATTAATGGCTTCTGTGAGGGTATATCAAAATGAACAAAGAAGTGAACTATATTTGTTCAAGAGGTTCCTAATCTAGCAAGCCAGGATTGACTAAATGCCCCCCAAAAAGCAAGTCCAATAAGGCAGAAATGTAACCATCACGTCTGAGTTGTTCTGAAAAGGCAACTAGTGATCTTAAATTACTTACCATTAATAGTTACAGGATAATATATGCTTTGGAATATGTGGCACACTCCAAAAAGCATGCAGGGAGCTTTTTCATAGTCAATGAGGTATGCAGCTATTCCTATGTGATTAAATACCTCATCCTAAAATTCAGTCATGTTACTAAATTATTATGCCCAAATCTTTGCCTTTTAGAGTCATGTATGACCTCTGTTTTATGCAGGAAAAATTGCTAGCAACATAGAATAATTGTTTTTATTCACACTTCTTCTGAAAGCAAAATCAATATCAGGGCAGAGTGGCCACTGTATTTGGTGCTAGCCACTCTCCTCACCTTCCTCAGTGCCAACATACACCATACTGCACCTTTCTCCTCTCGGTAGAAAAATTAGGTGGGAAAGCTAAAGACATGAGGCTATTACCAATCTAGAGAAGAAAAGACTTTAAAAAAAATTGGGGTCCCAAGTGTGAGCAACTTGACACCTACCTCTTCCGTCTTATAATGACGAGATTTTAGCTCCTTCATGGTGCAGTTGCAGTCAGCTTATCATTAACTGAGAGGGGTTTTCTCAAACATGTACATCACAGGTCATTTGCCTTTTACTCATCAAAACATCTTCACATTGATCTGGAAACCAGGCAGCAGCCAGAATGGCTGACAGAATACAGGTTCAGTAAGCTCCTAGGTGACATATAGCCCAACAAGCTCAACATGTCCTATCCTGCACATTTGGTAGTGATGTGAAATTAAGCCCTGGAAGTTATTTGTGGCTTTCTTATTTATGTTGCTATCAATAGAGAGGCTGTGCTTGGATGTAACTGAATGTTACCCCGTGCACGTGTATGCTCTTTCCAGCCATTTCTTAAAGCCCTTTATGCCATCCAGATCATTATATCAGCTGTGCTCTGGTGAACAGCACCTTCCAGAGAATATTTCTTTAAAAGGAAAATGACATTGATCAGTTCTGTTAAATTAGACATAATTTTTACTAAACTGTCACTCAGCTGTCTGCTCTGTTCAAACCAACCACTGCCACTGTCTTTAAAGGAGGGAAGTTAAGATGGAAGAACCGGCCAAAGAACTGCAATCATTGTAATCAACTGCAAAAAGTTCAGAGCTGGCTGGAGACTGATTCAACATCGGGATGCAACTTGTACATCAATCCTAATTAAAAGAGGAAATGGATTTGTTGGACAAATGTCTCAGGGCAATTCCTATCACAAACGATAACAGCTACCAAATTTTACAAATTGCCTGGTCTAACACCACCATCAGAAGAAAGCTGAAAAGGGTAGAGCTGCTTGAAGAATGACATTTGAGCTAGGTGGAAAACTCTGCTAATGATTTCTCTTGCAATTGCTTTTGTAGCCAAAAAGAACTGTCTTTTTCAAAGGAGTGGAAAACCAAAACTTAACAACTGAAAAAAGAAAGTTGGCCTTCTACTTTCCAGTTGTTGACGAAGACACAAAATTTCCAATGTATTTTCACTGAAGTATTTCATACTGGAGACAAAAAGAAAAAGGTGGACTTCTTCCAGTTAGCTTTACTGTCCAAGTCAGGCAGAGGAACTTTAGTCACTGCTCTGTTTTATTGCATAACAGATCTGGTTTCTAAAATCCCAGCTCTGGCTACAGGAAAATACTGACTGGGGCATTGTAGAAGAATAGAAACAGTTAATTGTATGAGTTCAAGCTCTCTGTGCTGTTCAGTCACCACTCTGCAGCAAGGACCTTGGCAATGACTGTGTCATTCCCTGTGTCCCTTGTGCACTAGGTACTGCCCAGGCAGTGCCGAGCACATGTCTCTGAAGAGACCAGATGCCACGCAGTTATTCCCCAGATCAGCCTGTGAATGGCAAGTGAGCAACGTTCACATAACACAGGATCCCAGGAACATCCAGCCTGTCTGCTAACCAACCTTAACAACAGCGTCCAGTTAGTCTGTGATGTTACTGACACCTGAACTTGTATGTCGCCTCTGAGAAATGAATACTAACATCAAGAAGCATCAAGTCATTTGTTTTGATAGCGCCACAGTGTACCACATGCATCCCTCTGGTGTGACAGTCTCCAAGTCCAGCAGGATAATGCATGCAGCGCTGCTATAGAAGTGGGAGGGCACTGTCAGCTCTGTAGTAGTCCAGCAGGGGCAAAAGCACTCCCCTCTGAGATGTTCTAAAGGTATCCTTATTTATTTTGGCTTCTGTCACTTCAGGATCATACCCCTGGATAAAATAAAAGAGCTGGCATCCTTCTAACTCAAGAAGTAGCATTCATACACTTGTTACTGTTTAGCTGATGTGTAAATAGCACTCTTCATGAGTTTATCTTCTATTTTTGAGGCTTTTCTTTAAGATCTTTTAGTAGAGTTTCTGGAAACATTGGTTTATGTGTCAGCGTGCAGCTTTGAAATAATAGCTGTCATATTTACTTTCAGGTTGACAGTCTTCATATTTTGGCAGAGCATTATTTGTTGCTGCTATGTGGTATTCATCTGAGCTAGAGGCTTTGCCTGCACTGCCCACACTCTGGGAATGTCTGCAATCAGTTAAAAACATGGTACAATGCATTGCCTTTTTTGATATATATTTCTTTTTCTGCACACCATCCTTTTAAGTGGTGGTTGTCCAATGCATGCAAGTTGCTGTGTTGTTCTTGTTTTGATCCAACATAGAGCTCTGCACCCTTTTTTACCTTAAGGAGTTGGGGGTTTGGTGACATTTTTGCATACCAAATCAGGCTTGCAGTGTCAGAGAACTGTGGAGTTCACTCTGTACACTGTCCTGAATTACTTCCTTCCTCACTAACATGCATTAACCAGCAGCTTATAAGAGCTTTGTTCAGCTTCACTCTGGATTTTTCCAGTGTTTCTCTGAATATTCTTCCCATCTCCCATTAGGACCCAGTCTCCTCTTAGTTACCCCTCAAAATTGCAAGGCTTTGCTTACTCTCAGCCAATCTCACACATACATTTCATTTTTACATGGAATTCAGGGTTACTCACATTTCTGTACTACAGTCAGCCTCTGCTCTACTTAACAGAAAATTATTAACTGCAACAAGCTTTTCAGAACCAGCCACTGTCAAAAACAAGACTACCTTCTGAATGTCTTCATTTCTACTGGCACTGCTTGCTTACAAACACAGAGCAAAGTGCTTACTGAATTTCCTTCAGTTGTCTTCCACATTTCCAGAGAGTTTGGGCTCTGATAGAGATTTGAAGTTCTCCATTCTACTTGGGCTATTTTTATTCTTGGTACCATGTGGTGCTCAGCAACTAGTTAGAGACAAGGTGTTTAACACAGATCTATTCTATTCAGTATCTCTGTTCTAGATGCCTCTGTATTACAGCAAATGAGTCCTTTACAGATATAACTCCTCACATCTTTAACTGATTACAAACTATATTTGTGTAGATATGTTCTTTTTCTGATGGATAGCTTTTTCTGAGCAATCTACAGACTATGTATGTGTGGACTGCAATAACTCACTGTTCTTGCTGTGTGATTTAACATACTATAGTATTTGTCTCCTAGTTATTGCTTCAAAACTGGCTAGCTGTTTGGGTTATTTTTGCAAGAATATGCAAGGAACTTCAGATTTTATAAGACAGTTTGTAATACCAGCTTACTTCTTTGCAAACAAGCTCCTATGAACTTTAGTAGAAAATACAATTAAAGATAGAATCATAGAATTGTTTCGGTTGGAAAAGACTTCTAAGATCATTGAGTCTGACCGTCAACCATGCCCACTAATGTGAAATGTTGGAACTGTAGCTGAAATAAATCAAAGTTATTCAAATGGAAAGTTACAGTCTACTGTTTTGAAACACATTTTTGCAGCACACATTAGCACATAGCTCTTATGTTGCTCTGGGAAAAGTAGAAGAAAAGGTAGGGACATCTTTGACTGCAAAGATAAAAGAGCAATCCCAATGGAATTTGAATCACACATCCTTCAGAAGCTGTAAGAGCAAACAGAAGGTGGCATCCTTAACTGGTTCAACTGCCACAACTCCATTGAATTTCAATAGTTTATCTCAGAAAGCAGTGACCAAAGCAAGAGAAAACTACGTGCTCTTTAAAAAGTCAAGGCAGTAATTAGCATGATATGAAAGCAGTGACTCCACAAATCTTTCTATAGTGATATAGATTTCATGCACATTTACATCCCCTGCCAGCAGCTGAGCTGCAAGTTACGTTGCATGACCCCCCGACATGTTTATTGAGAACTAGAACTTAAAGTTCTTACAAAAAGCTGAGCGATTTGATGAGACACAGTCTTTTAAAAAAGGCTGGCTGATAAAAATGTACATGTGTGTTATACCTATATACAAGTGAACATTTCAGTGCATCCTGACGAGCAGAGACTCTGAAACTGAAGCTATGTATGAGAATCACAAGAGATGTCCTCTGGAGTTCTGATTAGTCAGTGAAGACCACGGCTGCTGTAAGACCAGCTGATGATTTCCCACATCAGCATACTCCTAGACAGGACTCTTAAGTTTGATAAGACAGCTACAGATACTCCCGAGAAGGTTTCTGGGGACTAGGCAGAATAGGGAACTCTCTGCATGCACATTTATCTACCAACTAGAAAAGTTCCTTCGTGAGCTCTTGTTACACTGAGTTCGATAGATAGTCTATGCTTCATAATTGCTTTAAAGGGTTTTTGTTGTTTTTTTTTTTAATCACCTCTTGCAATATTTCTTAATTTCCATTATTCATAAACTAATTTTTAGGGCTACTTTATGTTTTTGTTTTATAAATTGAGCCCAATGCTCATTTCCCTGAACAGCAAAAGTCTGGTGTTAAACACAGCCTTCACATTACATATGTTACACACTGCAAAGGCAAAAAGAAAAGGGAGTAAGAGGGACTAGACTGACTTGAAGGGGAAAGTAACAAACTGCACATTGAAAATAAATATTCCAATTATGTTGCTCTGGGAGCAAGCTGGAGGGCAACCGGTATCATTTTGTACTCAGCAGCTGTAAAAATCTGGAAAATTTGTCTATCATGTAGCCCACCCCACCCTAAGCTGGAACTGAAGTCCCCAGTTCTGTTCTGAAGGTAACAAAAGAAACACTTCCACATAAAGATGTGACTATTCAGAGTGATAGAACCAGAGAAACTACTGAAAAAAAATATTGTCCAAGTGGTCAGATCAGATTGTAGTCTCTGTATCAAGAGCACATTGTTCACATGGATTAGTGGCAAAAGATGAAGGATTAGCGGCAAAAGATGAAGGTGAGGATATGCTTTGTTGGCTCTTTGCCAGGAGATTCCTCAGCCTGGTGGTAGGCACAACTTTGATGACCCATAACATTTTTGAATACTCTTTTTATAGCAAGGTGTATATTCAGTGGAAGAGGCCTTGATGAGTTAGATTTGGCTTCCATGGGGTACAAGAGGTACTGAAGCACCCCCTTAACCTATCTAGATTTGCTGCTGTGATGGGCAAGACCACCTAATTTCTTGGGATTTACACCTTTGAAAAACTGAGAATGTTTGTTACTAAGCAGCTTCTTCAGATGGTCACAAGCCTATTTAGCTGAAGCATTTTCATTTTAGATAACAAGACAAAAGAGCTAAATGCTCTCTCCTCCCTTGAATTAAGGTCTGACCCACAAGAGAATCAATAGCAAAATTCCCCACACACTTCAGTGAGAACAGATGGGAACCTCCCCTTGGCAAGTGGGAATTGAATCCTTTTCAATTCTGATTTACATTCTGTCCACTCTTAAAGATCTTGGCCTCATAAGAGAAAAAGCATTATTTCCTGATAACTTGGGATAGAGAAATATTCATATTTTCACAGTTCTATTGACTCACTAGTGTTAATAAACACAAAAAATTTTGGTAGAATATGCAGCAAAAATTCGAAGGACTCCTACCTAGCAGATAGATTGAGCAGTATGGTGCCATTTCTCTGCACAAAGTTGCTACTTTTAAGGTATGGTAATGATGCCAACTAACAAGAGACAGCAGCAAGATTGGATAGAGTGACAGAAATTATGGTAGGATATTCTTTCAAGGTCTCATTTCCTACAGGTTTTCAAAGTAACTGATTTTGGAATGAAAGTTAGTGAATTTGATATTTGGTTTATGAGAAATTAAAAAATTATGAGGAAAACCAACATCCTTTCTCACTATTAAATCACATGGCAACCTTTGGTAATGATTAAACCTAATGTTCATGTTTTTATATCAGCTAGGCTCAAACATGTTGAGAGAAATTGTGAATATAAATCAAATTGAAATTCTAGGCCAAAGACCTTCATTTTTCATGAAATGGAGATTAAAAAAACTCTGGGCAAATAATGTCTATCAGTTTAAAAATGTCACATGGAGTAAAAAATACATCCATTTGTCCCCCTGCAAGAGGCTTATAAAGAATGATGATTTTATAACCAAAGACACATTGCTCTAAACAAAAATGGGTCAGCTATTCGGCTGCAAATTGGAGAGCTCCAACAGAGATCTCAGAATTTCCCCTGATAATGCTGGAGACAGCTCAAAGGAGTCTTTACCAAAGAGTTATGAGATGAACAGGTTGAGGATTGGAAAATATAGAATAATTACAAGTAATTTCCATGTACTGAGACCCAGGGTCATTTCTGTGTCAGTCCTCAATACCACAGCAAATGGGTTTGCGCTATCATAATGCTGATACATTTAGTGCACTTGGCTTTCTGTTCAGAAGGTATAGTATGGTGCTGGGGTGGAATACTAGGCTTTTGTAAAAAAATTATCTGAAATGGGTTCACCTCAAGTATCTAATTTTTTAAGGGTTACTGTAAACCATTAGGCTTGTATAGACAATCATTTGCAGGTGATGCAAATGGAAAATAAAAGCAGGCAGTTATAGGGAAGACTTTCATTAAAAGGGCTGAAAATAAACATTGCATCAGACATCTTAAATGTGTTCTGGAAAGATCATGCAGAACAATAGATTAATGACTTAAAATGAGCTTAATTAATTATTAGCCAGTAGGCTTCATGAAGGCTCATATCTTTTAACAGAATATAAATCATAAGTAAACTAGATGTAGGGCCTGCATTATGCTGAGAAATAAAACTAGAGTTCATTTAGAAGCAGACAAAATTGAAAAGACTTGCTCAGTATCATCATTTACTTCATCAGGGACAACAACACAGAGTTGAATTTGCACAAAAAATGAGGCCCAGCAGTATGGCAGAATGACAGTAATTCGTGGCTCAAATACTTGCAGGATCTCCCTCACAGACTACAGCTTCTGCTTCACAGCTCACTCACAAAAACAGAGAGATGGAAACTTAAGCACAAGTATAAGAAACTAAAGTTCAGGCAAGAAATGTGAAAGTAATTCTTCCTGGCTGATGCTGAGGCCAGACTATTGGGCCACTTGGCCTGTAGTGAAACTGTCACTTTGTCATCGATCCTTATTGCTGCAAATTGCAGCTGTGAAGACATAAATTGCATGGCTGGTTAAGATACAGACCTTCAGGAAGCTCTCTCAGACTCCATGGCTCAGCTCTCCCTCTACCATACCGCTGCTAGCCTGTCACTGATGTTTAAGCAAGTTAATTTGGGAAAACATGCTGAATAAATTAAAAGTTACTCTATCCAAGACCTGGGAATCCAACTCAAGCCTGTCTTATCTTGAGAAATAGCCATGCACAATGATGGCCAATTCAGGAAAACAGCATTTCTTCCCTCCTTCAAACATACAGTTTGACCAACACATTTAAAAAAAAAAAAAAAAAATCTACTCTGAATGCACTATTTATATCCATCTTTCAGAATCAAAGTCCCATTCCTGAGCAAGACCTAAATCCTTAGCTTCATAGCTAGGTAAAGATCAACATCAAACTTCTCTAGCTGAAGTGAGCATAAGCTGTGTCACCTTTGATTTCTCATAGGCTTTGTCTATGCTTAAAAGATTTAGCATACATATGGGTATGTCTACATGCTATTTTCCAGGTAGATGTTAACTCCAGCTGCCTGTGCTTCTCGTCAGACAGATGTGAGACAACTCTGAAACAGAAGCCATGTTGCTGTGGTTAGTGCAGAGCCCAGGCTTTTGTACTTCAGAACAAATTGATTCCCAAGCTAACTGCAGCTATGTGCTTTCTTCTTCAGAGAAGACTCACACCATGCCACTTACAGGACAAACAGAAAAAAAATAATCATGACTTCCTGCAAAAAAGCAGTGTTGGCTGGCAGTATGAAATCTGTCTTTATGCAGTCAGAAATCTTACTACAGGCAATCAATAGGCAAAGAAAGTCCTATTGCTGATGTAGGTTATTCTGTTGGGTGTTTTTTGCCTCCTGGCAACATTACAGTTAGCAAGGTTGGCTTCAGGGGACTTACCCTCAGAGATGGCTGCAGGCAAGCAAGATCAACACAGTTGCAATAGGCCTCCTGCTTTGTAGGACCCTGGGCTACATGCCCTTTCATGTGAGCCCATGCTTTAGATGAATCTGAATTTAGCAAATGCTGCAAGTCCTGCCCTGACAGACATTGCCTTGTTAATTATGGTAAGCACTCTCACATGAGGTAAACCCACTGATAGACACCTGTTTTGTCTCTTCAAACATACTCTAAGAGGCAAAGCAAATTTGTGTTGGTCTGCATGTCCCAGCTTAAGCAAAACAAAGTGAATAAGTAATAAATAGTAATCAGGGTTAGAGCACAGCTGCTCTGACTTCCCAGGTCTTGTCATCTGGGTCTTCCTACACTGCCAGCTGACCCAGTTGGTTGTAGCACATGTACTGTGGACATATTTTATGAATGATGTTTTGTTTGCTTTTCCATCACCAAACCTTGGCAGACTACAATTACCTGCTAGACACAAGGTCTTTTGACTCCATTGTGAAAGTCTCCAGGAAATAATGCTCAGTGCAGTTCAAACTTTCCACGTTTGCCTCTTCTGTCCTTTCTTTTAGGTAGCTGTCTGTCTGTCTGTCTACCTACCTACCTATGTCCCTCCTTCCTGTGCACTCTTTCCAGTGACAAACATTTGTGAGAGATCTGTTTCTGACAGTGAAAATAATGAAAAAGCAGAGTATCTGGGCTTCAGAAGCATATTCATGTTATTTGTTCACACATATTAATGTAATGATTCGAGTTTCAATGCTTGGCTTTTGTCCTTCCTCTATATAAGATACAAAATGCCAAAAGGGTGGCAGCTGAAGAGGCAGGAACAGATTCATATAGCAGGTCAGACTAATTGTTCTTGTCACATGGGATGGCTGAGACCATGTCTGCTTAAAAATACAAATTAAAACATAGTGTACAATCGTTACTGCACACACCAAGAAACTACGAGAAATGGAGGCAACAAAGAGAGGTGCTGCTTCATAGCAGCACAAAGTGTCTCAGGGCCTGGTGGGGCACATAGGGTACCAGGCAAACAAGCTGCCAGCAAGCTGCACTAATGCTTAGCACAAAATACGATTTCCTATTCAAAGTACTCTACAAACAATAACCAAGGGAAATGTGTGTACGCTTGCATGCAAAATAGAGCTATTGTTAGGGGGAATTGTGTTTGCCTGCATGCAAAATAGAGATATTAGAGGGTGGGGGTCGTGTTTTCCTTTTATGGAGGAAAAGAAAAGGCTTTTTCATCAAAATCAAAATGCTTCAAAAGAGTATTTTCCACTGAACTTTCACCTGTATAATCTTTCTTGTCCAGTGTGTAATTTTTGCCAAAGTAAGAGTGGAAAAGTCTGACTACAGAAGCCTTTCCCACCTGAGAAGCAGAAAATGACAACACAGCCACTGTAATGCAGGCTCTCTAAAGACTGGGAAGATCCTCTATGGACCTACCTGGCAGGAATGACCTTCATGCTTTACAAAAAGTCTTTGTAAATTCTGGATTCCATTCTGGTGAAAGGAATGGGAAGAAGACAAATCTTATATTCTGCAGGATGGGAAAACTGTTTCCTAGCCAGCTTAAACCTAGGCTAGTGAAATTCCAGTTCTCAGGCATTAGTTCATCCATTTGCTGGATCTGCTTGATGCTGGTTGCAACTCTAGACAGGTTTTGAAAAACAAAGGCATGTAACCTTTTTTTTTTTTGTATTTGCTGTCTCCCTCTGAATATTTAAAGTTTTCCCAGTGATTCCTTCTATCTGCAATATATAGGAGTTAGGAGAGAGAAGATCTTCCATGACTAACCTAATCCTACCTCTTGGGTTTATCTGGGCATGTTCCTGCAAGATGATTATTTTCCTTCACTATCTGACTTGATAGGAATATGAATGTTTCCAGTGATGGTGAAATTTCTTGTCTCTGGCTACAAAATCCTGGTCACAGAAACCTCAGGGGGTTTGTCCTAAACATAAAAATGAATAGCCCAAGCTTCAGTTATAAATAACTCCGAAATTCAGTTATTATTAACTCCAGCTGCTGGTTAAAGTAAAGTAAAAATACATAAATACACGTATTTTTATATTAATTTCATGTTGCTGCTTGATATATAAGATCAGTGTAATTGCTATAAATGTCTTTGCATTGCTTTAGTTCTAGAGTATGGCAAATAACGAGTTTACTTATAAGGGTAGCTTAAAACTTAAATATAATGGGGTGGATATTATGTCAAGCTTGCCATCTGCAAAGTCACAGTAAAATATTTTTAGTGTAATAATGAGGGCAGACTGGAGATCCTGGTCTAATCCATTTAGTCTCCAGTCAAATTCAGAGAATCAGAAAATGGTCATAAGCATCTTTGTGATTCCCTACTCTTTGCTCATTACACAGCAGGCTGGACCCAAATTTCAACTTAAAAGACATCTGAGACTGTTACTGCATGACTCTGACTTCAAGAAGACCATTCGGCGCCACAGGAGAGCATGCAGTACAACAGCAAGTCAGCTACTCCCTCTTTTCCGTAGGAACACAAAAGGAACCCTGAACAAAATGGCTTAAGGCAGCTTCAAGGTTATTTTGAGTCTTAAAGACCTACTGATTTAGTTGTCCTGCCTGTAGCTCCTGCTCTGAATATGCATGCTGGCTGTTGTCCTTTTTCTGTGTGTGGCATTTTCCAAGACACTAACAGTGCTGAGCAGGATTTCTAGACAGCCTTTTATTTTACATGCTCAGTACCCTGGAAGCATCTTGACAAGGTTTGGTCTTATCTCAATCTGTCAGGCAATCGCTGACCCTGTATCAGCATGGAGCCGATACGCAGCAGCCACTATATGTCCTGCAAATGCCACCAGCTGCCATAAGCCATCTTTATTCTCCATTCAGCGAGTGTGGAATAGCTAGAACATACCACCCAGGCCATAGACAGCGATGTGGGTCCCATGCTAGTCCCGCTGCTTACTGAAAGCAGAAGATGATGTCCAAAAAGGGTTACTGCGCTCATGAACTCCCAGTGTTGCCATCACTGCTGGACCTAAGGCCTGGTGGATGCAAATTTTTCACTCTGAAAAAGGTGAAGTAATTGTTTGTATTCAGCTTGATGATGCACAACTTTCTGACGTCAAATGGACAGCCACTTCCCACGTAAGGGATAAGTGACTTAACTCTGTTAAAAAGAGATCCTATTAAAGTCATCTTTTTTTCTCCCTACCAAAAGTAATGCGGGATATTTGCTTTCCAAAGTACAACGACTTTTAAAACAAAGCACGATAGGGTGATCATACGCAAGATCCTCTTGCCGTACGAAACGTGCCCCCTGGATGCAGTGCCACCCTTTTTCCTTGACGTGGTCTCTGGTCTCCGAATGCAGGTGGGCATCTGGGCCTGGGGAGGGGACCTGGCAGGCTGCAGCCGAGGCGGCCATGTTCTGGGGAGCAGCGGGAGGTCCCGTATTTGCCTGTTGAGCAAGGGTGGTTGAGTCAAAAAAACCCCAAACAAACCCAAAAGCCATTACCAGCTCTCAGGAAATAAATTTTACACTGTGGGTCCAAGTTTTGTGTTAAGCTTTGCCAGAAGCCCTGGAAGGCGTGTGAGAGGGGAGGCTGGGCGGCGCAGGCCGCCTGCAGCCCAGCGGCCCTGAAGCCAGCGGCGCAGAGCGGGAGGGTAGCAGGGCCGTGCTGAGCGGGTACGCAGCCAGGGCTGCTCCTTCCCCTCTCTTAGCCTGGGCTTTCACTTAGACATCTCTTTTAATCCACTAACCATCCATGCACAAAAACCTCTTATCCAAGGTTAATTTGGTCCTTTCAGACTAAGTTAGTTGGCTTGCACACAGCTACAGGCGAGATTTCCCCTCAGACTGTGAACATTCACTCTGCTGAGAGGATTTAGGCTAAATCATGCAAGTGCTGACAGCCCTCCAACATTTTTCCACAGTCTCCTTAAGTGCCCCAAAAGTCATATAACTTTCCCACAGTTCACTTGGGAACAGCTTGGCCCAATGCAGGTCGAGGACCCAGGGGCTCCCTGACCACCGCAGCACTGGGTAAACTGGCACTGGCTGGCTGTACCGACGCTGCAGGGTCGCACCGCAGCAAGGCTCACGGATTGCCCCAGTTTGATTAGCACATTCATGCAAACCTCCGTACTGCTCACCTCCAGCTCCTGAATGCAAACATAGTTGGCTTTAAAAGCCTTTCTCCCCTACTCGAAGCCTGGGGATTAGCACCCTGTGTCAAGCCTGCTTTGGAGAAATCACGGCCCCACAGCAAGTGGCCCAGCAACAGGAGGGGTGCAACCATACAATCAAGATGTGACATGCACCACCCTGAAACAAAGGATCTAAAAGTGCGATATGTGCTCTGTAGTTTTTTGGGATAACTTTGCTGGTAGGAGGACTGTCTCTGAATGTCAAACCAGCAGCTGATTTGCTGGATCTTGTTAATTCTTCATGCACACCCAGGCCTGCCCCTGCACAGGAATGCCTTGATTCATTACTAGTTATTGAAACAGTGCCCATCCTTAGCTGCTGAGCTTGTACTTCCACGTATGGATTTGCACTTACAGGTGTTGCTTTGTCGTTCTTCTTTGGTCAATAGCTGCTTGGAGTCCTCTTTCCCTCCTGAGCTCAGTGAGCAGAGGGTGCAGAGCATTTGGCTGTTCATACCAAGGGCCTTAGTGACCCCAATCCGCACAGACTTAAAAATATTTCTAGTCATTCTTGGCACCTGGGTTCAAGTCTGGATTATTTCTAAGTGTGTTAAATTCCTTGTATAATTTAAAGCAAACACTATACTGATGTTTCCAGGATCCCCTTTGGAAACCTTAGGGAAACATGAGGAAAGTTACAAAATATGGGAGTAAGTCGGGTTTATTTAAGGAGAAAAGGCAACAATTTAAGAGAAACTATCCCAGGTAAAAATGACGATAAGCTTAGTTTTCAAAGTCAGTGTTATAACAACACTAAGCTTCCCATGCTCTTCATTTGAGCCAGTTACTTTCCAGGCTCCTTAGGGGCTAGAGGCTCTACCACAGCCAGGAAATTCTTCAAGCCAGAGCCATAAATATTCCTACATATCTGCTACCATAACATAATACAAATAATGTATTGAAAAAGGAAAACCAAAATCCTGCCCGGATAAACCTCAAACCAGTTGTGATCTGCAGACCACTATGGGTCAGGCCTGAGAAGTACCTGGAAGGGGCTAACGGGCTATGTAAGAAAAGAAACAGTGTTCCCCACAGCAGCAATTGCTGCTGCCCATTTGTCTTATCACACCATTATAGAAGATGCATTGAACCCAAGTCTTCAGAGCTTTCATCCCAGATTACTGAACCTAGATCCCATCTTCCAATTCTACCTATGGCAAAAGTGGCCCAAATCTTTTTGCAGCCTTAGGGCAACCCAATCCAGTTTTACTAGCACTGCTAGGATGTCACCTGGGGCCAACCCAGGATGAGGGTGTAAGGTAATGTCTACTAGTGGTTGGAGTCAGTTATGAGTGGGATGTAGCCAAAGCATTGGAGGGGTGTGCTGTTTCCCCCGCATCCTGCTGACCAGTAACTTGAAGGAGTGGGGTTTCAGCTGTGAAAACACCGCAGACCCCACTTCAGATGGGAGTGTTAAACAGGCCATAGTACTGCAGGAAAATAACTGCACTGGGAACAGGCTACTAATGTGGCCCAAATACTGCCACAAATTATTTTGTCTATTATATTAAAGCAGTTGACCAGATCTGCTGAAATGCCACAGAAAACAGGCTGGTCATAAATGGTGAGGACCCGACACTCCAGGGACTGATGCTTTGCCATCATGAACTCTTGCACAGAATAGGTGCAGAAGGCCACCCCTCAAATCAGCAGTATTTTCTACTCTGTATTATTTTAGAGACTGCAGAAATGTGCTTGTTTTGGCTGGGATAGAGTTAATTTTCTTCATAGCAGTTAGTATGAGGCTATGTTCTGGATTTGTGCTGAAAACAATGTTGATAACACAGGGATGTTTTAGTTATTGCTGAGCAGTGCTTACACCGAGCCAAGGGCTTTTCTGCTCCTCACACCACCCCACCAGCGAGGAGGCTGGGGGTGCACAAGAAGTTGGGATGGAACACAGCTGGGACAGCTGACCCTGACTGACCAAAGGGATATTCCATACCATATGATGTCATGCTCAGCATATAAACCTGGGGGAAGAAGAAGGAAGGAGTTATGCCGTTTGTCTTCCCAAGTAAGCGTTATGTGTGACGGAGCCCTGCTTTCCTGGAGATGGCTGAACACCTGCCTGCCAGCGGGAAGTGGTGAATGAATTCCTTGTTTTGCTTTGCTTGCATGCGCGGCTCTTGCTTTACCTATTAAACTGTCTTTATCTCAACCCACGAGTTGTCTCACTTATAGTCTTCTGATTCTTGCCCCCATCCCACTGCGGGGGGAGTGAGCAAGCAGTTGTGTGGAAAGGAAACTGCAGGCCAAGCTATAGAGAGGCCTTTCCTTTCATTTTTGAGGCCAGTGAGGACTATGTGGTCAGAACTTGTACATTTTAAATTGCCTTTTAAATACTCTTTTGCTCATCCAGCCAGAAGCCTCTCATTCTGACATCATAAGGCACTGCTGCGGGGCACATTTTCCTGTCACAGTGGGAAGATTCGAGATGAAAGAGGGCTATAAAGAGTATGAATTTGATGAAAAGAGGATGAATTTGCTCTATAAGTTGCGTGATTAGGAGAGATATCTGGAAGGAAGATATAGAGGTTAGATTTCTTTCTTGGACCAGGAGCAAATGAGACATAAAAAGTGGAACAGAGACAGTGACAAAGCGAGACACACATGAGCACTAAATGCAAACAGGCATCTTCCCAGCTTTTCGGCTTCTTATTCACCTGGCACAGTGGAGAGCCTTGAGCGTCACAGCTTTAAGCTCTGTTTACACTGCCCACCCCTTCTGCACAAATACTTGAAACACAGCAAGAGAAAAATGAGACCAAGCACTAACCTTTCAGACACCAATAAAACCTCATATTCCATAGCCTTGCCTTTATGCCCTTTTGACTGTGCATTAGGGAATGCCTCTCCCTGTTTACTCCTCTGTTGTCATGTGAGTGGCCCTGCTGGGCTTATAGCATATTTATTTAAGTAAATCGTCCTTGGTAGAAAACACATTGCACTTTATTGTTATTCTTAAGACACTTGCATAAACATTGTGTCATTTCTATAATTACACACCTAAGTAGTTAGGATGCCTGATTGAGCAGATTGTTTACTGTTATTCTTTTATAAATCTTTTTATTTCAGTAGTTTTCTTTTTAGTAACATGATAATATGTGCTTTCACTCTAATACCATACAAGATGCATGCTAGGCGGAGCAGATTGTTGACTGTTGTTTTAATAAATATTTTTATTGAGCTAATTTATATTAAAGTGATCTCTTCTACTAGCAGGGAAAAAATGGTTTCTAGAATGACTAGCCAACTGCAACAGACATAATAATAGCCGTCAGGTTTATAGTAGTACCTTCAATCACAACTGAAGACATATGTTTCACAAAAAAGCATGTATTATGAAACATGAAATTGCATCATGTTTAAGGTATTCTGCATACAGTACATGTTGGTGAAGTGAAAGGGCACATCTGTGCTGTACTTATTCAGATGACTATTTTATTCACTGGATGATGGCAATTTATTCATTGATTTCTGGATCCCAGATTGCCAAAAGATATCAGATATCTGGTTGATGTTAAAAACAGTTGGACTTTGTATTTGAATCTCATTGTTTGTAGCTGTTTAAAAATCATAACTGAATAGCAAGTAAATGAAAAAGAACAAGGAAATAGAAATAAAACATCACATATCATTCCCTCCTCTCTGATCCCTCAGAGAGAACAATATGCACAGACTTACTCACAGGAGATTCCCCACACACTTCATTAAAACTCACTTGGCCTGTGCAGATAATCAAGTTGAGGTCTGGACCATAAAGTGAAAACGTTACAGGGGATGGTCGTAATTCACGTTGCTGCCTTGCAGCACCATAAGCAGGTTGCCAGCACCTAACAAACAAATAATAGACATGGTGGGGACATTGGTGCTCTGTAAAAATAAGGCTAAGACGTGGTATTGCTCTCATAGCAATGTGCAGTCTTTGTAAGCCACCTTTTCTAAGCCCACATAGCAGAATATAGCTTCAAGTTTTAAGAACAGGAGAGTATACTCCCAGCTTTCATTTCTGCACCTCAGAGTCTCCAAATATAACAAAAAGTGAAGTATATTGAAGTGATATTTAGAGCAGAATATGAAAAGTTAATTTCTACTAGCATTCACATATTTTTCTATGCAAAGTATTCATTTCATTGTGGTAGAAAGCATCAATGTATTCTTCAGTTATTTTACCCCTCTCCCCCTTGGGAAAAGGCCATGCAAAATCCCAGCTTTTCCATATCAAAATAGTTCTTGATGGAAATATTAAAGGTAGAGGAATGATATTTCTTCTGAGGCAATACACAACATTATATTTACCTTTGTCTGATCAGCTCCACAGAAGATACTGTTTATGTTTAGATATACCAAGCCAAAACAGAACATTTTTCCATTTTTTTCTGGCCTATGTGGTTAAGGCAATCTCAAAGCCATAGTGGATTGTTTCTATTAAGAGGAAAGAAGAATGCTATCAATCAGATAATGTGGAAAACACAGTGCCTTTACCACACTCTTCCTTCTGCAATGTCAAAGCAACCCATCCACCACCAATGTGTTTCCAAATATACTCACAGCTGAACAAACACAGAGGAAAACAAGGAGATGCAGGGAATCGCAAGGCAACCTGATTCACTCCGGTGTGGGTCAGCCTGTGGCACAGGCACACTGCAGAGAGGAGCCCCAGGGATGGTGGTGGACTGAAGGGAAGGAGTCGGGGGGAACCTGCAGCACCAGGGTAGGCAGCCTCTGCCTGCCCCACTGATTTGGGGCGGGAGCGTGCCAGCCTCAGCCAAGTAGCTGTGTTGTTTCTCTCTCTCTCCCTCATGTAAGTGTGTGCACGTGATTTAGCTTCTAATTGGTCTGACCACAGCAGGCTTTGCCTTGAGCTGCGGCTTTCTGCACTACCACTACTACTCGGGGCATTTAGTTGCCCTGAACAAAAGGTTGCTCATTCACTTTAACCACATCTTTGACTGCTCGGTAGAGACTAGAAGTACACTCAGTAGACTAGAAGCCATTAACATCTTTCAGCCTAAGAAGAGGAGAAAAAGCAAAACTCCTCCACCTCACTGTGGATAGATTGTCACAAGTCACAGTTACACTTAAGCAATCACTGCTCCGCCACTAGCAATGGCCATTTCCCCAATGATAGAGCCCTGACTACTAAAAATGTTTACTGGATGGGGACCTTGGATGTGATCTAGTCCAAGCCCCTGCCTGTAGCACTAGCTCAGGTCAGCCATGACTATGCCAAGGCAAGCCTTGAAAACCCCCAAGGACGCAGGTTTCACAGTCTCCCTGGATACCATGTTCTAGTGCTACACACTCCTCCTAGCAAAGAAACTTAGCTCTTACTGATTTCTTCCCTAAATTGGGCAAAATAAGGTACGAAAGCTATGCTTGGCACACTAGAGATTACCTCTTCCAGGCACTGCACATTCCTGGTGATACCAAAAAGCAAGGAAACCAGGCCAGTGACCCCTCAAAGATAAGCCAGCACCCTCTCCTTGGTGCGACTGCTGGCATGGCCAGGCCACACAGGAACAGCACAGGATGCCTTGCAGCTGCATGGTCATGATCTTGTGAATGTATTTGAGAGAGAGGGGAAGAAAATTGGCATTATAGAAGGAAGAGTGTGGTAAAAGCCATAATTTGGCTGGGATTAAAGAAACCACTGGAAGTTCCTTAGTTTTAAATTTTGCACAGATGTCAACTATACTTGTTCCTACTGTCTTTAATTTAATGTCTGGAATATTGTGGTAATATAATTCAGATGACATATGACTGGGAAACAGCCAGACCAACAGATTTGTGAAATTTTCTTTTTATGTTTAGATTTAATTAAAAAAAAAGATCTCTCATGTGCAGCTATCCTACACAGCAGTGTAAGAAAATGCTCTAGAAATCTATGAAAAATATCTGCGAAGTGCACTTGACCATGCCTACATACCGACCAGAAGGCAGAGGTGCATTGTAGCAGTGGTGGCAGCTGCCATTTTCTTCTGTTTTCCCAGCTGAGCACGCTATGCCTCTTCCCCTTCCCACCATGCAGAAGAAGAGGCAAATGCTGACACGCTCTGCATTTATGTTTCAATCCCTCAATCCTTTCACCAGGCATTGGCGTAAAGAAGCATATAGGCACCTATCCTGGACTGCTTCAGCCATTTCCAAAGTGATCACCCTTGCAGAATGCCACACGGTTTACTCCATATTATGCATTACAATGCAGTTAGGTATATTACAAATGCTCTGGATATGGTGTTTGGTGGTGATTTTGTAAATAAAGACTCAGGGAAACTAATAAACAGTTCAAACAACCATAATCAGATTTTTGGTCTCGTGACACAGATGAGCTAAAATCAGGGTCATGTGTATCTAACTAGGTGGTGCTTAGACCTGTCAGTAAGTTTCCATAGAAAACAGGAGCTGAAGTCATCTTAATCTCATAGAGATCCAAGAATTTTGCTCACTTTACCTGTTACTATATGGAAACAGCTTCAGAAATTGTTTTTAACAAATAAAGAAATTTGGTAAGGACCAAGGATTTCCCATCTCACTCTCATTGGAAAAAAAAAAAAAAAAAAAAAGGGAAGATTTAAAAAAAAAAACCACTCTTGGAGTGACCCTACACAGTCCCTTTTAGCCTTTCATCTCCTTCATGACTTATTACAAAATATATTTGGAGGGCACATGCTTTTGGAAGAATAATACTACTGTATAAGAGACTTAAGAAAACAAAATGAGTGCTGACTCCTAAAGTTGTTCTGTAAGCATATGAGATGATCTCACCATCACTATGCCTCCAGTAAGGTCCTGCTTAGCCTGGAGTAACATACAAGTTGGTGTCCCTACCAGATTACAAGTAAAATTACCCTCCCCACAATCCATTTATAACGACTTTCTCTCTGTCCGTGATGTTTTTACACGGTGGAGGGAGCACTGGTTCCCTAGCACAGTCCTCTGCATCCTGGAGGGAACATAAACTTACATGATACCCTGTGGCAGAGGTGCCCAGGCACAGCCAGTGCAGCACTGCCTTGCAGGAGCACGTTTAGATAAAATAAACTCCCTTGAAGTGATATGTTTAATGCTAAAGTTTGTGGAAGTGTTTGAAGAATTCTTCAATAAATGACTAAAATGCCAGTCTAGTCTCACTGTGCGTGCAAGTGACTCGTATTGTTTGGGATCTATTTGCATTTGTTGCATTATGCAGCTGCAATAATACAAATTTCTCCTCAGAAAACACCTTTGAGCTCTGTTCACGTGCAGCAATAGGCTCCTAGCTCTCTTCATCAGCTTTCTGAGTTAACTGCTCTTTCACTTGCTTTAAATGGGAGTTTATTGACGTATTTATTGCCAATTTCTCTTCTTTGATTTAAAAACATACAGTAAATTATATGGTTCAAAATTTAGCTGCCAAAAGAAAACCATGGCAATCTACATGTACCTTTCTGCTGATCTCTTTCAAGAAAAAGCAACATACACAATGACCTCAGCAACTTTGACACCAAAAATATTATTTCAAGAAATTTACCCTTTCCCCATATTACTATAGTTCTACAAATGTATACATTTTTTCACTTGAAATGTTGACTCGGCTTTAATCTTAAAACATACGGATGTCATTCTTTTTTTGCTCAGAGGCACTGATGCAACTGAAGAAAAACATTAAGTTTCTGGAGGGAGGCCAAGCTGGATAGCAGCAGCATAGAGTATACAGTGCTTCCATTGACATCAGATCTGGAAGCAGATCAGATATGAATGGAAGACCCATAGTGAGTCAGGTTTGCATGTAAACCTCCAGTGCATCTGGATTAGCTCCAAAAGCTAACGGGATATCAATGAAAGAACTGCACTATATCCACTTTCAGATACTCTTGCTGCAAAATCAGATTGGTTTTAGTTCACGGATTAAAATTCGGCCAAACTGTGGGGATCATTTTTTTTACATAGACCCATCAAAACTCCATTAAAGTGTTGTTAAGACATTACACAAAACAATCAGAGCTCCAAATTCCATGGTTAAAGAGGACTTTTTGTGACCTGATTTAGTTAAAAAAAGAAAAAAAAGAAAAAAAAAAGAGACATATTTTTGACTCTGCTTTCTGTAATACCAATTTTACATTTCTACATTTGACAAACATTTATTTTCAACAAAGGGGTTTTGTTATTATCTTTTATTTCCTATTGGCAATTTCAGGTGTTTTTATCCCTTGGTTGCTGATTGATGGATTTATTAGTTCCTGGAATCCAGGAAGATTTTTGTCTTGGGATTAGAACAATTTAGAGTGAACAAAAAAGTAATTCCTTTCTGAACAGCTTTCAATTATAAATATGTAGGCTATCAAGTATTCCCCTGCTTTTTAAAATATATTTGCTTTTATTGTTTTTCTGAAATGTATATTTTACTTCAGTGCTGTTCTCCCGCTCTCTCAATTCTTGCACCAAGTTTTTGAAAAAAAGAATAAAGCAAATAGAGAAGCCAGGAAGAAACAAAAGCAGCCCAATTCTCATTGATAAAGCACCACCTTCTTTTTGTTTTGTAAGAAGCAGCATGTATGTTATGTTCTGCAAACTCAAAGCAAAGTATATAAATGTTACCAGATCCTCACTTCTGCTGGAAAGTTAAGGCTCTTGCTTTTTATAAGCTCGCAGTCTTAGAACTTCTTACTTACTGATTTCTTTCTGTTTCTGCTGAACAGGAAGGAAAGACAGATAAATCCATTCTTGTTTTAGTGGGTAGGTTTAAAGGTGCTCCTTACCCACTCAGAAATAAATTGCTGCCTTGCAGCCCCATCCTAACCCACCATGCTGATGTCTCCCTGGGTCTCTCAAATGTCATTTGGTAGAGCACAGTGAACACAATATTTGCTTTTTTGTGTGTGCTGTACTGTGTGCCAGTTATATAATATCAAGGTATTGCAAAAACCTATTGTATTTCATGGCACCAAGTCAGGTCCAGAATAAATTTTGCTACCTTTGCAAGAACACAGTACAATTTAAATGTGTTTAATTTGGGGCACATTTGCAGCCAGTAGGTTAGACGTGAGCAGAAGGTATAAACTCATTTGCTTGCATCCCAGGTCAGCAGTAAGTGGGTCAATTCTACATTGCCCCGATAATTTTGGAGGAACTGCCTCTGCCAATAATTATAGTTATTTATGCCACTATATCAAATCTGTTAGGCTTACAAATAATTAATAGTTCAAGCATCACATTGTGCATACAGGGCATTTGAGATTGCAAGAAGGTCAGAGAGACATAGTCTTCTATCAAGACCAGAAAACCAACATGTTACTCTGCCCCCTCTTCTCAAGTTTCAGGCATACTATAGGAATCCCCTTCAGTACTTTTCTCTTGACTCCAGCTCTGGGGCTGCCCAAATGTTTTGCTGTTTGATGTCTATGTTCTAGCAAGGTGGCAGCCTCGAAAGACATGAATGGAAAGGCAGGATTTCTTGAATAATTTTGTTTTCATATTTTTGTAGCATACATAAGTATGCATTAACAGAGATTAATTCTGTCCTCAGGAGTAGACCTTCAGTACCATATTCATTCATTCCTTTGTTCATTCTATAGCTATGAAAGACTACACTCCCACATTTTAAAAACATGCTAAGCATTAGCCATCGTCCTGGTTTTAGAACTGTATGTATACAATCTGGTTCCCGAATTCTGCTGAAACCTCTGGGAAAACACCCACTTCAAACAGACTTTCTTTTCAGGAAGCAGCAGGGCTGTCTCCTTTTTCCAGTTTGTGAATTTACTGGGTTCTTCGCTCCCATCTACCTCCTCTCTCCTTTCCTACTGTTACGCATGGACCCAGGGAATCCTTCCTGATGTGCCAGTTGGGTAGAGCCTTCCCTTCCTTGCAGGGGAACCTAATGTGCACTTGTTACATGCATTGCTGAGAAGTTTCTTAATGGTGCTTGGATTTCCAGACTCACTGCAAATGCCACACCTTTTCTTCACTACATTTCTGAAATTCAGCTTCCTGTTTTTATAATGAGGCATAGACAGTGTCTGACACTAGAGACTTTGCATGTGTGAACTTTCTAGGTAAATGCCAGCTTGACTCATCCCACAATTAAAACTTGTCAGAAGGAGATCCCAGTTTATATATTTGAGCAGTGTTATTGTTCAAGAGACAAGCATGAGCAATTCATCTTAATTTGAGATGGCAAAGAAATGAGTGAGAAAGACTAGCAACAGATGTACTTTTGTTTTCTTTGTGCAGTGGAAAAACAAAATAGAAACTGAATCCCTGAGTTATTATTTTTGTATGCATATTTAAAAAGATATTAGGCTTGAGTCAAGGTTTTATCTAACCAGTACATTTCATGCATTAACCCACTCCTTTTATGCACTGCTGGCTAAATGATGTCTCCCTTCAGTTGTGCAGGAGCACTGTATGCAGGGGAAATGGTAACAATTTCCCTCTTGCCTCCTCAGTGTGCAGGAGGCATCATTCAAATCCAAGTATAGGAATAACTAACCACTACTGATGACCATATTAATGCCAGAGAGAGATGGTGTTATTAATAAAAGTCAAGGATGTCTCTACAGCTCCAAAAGCTTTCCTACATCCAGAGGTACGTCCACGCATACATGACTCAAAACGTGCCTTATTTTATTAACTTCCCCACGCACACCCTGGAAATACCTTGTATTGCAAAGGAATAGTGCCTTGGCACTACACATCTTTTGCTGTGGATTATGCATTAGGCTACAATGTACAACCCCTACATGTGAGGCAATAAGTGTGTAAAAACCTTTTGGCTGTGGTAACTTTAGGGTGGCTGTAATCTTGAGAGCTGGTCCTGTGATGCACAGTTATTTCAGTGTGGCCACTTACTTACCTAAGAACATGAGACTATACTTTTGTCTCATGCCCCACATGGGCTGTAACATGAAAAAAACCCAAAAATCCTGTGGGGGTAAACTTTCCTTTTTCTCTATATCTGCAGGAGTTAGAATAACGCTACTGACACCTACAAACCACCATGAGTAAAACTTGTGTAAATAAAGAGATTTTGACCCTTGGAATCAGATACAATAAATTGAGTTAATCTACTGAAGATAAAAGGATAATTTTATTCCTTGGTAGTAATTTTTAAGTCATAAGAAACAGTGAAAAAGTTGCTACACATTTCCATTTGAGCTCTCAGAGTTTCCAGTTTCACCCATTGTGTTGATCATAGGATTTATGTACACCATCCTGATGATATCCTCAGTACTTTTATCCCAGAAAATACAGATAAAGGTGTATGTAGTCTTTTTTCTAGGTTCCTCTGAAGTCTATGCCCTTTTTCAAATATATCACAAACTTGCTGTCTCCAATTCAAATGCTCTGTCACATTTTCCCTGGTTCTCCAGAGCCTCCTCTACATCTCATTTTTCTTTCAAGGCAGCAGCTGCTGGGTTCCTTCTTTGAGGCTCTCAGCAAAGCTCAAAAGCCAAACAAAATACACAGAAACTTCTGAACTAGATTTCAGTTTTTCTACAGGACTTTTGACCTATTGGTCTTCTTAATCTTCAGGGTCAATCACCACAAGAACTAGCTCTTACCCTGTAACTTAATAGTGACCCTTACCATAGACAAGTTATTCCTTGTCACCATTCTTCCAGCAAGCACACAAAACCTGCCAGCTTCACATCTCTCCTCCGCACATCACTAGCCCCTTTTTATTGCAAACACCCATCTTTCCCCAGCTGCATCCACAGCTGTAGGAGTGGTGCCCAACACACCTGCAGATGCAAGGTGGCAGCCTGAACCCTCAGGACTTTTTAATTTATTGAGAGCTGCCAGACATGGATGTCCTGTTGCCAATAAAGGGGGATTCAACTTTGATATATAAAGTTTCGAGTTGTAGACCTAAAATCTATCCTTAAGTCCTAATCTGCTAAACAAGTAAGTTTACTCAAGTGTTGGCATTTCAGAAAAAAAACACTTAGATATCACTTGCGTAAATACTCACATCTGTGAGTGTTTATGGGATCACAGGCTCAGGGCAGAAAGGCATAGGTCCTGACTGCAGCTGAGGTCCAGAATTCACCTCTCACTGCAAAGAATTTGGTCCATGAGAAACAAGCAATACTTCTTATAAATGGGGTATATATATACTCTTGATAATGCAGTATAACAATATGTCCAAATACTACCAACTGCTGCAGTTTAAGAATTCATAAGAGTTGTAAAAACAATTGAAATGCCAGTTTGCTCAGGCCACTGCATGTAATTGGTGCGTTACCCAAACAAGTGTGTTTGTCATTAAACGAACGGATTTTCACTGATGAACTAGTATTAGCAAATTCATTGATGGTACTGGTAACATCATGTTCATTTTCATACATGAGTGTAATACAGAGTGACCAAGTGGTTATTTCTAAACAAAGGTTTGCGAACACTCACTAAAATGATTAGGCTGCAATACCAGTTGTTGATTTGAGGGATTTCTGTTGACTTCTCCAGAAAAAAGAAAGAAAAAAGATGGATCCAGGCATCAGTCCTTATAAACACAGTTTAAACAATGTGATTTCACAGTTGCTTAAAAGTCACAGAGCAGCTGCGTTGAAATTGTAAAATCTGCAGTTTTATTATGCCAATGACTTTCTATTGGCCTCAGTCATAAAATAACATACTCCTCACTGAAGTTCTCTGCTAAACAAAAAACACATCCAGACTGACTAAAAATCAAACTCAGACACACAAAAAACAATTTGGCCTTCATCTCACTGGGCTTGATTGGTCCCATAATAAACAATTTTATTTTTCTTCTTCACTGCTACTTCTACTGATAATTACCTTATTCACAATGGAGAAAATAAAGCATTGAAAAGTAACTATTGGTGAGAGGAATTCTCAAATAGTACTTTGTCCTCCTGCAGGAGTTTATGGCATGCTGAAACTTTTCTAACTTTTCTATTACTATTTTTGTCCAAATTTTAAATTTGCCAACTGCAAAAGAGGATCTGCTGAGGAGGTTTCTCTCCAGCAGAGAAGACAAGCGAGTCCTAATCATTCACTACTGCTTGGGAATTCAGGTGGTGGCTTTCAAACAAATTATTGCTTGTAGAGTAATAACTATTTTTAGCCTACATCTTCTGTGCCCATGTCTGTGGTTAGAGGGTACATTAAGGTCTAGTGTACTGTATACTTTAGACAGAATAAAAATGGGTTCTAAATATAGCACTTACTTGAACGCAAAATAGATGTTCCAGATAATACTTCAGGTGGTGAAACTACTACAACAGTGTACTGCCTATAGGTTTAATGTCAGGGAATCGGGCAAAACAGCCCTTTTCATGATTTCCATGACAACAGGTAATGTTTGAATCACATACTTCAAAACAAAGAAGACATAGGTAGGAATGTTGCCCTTTGCTCATTTAAAGATAATGTTCTAAATCTGATTTCTTTGTGCTTTTTAGCCTCGATTTTCTAATATTGCATGTGGCTTTTTCATTCTTTGAACTCTCTGACAACAGTGACTTGTCAAATATTTGAAGGACTGCATGCCAGGATAGATGGGGTACAAAGCCTTCTTGAGGAGTCTGTAAACAATCTACTGATTTGCATCAATTATACTTGTATGGGATTGAGTCCGTTAATTTTGTATTTGTAATGGTATTTACCAGCCATATGACAGGATAAAAGATAACATGGTACACTGTGGCTATGATCAGAGTATCAAATATTGAATCAGTAGGAATCCCCAAAAGACATGCTGATTATCCATTTACATTTCTTAGATTTAATTCAGTCTGTTGTTATGCATACCCTTAGATTTAGAAAACAGTGAATATTAATCTTCTGAAAGTATAAATAAAATTGATCTCTGTGGACATTATCTGATGACTCATCTGTTGGACTATGTAGAAATTCAGTTACTATCAAATAAATTTTATTTTTGGAACAGCTACAGCTAATGCAGTCATCATGCTGACAATGTGTACCATTTAACCTTAGGGCTTATGTTAATTTTACAGTGCAACTAAAACCATAGACCACGATCATTTAATAGACTACCTAGGTAGACAAGCATTGAGCTGAATCTAGATTTCTATGCACTCAAAGGGACACCAAACTGCTACTGTTGAGCTTTCAGGGTTAGTAGCTTATTGAATTGGAACGGGTCTTTTGTACCTCTAGAGAGAAGATTTCAGATTGCTTGCAGACTCAGCCTGATCCTCTTAAACTATTTCTGGTTTTATATTTGGATGGCGATGGCAAATGGATTATCTCATTCAGGTCAGCAAGAATTATTCAGCCTTCTGTCTGAATCCCACCTTGACCTTCCACTTCAAAACTAGCACTCAAAGACTGAGAGCACCATACAAATCTCTGCTTTGAGACCCACGTCACAGATGAGTTACCAAGCATCATAAACCTGAACTGTGAAAAAAACCTGACAGCTAAAAAACCTAAATTTTTTTAATTATCTGATGCAATGTGTCACATAGATTCCCAAGCAGTTCATGCTTCCCAGAGCTGTTGTCTCAGTTATGTGGAAACACGACTTTTGAATGCCTTAATTCTCAGAAAATTAGTGACTAATGTGTTTCTTCCAAAGACAGAGTTTCCAATACCAAAGATGGCAACTGGGAAGAAATGTTGATAGGGTGCACCACCATGTGTTTCCATTTGATCTCTGTACAGATGGAAAAGGAGGTGATCAAAGGAGTGCCGTATGATTCCTGGAAAGCTGTGATAAATCACACGGAAGATGATTCAGAGCACTCTGGTGCTGGAAATTGATGCTTCACTGCATTGCCTTCTGGATTTTCCATTAGCCATACAGGTGACCAAGGTTCTACTTTAAGTACGCAAGCTCTCACATACAGTATTTATATTTGGCATGTAAATTCTCTTGGGCAAAAATACTGAGCCCAAGTTACACAGACTGTGATAAAAGGCATAGGTTCACCCCAATAATTTTTTTTTTAAATTCAGTAAATCTTCAAAAACTTCTGGGTGGTAAAAAACTGACCATGATGATGACAATAAAATAATAATTTTAGTAACAATAATAGTTCTCAGGTAAACTGGATGTTCTGAAAATTCCATATCTTTATTAGAAATGCCGTATGATTTGCCTTCCTTAAAACAAGACAGACACGTCTTAGACAAAGCATGCTTCAGTTTCATTTTGATTGTTTCTTCCCCAAAATGTAACATTTCACAGAATCAATCTCTCTGTTGTGTTTTATTTTCAATAATCAAAGAAAAAGGCCATTATACAGGAATGGACTATAAAGCACACTGTTATCTAATGCAGTGAAACACAATGCGTGATTTGTGTTCTCTTTAACTGATTTAAATCACAGCTGAATTGCAAATCCCTCCTTGTCAGAGAGAATGTAAAGTCTGGGCAGCTCTAGAGTTCCAGCAAACCTGAACGTTGACCTGGCACATCTTTTCTTTCACTTTTTGAATGCTCATGAACTTAATTTGAGTGTAAGTGTTTCAAGGATCATTCTGAAACAGTGTTTTTGAACTCAGCTGGGTCATAGGAACTTTCTCAGCACTCTATTCTAATTTGCAGTTTTGCTATAATAAAAGCCCCAAATATATTGCTACTGTCTAGACATTTTATCTGAAACAAGTGTCCTTTGTAGTCTCAGAGGACTTTTCTATTTTATTTCCAGTAAATCAAAGTCTGTGAAGAGCTTTGGTTCTTATTAAGACATACCCTTCACAGTCCAGCGACTGCCAGCGGAGGCAAGGCATTGACAGTTCATTTACATATAAGTGATGACTTCCATCAGGTAGTTGGCTCAAAAATACAATGGACATTTAGAACACATCCAATATTTCTTGTTCTTTGATGAGCATCAAGTGCCAATTTATACATCGAAACCGACTATTGGAAAGTGAAGGCTTCTCTTCACTGACCTTACACTGTCTTTTGCAGATCTGGAGTGACATATCGTCATTCCACTAAATGCACATTTATTCCTCCAAAGAGGCATGTAAAGCAAGCTGGTATCAATAAACACCAAAACAACTGTAAGTTGCTTAGAAAAATGCCGTGGCCGTATTCATTGCTACCGCAAGCCACCGCTTTTACTGTAAAGCAGCCAGCGAGGTTTGGATTTGGGGATGGAGGCTGACTCACAGCACCTGAGCCAGGCAAGGCGGAGGTGTGGGGGCTGCTGCTCCCTTGAGCACAGCTGGATGAACAGCCACACTCTCCCCTGGGGCTTGAAGGAGTGGGGAGAGAGGGCAGCTGCCTGCTGAGGTGTCGTGGTTTAACCCCAGCCAGCAACTAAGTACCATGCAGCTGCTCACTCGCTGCCCCCCACCCAGCGGGACAGGGGAGAGAATTGGGGAAAAAAAGTAAAACTCATGGATGGACTGAGATAAGAACAGTTTAATAGAACAGAAAGGTACTTAATAATGATGATAGTAACAATAATAAAATTACAATAATGATAATAGAAGGATTGGAATATACAAGTAGTGCAAAATGCAACTTCTCACCAGCCAACACCCAGCTAGTTCTCAAGCACCAATCCCCCTCCCCCCCAGGCCAATTCCTCCCCAGTTTATATACTGGGCAGGACATCACATGGTATGGAATACCCCGTTGGCCAGTTTGGGTCAGCTGCCCTGGCTGTGTCCTGTGCCAGCTTCTTGTGCCCCTCCAGCTTTCTTGCTGGCTGGACATCAGAAGCTGAAAACCCCTTGACCTAAAGGATAAACATTACTTAGCAACAACTGAAAATATCAGTGTGTTATCAACATTCTTCTCATACTGAACCCAAAACATAGCACTATACCAGCTACTAGCAAGACAATTAACTCTATCCCAGCTGAAACCAGGACACCAGGGTAACCTGGATGCCACTCCTAATGGTGGATGCTAATGCATTCACAGCTGGAACAAATACAGCTGGACAAGTCAGAGGGAGACAACCAGCCTGCTGTGGGCTGCAGCTGGCTTGGGCAAATGAAAAACAGGGTTCAGTCCTTGATACAGTTTTGCACTAGGGTGCTACGGTGAGTAATGGAACAGAGGAACCAGTGGTGAACCGTACCCAAAGGTCTGGCAGTGATAACTGATGGCAGATATGCACCCGCTGTCTGTAGAGGATGGGGGAGTAAACCACTCAGGTTAACGTTAGTTTCTTTACTTAGGGTGTTCGCTGTTAGAAGGCATTGTTTACAAGGTCTAGAGCATGGGAGAAGAATTTTTAGAAAATAATAGAAATATAATAATAGAAAAATTTAGTTAATAATAAAAAAATAAGAAAAAGAAATAATAGAAAATAGTAATAATTAAACTATTGAAAAAGACTGAAACAGGCAAAGGGGAACATGGGTACCCTCCTTCTAGTAGCTGAACAGAGCCAGCATACATGTCCCACAGCAGCATCTATGCAGATAATTTTTTACATTTGTGTTAAAAAGGATGAAGGAAAGCAGGGAAGAAGCCTTCCAATTACCCCACTATTTCCAATGAAAGAAAGCAGTCAGAATCCATGCAGCAGCAGCAGCAGCAGCAGCAGCAAACACTTCAGCTCTTCTCCAAATTTTCCTCTGCCGCCAAGTTACCCTCAAAGCTGCATCAGCTATTCATATGCAACATGCTTATGTCTTCAAACTAATCAGCAGGAGGGTGGGTAACTGATAACCTGGTAGGTCATTTTTCATCTCAGAAATGATAACCGATTGACTTTCTTCTGCCAGATGCTTAAGCACCTTGTTTTGGCAGAAGGGGCATGAACAGCTGGGGATGGACATTTGGCAGCTCCTAAAGGGCGTCAGCTGGCAGTGGATAGACACTTCTCCCTAAGCAGCACATCTATTTTAGGGGGTCCCCATTGCCTCTCACCTCCAGGTGGGCTGAGTGCTGAACCAGCTGCTGGTGTGCTTGTGCAGCAATGGGGAAGAAAACTCTGTGAGAATAATATCCCTTAACAATTTTCTCGCCTCAGTTGTCAGCTGTGCTTACAGGACAAAAGAAACAAGCCCTGCCTGCAGTCCTCAATACTTGCCTCCCTGCTGCACAACAGATTTATTCCAGCTCCAGGGACAGAGGTACCACTGCACCCAATAAGAAAAATTAGAGGTGCCATTTACTCTTCTCGGTCCCAAATTCTGAAATATTTACTGAATTTTTACAGAAGGATGTTGCCTCTCCATTTACAGGAAGACTGTCAGAATACAGATTTGTCCCTTATACAGGTTAAAGAAAAAAGACCTAAAAATGGAAACCTACTGACTTATGTGTTGCCATAGGGAAGTTACTGATTGGTACAATTTTACAGTTTGCTTATGAATGTACTATGTCATGGTGTTTTGATGTTTGAATCCATGTCCTGGTTTCAGCTGGGATAGAGTTAACTGTCTTCCTAGTAGCTGGTACAGTGCTATGTTTTTGAGTTTGGTATGAGAAGAATGTTGATAACACTGATGTTTTCAGCTGTTGCTAAGCAGTGTTTAGTCTAAAGTCAAGGATTTTTCAGCTTCTCATGCCCAGCCAGCGAGAAAGCTGGAGGGGCACAAGAAGTTGGCACAGGACACAGCCAGGGCAGCTGACCCAAACCGGCCAACGGGGTATTCCATACCATGGGACGTCCCATCTAGTACAGAAACTGGGGGGAGTGGGGGTGGGAGGATCACCGCTCAGGAACTAACTGGGCATCGATCGGTGGGTGGTGAGCAATTGCACTGTGCATCACTTGTACATTCCAATCCTTTTATTATTGCTGTTGTCATTTTATCAGTGTTATCATTATCATTATTAGTTTCTTCTTTTCTGTTCTGTTAAACCGTTCTTATCTCAACCCATGAGTTTTACTTCTTTTCCTGATTTTCTCCCCCATGCCACTGGTGGGGCAAGTGAGTGAGTGGCTGTGTGGTGCTTGGCTGCTGGCTGGGGTTAAACCACGACAATCCATTATGTACATTGCACACCGATTCACCCTATGATATGTAAATTGAGACATATATTTTTTAAAAAGGTCTAAAATTATGTAACCTGCTGGATTTTCACATTTATTTTTATGTCCTCCTTAAGGAGGTCTTCAATATGAAGGAGCCCTGTGTCCTGCTTATTCTCAGATGTAATATTCTTTCCCTACAAAAGTGTGTCTACACTGGAACTTGATTTCTAAAGACTTCACCAGATACTTTTAATGCAGTGGCACAGGAAATCCTGATCAGAGAGGTGATTTTCTTTTCCACTGTCTCAATGAAGAAGTTGCTAATGCAGCTGACACTTGAAAACCAGCTTTCTTTGACTTTTGATGGGAAAATGCTGCAATAAAAAAAATAAACATTTATTAATTAGAAGTATATGAGAAGTGTAATAGTCAGAAGTTTGACAACAAAGACCAATAAATTTCAACACCAAAACCCTTAAATTCTACATTCTTGGGAGAAGTCTGATAAATGTCTTTTCCCAGCTGAGATTATTCAGAAAACCTAGGATGAATTTTCAGACTGTTTCAAGGAAACCAAGCTCATATTCTAAATAAACAAATTATTAGCCAGAGAGACTTGACCTGCCTCTGTTTCAGAACCATGTTGTATTTGCAAGCAAAGGTCAGTTCAGGTGTCCAACTAAGATGTGAAATTGCCAAATTACTCCTAATTTCAGTTAGTGGATTCCCCTAAATCAGTAAGTTTGCAGGCCATGTGGAACTATTTACCATGTGATCAAAGACAAGTTACCACTGCTTTGGATAACTCAGTTCTTCATAAAACTTTTCCTTTTTAACTTATAAACCTCATAACACATCCTTCATTTGGCCATGCTGTAACATACAGGTTTTTAGTTTCAGCATTTGCTAACACAGTTGCTCAGTAACATTTTTTATTTTGTAGAAAAGGAAAAGTTGAGCCAGATATGTAAAATGCATTCCTTTCAAAAAGAGAAAGAGCAATTTTTAACATTTTATAAATGGAATGGAAAAATAATGGAAAAGGAAGATATTTAACATGTCGTTCAGGAATCTCCCCATTGTATTTATTCTGGCCTGAAGTGGGGCCTTGTTTTGATGTATAGTAGAGGAATGGGAGAGCTTGTATAAGAACTTTTTCTCATCCTGACCAAACCAAGGAGGAAAAATATCACCGGCACATGGCAAGAGGAAAGACTTATTAGCACCCTACCAAAAGGGAAGAAAAATGGGACCAAAAATACACACCTGTACATCAGCCAATCATACCTACAGAAGGATGTAAGAGTTGACACAGAAGCTCCTAAGTGCTAACACTTTACTTCCCCCAAACTGAACACTTTTTCATAAACTTTATGTCCCCTGGAGAAACATTCCCAAAATGCGAGTGAAAGTGGAGTACTAGGGAGACAGGTATGACTGCATTAGGCGCACGCACAAGGTCATGTTTCAAATGGTTTGCCAAGAATAGAAAAATGGGTATTTTTACAATTAGAAGGTAAGTTCACAGTAAGAGGAGGAAGAAATACTGCTTTCTGTACTTCATTCATAAAGCAGCCCCTTACCAACTCAGCTTGTTGCACTGAAGTGCCTCACACAGTAAATACTCATTTGAAAATACGACCAACACCATCCAGAGCTATGTTCTTGGTATGTATTCTGGCTTGCTTTAAAGTAAAATAAAATAACATATATTTAGCTTTAAAATGGCACATATTTGGCACAGTTTTAATGAATAGGAGTTTACCATGTGGATATTACTTTCTACAGAAAATAGACTATTCAAAAGAAATAACAAGAGCAGGATGCTTTCTAATATGTTCCAAAAGTAGAGAAAAGAAACACACACACACACACACAGAGGCAAACAAACAAACAAACAAAGGACTTAGTTCTGCAAATCCTTTCACATGTGAGAAAACAGCACTTCGCTGCCTCCATGCCAGTTGTTATTTTTGCAGGAAGGAGGATCGATTCACTTCTGTCAAGACTAGAATTAATGCCGTCAGAGTAACAGGCATTCAAATTACTTCCACAGATGTAAACCAACTTTTTCCTTTTTCCTTTTAAAACTTCCATTAATACAGCAGAGCATTCAAATGATGCACACAGACACATGCACGCACACCCCTATTTCATGCGCCGAACCAGTAGCACACCACCGAAGAAGGTTGGGTCAACAAGTCCCACAAATCCCATGACTGCTGTTGGTGAACTTGCAGGGTGAGATTGGTAGGAGGCTTTGTGTTGCAGACAGACTTTGTGGGGCAGGTTAGGAACTAGGCAGGAAATGAAGAGCTGCTTAAAGAGTCGTCTTTCCTGCATCACTCTGGTCAACACAGCCAACACCATTATGGCCACTGTGTTACTCCTGCTGTGTCTCGATGGTGAACATGTTCCTTATGAATTCTCTTAAAAAATTATTTGCACCTTTAACATTCTGACTGAGAAATGTAGTCCTCAGTGATGGTCTCCAACTGGAAAATACAACTGGAATAGCTAGAGAATAATTATAAAGAGTATAGAAAGAAACAATTGCCAAGAACATTTATATTATGATTTCAAAGTCTAACCAAGCCTCTCCTCCATCAATAGTGAAAACAAGGAGACAGGAGGAGAATAACAACAGAAGGGGTAAGAAAGAAAAGCAGCTGGAAGACATAAGCAGGAAGCCCCAGAATGGAAACTCTCTTGGCAGGATCAGTGGAAAATAGACCCATATCCATAAAGCTTAACTGTATAAAATAATCCAGTACCAAGTAAAGATTTAAATAATACACGTATTTAAACTTTGCTATTACCTATTCTGCTCAAGTAAAGAAAAAAAAAAATGGACCTTTGATAGTTCAGAGAACAGTCCAAATAAGAAGGATCAAGTGAAATTGATTTCTTCCTCTGCATGGTGCACTTGGTCTCTTCAGGTTTTGCACATGGAGACTGTCTCACCAAAACTCTCCATGTGGATAGAGTACTTGTGGCTTCTCAAAGTCTCATCAGGACTGAGATGTGTCAAAAGTGGGACTGGGTAGTGGGAAGTACAGGAAACAATGCCAGAAGAATTTCATTAAAAAACTTCCAAGAACCAGAATGTTGTTAAACCAACAAAAAACTGACCACACAAAGTATCCTTCACAATTGATCCTCAAGATACTTATAGAGCAGATAGATAAACAAAAAGCCACCTCTCCAAGATAAATCCATGCTACCTAAAAACTAACTTCTCGTGTTCACAGCTGAAGCCGTACAAGTATACTGCACAGCAGAGGCAGCCACTTTACAACTTCTTAATGACACATTGCAATGAGATACTGATACTGAGTAGTTTTCCTAGGGGAAAAAAAATTAGGAAACTCTAAAACAGATCATTTAAGTGAAATGGTTTTGACATGTCCATTTCTTCAACTGTTCATTGCTTTGATAAGTGCCTCAAACACACTTTGTGACTGTGGTAGTGCACTGTAAGAGATTGCCTCAGTCATCTGCCTCAGTTTCCTCATCTTGAAAGTTAGGATAATGCTGAAGCTTTTTGCAACCACTGATTATCTTTTTTTTTTTTTTTTTTTTTTAAAGCTACAGAAAAATTATGTATCACTTGGTGTTAAAAGTGCAGCAGCAAATATACATGTTACACTAGTCAGCATCGGCACTACAGCAGCCTAACTCACCCTGGACAAAGTTATCCCAAACTGAATAAAGGCAGAAGTGTACAACTTTGTCACATGGTTGGCTGCAAATCTAACTGCAAGTTCTAGACACAGAAGAAAGATAAAGAACTATGAATGATTCTTAAGGGAAAGCATTTTTAGGTAGCATCACAAATACAGGTATTCATATTTTGGATAGCTAGGCACTGAAAACTGCTGAAATTGAAGATAAAATCAAGCATAACCTAGAACACTGGAAGGTAAAGCAAACAGGATCAGTTTAGATCCTTCCAGGAAAACAAAGTTATAGGCTGAAATCTTGAGTGATACCTCTCTTGAGCTTCCTAGCTAATTCTTCTTAGCATGAATGAATCGTATTTAAGTTTCAATTTTAAGATATTATGTGCTTTAGCGAAGCATAAGTCACCTTGCTTTTTTAGATGGATGCTATTGCATGTTTACGGCCATTAGAGATTAAAAGTACTGTTATACTCATTAAAAAGGACTATGAAGACATGCCATTTTATTTTTAAACTACTGGTGTTCCTGTAACTTCTTAGGACCATAACTATTTATTTTTATAACAAAAATAATTTCTTGGGTTTTTTTTTTTTTTTTTTTTTTTTACTTCTTTCCTTTTTCACTTCAGCTCTTTGCAGAAGCAATGGACCTATAAAACCAGCCTTAGTCCTATGCTGGCTCAAGTTAGCAGCGATATTGTAATGTCAGTTTTTGTGGCAAAAAATTAATTAAAAGCAAAGATGACAGCTTGACTTTCAGATCACAGGCAGAGTTACAGGGCTGGCATGTAAAGAAAAAATATCATATTCTTATTGGGTATGGAATTCTCTGAGATAATAAATATGGAAACCTGTAATGACATTTTTGGTCAGCCTCCTGAATATAAGTAATAATCAGATAGTCTGCTGTTTCATTACCTTGGCTGCAGTTTACAGTTACACATCGGCAGATTTCCCAACTCACCACACCAGCAACACAAATAAAAAGCGAGATGTTGAGATGTACAGAGGGATGAGAACAATGGGAAAAAGCTAAGAATTCTAGCAGAAATGCAGAGATGGGCGAGCATTAGAAAGCTTAGACCTTTTGTCTATATTTGTTAGCTAAATTTGGGGCTGAGAAGAGAGGGCTGGCCCTCACCCATGAGGAATGGCATTGCCCCACCGAGGGTCAGGGAAAAGGCTGCCGGTCCACGGAGACACACCCTCACCTTGACTTCAGAGAGCACCAATGGCCAAAAGTTCAGGAGTGTTGCCTGCCTCCACTGAAAAAAGGTTCCTCTACCTTAAGCATGTCTTTTAAAGTTGGCAAATCCAATGTAACAGCGCTTGAAGACAGGCAACTGGAGAGACCTGAGTCTCTGAAAGCTCCTGAAAGACAAGTATGGTAATTTTAGAGGAAGCCTATACTTAATACTATAAGCCAATTTCAGATTCTCAAAGTTTGAATACATACAGTGTTATGTATGTGACAAAGTCATGGGATCCTCTTAAAATATGATTCTATGATCCTCTTGAAATACACGGAGTTGAGTACCAGCTCTCCCACTGTCCAGTTCCCCCAGTGGGTCCAGTGATTACTGCATATATAAGATTGCATTATGATCTAACAGCTTGGAAAAGCTGGTGTCTCAAATCATTCATTATTATTTTAAATCCAGAAGCACAAAAGCTGGAAGAATGCAATTTCAAAATGAGTAGAAGTGAAAAAAGAAAACAACAAATAAAAGACAAATGATACTGAAATTTTAGCTAGGTTACAAACGTGAAAGTATTCTATTTTCTTTACATATAATACAAAGCTGCTTCATCACGTCTCCATTAACACTTCCCATATCTTCGCTACAGGATATGTATGCTGATATGGGATTTTGTTCTGTGCGTTATGGTTGATTATATATTTCTCAAAAGTTAATCCACTTTGAAATTTATTAAGCAGTAAAACTAAAATTCTATTAACCTTAATGGGATTTACACGAGGGAATTCACACTTAATATGAATGCAACACCGATGCTTAAAACTGTTGCCAGGAAAAAAAAGACAGGCTTACTGTAGTTAAAGCAAAGTCATCACATTTTCTATTTATGTAGTCCTTCACAAGGGTAATCCTCTGTGTATTAAGGGGAGAAGGAAAAGCCACAGACTGGTTAGTATTTAAGCTTCTCAGATGCCAAGTGAGATAATTGTGTTTGCCAATAAAGGGTGGTCTTATTGGTGTGGGACTAATAAACATTGGTAGAAGGATGAAGAGGCATTATCTTTGGTTTTCTTAGACGTCCTGAAAGTGCTATTGCTCACATTTTCTACTGTATAATGCTGTACAATAACACTGCTGTTGGAATATGTTCCCTGTAATATAGTATACATGTAATATAATGAATACAAATTCACATTCTCCCTGTACCAGCCATTTCTCACAACCAAACTAAAGTAAAACTCCTCAGATTTTTCTCAAGAGAATATTCATCTCTATTGTTTCATGCCTCATCTGTGACAGGGATGAATGGCTTTGGGAGCAGACCCTGCTGCGGGAGTGACAGCAGAAGCTGGAGCGCATTTTGGCTCCTGCAGGTACAACCGTAGGACTCCCTGGACTTTCAAGCTTTGTGGGATGACACACAGGAGACAGTAGCAAGCAGTTAACTCTTCTGAGGATGGCCACAGTTAAGAAGCTGTCTTTGAAGTGGTTCCATGGGTTTCAAAGTGGCACAGCAAATATATTGTGCGCACTCCTGTGATAGAAACGTTGAATTATTTGTCCTGGCACTTTGTCCTAGGAATACATTTCACTCAATGCAAGCAATGTTACCCAGATAGTATCTTGCCCTAGCAGCCTCATATACCAGGCCCAATGAAAACATTTATAATATTAAGGTCTAATCTTCTGCAGAATAAAATCAAATAAAAACCCTTGGAACAATCATGAAGGAATTAGAAAAAGAAAATCTTGTGTAAATTACTAGAAAAATCTCAGGTGTCACAAGGTTCCAAATTTGGATTCCCTGACATTAAAATAGCAGCCTGAAACAAAACTACAGAAAAAATGCTGTAGTACAAATAAATTGGTACTTTTAGAATAAACCACACTGTAAATGCACTTGGATATACTGACATTAACATGCAGTCTGCAATGATGAAAAAGAATCACTTCCTTTCTTATGCTACTTTTCTTTCATTAGGAATTAAATAATCACAAAATAAAGCCTTTCTCAGGCTCTTAGCGTTTTTGCCCTTCTTTGACAGTGCGTCCCTGATACCCTAACACTAATATAAAGCTTTCTAATACAGATTTGCAGCTACAAGTCTGGGTTGTTATTGCGTTTATGTCATTCTGCCCAGAAGTGTTTTGAAGACAACCATTTTAAAGCCAGTAAACTTGAGTCCCTCTCTGCACAACATGATTTGCTGTGTCAACATTCTTCATTAGCTAAGATAAACTATGCAAAAATCTGAAAATGAAATTAGATGGTGCAGAGATTAATTTAATGGTAACCATCTTGTGAACACAGAGATAATTTGATTTTGGTCTTACAGCAAACTTTCTCACACACAGAACCAGAGCCAGGCTACATACCATGAATCTAAGCTTGGATCTTTTCTCTCCATATGGGTAGAGGGTTCATTTGCAAGGGCATTTGCATTTGAAGATTTGGGGCTTCTGTATTTTGGATTGCATTCTCCTTTTCACCACATAACTGCAATAATAGAAGCATGACAGAAAGTGATTCATCTTTACATATGTGTGCCAGGAATCTTGAAATGGTGATTGGTTTTGGTCATAGCAACTAGAAAAAAGAACAGGAAGCACAGGAAGGGAGTCCTGAGCCAATATTTTCATAAAATGTCTGAGACTGGACAGTCAGGTATCCCAATCTTCCTCGATACAGCATGAAATAGAACAGATTCTTTTCATAAGCCCACCAAACTTAATGGAACCTTTCCATGACATCCAAAACCATAGGATCAAGGCTTGTATCTGTAAGCAGCAGCCTGCCAGACCAGTGGGGCCTTGGAGCCTTTCAGCACTGCGGCGCACAAGTGCACCAGCTACAGACTCCAACAAAGAGGCAGGACTAGGCATGAACCCGCTAGTTTTGGGACTGGCTGCCAAGGCAGAGCGTGCCAGCTTCTCATCAGAGCATAAACTCATTTGTTGATGGCCTAGATTGGACCGGTGGGTGAAGTGCCTGTGTGGTAGGTGAGGTCTCCATTCGCTTGCTGCTCTCGCAGAGGAACTTTCAGTTTCCCACCAAACTCCTTTAATACTGAGTTTAATACCTAGTCCCATGTTGGATATGAGCAGCAAGTAGTTCCCCACAGTGGCTGCACTCTCCAACCAGGGGTTAGAAAGGATGTCTACATACCTATCGGGTTTGGAAAAACAGATTAGCCACCCCACAGAGCTTTCTCTTGAACCCTCCAGCATGCAGGGTGAGAAAACTGAATACCTCTGAATATTTATTCCATAGTCCCTTGCAGTGCACTGAACTCCACGCTAAGTTCATTGAAACAAATACTGCATTGCTCATCTTGCATTTCCCTTTTTTGTAGTGATATTGGGAGATATTTTACATTCACATGCTATCTATCTTGAATTAATGAGGATAAGAAGCATGCAGTACATTGCTACATATTTTCAGTAGCCCTTATGTTGTTTTCACCCTGTGAATGTTCTTGAGGGGAAATATACCACAAGAAAAGACGTATATGAAAGGAAAAAGTAGTTTTACTGAGGTCCCTCTCCCTTCCTACTCATATATCTGTCTTTATTCTTTCTGCAAAATATCCACACGGCTGATGGGCCACATGAGAAGGGATAGAGAGAAATACTGAGCAAGAAAAAAAATAAATTGAAAAGGTTTATTTCCCTTAAAAAACTGTGCAGCAAATGGAGAACAGACACTGTAATTCTTTCCTAACATTCTAAATTCTTTACTATCTCAAATCATATTCACTGAGGACACAGCCACTGCATCTGTACTTCCTTGCTAATTTTTCAGGCTATACCATGCTCCAGTAACCAGCTTTCCCAAATGTCCAGATCACGCATCAGTCTGGATCAACACATATCCAGTCATAACTTCATGCTAAAACCCACATACCAGGAAATGGAAGTGCTAACAGGTTCATGCACATGGATGCAGGAATTCAGAAGACCAGTAATCTGGACAAGCACAGATGGGACATCTGTAGACTAGCTGTCCAAGGCCAGTTTATTTTCTGCTTTATTTCCCAGTTCACCGGTCATGTTTATATATACATATATATGTGTGTGTGTGTGTGTAACTTCCACACATCCACACATATATATATGTGAGTATATATATACGATCTTTTCTTCCAAAGTTTGTACCTATATTACCCTCAAATATAAGATTAAATTATTATAAGCTTCACTGCATTATTTAAAATACTGCTTACAAGTGTCTATACGTTTTATTGCATCCCTTTTTAAATAAGTTCATGAAATTATTTTTTACATAGCACTGCAATTAATTTTAGTTGAATATTCAGCCTTAATGGAATTAATATTTAACAGATTTCTGCAATCTGTCCAAGACTGTTTGCTAAAGAACAGTATTATTTCTACTGCTGCATTTGCAGCAAGAATTCTTTGAACACTGAGAAACTGAGAAAATTAGGATTCATAACAGAATATTAGATCATGTCCTCATGGAACGCTCCTGAAACATACAAACATAGTCCCACATCTGGGAAGCTGTTGCTATAAAATCTCTCTCATGCAAGTAATCCTTACTCAGCCTTTAGTCAAATTCCAACCATTCAACAAAGCTCATAACTTCCCGAAAAGTCAACATTTTCTTTCAGCGAAAGTGGCCAGGGAGTCAGGTGATGAAATAGAAATGCTGAAATAAAAATGCTAAACCAAGAATTTAAGAGATAATGCATACTACTCAATTAAATCCCTTTGCATTTTCTCCTTTTTGCCAAGAAGAATTTTTCAATAATTTTTATACCTGGGAGCAAAGAACTCCTCATCAGTTGAAAGCCAGTACATAGTTAGTAATGAACACATCTTTTGTCCTATAAGGATTTACTATTTTATCAATGGGTGAATCTTGGGAAAACAACACTCAAATCTTCTGTCAGAATTAACTGACCTATATTAATAAATATAGATAAAAATATTTTATGCTTTTGGGGCTTCTAAATTTTATTGTTCTCTGTGTTTTCAGCTCTCATAGATACAAAAATTTATTTAGATTAATTATGCTCTGAGAAGCTATGAGGATGAAACACTATCATCTGTACATTCATGACATCAGACATCCACTGTCAGAAAATGGGAAACTTCTGTGCAAACTGCAGACTCTAGTGGCAATTACTTCTATCTTTCTTGATCTTTCCAGAGCAAGCAAAGAAATGGCAGCACAGTACAAAGCCTCCTTTTTTTGGGGGGGAAACTATTATTACTAGTTGATGGAAAGTTGTCTTCAGAATTACTATGATGGTTATAAGCCATGCATGGATGTAATCCAACTAACTAAAAATATATTAGATTGGGTTTCCTTGTTAAATCACAGTAACTCTCTCCTCTTGATGCACTCTGTTTATTCGAGCTGACCTCAAATACTGTTCCATTTATGGTCTGTATTTAGCCCTATAAATAAGATAGTTAAAATAATTTCTATACAAAATCTGTAGAGAAATCTAGAATCTTTCCCTGTTAACAGGAAAAACAGAAGGTAATGTTATTTGAGGAAAGGGGACAGTCACAGGAAATGCAAATTGGAGAGTTACTCAGATGCCCACTTCCATGATCAAGTGTATTTTTCCCTTCTGTCATGCCCTAATATTTGCTGTATCCTGGGCACATTCTCCAATTCCCAAAAAGTAGACTGAGAGTAGAAACTGAGTTTTTCCACTCATTGTTATTGAGGAAGCCTCCTGAAAATTTTACTTCATCCTTGCCAAAGGCGCAGCAGAGAGCCCACTTCTTTCAGGACACTCACAATATTTTGAAGCCTTTCTTTTTCAATTTTCTTGTCAGCTCACAAAATCACAGAGTGGTTGAGTTTGGAAAGGACCTCTGCAGGTCATTTTGTCCAGCCGCCCTGCTCAAGCAGGGCCACCTAGAGCAGGTTGTCCAGGACCATGTCCAAATGAAATTTGAGTATCTCCAAGGATGCAGAATCCACAGCCTCTCAGAGAAGCCTGTGCCAGTGCTCAGTCACACAATGAAGTGTTTCTGATGTTCACATACAACCTGCTGTGTTTCAGTTTGTGCCCATTGCCTCTTATTCTATTACCTTCCCAGGAATCAAGATAAGGCTGGCCAGCCTGTAGTTCTCTGGGTCCTCCTTTTTGCCCTTTTTGGAAACATGAGTCACATTTGCTTTCCTCCAGCCCTCAGGAACCTCTTCCAAATGCCATGATTGTTCAAAGATAATTGAAAGTGGTCTTGCAATGACATCAACACTTGTGGGTGCATCCCATCAGGGCCCATGGACTGATGTATGACCAGTTTGATTAAATACTCCCATACCTGATCCTTTTCCACCAAGGGTACGTCTGCCTTGCTCCAGACTTTCCCCTTGAACACCAGGGCCTGAAAGCCGTTCTTGCTGGTAAAAACTGAGACAAACAGGGCATTCAGTACCTCAACCTTTTCCATGTCCTGTGTCACTAGGTCTGCCCCATTCAGCAGTGGGACCATGTTTTCCCTAGTCTTCCTTTCACTACTTATGTACTTGTAGAAGCCCTTCATGTTGCCTTTGACATCCCTCACCAGCTTCAGCTCCAGGTGGCCTTTGACTTTCCTCACTGTGTCCTTGCGTACTCAGTGTCTCTATATTCCTCCCAGGTTATCTCTCCCTACTTCCACCTTGACTCTACTTCCTTTTTGTGTTTGAGTTTGGCCAGGAGCTCCTTGCTCATCCAGGCAGGCCTCCTGGCATTTTTCCTTGACTTTCTGTTCTTTGGGATGGACTGCTCTTGAGCTTGGAGGAGGTGATTTTTTAATATCAACCAGCTTTCTTGGACTCCCATTTCCTGTATCACCCTATCCCATTGGACTCTTTTAAGCAGTTCCCTGAATGGGCTGAAGTCTGCTCTTCTGAAGTCCAGAGCTGTGATCTTGGATTTTTGCCCTGCTCCCTCTTCTCCGTTTCCTAAACTCCACCATTTCTTAGTCACTGCAGGCTGCCAAGGCTGCCTTTGACCTTCACATCCCCAGAAAGCCCTCCCTTGTTTGTAAGTATGAGGTCCAGCAGACCACCTGCCTTCATTGGTTCCTATATCACTTCTGTCAAAAAGTTGTCATTAATGGTCTCCTAGAATCTCTTTTTGCCCTGCCGTGTTGTCCCTCCAACAGATATTGGAGTGGTTAAAATCCCCCATGAGGACCAGGTCTTTGAATGCAAGGCTACTTCTAGCTTTCAGTAGAAGGCCTCATCTACCTGTTCCTCCTGATGAGACAGCCTATAGCAGACACCCACTACAATGTCTTCCGTCCCCATAAGCTCTCAGCTGGCCCATCACCCATTCCCAGGCAGAGCACCACGCTCTCCAGCTACTTTCTCACATAAAGAGCAACTCCTTCCTATCCTCCCAGCCTGTCCTTCCTAAAGAGCCCGAATCACTCCATTGCAGCACTCCAGTTACGTGAGCCATCCCACCATGTCTCCATCATCCCATCAAGATCACAGCCCTGCAGCTCCATACAGACCCCTAATTCATTGTGCTCATTCCCTGTACTGCATGTGTTAGTGTACGGGCACTTCAGCAAGGCACCCCGGCATGTGAATTTCCCAGAAAGGGTCGGGGAGGGGGTTCCCCATAATTGTGCCTTCCAAGTACTTCCTTGCTTACGTGCAAATCCTTGAGGTGATTCTGCTTAAGCCCTGCTTTGTTGATTATGTGTTCCCTTCGTTCACACCACTCTAGGCCCTTGTAGAACACCCAAACAGCACAGTACAGCCTTGTCATTTAGCTGCTGTAGTCCTTTTTTTAACATAGGCCCTGAGTAAAAAGTCCCAACGCCTCTGGTAGGGACATTGCCAAACTACTTCCAAGCATCACCTCAAAGATCTGCCTTGCTACCACATTTCAGAGCTCTACCCTGTTCACAGTAGTCACTGAGTCTTTGCAATAAAAACTCCTAATGCCCATATGTGGCAGGCATTTGCTGTTTACATAGCCATTAGCCAATCTTTCCAGAAGATTTCTTTCTTGCATGCCATTTTCTTACTCGGGTTACAAGTGCAAAAAAAAGAGGCCTGTAGTAATATGTTTTAACAGGCAAAAACTCAAACATGAAGTCACAGCCACAATTTTTTTCAGATGTGCTTTTCAGCATAGTCTTAGGGCAAGAGAAAAAGCAATATTTTTTTTTAGCTTTCATGGTAAGATTTAGCTTAAAAGATCTTTTCTTCAGGCTGATATCTACATTGAAAGCAAGATTTAATCAAGAATTACATTGCTTAATACTGCTTTGCAGAGCTTTGATTGATTGATTCAGCCTTCCCTTACTCATATGACAAATGAATCGAATAAAGGATGAATAGTCTCCCTATCTGGTCTCTCCATGCTCTGTGGTGTTCATGCCAGCCTTAGCAAAACTGCTTTTTAAGATCAGTCTAAAAAAAAAGGTCAGAGCCCATCACAAAACACTGTATCAAAGAAATATGTAAATCTTTCCTTGTTCCATATTCTCCTTAGCCTCCCACTACAATTATAAAATTACAGAGTATTAATAGAAACTAAATAAAGCACTCTGAAAAGACAAATTCCAAAGATGCAAAATTCAAATGCCAAATAGAGAGCATGTAATTAGGTTCTTAAATAATTCTTATCACATTTCATGCTAATATTAGCACTTCCAAAAAACAATAGAAAACAGCAATATTCCCAGAGACGTTCCACTGAAACAGCATAGTGAGGCACAGAATTTTTGGTGCATTCTTATATTTTGATGTTATGCACAAATAACATTTATCTCCAGTTACAATAGTTAAAATCATTTTGCACTCCAAACAGAATTCGTAATATTTATGTGGTGATACAGAGAAAAAATTGTAGGGTTTTTTTCTGAACCAATGCAATAGCAAAAATGAGGCTTTTCCACTTAGATTTTTCAGAGAGCACAAATTAGCACAAACTTTTACTTAATTGGGCTCTTCAAGTAAGTATGCAGCAATGAGCATTAGTCTCTCCTCATTGCTTTTTAAAACCTTTATGTCTATCCAGGTCCCATAGCCTTACAGATTTTAATGGCCTTAATGAAGAAAAAGAGCATTGTTATTCAATTTGACTCAAGCAGATCTCCATTCAGAATGACAATGTCGCCATTCACAATGCTATTGTTAGAATTGTGTCATCCTTTCCTTTCTATTTTAAATCTTGTTTTTCAGGAGTTTTTAACTTGCTGGCAATTTTTCTTCTTTGAATCTCAGGCTTAGCAAATAAAGTTGGTCAGTCGGTTGGTCAGTCTGTCTGTCTGTCTCTCTATTATCCACATATATAATCTACATTCCTGCAGTACACGATGCTGTACAACTGACAGAATCATCCGTTTGGTGTGTTATTTGGAATCTCACTTTATATAGCTCAAAATCACTGTTGTTCTAAAAAGTGGGGTTTGGCAAATGATTTACCCACCATACAGTCAAATTAATTTGGATCTCCTGATGATAAAGGAATATTTGCAGGACCGAGGTTTAAATATTTGCTCCTCATGGCTTGTGGTTCTTTGCATGTACTAAATCTCAAAGATCTTTCTCACCCAGAATGGGTATATAACAAGGTATCAAAAATTGAGCGGACGTTTTTTCTTTTGTTTTAACATCTTATAATAAATAAAGCAATTTTACCACATTCAGGAGCATATTCTGTATTGGAGATGATTACATACCAGAGCAAGTTCATGAAAATCAAGTTTATGTTTTGTACAACTGCAAATGTACAAGGCCCAAATCCTCATAATTCAGATTACCAGGTTACATCAAGGAAGGCAAAGGGAATACAGGTCCCATCTTTTTTGCTAAGTGAAAAAAAAAGTAAAAGCCATTGCATTTCCAGAGGAAATGTAGGATCAGCGGATCCCTAAACTGTGCAGTATCATTTCTCAGAGATCGTCTTGACCATTACTCAATTCCTTTTGAAGATGGTCTTGCAGGCAGCCCCAGAAGACTGAGGCTTTGGTGCACCATGTCCACAAGGTCTGTGCACCATCTTCATAGACATAAATATTCCATCTTCTTCTTTTCATATTAGAACTGCTTTGACCCCAGAGACAGGGGATCTTCTGTGATTGTGGATGCCTGATCGCCATCCCTGAAGAATGTCAGCCCATCTACAATACAGCTCAGCTCTCACACCTTCTACATCCTACGTTCTCACAGGATTTTCTTTAGCTAACCCAAACAGGTCATCTGCCTTGCATGTGGTTAGAATGTGATGAACTTTTCTGTTTCATTAAACTGATCATTACACTGTTGCTCCTATGTATTAATGGTGCTGGAACAGATTTAAATCCCCTTTGTTTCCATGTAACCCTAAAATGGATTTTCTACTTTCTAAGTGGGCTGTGATCCAAATCAGGAATTGACCATAACCTGGAGTTAGATGCTATCTCAGCGTGATATCAGATATTCACTTTGGCTTACACAGTTTGCAATAACATACACCAAGAACTAGCTGGAGCAGGAATGCAAGTCGCATATTAACTGAGCATCCTCAGCAGTGCTTCTCAGAGAACAAATTATTATATCTAGAAGAAAATATTGCTTTCTAAATGCTGGACCAATTGCTGGGGAAAACTGGGAGCTGAGAGGAACAGATGGTTCTCTCTCAGGCCAGGGAAGACTGAAGGGAGGCAGTAGGATTCAGAGCAAGTGGAAGAAACCTAATATCTGAACTCTCCTTCCCTCGTCTTCCTCTCCTCCCCCTCTGACTAATGCTTGTTTGGAATAACTAGTATGACTGCAGAAGTCACCAAAAGAGTACCAGAGTCCAGTAAGAAAGCTTTCAGCCCATGAGAATTGCACTCAGGGAGCCACACTTGATCCACCCAAAATGCTCAGGAAGTGAAAATGGGTTTCTGGAAGAAAAGAATTACTTATTGGTTTAGCCTTGGATCCTTGCTCTGGAGCTGACATCAGAGGTCAGATTAGACACAGGCTTCTGTATCCTCCTTCATTTAAGAGGTGCCTATAACGGAGATTTAAATAATCTCTTCTTCCCTGAAAATTATTTTTAATATCAGATAACCAATATATCAGCTGTTTTACAAAATAATGTTTCTACAGACATAGCTGTGTCAACTACGTATATCTATGAAGGTGGCTGACTTGATTTTCTAATCAGGAAGTTTTTTAAACATGATTCCTTGCTCTAAAAGGTGATCAGTTTAAGATCACCATTGCAGAAGTGAAAGTTTCCCATTTACTAGCTGGCAGTATAGTCAGAATATGCTTTGAGCTGACTAGATGTATTATCACCTGTCAGCTATTTAGAGCTCCTATTAAGTTAGAAGATAGACCCGCACTGAGTCGGGGAAAACTACATCTGCTTCCAGACATCAAACTGACATTTCCTGGAAAGAAAACGCCCCACCTGTTCACTATAGTCTTTGGAGCTGCCAATAGGGCAAGCAGACATTATTTTCAGGATAACCAACTGAAAACAGATTAGCGAGTATGAAAACTCCAGTACGTTACTTGGGACTGGAAGCATTTGTATTAAATATGGCACCTGCTGGAGACTATTCAAGAGAACAAATCAGATACAGGAATAAGGCCAGTAACAATGACTCTGGGGGGAAAAATGCCCTGAAATAAATGGATTCCCATTTTCCTAGTACTTTGACTAGAAACTGTCTTCTCATTGATGCCTAGCACTTTCTTACATCGTGGCCAATTTTTTATTGATCTATGAGTCTATTAATCCCAGAGCCTGGTTTTATGGGATGTAGCAATGAAAAATAACTGCAGGTAGGCAGCTTCTTATGACTCTGTGGATAATTTCTCATACTCACCAACCAGTATTAAGATGTAATCAGGAACTCAAACAATCAGATCACTAAAACCATTGGTTCAAATTTCTTAATTTGAATTATATCTTCTGAAATGTCTTTCCTGTTAATGAAGGAAGGAGTTTGCTAAGCAACAGATTCAGCATTTCTTCTTGTGATTGAAACCCTGAGAGCAGTTATAAATACTAGGAAGTGGAATGCCTGGGCCATAGAAGATAGTCAGCAATTTGATTCCTGTTATATTCAAAATTTCCTTTGGCATCAAGGGAACTAGCTGTAAGCAATGTTTTGCCTACAGTACCCAAAGCAAATGCAAGCAGGAATTTTAGCAGGATTACAAAGCATGTAGCGTATATTGATTTCAAAGACAGGCAATTTATTCACTAAGTATTTTGAATATTTTTAAACAATTTAATTTTTAAACATTACAGAAAACCAACATAAATGCATGTATGAAAACTAGTACATTAAATAGTTAGAGCAGGCAAAAAGAATATAAATAGGTGTGTGGTAATAAGCAGTAAACATGTTTCAAGAGCCAAGAAAGTAGGATTTAAAGAATTTCTATTTTCATAAAATATAACTTACTTTTAGGGTTTTAGAAATCAATCTATGGATTGATGTGGATGTCACATTCTAAGGACTGCAAACATGAATCACAGATTAGACAGTACCAAAGTTCTGGACTGTAGACATGAAGCTACATTTGTTTTTAAAGCAAAAGGCCTCTCTAGTACAATTACCTTCCCTCCCCCCAAGCCTCGTTTTTCTTAAAATTATCAGGAAGATACTAAGCTATCTCCAGATATCTATCTGGTGGTAATTGTGATGTTAAAAACCAATTCTTATTTTGAAACCCTATCTTGCTTACAGCTTCACCGTTCTGAGTAACCTGTTCTTTGTAAAATTGCAATTTTGGTTTCTAAGGGATCTGATTTCAGGGTCATGCTTGTATCATTCCCAACAGAATTTTGAAACACAGCTCTTCTTTCTGTGGAATTCCAAAGTTTTTAAGTTATTTAAACTGTATGTGTTTGTATATTTGCTGTAGACATCATACAGTGCAGCAATTTCACTGAGGTAATTACGGTCGTCTGAAGTCAAGGCTTTTTTGCAACCGCTAAAGTAAAACCTGAATGCCTTTTAGAATTTGCTCAGAATTTTCTTCTGCTGTCTCCTCTGAACTGAGAAAAATGTTAGCAAATCAGTTGATTTACTGATTGCATATCTATGCCAGTAACCACAAAAGCTGAAATTTAAATTTTCCTTTTGTATATAATGTTTTAATACAGTGACTAAAGGTGTTCTTACTCTACAGTTCTTCATAAAGAACTGCATGCATTTTACTATTTTATGAAATCCTTATTCAAGGGACCTCTCAAAAGGTAGGCAATAACTATAACAAAACCCACATATTTTGCTGGTATGTCTAATGAATGGACTAGTAGTGTTGTTAGTAAATGTGATAATTTCATTCTATTTCCTGTTCAGGACATGAATTTAATTCAATATTCTTGTAACTAAAGACAGATTTTTTTTTAAATTAAATTAACTTTCCAGCATTCTGGTTAATTTGCAAGCAAAAATGATTTTCACTCATTTTTTTTATAGCACAGATTTCTGCATGTAACAGTTGGGACACAAATTATGTCCAGAGTATTTGCGGAGTAGGACAAATATTTCTTGTTCTACCATGAATTCATCAACAATGTTTCTCAGAACTTTAAATCCCTAATTCAAGGGCAAAACTCCAGCTATATTCATACTGGAATTCTCTATGACCTCTTTGAAAGATCCTTACAGACCTTTAAGATACCTGGAGTTTATAAACTCTCTAACAAAGGCTGACTTGACTCTGGTTTTCAGTTAGGATTCATGTTCTTGGCCCACTAGGTTGATAAGTAATTCCATTAAATAATGTAATTGCAAATAAAAAAAAAAACCTCTTTATGATATTATTTGATTATCATTCCTTAGAAAGGATTATATCTTGCTTCATGATAAGCAGCAAATGACAATCCAGTAATAAACAGCAGTTAAGACAACATAAAAATATTTTTGGCTGTTATCTTTGATATTTTTAAAATTTGTCTTGGTTCACAATGAAATAATGATACTTCAGTTAAGCAGTACTTCAAAAAAGTGACAGCTTGATTAAAAATTTTCTATTTTATATTGAAGGGTTTGAAATTTGTATTTCAAATACATTGAAAGAGATTTTTAAACAAAAAAGTATCACTGAAGAATACTGACATCTTTCACTCAGAGGATGCCGAAAAACGGATGCCAACTACTTCAGTCAAATATAAAAATATTTAAAAAATCAGTAGCTGCACTCTCCTTAAACAATTTGATGTGATAAAATAAATAATAATTAGATATGTATAACATTCATATGTTATATATTTATACATAAATGCATATATGTACGTACATAGATATACAATTCTTTATTTCTCATTATTAAAGTCTTTTGGAAAGTTTGTTCTTAGCAGATGCATTATGTTGTGGTTTTTTTCAAAAATTGAAAAAGAAATGCTACACTAATACTAGCCCTCACAAGTTGCAATGAGTTATGTTTTACATTTAAGAAATATCAGTTTAGTCTAGTAGATGTAGAACAGTTTAGAAGTTATCCTAAATCTGCATTTCTAGGGCTCTAGATAATCCTAGAACACTTCAAAATGGTTCAGACTTCACATTGCTAATACATGCCTCGAATAATTTCAGTACTTAGTGGTATTTTTCCATAATTTTACCTTGGGCATGTCTCTGCATCTTTTGAGCAAACTTTCAGATGAACAGGCTTGAGTGATGCATAGCCTATTTGAAAGTCAATATGAAGTTTTCATGCTCCATTACTTGTGTTTCAGTGAGCTCAGTTAATCAAATCAGGAAACAGAAATAAAACTGTGAGATTTAATTGACTAGTCACAAACATGCATACAGGTCAGATTTCAAACTCCGACTTTGCAATGTGATGGATGAAATTTTAGAAAACTGCAGCCGCTCCAAGAACCTCTTAAACACAAAGTGAGACAAGGGTTGACTTTTCTTAAGTTATGGGATATATTTAATAGCCAAATTATTACTAACTCAAGTGCCACATCCACAGACTCATATGAAAATAGGACTAGAAGAGATGTGACATCTCCCATTTGCCTTGTTCTAAAGAGTTTTCAAACACTGTTTTCACTTTTTATGAAATAAAATTCTTCCTTTCTGAGCAGTCAAGCTGTCATTTCCAAAGTTTTAAAAGGAATTTTAGGCTGAATTTTACTTCAGATTCCTTTGATATCCAACACAGCTGAGGAAGATAAGGTGTGCTCTAATGTGAAATGCCCCATAGTAAAAAAACCACAATTCTCACCTTACGTGAGGCACTAGGATGTCACTGCATTATCTGCAACTTCTGCAAACACTCGTGTTGATGTGCAGCTTTTCTGTCCTGCCACATAACCTGCAAACATTTAGAAAATAAAGGCCTCACAGTAGAGAGCTTGAGCTTTCATTTGTGAGTCCAAATGCTGCATTCCAATATGAGACAGCTTTACAATCCCCTGAACTATAGCAAGCCATACTGCCAGACTAAGACAGACGAAGAAGTAGCCTTGCAAAAATGCAAAGGAAAAAACGTAAACATACAGTCAATATAGCTATCCTAGCCCACTGGGCATATATTGTTGGTCACAGCATGGATCTGACACTGTGGGGTATATTTACAGCATGGGGTATGGAGAACTACACACACAAACAATCGTGAGAACAGTATATTTTTTCTTATGTGAAATGCATTGAAAATTGACCCTGTTGGGATGTAAATGGGGAATTGGATTGTTGTGGAAATTCTACTGGTTTCTGTGTTTTTAAGTGTTGAATTTTCTTTTTAAGTGATCAAAAGTGTCTTTGAGTCACAACAGTCAAAGATGGCAAAGACCACATATTGCTCTAATTCTGGTCTTCACGACATCTTGCAGAGATTAATGCTTGAAAGATATTATTAGAACTTTTTGTTCCTTTATCCCAAACTGACACCATATGAAAAGCTTGCCTTGATAGCTCTTCAATATCTTCTCTTTATTTTCGAAGCTATAGCATGTAAATTAAACTGGGAAAAATCACATCAAAGCTAAAAGAAAGAGCTAATATGCACCACATACAGACATTTAAACACCTGCCATATCCTTTCTTGCTCAGGTAGTAGAATAATCCCTCTACCCCTTGAAGTGTGAGTGCTTCAGCCTTCCATTTTACATTGCTTCCTCTCTGCTTCTTTCTTTCCCCAAGGAATTTCTGAGTCCATGTTTACAAAGCTTCTTCTCACATACATGATAAGACTGAACAATATTACAATTCTCTTAATCACAGGACACGGTATATTCAGGGCCTTCTTATCACAGTTTAGTCTAGCAGCGAAAGGAAATGTTGATGGAATTGCATCTCTTCTGAATATCACCAGGAAACCATCCCTGGCAGAGATTCTTTACACCCGTGAGATAGCTAGTGATGAGTAAACAGACTGCTGTGGACATCCACCAGCACATCATAAGGGACTGATCTACATCACCACTGAACACTTCCATTGACTTCTAGAGGCTCTGGTAGTAAACAGTGGGTTTCTAAATTAGTTTCTCAAGGAAAGACTTTTCTTCAAAAACCTTTTGCAACCTTACTTCTCCATTTGAATTAGCCACACTAAGCCCATTGCTGTATTACCAATATAGATAATTTCAAGGTATATATATATATCTCCAACAAGCACAACAACGTTAAGTTTTTGTGGTATTGCTTCTTTGTTGCAGTAAAACATTGCAAAAAAGTCTTATTTTACAGCAAAAAACCCCAGACCATGTCCCGGTTCCATAGAGGAACAAGACTTCTGTAAAAGATAAAGTAAAAAACTGTGTCCTTCCTTTAACTATCAAAAGGAAATATTGTACCACAAGCCTAACAGAGAAAAGCTGACTCTATGTTATCATTGATAGTGTAATACAGCTTAGTATTTATTTCAAGGTGCTCACACAGCAAAATAAAAGGATTGATCAATCACCCATGCCTTTATTTAAATAAGGAAACCATGCTTTCTTTCACCTAAAAGCATTTCAGAAAAGTGAATTTTATATACTGTCCCATTTTCAAATATTGACACTGGGATATATGGAAAGTTGAAATGCTTGCGAAACACCACAGAGACAAAATTCAATGTGAATTAAACATTGATGTCCTGACTCTTTAACCAGTAAAGCAATATGAATACAAGAGCTGCCAAATAAATTGAGTAGGAAGATGCATTTTCATATAGTCATTTTTCCAAGGGGAAATTAATATTATCTTCCATTTTCCAGTTAAAAAATACAGTGAAGATTACTCATCCCTAAAAGAGATGTTAGCACACTAGTTACTGGTAATATAGGAGCAATAATAGTTGATATAAATGCAGAAGTGTTATGAAAACATGCCTTGTATATCAATGATATGAAAAAAAACTGTTGTTTTTCAGAAAGTTTCAAAGCTTAATTCCTGCTTATTTAAGCACATGTACAATTTTTATACTTAGATTAGAGGTTAATGGTACACTGCACCAGAATCCATAATTTACAGATATGGTATTAATATATGCTATGGGAACTTCTGAATTAAATACAATCACTGTTGAAGGATTATTTATCCTGGCTTAGATCTTTACCAGATAGTAAAAGCCCTGCCTACAGATGAGTTGGCAAGTGGGTGTTCACTGCTTCACAGTTACCCGCTCAAAGCTCAATGCATCTCAGAAGCCACAAAAACACACACAGTAAGCAAAAAGGGGGTGTATGAATCCTGTAGTGTTTATGAGTATTAATGGTGGAACACAAAATAAATTTCCAGGGCTATCCAGAGCTAAAGTTCTTATTGGAAGAGGAGTGTCTGAGCTACAGAAAGTCCTCCTTCAATAGACTAATGTCTTTTCAAGGCAACTACTGCATCTCTCTTGTCAACCAGTTTAATAACTGCTGTAACTCAAGAAGATGCAATACTCTGGTCACTGAGCAAAAAAGTTTGAAAGCCCTGCAGAGGTAGATCTTACCATATACATCATAATCTCATTTGAAAATCTATTTTTGTCTCCTCCACTGTTCTTGTCTAAATTATAATCAAGATCTGACAGACCGATACGCTATCAAAGATCGGAATAAGCATTTTAAATGAAAAGTCATTACCTAGAATATTGACTAGCATGAGAGCACTTAAATACTTCAAGTCTTGGCAGACTTCAGTAATCTCACAAAAATGGCACCTGTCTTCACGTGTTGTATACCAGCCTTGTTGCATTAAAATCAATGAATTTATGGCTATTCCCAGCAGACAGGGATCTGGCCCAAAGAAAGTATAATTCAGCTTATCATAGTACCAGTTCAAGCACAGTTAAAGACAGTGCTAATGGCACATCAAAAACAGGGAAAAGCTTTTGTATGTTTGCTTTAAAAGTGCCTTTTATGTCTGCAGGTAAAAAAAAAAAAAAATAAATAAATCCTTTTACATTTCGTTTTCAGTCAGAGGCTTACAGCTGTTAGAATCATGAATTATTACTTATGAAAATATGGTAATGAAAAAATAGTTTAGAAACAGATCCTGCAACTTAAAGTTCGAGTGAGATAGAAAGTTAGTTTTTGAATAATAATTTCTTCAGCACAGCAGCTGTCATGAGGACACTTGTGAGAAGTGACGGGAGAAGGAGACTATCTTGTTAACACATCAAGGATGAGCACAACTGTCTTAACTTCAATCCAGTGCTCTTTTCATCTGAATGCAGCACAAGAACACTAAACGTTCTCCGGACAAGGGATGGCTCCCACTCTCCTCTGCCACTTATTCCTTCCTTCCACCAATCTTCTGCTTTATATACAGATTTGAAAAATAATCTATGCTTGCAGAGATGGATCTTTGTCTTTCATTGTCCCTAAATTCCACATTTTTGTGCAACCTACAGAGTGCTGTCTTTGGGCCAGCATCCTAGAAACAGGTTTAGAGCCTAAATGAACTGCAGGAAATTCCCATGAAGGTGTGAACCGACAAGATTTTGGCCTTGAGTTTCTAACATACAGCTTGGCCATTACATGTCAAAGGGGAAAGGGTATAACAAGTGTAAATCGTGGACCATTCCCCATACAGACTTCAGTCTGACACTTGACTCCAAGCTTGTTACAAGGAAAGCTCTTCTTATTCTGACGTTAAGGAACCAAAAACCCAGCCTGCTACACTCTTCATAGTTTTTTGGAGGTTTTTAATTTATTTTTTCCTTTTATTTTCACCTCTCTCCTGCTCACACAATCCCTGACTGCAGTAATTGTCCCTTTCTCAGTGGAATCATGCCCTGACACGCGCTACATGTATCAGCTTAGACTTTGTAGTAGCACTATACCCTCAATGCTAGCACAACCCAGGGAGGCAGCCTTCTCTCCTCTATCCTTTTCACTTCCCCTCTTTAGCACACACACTGAGGATTCTTTGTGCACATCCAGATTCATTTGCATGTAAATGTGGAGTTCCTCTGCCGACGATTCTGAGGCAGAAGTGGCAGAAAAACAGCTCTGCCCCTGGACTTGAACCTTCAAACAGATGACAACTGAAAATGCCCTTCTTAATATTAACACACACAGAAAAAATGTTACCGGTTAAGTGTGATGCTCATTGCTGAATTAGTAGGTTTTGTGTTGGAAACTACCAAAAACTAAGGATTTTATCTCATCCTATGGAAAGCCAATAGGCAAACTAACTTAATTTTGGAAAGTATACATCTGTTCTTTGGTGGCAGGGGTGGTCGTGGTGGTAAATTTGTTTGCGGAGATGCATATACCACATATACAGGTTCTAGTAGATGATGCGGAAGGTGCAACACCTTTGTGCCCTTCATTACATCAATATTCTTCTGTGGGGTTGAAATTTTTACCTGATTTCTTGGATCCATCTTTTCGATCCATGAGAGTGTGCATGGTAGTGGCACAGTAATTTGGTTCTTCACTTTTGCACCAAGAGGAGGAAATAATGTGAAAGTCATTTCAATTGTTTGATGCTTTTTGATGCTTCTTACAGCAGCAGTGGAACCTGAAGAAGAGGAAAAAATATATAATGACCAATATCTTTCCTCTGATATATATAAAAATGCAATTGACATTCACAGTAATAAGCTGTACAGATAGATTTCCTTTTATTACTTAACTGAAACACATTAGGATGGAACTGTGAACTTCTGCAAGTTAAAAGGTTGAGATGTATGTAGGCTTATAAGCTGTGGAGCTGCTGGATGTGATTAAAAAACAGGACAAGGGTTTCCAGTTTGGAAAGATTTAATTGATTACTGTTCTAATACTTCAGCTAGCTCAACATGCAGATGTGTTCTATAATGACACTCACTAAATAATACGTTTCAATCTTTTCCGAGTAGAGTCCAGCAATAGGCATGACTAAAATTTTCAAAGGCATTCAGAACTTAATGGGAGATGAATATGTAATTATTCTCCAGCCCCTCTGAAAATCTCAAGCTTGATTCTTACTGTTTATTGATCACAAACTGTAGCACACCTGAAGTTAGACCATTAAATTAAATGGTTAAATGAAATATTTGTTAACAGTACCCTATTAAAAACCAGAAGGAGCTAAAATTTCAAGTAAGAAGCTGTTCTCACCACGCTTTATACACTGATCTTCAACAGCAGCTGATCATAACTTATTTTTAGAAATGGAACAACTCTGACATGAAAAAGGAGTCCATAAAGGAGTCTGATCCTGTAAGTGTACCTCATGCATGTCCTTCTACTGCACTCAGGAAGCATGAGTCCTCATGAGACCAAGGAGCTTTGGCACTCACACATGGAGGGCTCACTTCCTTGGAAGATATAGACTTGTTCCTGACTGCAGGAACACTGAAAGCAATGTACATTTCTGGATAAGACCTTTCTGTAGCAACAATCAGAATAACCTCTCCAGAAGCGTGTCAGGGATGGGCATGGGGTGGGAGCAGTTTTCCCTTCTGATTAACATCCAGCTGCAACCTGTGTCCAGGATGCTGATACTGATGCCTAGGGTAAGAAGACCTGTTGCATCCTTTAGAAAAGGGAAATGAGCCAAACGCCTTATAGCACTGCATTGCTAGCAGTCTTGGTCTTTAACCACTCGGGCTATATCTGAACCTATGCCTGGAGGTGAAAGAATCTAAGGTCAGTTCAGCTCTGAACTTCCAATGTTTTGTTGTTACAGTTCAACAAAACCACTTTGTGTTGCATTCGTTTCTGTATAAAATGAAGTGAATGTCACACCTTTTTGTCATACCATTTTTATTTAACAGGTTTTTTTCTATACCCATTAGTTTAAAAAGTTATAACAAGGCAAATCATTTATCAAAGTGAAAAATGCTGTACTCCTTGAGCAAGGAAAGGGGAGTCTAAATAGAATGTCCCTGCTCTTAAATTAATGGAACCATCTTACATTTAATATTTTCTCTTAAGTAGTTATGTAAGCACTCCAAGATCATTAATGAAGAAGTACAGAATCACAATTTACAGCTGAAGGACAAAACTGTTAAAAAAGTGTTTCAGAATCATGTCATCGAGTGATACAGTCTAGGAAAATAAATGTAAGGATCATTGATCTCCGATATCACAATTAAATGTACAAAACACATGACAAGGAGAAAGGACAACAAAGTTCATTTAAACTTGACTTGGAACCTAAGATGCAGGACTAATCAAGCAGAGGTACTAGGGAAGAGTAAGGTTTATAAACAAGAAGCGCTTTCATTTTAATATAAATAATTTTTAAAATAGATATTTGTCACTATTCCAATTTTAAATAAGAGTAACAGTTAATAGCTATTTATAAAGACAATTAATTTGTGTGCAACATCTCCAAATGTACCATTCACCACTTCATCTGCTGGTATTGTGATACGTTACATTTCTGTCCCCTAGAATCACTGCCGCAGTTCAGTTGTCCTTTGTAAATTCAGCTCTCACTTGCCATCCAGACACTAATACACACATTCCTAGCCTTCTTCCTAAAAAATCTGGTAGAACAGGCCCTCTTAAGTAATGCAATAACTGATCTTTTAATATACAATACATTTATTGCAACAAAAGAAAATTCACAGAAATCAGATGGAATTCATCCCAGCGAGCTAATGGAACTTGCAGAAATAGTGTTGGAGCCACTGGCTATTATTCTTCAGAACTAATGGAGAACAGCCAAGGTCCCAGAACTGGGAAATGACAAACCATATTACGTATTTTGAAGAGAAAAAAAAAAAAACCAGCCAACCTACCAGAGGAATTACAAAACAGAGAATTCAAATTCAAATTGCCAAGTTAGCTAGCAAAGCAGTTAGTTTGCAGCCTGCTACAAAGGCATGCTGAAAGCTGGGTGATAAACAATAGAAATAGGAATTGGCAAAGACAAAGCATGTCTATGATATAGATATTATTGGCCTCCTGCTCAGTGCTATTGCTCCTACTCAACCCCTTAGTACAATCAGGCTGCCTTAAGACACTTTCACATGCGCCAGCAAGTACAATAGTCACCCTTTATCAGACTTCAGGAGGAACAATCTACTGGTCTAATTCCTTATTGCTTCCCAGCACTTTGACAGAAAAACTTTATTTTGGTAATGTCCCTTTATACCGTTCAAACATTTTACAACATTAGACCACGTTGCATTTGTCAAATACTAGGCTTTAAATTGCATGCTGATTACACTAAAAAGACTTACAACATATAACAGAAGATGGAACATAGATCTATCATGCTCGTATGGGAATATTCCTGTATAGGATAAGGTCCACAATCTCATTAGTTACAAAAGCAGTTTAGGAACCAATTGCCAGGTTTTGATTTGCAGGGTTTTAGGAAGGTCATTTCCCTGCCAGTTACAAAAAGCTTCTCATGTTGAAAATCAAACAATAAAAATAGATTCCTCTTTGTTCCCACAGGACATGCGGAACTAGAAACCATCAAACACAGAAACACTTAGAACAGCCAGGTTTATCAGGAAACACACAAAAAATTATTCCCTGTTCATTTTAGCCCTAAAGTACTTGGATAAATGATGAGTTCATCTTTTCCAGAATACATCACAAAGTTCCAGAAAATAAATCATTTTCTCCATTTTAACAAACATATATATACCTCTTTCAAAAAATCCATCAGTTGAACTGTCTTCATTTGTAAAGCTTTAGATGAACATACATGCCTTTTTATGAACAATGAGACAAACCGTTTTACTTTTGCTTCTTCACTACCAATAGCCTTTTTTCTGGCATATCATAGCTTTCTGTATATTCCAGAAGTAAATTCTATATGTAGGCACTCAGTCTGGACTAGGGACTCACATCCTAACTCTTGCTGTTCTAATATATATAATGGAAAAAAGCATATAGGGAGTTCCTTTTGCAAACTGACGGAGGAAAAAAAAAAATCTTGTGTGTCTTAAAAGCAAGTGAGGCAGATAATCACAGCCATAAGCAAGGTCACAAAACAAAAGGAACACAGATACCTTACTAAGCTATTAAGAAGTGCAAATTCAACTAGGCAGACTTACGTTGCTGCTAACTTAACATCTTTTACCCCATTCCAGAAGCAGTGAGTGAGTGAGTGGTGTCCCTCCAAGGAATAGAGCAATTGCTCTGTAATTCTATGAAATATAAATACTTTCTACTACTGGAATCAGGTCTGTATCACCTGACCATAAAAGTCACAGCAGCATCTTTTACCTGCATTATTTCTCACTGCTCTTCAGAAATTCTCTAGTTGTTATAATTCATTTTGAAGACTTTACTTCTGTAAGCTATCCTGTATTCAATGCAAATACTAAAAAGTGCAGAGATATGTACACTTATCACTTATTTTCATACAAAATAATAATTATTATTATTTTTAATGTTAGAGAAAATAAGAAGCTAGAATGGTTAGAGCTGATTAGAATGACCAATAATACAATAAACGTAAGAATGCCTGCTTAGTTTGCTTACCATTAGTGCTGCATCTCTTTTGAAAACTGTACAGTGATGTATTTGTAAAAATGTATCCATTGTTGCTTGCTTTTTAAAATTTTATAATTATTCTCATCCTAGATTTTAATTTTTTCTTAAAATATGCCTTTGTTATTAGAAAACACAGGTTTACTTCTGAATATTCATCTGTATTTTCTGAACTATTATTCCAATCAAATACAAGGTATTACCATTTTTCCCTAATACTTGTAGTTATTCTATGTGTTATTTGCTTCAGAGGTAAGAAAGCAATCCACATCTGGTACTTCACACTGCATGCCACTTTGCATTTAATTTGTAAATAGATGAAAAAAAAAGTGGAAGCAGGAAGATCTACTTAAAAGAAACATAAACAGGAATGTAAGAGAGATCCAAGCTAAAGAGAGTAACATACAAGAAAAACAGATGCAGGCTGGGCTGGAATCTCGAAAGTGCAATCTCTTGATGATGTATCCTGGGATTTTATTTTGCTCCCCTCCATTGCTTTTCCTTCAGTTTTTCAATTCAAAATGTAAACAACCTGTGGAACCAAACAGAATCTTCAGTTAATTTTAAATTATTTTAAAATGTTCATCTATGGAACCAAAATGAGACCTTTAAAAGCTTTTGCTTCAAAGTAGAATAACATGGTATAACTGCTAGCTCTTTGTCCACTGCACAAAAAAGAAGCAGCAGAAAAAACGCTAAAATGACCATGAACCCCACACACTGTATTTAGAAACACATTCACAGGATGAAGGACTCCAAAAAATAATTGCCTGATAGTATTGGAACAGAAATCTAAGGAAATCCACAGAATTTGCCAAGTCCAGACCAGAGCTCCAGATATGCAGAGATACCAAGAATATAATAAAAAAAAGAAAGGGGGTGTGTGTGTGAGATTTCACACTAAAATTGTGGAAATTTTTTTTTTTCTTATGAAATTACCCTTTAAATCTTAAACCATGATTAAAAGTTTGGATTCTGTGTGAAATGCCATGCATAACTCTAAAATACATTTTCATATTCCATACAATGAGATAGTTGGAACAGATATACAATACTCCTCTAAATGGATTGTGCTTCTGAAGCTCTGTTAGAATAAACTTTACATTTATTTTCATCAACATGGCAGACTTGTCTCATTATCCAGATTCATATTTGTTTTCCAGAGGATTTCAGTTGTAAGTATTTGGTAGCCAACTCTGAAAAAAGAAAAAGTGCATCCATCACTTGCCTAATATAGATATATGACAGCCTGAGGTGCAATAAAGCTTGTATTGCCTCCGGTTTAGGAAGACTCTATTAATAACAGGTGGCAGAGCTATAAGTTAGATATATGTATTCTCCCAAACGACTGTCAACCAAAACTTTATAGAATATTACATATAAAAGAACTGTGTTCTGATATCATTACTAAGGTTGCAAAGTCAAATATTATTCCAGCATTAGAATCCCTTTTGCATGTGCATTATGATAAGGTCCTTAATTTCACGATCCACATGAGCCCTGTCTCCTTCACAGCACCAAGCTGACGGTGTTCACTTTATGAGCAGCTATTTGGTATTTTGTTCTCTCCTTTTTCAGTCTGTTGTTCCAGGAGTCGATTACCACACAGTACTCATGCTCTGAGCTGAAGATGGAATTAGTAATTTCCTCATGAGCTTCTTCATGGGACTCATCACAAGAGTATCAGATGTTCAGAGACATTAACAAATTTACCTTTGCAACAACCTGAGAGAGGAGTAGCTTTTATTATGGCCATTTTCCACATTTTCTTCTTCACTGCATAAGAGCTAAGGCACATAGGATCAGTTTTTTCACAGTTAAATAGGTACCCAAAAATGCATGAAAGAGCCTAATAGTTTTCCCCAAAGTGCTAAAACTCTTCATTTCCAGCACACAGGTGCCTTTGAAATTTCTTCTGTGAGACTATGCCCATCACTAGCCATGCAAATACATTTTTAAATCTGACCAAAACAGATTAAGGATGAGGGTATCCATGAATTGTGGGTTGGCACTCTCAGCCATTTTGGATCTCATCTTCAGAGTGTTTGGCATTCTCCTAACATTTTATATGCTTTGAACACAAGCTTCAAGCTGCAGCAGAAATCTAAACGTCAGTTGTAGCTCTGAAGCCTCAGCATTTCTGTGTATCAGTCATCAAGGTCCCAAGTCAGGCATCCAAAAATACTGAACACCTCTGCAAACACTTTTACATAAATGAACTATCAGCAAAAAAACTCTGTGGAGCTGCTGTGGGCAATTTTCAAATACTCTGTGTAACCATTCTTTCCCTGCAATTCTCATCATCATTTGCTACATACCTTCTTGCTTCTGCAAAAAATGGAGGAGTCTTGGCTGCCATCTCTCACCATAAACTCTGAATCTCTTGTACAGAATGGGACAGCAATTTCTCACAAATATGTACGTGATTGTGCAACTGAAGAACATTACACCATGTATATACGTAGAGGCTAATTTGCATGTGCAGTGCAGCTGATGTGCAAACTATAAATCACTTGACTTTGCAACTCCAGCAGGGTTCTTTTAGTGTTTTGTGGAGTTGTTGAGGGGCGGGGGGGGTGGGGGGTGTAACATTTAAGATATTAGAAATAACAAACAGAAAAAAAGTGCAAGACTGCCCTCATGATTCAATGCACTGACACTCCAGAGTTTTTAACAGGCACTGAGCCTTTTGATGTCCACATACACACAGGTGACCATTATCATCATTTCCATGATAAGAAGGCAGAATTCATGGCCTTGCCTTTGTGTTAGATGTGCCCAAATGAAACTTCAGGCTTCCACAGTCCTCAGAATAAAACTGCCACTTCAAGTCACTTCATTTCACCTATAAACATCATAGAAATCCAGTTCTGTGACTAAACAGATAGCCTTTTCTTAAGATAACCAAAGTTGGGGTTTTTATTGCTTTTTTTCTTTGACATATATGAGTTATCCTGAAATAAAGTTATACTTGTAGTAGTGATATAAAGTCAATAGAACTAGCTCCACACATGGAATCCAATCAAAAATCCAAGACCTGCAGCAATTTCTTCATTTGTTTTTGTCCTATCTTGTATAAATGACCTGAAATATTCCATCCTATAAATTCTTATATTACACTAGAGATGAGCTGGCTTTTTAGAATTATGTAAGTGGTAATCATGAAGTGTTGTAATTATTACATTAAATCGTCAAACTAAGATCTGTCATATAATAGGACAACAAAACTTGAAGGACATTAGAGGACATTTTTGTTCTTGTAAAAGTATTTGCTTATCACATCCATTGCAGACATAGATGTACAGAAGAAATAATAAATGAAGAGTCATAACTGAAAGCAATAGAGACTCCTGAATCCTCTAATAAATTTCCAGTGTATTGGAAGGATACTTCAATTGTTGGCTAACACAGAAACAGAGAGTAATCATAAGCATATCTTCACCAACACTGAAATATGTGTAAGGACAATAAAACTATATATATTCTTTTGTTCAACATCTTTGATGGAGAACTATCATTTAGGAATAATACATAATAGCTCTATAATGTATAATATATAATTATGTAAATAATTAGTATAATCTTGAGATGAGATGAGGGCTATTAGTGGCAGTGGATACTTTGAACCTTGCACATTTAGTCAAAAAGACCAATGACATCCAATCAAACTTCTTTAAAATTAATTGCAACAAACAATGGCAGCACAGCTGCTATTAGAATTATAATTGAGTTTAGGAGGGAAACAGCAGCTGAATGCAATGCCGATAATTAAGGAGCAAGCTTTTGTTAACACTATCAGTAGGGTCATGATTCTGCAGATTGTGAACTTATTATGGCTGAACAAACTAGTCTATTTTTATAACAGAGGTATATTTCTGCTTTTTATACCAATAAAGTATATTCTGGCTACAAGATAGCTGATCACTTATTTATTTAAGCTATCCATTTAGAGAAATGCTAAGCGTTTACAAAATCTAAGATTACCATGGAAACCTTATTCTTAAATGCTGAGGATTATGGGAACAATTGGTTATACAATTGGTTGGGTAAATAACAAGCCTGTAAGTATGACAAAGACTGTAGCTACAAAATTACATTAAGTAATTTATCTTTTTCAGGCTAATATACATTTTTTGTTAACCCAGCACTGAAAAGGAAGCAATATACCTTCCGTGGGTAAATAGTGAGAAGAAAACATTTAAAAACTTAACATTTATGATATGCAGACAGAAACTGCATAAATGCAAGTTCTTGTGGTCCTAACACCTAACTCAGGTGTTAGGGAATTACAAAACCCAGGACTGGGAATTACAGAAGTGATCTAAAATTCGTATTTCCTAATGTGTGTTGACTACTCTCGGAATAAAGGTTACCCATGTAGAAAAGACAAACAAGAGTCACCAAAGGATTCAAAGTCACCCTGAGCTTTGGCAACACAGTCAGGCAATGAGAGATGCTTGACCATTCATAACCAAGAGTCAGGGTTCCAGAAGTGGAAAGGAGGTCATTAAAATGCCAACAACATACATGCCATTAGAAATATTACTGTTATAGTATCATATTGTCATAATAACTGGTAGTCTTTAAACAAACTGAAGAGTGTAGGTCTACCAAAGATGTTGTTATCACCATTATAGTAGTGACCCCTTTAACTCATGTAGGATGGACTCAGGATCTTTGTTTTAAGACAATCGTGCTGACTACATAGGTCATTTCACTGGCAAATCTAAATTTGTTAGGGACAAGTGAGTAATCCTGCTTTGGAATCTCATTGACCTCAATGTGTAAATAAAGCAAACAGAATGTGTCTGACTGGCAGCAAGCCATTACTGTGCTATGTGCAATAAAAACACTAGTATGTCTAAGTGATTTAAAAAATATGCTTTGATATTTCGACCTGCTGAAAATTCTATTTTTGACCCTGCAACCTCCTAAAATAATATAACAAACAACTTTTAAAAAACACTTTAACATTACCAAACATTTGCCCATGGCAAAGTCATTTGCAGGTTTTGCATTCCTGGTTCTGAACCTTCTAAGGTCTTATTTCACCTGACTGTGGAAAGAGTAAGCAAAAACTTGTCCTGATTTGAAACTATTTTTATCTGTTTCTTCAGGAAATCCACTCCCAGCCTTAATATAGAGAAGCTTAATTTGGTTGTCATTACAATGGAACTCAAATGTGCTTCTGTAAGACTCAAGAATGGTATCATTTCTGCCCAGTTCCTTTTAAGGGAATCTGGAAAAGAACAGGTATCAGCCAGGTATAAAAACATGCCTTTCTGCTCATATGCACAGCATGTTGTGATCTCTTTACTTGCAGATTAGCTCTCGTCATCTGCCAGCAGAAATCTGAAGCACCTTTCAAATTTTATAAAAAGTAGTGTTGATAATTTACTAAAACTTTCCTAATACTCTCTTCACATTTGCAGTGGGAGTAAATGCATGGGTGTATACCTAGAAACTTAAGAGACAGAGTCAGATGGAGGTGAAACACACTTGCGGGTTTTCAAAAGCACATTGTAGTGGTGACTATTCAAGCTAACATCTGTTAAAGAATTATGATAGCAGAATCGGAGTATATCCCAACTTTCACTCTATTTACAAAGGAAATTTCGGAGGAAATTTGGCTAATATCACCTATACCCTAACTGTAGATAGCAGGTTTGGTATCCTACAGAATTAAGATCCCTCACTTCAAGTGGCCACCAGTATTTTCAAGATGACCATAGTTAAGGACCACTTTCCTGAAAGGATTCTAAAAATTAAAAGAAATTGGAGTCCCAGACTTCCCTGTTGTAGGTAAATTCTGGAACACTCTTTTAAAATGGGTAGTTTTTCTAATTTATCTTTTTAAAAGTGCTATCTAGTCCAGCTGAAGAGCAGCCTGAATGAGGATCTTAAAATTTTAGGAATTCCATATCTAGTAAATGTAAGGAATTATGAAAATAACTAATGGACTAACATTTATTTTCTGGACACTTCAGAAAATTGGTGTGATTCAGATGTGAATGGGGCAATGGCACATAAAACGTGAAGCTAACATTTTTCTAAAGGCCATTAATAAATATATCTTTTTAGCACCTTTTTACTGGAATATCTGGAAGCTTTCCTCAAGATTCCCAGATTTCATTAAGGCAACAGCACTGGGGACCTGTCCCTACAAAGCAAGGCCTGTGCTCCTAATCAACCTCTATAGTCATCATTTCACAGTCTGCCACTTCAAGGACTTGGAGCATAACAGAAAATCAACAATATCTCCTTTTAGCAAGAAATCTTTTTCTACTAATTTAAAATTAAGGAGCGTTGCTATGATTGTGTACGTTGTTATGATCACCACTGAAGACAGTGATGCAAAGCAACAAGCAAGCTAGAGTTGCACTGTTTTCCAACTTCATTAGATACTGCTCTAACGCAAGGCTGATATATTTGAATACTTTAACAGACAAAGCTCTCTGAGAGAAATATGCTGCTCACCAACCAATTAAATCAGCTAGCTTTGAACATCTTTACATGTCCTTTTCTCTTCAGTTGGATATGGTTTTTACAGTTCTTCAGTGATAATAACAATTTCAAATACTTTGCACAAGTTTTGCTGTTGGAGTGTTTGCCAGAGGCAATAAACTGCTCAGACCAAACCCTCTTCATTCCTGTTACAAACTCCTAGTGTCTTCTCCATAGTACCATCATAAAACAGCAGAGCATTCAAACAGACATGTCCAAAATTCTCCTACTGAAATGTCTTCTACTTTTATATGATAGCCTGATTCAAAGTGCAAATGTTTCCTGTTTACACTGACTACAGTTACGACAAAATTAATGGAAATCCAGCATTTCGATGAGAAAGTAATTTTCAAAAGAATAAACAGGAGTGCTTTTTTCCCAACACAAAAGAGAAAAAATGACCAGTCTTGCTAAATAAATACGCTTGTAAGACTTAATCTGCTGTAGTGGATGCATGCACGGCAGCTTATGAACTTCTTGGTAGAGGCAGAAGTGTCTAGAAACAGAATCAACGCATTTGCAGGTTCTACCTAACAGTTCACTGCCTACTTCAGCTGGCCTGATGTCCCATCATCAAAAGCTAGGTGAATATCACCTTTTTTTTTTTTTTTTTTTTTTAACAATTCTCTCTTCAATTAAGAATGCAGGTTTAGGTCTCCCATTCTTGCAGGGACAAAAATCCACAGTAAGAGTCAACAGAAGACAATTTCAGCAGTGTAAAAATCTGCAGTTTTAGATTTCTTTCTGTCTTGTCTTCCACTTTCTTCTTTGGAGAACTTTGAGGGGCTGTGATTGAAAGGACTATCATGTTGTGGATAATTTATACATGGAGGAAACTTACTTCCATTTTGCACAACCGCAGTGAATGTCCTGAGGCATGGCATTATCTACTGGCATCCCAACACCGGATGGTCAGGGCAGAAGCAGCATTTCACTTGAATAGATACCAGAGAAAAAAGAATTAGGTCTTCAGGATTTTCATTACCATGAAAGCATGATTTCTAATAATGCAAGAGGGATAAAAACCAAGCCTGATTTCCTTTGCTGTTGTGGAAATCAAAAATATAGCTTTACTGACAAACAGAAAAGGTTTGCCGCAAAATAACTGACACACGATTAAACCTTCTTAATGCAATTTGACAGGATGATTTTTCAGCTGAAACCCAAGTTTACTCCTCCCTTTCCTCCTCAATAGCAGTTAGCGCTCATTTTGGACTGATCAGCAGGTCATATCTGCAATTTCCTTTTCATTGATGAGAGGTTTTTTTCCATAGTGATGTAATTACTACTCCATAAAGTGGTTAAGAGCAAAGCCTGGAATTTGAACCTCCCTGATCATTGTACCATACTGCCACGGAGCCCTCCATGGATGCAGTGGTCTGTAAAGCACATTTGGAGGAGAATGACTTCTGTCTGGAGGTCTTACAGTACAAAATTCAACCCTACTAGCGTAACGACCTATAGTACAGCACAATAATATTTTTCACTTATACATCACTTTACCATTTTAAAACACCTTATGAGTATTAAGCAAGCAACCTCTTTATTATCCCAAAAGGTGAGATAACACCTACTGTAATCAATATTGTGTTATGTGATCTGTAACTCCACATATAATACATAATTTAATAAAATTTACTTAAGACCTTGAATTCTATTCAGATTCTCATCCTACCTTCAGCTGCACGGAGCTGAAGTCCAGAAACTCAAGTATCTTTAGGCATGCAACTTCCATTGATAGCAGCGCAGGTGAGGCAGATGATAACCTCTGAGAATCTGAAGTGAAATACTTTCATGACATCCATTAAAGGACAGGAACAGCATTATGTTTCCCTTCTTCCTTTTCTCTGTTTTTTTTTCCCCAATGGGAAAATTATGTAGCAGTTTTCAATATTATTTTTCATTTATTTATTTTATGTCTGCTGTGCTTCACATGTTTGATATTGAGGCAAGGTTAATGACATGCAGCCTGCATTTGTAATTGAAAGTGGAGATGTTTAAGGTGGTTCCTACATCCTGTGGATATATGGTAGATATTGCCAGAATATACAAGAGATTAAATGATGCTTATCAAAAATCAATGTATACTAATTTTTCCTACCTGTGCAAATTTGCTGGGTTCACAACACAGTGGAGGTAATGCCTGCATTTCATATATACTAGCTAAACAAATTCAAGGTCAAATCCTAAATTACTTCTTGAGGTAAAACTCTCAGGTAGTTGATTAATGTTTTGGCTGTGGTAGCATGTTACGTTTCATCTTATGCAATGATTATATATGAGCCATCACTGAAGTCTTGTATGGAATCAAGGATGCTTGACTGATTCATTTAGTGCCTTTAAGGTGTTTCCATTTTAAAATACATCCAAAAACTGTAGCTGTAATTAAAGGCAGGACAATGGTTACTTCTCCCCATAGACCAGCAAAAGATGAATTGGATCAGTAAAAAGAGACTTCAAATGCATTTGACTCACATTTTGTAAGAGATTTCTAAACTCAATGTGTGCTATAAAGAGATATGAGAGAGAAAACTGTTAACACAAGTAAAACATCTGATTAGGCCACAGGAGAATCTGTTTCTATTGATGATTACTTGTGTCACTGTTGGTAAATCCTTAATTCCTCCATGCCTCCATGTTCTGGTGGTAAGCTAGGCAAAAAAACTCATTTTTCTTCAGGGAAGTATTGTTGAATTCAATAGTGCTTTTGAGGCTTTCACAAACTATTAATATGTAGGGGTGGATGAATAAGATTTTCCTCGACACTTCCTTCCCCTCTCATGACTGAGAGCTAGGCTACATCATCCAGGAAATTTATTTATGTCTGGAAGCTCTCAGAAGGTTTGATTTACAATGTGAGTGTGGCTGAGTATAGTGCATATCTCAGTTATGAAGCATATTGAACAAGGAAGTCATTGCAGTTGAAGAAAGAATTAACTGCTCTGATGGAGGGCTTCATAAACTCATTTGTTATTACTGTTGCTCCACAGAGCCCCAAATGTCCAGCACAATCTCCTTCTGACTGTATTGTCTGCTAGGAACTGGAAAGCTGTTTTACTGAATGATGAGTCTTTTTTTTTTGCTATATAATAATGTGCTTAAAACAACATGCTGGGAGCTGTTAGGCATTTATTTACCATGGTGGGTTAATCTCATCTAGGGAGGTATAGAAACTCAATCATGAGTGCTACAGTATATAAGCTAATTGCCAGGATAAAACCAAATGAATTACTTAACTTCAGAATGAGGCCTGGGGGAATTTTTCTTTAATAAAGGTTTAATTCAGCAGTGATAATGAATGCAATCTCACATACTACTGAACAACACCATTAGCATAATGGCTAAGATACAAAAACTATAATTAGAACAAAACAGAAATGTTAATTACAGCCACGAAGGTACCAAACAAAAAGGGAGTTTTCCTTTACCTGTCAAATGGGTTCCTGCCTGTGTAGCTTTAGTAATCCCTGTGAATGGGTCATCAATTCTGCTTGAGTGACTGACAGGCAGAAATTAAAAACCGAGGCTTCCTTTGCCTTTTGATTCCAGAGAGGACTGCGATTCACACAGGAGACTTAAATAGTTAGAGTACAGGTGAGGGCAGTAAAGACGGTACCTCTAATCATAAAGCTTAAAAATTAAGCTCTCATGTATCTGAATCCCACACTTCAATTCCTTTTCACAAAAAGGCGGGCACATCATGTCAGCTCAGGAATATTAGATCTCTTCCGAGTTTATTTACTACCCCCAGACGTACTTGCCGTACACAGCACCATGTAGCTGGACAAGGAAATGTGGCAGCCTGTCGGCTGGGCAGCTGCTGAGAAGTTTACTGATAACAAGCCGCTTCATTTCCGGCACTAACAACAACAATAACAAAAGCTCTTTGTACATAAAAATTTGCACAAACTCTTGTATCTTGCTTAAATGAAATCTCTGAGATGTCCTCATGGAAGAACACTCTTTTGTGCCATTTCTGCTGTGCATTTTCTCTAATCTCATGCTACACAAATATTAAATTTACAGATTCAAGAACTCAAAAGTTGTAAAATATGAGAACTAATGTTGCATTTTTCCCCCTTACAGGACGTATTCAGTGTATAATATGGACACTAACTGAATGGGGAGCTATTCAGTTTTTCTTTTTATCTTCATCCTTCTGTGCTTGATTCCAGACCTTATTTAGCACACATCATCAAAACTCTGCACTGAATACAAAATTACCAATTTCTTCATAGGCTTTTTTGTGGTTTTCTCAGCTTTTTTGTGGTGCTCTCAGCTCTCACTATAATTAATCTATCCTCCCAACACCTCTAAGAAATCATATAATGAAGCACAGAGAGATGAAGGCCACTTTGCTAAATATGCACTAATTTGGGTGCCTGCTTTGATATAACTAAGTATTGGGGGAGGGGGGGGGGGGGGGGGGAGAAGAAGTTGCAATTTATGTAGCAGTGCACACACATTTAAAATACAGCCCCTATTAACTTGTACTTTACACATGAGCTTTTAGCATGTCCATAAACAGAAAATGTCTGTAAAAAATCTGTGAAACCTCTGATTGAAGAAATCTGATGATGATTGATCCCATTGCAACGTGGTGGTGAAGGTAGGAGAGGAACCCAGTGCCCTGCAGTGGCACTCGATCACCTGAACCAGAGGACCAACCCTTCCAGCCTAGCAGTTCTGCACCTTGCACACTACAATTTCTGCAACAAATGAACAGGCAAGCAAAAAAGGGTGGGAAGGAAGGAACAAAGGAAAATAATAATAACCTGAGAAATTCAAGATATTTTTGTTGTTGTGTTTTCTAATTTCCTTGCAAATTGGAGAACCTGGGGGCAGATGTTCATCTAACACCGTTGCCGTTAAAGATAATGAAGGCTGACTTCAAAACCTAAACCTGAACCAAGTTCACAAACCTGGCAGGGAATAAACCTGCCTCATGATGAAACCAGTCAGTGGCTGTTCTGTGAGCATGGGCTGTGTAGCTACGAATATGGCACTTCCACCAAGATATCCAGAAGAGGGGTTAGTGAAAGTGCTTTCTGTTCTGTAACAAGCAAGCCATCAGAGCACTGATGCTAAAGCGTTGGCTAAACCACCTGAGGGGGTGGAGGCTCAAAGTCCATCTGTTTGAATAGCTTTCTCACCACCTGGCCATACAGGATATGATACCTTTCCTGTTTAAGCTGGACAACCTCAGCAAAAAATATTCAAGTTTCATTAGATGAAACTGTGGGGAAAAAACATCCCAGGACTATGGCATGACTTTTTAATGCAGTAAGCAGGATACTTCTGTGGGTGGCAAGAAACCTGGGTTATGTTTCTGTTCATGTACTTTATCCAATGACTATTTAACATGAAATGCATAATAGTTATTGCAGTACGGATCAGAAACCAAATGCCTCTTCTTCCTAGTCTCTTTTTCCACTAGCTGCAAGACTAGACTCCTGCTGCCCCTAGATTTGTTCCTCTAGTCTAGCGATCCATGGAGTCCTTCCTGCCCAGCAGAATGATTTCAACAGGTAATACAGTCCAACCCACCCAACCAGCCTGTATCACAACGATTATGAGATTAATCCAAGAGGATGGAAGCACAGATTCAATTTTTTTCAGGTTAGGTAAAGCATTGGAACTTAAAAAACCACATGTCGCAGGCAAAAAAACCCAAAGTACATTGACTTGATAAAAGGAAAAACTTATTGACCATGAGGGCAGTCAAGGAGGGGAATAGCCTGCGCAGGAAGGTTGTGCAGTTTCTATTCCTGCAGGCTTTCAAGATCACACTGGATTAAACGCTGAGCAACCTGGTGTGACCTCATCATTAAGCCTTCTTTCAGCAGGAGGTGGAACCAGAGGCCTCCTGAGGTTCTTTCCAACCTCAGTTATTCTATGCTTTCACAGAAAGAGTGGGGTGGTGGCCTTCCTCACCAGTTTCTCTGTGGAAAAAGCAACAGTTGAAACCATGCCTTGTGAGGATCTCAGAACTACCTGCAGTAGACTAGGAATGCTTACCAGACAGAGTCCTTCGCTCTTAACCCATCTGTCTCATTTCGCAATATCTAGAGAAGCTGCTTACAGGCAATTTCCACATATAGTTCTTGTAATGGATTTTTATTTTCTTCTTTTATGTCAGTAATTCTGGTATTAAAGATGTGTTAGCCTTACTAGACAGTAAGAATATTTCTGTCTAAGCTGATTCTTACATTTTGGAAAAGACTAGTTTTTAATTTTGGACAGAAATTACCTATTAGGCTAAACTGCCCACTCCATCAGAATGCTGTGCAACTTTAACAGATTTCGATTCACTCTGTTTAAATTATGATGCACAAAGCTAAACAATCTTCTCGTATGAATTTGTCTTTCATGCAAAGTAAGGTTTTCTAGAAAAAATGCTGTAAAACTAACAAAAAAGAACAAAGGAACAGCTGTAAGTCAAGAGTTCTTATGCCAACACTGTTCAGCTGGGTTCCACATTCATTTCCATCCCCCACATCGTGCTGATTATAAACTTAGATGCAGTTCTAATGTTTTCATTTAATTCATTTTTTCCATATTTTAAATTCATTGTATTTAGCGAACATTCAGTTTGAAACATGCAATATCAAAAGAAACCCCCACAGGTGCAAGGAATTTGAATAATCAGGTCCACATAAACCCTGAACCTCAATCCACTGAAGTCTCCCTGGGACCATTTTAAATGTGCAAAGGAAACAAATGTCCAAATTACTCTAAATAATTGCAAGATAACAGATGAAATAAAGCAGATGATTAAAATATTGATACTTATATTACAGTAATGCCTTCAGTCCCCTACAGAGATACCAGCTCTTTTGTGCCAGGCATTGTACGAGCGCACAGGATGGTGCTCTGCCCAGGGGAATTTACAGTCCAAACCTTAATTTCCCATCAACATCCGTGTTGTAACATCAGGTCGGGAACAGTCAAAACTGAGCGTAGGGAAGAAACAAAAATATGAAACAACTCTTCAGGTTGCCCAGTAAGACTGTAGCAGAACTGGGCATAATTCCCAAGCTTCTGCAGTTCTGTTTTTGTGCCCTGCTTCCCAGACCTGACTGTAAACTAATCCTTTTGTATGTTCTTCTGCCATCCATGGCAGCTAAGCACTGGCTGGCTGCAATACATTTTCCAGCTTTGTAGGTGCTTCAGTTTTCCTCAGACTTTTGCTGTGTGTCAGAATTACTTATGTTACTGGAGTCTTTACACTGTTTCTTAATTTTAGGATGGTTCTTTTACTTTGTTCTTTTGCAAAACCGTAAGTTTTCAAGTTCACAGTTTGGCCTACCATTATCTGACGATGTCCTCTTAGGCACTACTACATTCCAAAGATTAAGAACAAACAGGGATATGCAAAATGAACAATGTGGTGCACGCTCTTTTGATAAATTCATCTTCTATGCTCAGATTGAAGAACTCATTTGATGTATTGTTGAAATATAGCCAATGACTGAATATAGACCAAAGAGCTGAAGGACAGCTTTCTCCTAAAAACTGGCATAGTCTGAAAAAAAAGTGGCATAAAGTAGAAGTTGTCATCTAATTGAAACCTTGAATTCTATCCTTTGGTATGTCATACGAAACACATGCTGATGCACCGTTGAAGATATAGCCGTGCAAAATCAATAGCTGAACATCTGCAAGCATCCATACCCACGTTACAAACTTGACAGACATCTTGGAAGTGGAATATTTAAGCAGTTTCTCTTGACAGTTTTATCCATGGGCCTTAAAGTGCTCCCAGTTTCATATCTGTTACAAGTGTATAATCAAATCTGACTATTTTGTGCAACGGCAATTTTTATTTTGTCCATTTCCCTTTTTTTTAAATGAAAATCCCTCTGGATGGAAAAGAGAAAGACTTTGACACATGATAACAGATATGATCTTGCTTATTCCAAGGAAAGAAGTCTTTTTAAGCAAGGACTGCTTTATTGACGTGAAGCAATATTATACATCCCAATCTTTTGCTATCAGCTAAAGGCTTTTCAAGTTAAAATACCAAGCAGAGGTTTATTCAAACCAGATTTGAACCAAGTGTCATCTGCACAGTGCACGTGTCCTTCTCTGCATCCATATCATGGACAAAAAACAGCAGAGGTGCATAAAAGTACCTTATGATACACCATGTTCCTTATTTATCAGAAGAGTTTCTTTAGATATGGCTAAACCATTACTTTTTATTCAGTGTATTGTTGCAGTATATCCAATGACTGAATATAGCACATGCCCAGTTTGCCTGTAATGCAACTAATAACTCTGTCTCTTTTTGGCTGGGTAGGTAAGAACCCAAACAGCTAAATTCCTTACTCTCTCTCTGCAAGCCAGGATATATCTATTGGTTTTTAACCATGTCAGACCATTGCCATGTTTATTTACTCAATATGCCAAACAATTCCATTTACACAGTACATTTTGTTACGTCTTTTTCTTAGACTTTTTCAGCACTTTTTGTTTGGGGATTCAGGATGGAGAGTTAGGATGGTAAGGATTTTTGGCTCTGATTTCATAACAAGCAAGAATAGAAAACTATGTGTCCTCTTTTATCTCTATATTTACTTTATTACACAAGACACTCTCCTTTACTTGGTACTAAGCACTTCTGAAAATCAGGCAGGTTCCTAAATATGGATTTAGAAGCCTAAATGTAGGCTCTCGAATCTGAATTGTGTTTGCCTTCAGGGTACTCTAGCTCAAATTCACCCTTAGTATCAGGGAGTGCAGTTTCTCTGGCTTAACTTTTACTATCAGTGAATAAGTTTATTCAGTCTTGAGAATGTACTTTACCACCTGTCAACACAATTTTTTGGTCGTGATGTTTTTATAATGAAGCTTTACCACCTTCCACTAATTTCCAAGTGAGCCCAACCTTTTCTGAGAACAACCGAAAGCTTTACAATTAGCTGTTGTTGTTTTGTTTCTTTTCAGCAATGTATCTTGCATCTATACTGATTGCTGGGCTTTGGAAATAGACTGAACATGTATTTATTGACTAATCAAAAATACAGTAAAAGTAGAAAGACACAGCAATATTTAAAATCTAGCTGATTACCCTTTGGTGGCAGATGACTAACAGCTTACCTCAGCAAAGCAAAAATTGCTGCCAAAGGTTTCTTCATAGAAATAATCCTTATTTATTATCCAAGTTCACAGCTGTATACACTGCAGGCAGTAACTAAAAACACTTAAAAAGCACGATGCTAAAAAAACAAACCCCAAGCTTACGTGACTGTGATGCTTATTAAAGGTCCAATCCTTCCTCATTAAAACCAACAGGAGGGGTTCTGCCAATGACTTTAGTAGTAAAGGAAGTCATCTCAGGGAAAATATTCAGACAAAGTCATAAAGCTGCATTCTGCTCATTAGCAGTAAATGTGTGATTCTCTCTGGCATGAACAGGGAAAGTGCTAAACAGCTCCAAGAATTCTTAGGTTACTCAATAATCTCCTTTCTTGAAATAATAGGGCAACAATAAAAGCTATTTCTGCCCCCAGTGCACACACGCAGCCCCAGCTGTCCAAACTCTAGTATTTCTTTCAGAAAAAAAGTGATTATACACAGCTGTTGTAATAACACTTTTGGGGCTAAATCAGCAATCTTTACATGGAATAGTACTTTTATAAGACCTATTCAAAATCTCACTTATTATTAATAATCACCGTTCAGTTTGGTAAAATGTATGGAATAAGACCAGATGAAAAGAGTAATATTCACTAAGCAATTCAACCACTTAACATTGTTTGCCCGGAGGGAAGAACACAGGGAAATAGCCTACTATTCCTCTCCGACTACACACCCTGTCTTCCCCTCACATGGCTTTTATTTGTCCTTCCTATGCTGCAGTCTGCTACGTTCTCATACGGTTTGCAGGAGCCAAAGAGAAAACCAAGCAAGGTTAGGTGAGAAATTACCAGCCAGTGATTTGAAACAGACTGAAATGAGGTTGAATCAAACAGATTCTATCCTTTTCCTCTCATATCACTACTACAGAAAATCATTGTCTTTAGACAAAAAAAATCTGATCCCACTTTTCCTGGTACTGGGTTTGGGAAGGATATGGTGAAGGACACCCGCGGTAGGTGCCTGATCCAGCAGTTGACCCCCTGCACTGCTCTCACTGTCTCAGCACTCAGCTGCTTCACAACGACCAAGCCAAAACATGAAAGCTGGGAACAGTAATGAATAATGTCCCCTGCACCCTGCACAGAGCCTGTGGCCTTGTCAGGACTGGAAAGGGGACTCTGCCACTGAAGACCCACCTGCCAGAGCCAGCAAGACAGGGAAGAATGGAAAGCTCGGGAGCCAGGATGAGCAAACGGGCCTCTGATATGAACTGAAGAACAGAAAATGTTGGCAGACTGAACATGGAAACAGAATTTAGAATAAGGAAACCATCTTGGACGTGGACACCTTTGTCGGTGCTTTGAGGTTAAACCTGATGAGAGCCTGAGAGCTTCCATGCCATAAGGTCTCCCAAAAAGGGAGCTATCTGAGAGCGTAGCTGATGACCTGGTCCACTCAGAGATTCCGCAGAGAGCTCTGAATGAATTAGCAGGCAGACATATCACCATGCAGCAATACCAGCTCAGCTCACAGAAGCATAGTGAGATTTGTGTCAAGTCTGGACTAATTAGCCATGTCTCTCAGCAAGGCTAATTAGTCCAGGTTCTGCACGTGTGCTGACATGGTGGTATTGTCCTGGTTTAAGATCTAACCCTGCAGTGCTATAAACTATATTCCATCACACAGTAAAAGCGACCCCTGAAGTAACTCACACACCAGACATTTAAGATTTTACAAGTTCAAACTGACACTACAAACTGTACTGAAAAAAATGCAGGAATCAGTACAGGTTGTGAATGAGAAGTGCTGGGTGCATCACGAGAGAAATGTGCCATACAGGGATTACCATAACAGAAATCAGTAGTTTATGCGGCATTTGTTTCTAGGCATGGCAGTGTTGCCAGCCTGGAAGCCATTCACCTGCAAGCCCTCTGTATTAACTAGAATTAGACCTGTGAGCAATGCACTGGTATAGCTGTGCACGCCCTATGCTTATCCACACCAAATCAGTCCAATAACTCAGAGAATTTAGAAATAACCATTGCTGGGAGCAGGTCCCGAGTGGGTACCATCTGGCATCATGTCAAAGAACCAACTGGGATCCCTGAGACGGTTGGAGCCCCACAATTTGAAGATTTTTTGAAAATGTTTTGAAGTTACTAAGATATCCATCATTTTATTATTGTGCTGATCTTCCGTTCTGTTCTTTCACTCCAGTTCTCTTTCCTATAAATTTTCCAGTTCAGGTTTTCTCTTAGCCTGGCTTTTCTGCTCTCTTCAATACACTTCCCATCTATGTTTATAATGGTCAAAATGACAGTCAGAGCTACGACTTAATATGTTGCAGTAGCAGCTGAAAAATGCTTTTCAGACATTTATGGCCCGTTTTCGGACCTCCTGGTCACGCCTCTGATGAATCACAAACCTCCTTAGGTGCTTGCACAGGAAGCCACCGATGAACCCTAGCAAGACTTTGCAGTTGCCTACACAGCAGCACTATACTTCCAAAACTGTGGATTTGCTAGTATACCCTTTCAATTCATCTCCCAGTTATTTCAGTTGCACATTTGTTTCTGTATACATAGCGTAGTGATTTCTGGTGTAGAAGTAATTCTTCATACAGTATACACGCTTCATTTGCATATTCACTTTTACTGTGGCTAAATACACAAGTTAGCTCAGGTAAAGAATAGTTTTATATTACAGTATGCATCTAGAAAAATTAATTCCTAAATGGGACAACATACCTATTAATTGTTGAAATAATTCTGAGATATTTTCTTTTTCCAGTAGAATTCTGGAGTACAAAACATCTACATTGTATCTGTGTTGCTTAACAAGCATATGCGTTTCAAGTATATATGTTTTCTTAAAAGGTAACTATAAATGAAAGGACTCTGGGAGAGTAAATTCATATTTGCCTATTCTGTTATTATAAATTATCTGATCTTTCCAAATAGAAGCACTGGAATAATTAAACTAATTTTCCAAAATTATTCTAGTATATTCAATTACAGATTTTAATTATTTTGGAGAAATAATTCACAGTGTTAATGAAAGAGACAGTAGTTAGAATCATGGCAGAGTATGGGTTTCATGTTTCTGCATTCAATAAGCCTTATTAGAAATGTAAATCAAATATTTGATGAATACTAAGAGCCTATTGGGACATTAAAATGAATATTACCATTGTGACTCTGAGAATCAGGTTGAAGTATAACAGAAGTCAGTTAAGGTAAGTGGATTTCAGTGCCAAAGGGAACATTAGCTGTTTTAAAGAGGCCTCTAGAGTATTATCCAGTATTAAATATGAAAAAATAGATTTTTAAATAACACTCAGGTTGTGACACAAACCAACAAAAGACACCAGAATTTCAAAGTTTCAGCTGTTACTTCATATAAATTAACCTCATCTCCCATGTTGATAAAAATTAACAGGACAGCAGGGTGCTGGAGAACATGTAGATGGCATATGGGAGTTAACTCTGAGTCTCCTATGTTATCCCCTAATCATTCACCATTACAATTAATGAGAACTTTGCCACTGCTTTTGAAAAGAGCTAGTCCTAATGCTGGCCCTGGCTGATATCTTAAAATGTGATTTTGTATTTAATGTTCTGTAAAAGCATCCAAAGCTCACCGTATTCTATAAAGGGCACTTTGATAGCCTGGAAGGTTAAACAGCTTTCAGTAACTAAGCCAGTTCTACATATTTATATTTCATACAGTATATAGTATTTTCAAAACTGCGCAAGCTGAAATTTACTTTTTCTAGGAGATATAATGCTTCAGAGAAGGGGTAAATGGAAAACATATGAGCTACATCTCCTAAGGCAACAGACAAAGGCTATGTCAGGGAAACAGCTAATACGCATGTTATTCCATCTCAGGTTTTCCACAAAGCACCATGGCCCATTACTTCTTGTGAACATTTAAGAAAAGATTTACCTCAATTTTATGTTCATTTAAAGGGATGGAGGAGTTACACCAGCTAGAAAAAAAGTATAAGAATTCTGTATGCTTTACTGCCTCTTAACTGGGGTATACAAACAAACACTATCAGCAGTCTTGGTGTGAAGAGATAACTATATGTCTTCAAATTTGTTTAGGCCATGGATGAAGTCTGAAGATAAATTACGAACATGTTTGCATTTGACAGAGCCAAGGTTATAAACAGTAATGCTCTAAAACTTAATGAAACTTCTACCTTTCAAGGTGGCAGAAGATAAGCTACAATGCCAAATTTTTCACTATTTGGCTGAAATTTCATACAGGTGATAGTTCTTGTGAAATTTGAATTATGTATGAGCTGAACTCAGAAGAATAAAAAATAATTTCATATTGTTCCAAATTGAACTTTTGTACTTTTTGTACCAAAAAGTCGATTTACCTATTAGGATTCATATTCAGACAATTTTGGGTAGTTATACCCATTTTCTACATTCTTCCCTTTCCCTGTCTTTTCTATAATTACATCTGTGACCAGTACATTTCACGAGCTGTTATATTAAGGTATCGCTGACAACGTATTTAATAACAGAAAAAGTACATGCAGATTTCTTCTGCATGAGGTATTGTTTGAACTACTCCATATTTAAGGGAAAGAAAGAACCAGTGTAGTAAGCACTTTTTTTCCTAGTGTTTTGACAAAAGGCCTAATTCTGGCCTAGTTGATCAAGGGTCCACAGTTCTGAAGAGTGCCAAACCACGATCTGTCACACAGTCTAAACGCAGGTCTACAAGCTTTTGAAAATCCCACTTCTTCCATGGACAGACTTGCATATGAACTTGGCAATATAAAAGCAGTGGCTTATATTTAAGAAATACAAGTTTACACATAGCAACGGCTTCCTGGTCATTTCTGAAAGTAAAAAATTTCTTTTGCTGTATCATTATTGTCAGCAGAAGATTTGGTTTCAACTGCAGGAAGCATAGGATCAAGCTGTGAAAATCTAAATAACTTTTGTTACCCAGGTGTAATTTTATTTTAAAATGGCAAAGACTTTATGCCATGAGAGACAGCAAAATCTATAAAAGTGCAATTTCTATTCCAGATCATGCAATTTCAAACGTTTACATGTGCCTTTAACACAAAACATACCATCAACCCTGTTAAATCCATACAACCAGAACAGGGTGGTTCCCACTAATTCCTCTACAGTGAGATTCTTTTCTGACTCCTCATTGGAAGAAAGTTCTGGAGAAAAAGCAGTCCTGAAACTGTCAATAAACCAGAATATTGTCAAAATACTTTCTCGTAATAGATTGCCAATTTTCTCCTTGACTTGGAGATATTGATGAAATTGATAAATCTTCATAAAATATCAGCATTTTCCAGGGACTTTGCTGCAAAGCTGTGTAACACACATCCTCCCCTTTTTCCCAGAATAAAGACAGGAATAAAAATCTTAGGTTTTAATTCTTAGGGTTTTGCCTAGACCCTACATTCAAATAGCCTTTCAGTACTGGAAAATAAAGTAGCAAAAGCAGCTTTACTAACTGTATTCATTATACTAGCATAAACTTTCAACTTAAGTTTTACAGAGATTTAATCTGCTATCATGAACTGTTTCAAAACAGGGATATAAGTGACTTAAGTCATTATTTAATTACTTTCACACAAATATTTAACTCAGTGTGACAGTATTATGCCAATACTTAAATGAGAGTTGCCCATATGTCTCTGAACCTACAGCCAAGACCAATTATTTGGAGTGATGAGCTTAATTTGAATCAGTTTTTCTATTGATGTCATTGGCCTCTGAATTAAACCCTACAAGTGAGGGTCTGTCTGTATATTTAGAAGACGACACACTTTGAAATATCTATTTGAGACTTAATCATTTAGTCTGGAATGTTTTCTAAGAAAAGAGTTACAGATATTTTATCCATCATTGTATTAAACTACATATACCATGATTGCATGTTCTTGAATAAGAAACTAGGAAATCTACATATAGGTATTATTATTTTTTATTTTTATATATATAATATAAATTATATTATTACTTTCCATTTAAAAGAAAACAATTTTTAATATAGAAATGCATAAACCCATCATTTTTTATAGTTTGCAAAGTGGCAAAAACATATTAAGTGCAGTTTTAAGCTGACAGTGTTGATGACTTCCTTTAAGAAAATGCTGTCTCTTGATGGGTATCCTAAAGTATTCAGTCATCTGACACACAGAGATTTATTAGACACTGTCTTGAACTACAGCAGAGAAACATCTTGGATGTTATCCTCCACACATGTTCTAAAGACTTTGTTTCAAGAAGTTGGATGGTTATCACAACATTATATAAAAGAGATCCAACACAAGGGGTGCAGGTTCAAACAATTAATTAAAAAGAAATTACCACAAGCATGCAGCTTTCAGCAAAACTTAAAGGAATTACAATAATAATTCATGAACCAGAGGGGAAAACTCCAACAATCATAGATGTCCCCAGCGCAGAAACAGCTTCTTGCTGGGTGACGGACAATATTAGCGATGATACTACACTAAACGTCAATTTCAGATAGAGTAGCAGAACTGAGACTAATGTAATCCCAGCAAGCTGAATAACAGAAAACCAAAAAGTTACTCATGATCAAAACCAACAACGGAGTCTCTATTCTTTAGGAGAAACACAAACATTGTTAGCCAAATTACATGCTGGTAGAAGGACCGGTAGTTCTCTAGGAGAGTTGTATGGTTAAAGAGGATGTTTTGTGTTGGTTTTGATAGAGCAGATATAACAGTTGATAGCCAGACTAGTATTTAATCCTTCTACTGAATAGAATGCAAAAGATAATTTAGAGGGAAAAAAAAATTACTCACTAGAACAAGAAATACTACTTCCTATAGAGTTACTACAACAGAATGCAAAAAGATCATAATCCAGAAGGAAACAAAGGTCTTGATAAGTCTTGATACACAGAATGCCTAAATGGTAGAATTCACATAACTATCGAGACTTTAATTACATTTTTTGTAGTTGTGTCATTTTTAAACCAGGTGCGAAAGGGGCAGAATCTTAACCAAAAGTCTCAAGATATTTGTCTGGACAGGAACTTAACAGAAATGGTTATTATCAACACCAGTTGTTGATATCACAAATGGTTGATATGATGATATTGCACAATATAATTTTGCTATAGAATTCTTTTCTGTTTAGGTTTGAAGGGTGGATGAGTTGTTTTATAGAGGGCTATTCTTCAAAAAAAGAAGCATATCTATGTCACTCAAATGATTGATTAAGTTTATGTCATCTAACCTGAGAGCGCCTTAAATGCAAAAATGGATTACAAGAACATGTGACAAGACATTTTAAATAACAAAATGTTGTTACTCAAATAATTTACATAGCAGCAGAAAGCAAAGACTAGCTTTGCTGAAGTAAGGAAAAATTTAAGAAAGTACTACAAATGAAGTGTCAAGCAGATGACAGCATAGAACAATCCTGTTATTTTAATATAAAGTTGTATAGACCAATTTTACAGTTAAAACCATTTTGCTATAGATCTAATTTCTTCCATTTTACAAGCTTTTTATTGCCACTGCTTTCAACTGGAAAAGGATCCTGTATAATGACATAGAGTTAATCAGCAAAGTAATTTTAATGGGGCAAAGCCCCTATGCTCCTACTTTTGTAATCGTGACAAAAAGCCAAATGTTGTTATACTGATAGATTGGAATTTGCCTAAAATGTGTCAAGTTATCAAAACCTAACAGGAAAAAACCCCAAAGTTAAGGTTTTAGGGTTCTATTAAACAAATCAGGCAGTTTCTCTACTTTGACAACTATTTTTCATGAGGAAAAGCAAGTTCTACTTTTTGTTTAAAATCCTTTGTATCTTACTTAGTCTCCCGCACACATTCACTACTGACAGAAAGAATTCAAGGACCATTTTTTCATAAGTAGTACCTGTCTCAACAGGCAACAAGAACTAGCTGGAGTTGAGTACATGTGTGTTAGTACATGCCTGGGGGAGAGGACTAAATATGGGTGTGTATGTGCATACACATATGCAAGACAGACAAAAAAATAAGCTACTCCTTAGAAATCACCTATTTGATGAGCATAGCCATAAGAACCAATTCTAAGCCAATTTTAAACAATTCAGGCCAAATTTCTAACACCAATTCACTATATGGTCAGAGACAAATAATTTAAACACTTTTCTTTACTCGTCCATCTAAGAAATGAGAATAATATTTACTTATCTACAACACAGCACCATTGGAAAGATTACTGTGCTTTTAAAGTGTGGATAAAAATCTCAAAAAAAAGATGAAACTAACATAATTCATAAACTAGTACATAACTGGACATTAGAATGATTCTCCCTTCATAGTTATCAAATAAGGTGTTTGATCTCTTTACACTCATTGCCCTGTCAAGAGATCTTGGGGTATGGGAGCAGCAACTATTCACATTTCCTCCTGTTTAACAAGTGATTTCTGTTCTCTGGATATAGATCTATTTCATTTGAAGATATATTATGCAAGTCTTCAATTTTATTTTTATATATTCTATATGTACTATACATACATATCCACATATCTGTATAGATGCATTGTACTGTGCATATACTAAACTATATTATAAATATATTATTATAATATATATTATAAAATATATTTTAGTAGGGGTCATAGTTAAGTCAGTTTATATGGTCCATCTCCTCACAGACAGCAAGTTCTTCAAACTTCTAAAGACTAATATATATCTTTATGACCAAGAATACTGCAATGATAAATCTTCTCATGTATTATTGGAGAATAAACCTTCTTAAATCATGTAAAAGACATATTTGTAGCAATAAATGCTGAACATTTAATTTCTCTCCCACATACTGCTATTCTATGCTAGAATTTGTGAATCTCTTAATAGCTACCTAATCTTTAAGCTCATATTTTCCACTGACTCATTTTTTCTTATTAGGGATCAAAATATCCTACTCAAAGGGTGGATAAATACTTTCTTGTCAAAACCGAGATGAAGTATAAAGTGAGGTCTCAGAGAGGTCTGTCCTGAGTCCGGTTCTATTCAATATTGTCATTAATGACTACTAAGATAATGGAATAGAGAAGACACTTATAAAGCTTGTAGGTGACACCATGCTGGAAACAGTTACAAGCACTTTACAGGAGAGCAAACTCAAAATTATCTTGCTAAATTGGAGAAATGGCCCAAAGTCAATAAGATAAAATTCAATAAAGACAAGTGCAAAGTAGTAAACTTGGAAAGAAATAATCAAATGCTCAGAAATGGTGGAAACAGTCTTGGCAGCAGCATAGGGTTGTGCTATAGAGGGCAACAAACAGAATGGCAATAAAAAAATAGAATTGCAAAAAGAGCAAAGGTCATCCTGAGATGTTTTAACAGATAAGCTGCCATTCAGGCATAAGAAGCGACGAACCTGCACCGTCAGTATTGGTGGGCCTTCAAGGGCAGTTCATTCAATTAAGGAACTAAAGTCAAATTCTACATGAAAAAAGTTTTGAAACCTAATGCTATTAAGACACAAGTGAACTTGATGAGTTCTCTTAATGGATGGCACTTCATTTTTCACTTCATGTGGATACTAACACACCAATAGTCAGAGATTTCAACAGGTGAATAGGATTTAGCCACAGCAAAGAGAAAACTTGAGGCGAGAGACAGATGAGGATGAGCTGGAGACAAATCAGTGGGTGCACACTGCTACAATACTTTCATGTTTGTCCATAATAATGAAACAGGGACTGCCTACATGTACCAGTTGGTGGTTTGGAAAATCTCCTAGATAAAGAGCCCACAAATGCAAAATAGACAAAGCAGCATTATGGGTTTTTGTTAACCGTTTTAGTGTGCCACACATGCTAATTTACTTACACCTCTAAAAAGGTTTTAAATGTGTGTGCTGTTGTATCAAAGGAATGAATTGCACTTGATATTATTGCATGGAATGTATTAGCAAACTGAGCCACTAATATTTATAGAAAAATACAAATTCCCTCTAGCGACACAAATGAAAACACAAACTGCCAGGTGGAAAGGGATGTCATCTGACGAAATTGTCCTTCCGGGCCTGAGACAGGCCAAAATGCTAAGAGAGAAAATGGGCAACTTGATCAAGCCACTCTATTGCAGTGATCCAAAATGATGACATTAAGAGAGAGCAGGGAAAAAACATCCTAAGCTTCAATGAAGAGGTTACACCCCACAAGTTTGGGATAAGCACTTGTAATGAACAACGCTGGCCCAGGGAAGGTCCCTTCTCCCTAATCTTCAGCCAGATGGTCGCAGAAGCAGTCGGACCAGCATAAACATTGCTTTGTGTTCCACCACTGGCCATACACCGATGGATAAGTACTGCAATCCTGTCATGCTTCCCACGCATAACCTGCCACTGGATTCACCGTGATAGGTATCATCCTTCCTATATTTGGGGGTAGAGAGATGCACCTGGCATAGAAAACCAGTCAAATGTAAGGGCTTATACTCTGCCTATATGGGTGTAGAGAAGTTCCATCCCTTAAATTTAAAAATTTCCCAACTTTCTTTAAAGCAGATTTGACAATGCATCATTATTTGTACAATCTATTAGTATTAGTATAGTGCTCAGGAGCCCTAGGCACAGAACAAGACCCTCAGTGCCAGAGTCTTACACAGATGGAACAAAAAGCCAGTCCAAGATTTTATAGCTTAGGTATAAGAGGAAGAGACAATACAGGAGAATATAAATAAGGCAGCATCAGTCTGGATGACAGGCAGCAGTGTCAGCATGCTACTAGTTCAACTGTTGTCAACTATTCTGTAGACATCGTAGCAAAGGAGAAAATTTACTTCTCAGATAATTGCATTGTCGTTCCAAAGCAGGTTTTTTAGAATAATTCTGAATGTGATGCAAAATGTGAACAGACTTGCAAAAACTCTTTTCATCAACTAAGTAGGACATTTGTTTTGTTTAGGTCTCAACTTTATTATCAAAACATCTTAATAAATCCGTAATGATGTTTTGGACTATTATTACTGTCAGAAAGAAATAACATTTTAACCATGTTAAAACAAGGTTGGTGGCTGGCCTAGGGTACTCTAGGCTGCATGGGTAACCTAAATTGAATTTCCTGTTCGGATTTGCCAACCCCAGGAGGAGCATACTGATGATATGCTAACTTGAGTGTATAAAACACTCAAGCAAATTAAGTTCTTAAGCATGAAATTTACCTTTCTTTAAAAGGAGAAAAACGAAAAAGAGAAACGTAAGCTTATGTTTATATATATGTGGTAGGTTAGAAAGGATGTTTGTGGACAAACATTGATTAGACAGCTTTTGGATCCAGCAGGGATCCTTGCATGCTTGTTGACAAACATTCCAGATGTCGTGGGAGTTCTTTAACCTTTTAAACTCATATTAATCTGTAATTCTTTTGGGCGAGAATCAGCAAGGAGAGGGGTATACTATACATATTTTATTTCCTTTTGCTGCAGTCGACAGTGAATGACCCACAGTCTTTAAGACGTGAAGAGATCATTAGATCAGATTTGCATTTAGCCTTGATCCAGCAACCATTATGTAGGAAATGCAATGCTTTGCAATAGCTCTATTAAGACATTTTATTAATGCATCTATTCATTACTACTAACTCACTTGTAGAGTTTTTCCATGGGGGAATTTAAATTTCTTGATGTTATATTTGGCTTAAATGGTCATAATGATAGCCTACATCTGCCTCAGGGCTCATTACCACATATGTGTGGAGAACATTATTAAGCAACAGTACAATGAAAGAAACTCCCCAGTATTGTGTTCTGCCAGATGCATGAGAGCTATTACACCTTTGTTCCTATTACAGCATTCATGGCTTCCTGTTGCTTGTCCTGTAAGATTTTTTTTAATGAAAAATAAACAGGTTTAGGAGGCAATTGCCCATCAGTGATGCAGGAAGCATATTTTTCTTCAGAAAGTGCACGGTACTCGATACAGAAAGGTCCTGCTCTATAAATAAGGCTTTTCTGGCATGACTGCAACTGAAATTGCTATTAGGTGTTGTTTATAATAAACAATTTATGCATAAGGTGTCACAAATATGAACCACAGTAAGGAAGAATTGAGAGAGACAATAACTGCAGGGTGCATCGCGGAAAGCTTCAGTCAGACGGTGCCCTTTCTGAGCTGAACATCCAAAAACCATGAGAGCTTTCCAAAAGCCCCAGTAGCAGGTACGAGTTATCAGGGAACAGCCCACTGGGACTGAAAAATGATGAAGGTTCAGCATGAGTCAACCTCTGAACCGCAGGTTGTGACAAGGGCGTTGTGGGACTGCTCTACTACCCACTACTAGCTCCGTGCAAGGAAGCATATCCCAGGAACCTTCTGCATCTCCCCTCCCTGTCTGCAGCTTAAAAGGGAATTGGCACTGACTTTAATGAAGACACATTGCTTTGACATGCCTGCTAGAGTTCATTGTTTTGCACTACCATTTGCTGCTTCAAATCAAGCCAGACCAGTCTGCAACCTAAAAGCTCCCGTTAAAAACCTTACCTTCCACTAATATATGAAAATTATGGACACTTCTGGACTAAAATGAAGAGATGGTTCACTACCTCCCCACAAATGTAGAACAATCAGCAGTGAGGCAAGGCTGATATAAATCCATGTGATAGCGCATATTTTTAGCCTAAACACTGGATATTTTATATAAATACAAGACTAGTTATCAAGCTCACAAAGTACAGAGATGGGAAAAAATGGGTTTTAGTGGAGGCAGCTCAGAAGGGCTAATTGCAGAGAAAATCCTTACCGTGTTTACATTTTATTTTATTTGAAAATACTCCCATTATCAGAATCCTGCAACTGTGAACCGTTTGCCTTAACAACAGATACCAGGATCAGCTCATAACTATTTACCTAACCCAATCTCAACCAGCATCGATGCTAGTAATTCCAGTGACTGCAGAATACATTAAATAACAAGATATTACTGCTGGACAGCAATCTAGAAGCAAAATAACTAGCAGTCCCGGTATCTAACCTACATGTATACATTGTTGCTCTGAACTCAGTGGAAATATTTACCTGAATAGAACATGTAGCACTTGGAATCAATCAGCAAAAAAAGGTGTATTTAAACAGAGGCTACAATACTGCTTTCTGCAAAGTATTTAAAGACATATTTTTTATAACAGTTAGGTATAATTTCAACGGATACTTCAAATCACGTGGCCAAAATTGATTGGTTCATTACCTCTATTTTTCCTATTTTATTCAAATGAAGCACAGCAGTGTTGCACTGAGGTTTTCTCCTGACTGCATAGTGCATGGCATCCTGCTTTTCAATAGCAGAATGAAGTAGCAGCACAAACTGGTTTGAAATATGATGAAATAGCACCATTATTTGTGTATTAAATCTAAAAATCACTGCACTATGACCTTAATTTTAATTGTTTTCTTCTTGAAACCAGCAGCTAAACCTCACCACTGATAGAAAAGCATTCAATTATTTCTAGTCAGTTCCTAACTCCTCGGTGAGCAATGTGTTAGCTAGTAATGCAGTCATGTTTCCTGACACTGTGAGGAGCAAGATATGTATGGATACATGTAGAGAATCATCTGTGGTTAAATTTCTTTGACCTAAAGGAAGCTTCCTTTGTTCCCCAGGAGTTAAAAAGCAGATTTTAAAAGGAAATCGCAAACATGTTTTTCTGTATAAGCCTCCATTCAGCACTCACAAGTCCACTCCAGGTACCAATGTCTTCTTTAGTTCCCAAGAGTGTCATTAATATAGTCTCGTTTGGTCAAAATATTGTATTAGCTTAGCTTGTATAAACACAGACGCTCAAAACAGTATGTCTAGTAGCCTTACATATATTCCATATTTTTTCTATTCCACCTAGTATTTCTAACTCACATTTCACAGGTATTTTATAACAGATAGCCTTCTTTCTTATTTTGACAACAAGCTCTTTGTTATATACTGATGAATATTAGCATTTTGCTATGAATATTCTTGGTTTATTCTGATAATTTTACTACCTTATCTTCAGTGTCTAACCTTTACATCAAATAAGCAGATCCCATACAAATCAGATTTGTAGTTTGTATGACTGATGTAATTAAAACTCTCAAGAGAACATGTAAATTAAAAAGTCTTCAAGTTTTTCCTGTCTAGATTATTGTTAGCCAAAGACAGTACTCATCATTTCATTACTGGAAATGGACAAGTGACAGGACATTTAACATCTGGGCACTTATTTTCACAGGCCTTGTTTTTTCAGCAATGTGTAGATTCATAAAAAAAAACAACCAAACAAAAAAAATCAGAAACAAATCAGTAAGAGTAAAATGAGACAGAAAAATTTTCAAGATAAAATCTGAACCTTTTTTTAACCCTGTGCTCAGACTAAATAGCCACAAGGCCAGGGTCCTTTTTTTGTTGTTTTAACCTTCCATGGATTGGTCACATGGCCATACAGGATGCAATGTTCACCCAAAAAAATCTCAGTCTAGTAATTATCAGTAGATCTCTCCACCATTCTACCCAGACACATACACCCCCACTGCCCCTTATCTTTCCATTCCTGAATAGGCAGTCTGATGGTATAGAATGTTCTGCATTGGCACAGAAGACAGTTACATCAAATCTGTATTCAGCAATTCAAAACACTCAACCGGTTGCAGTGTCTCTCCCAGGCAATTTAGCAAGGTTATACTCTGTTAATAACTTATCTTCAGAAATAATGATATTTGTATTACAAAATTGAGAAAGAGAGGGCACTTTACAGATAAGTGCCATTTATTCAAAAAGCTTCCATGTTAGAAATCATTTTATAGGTGCCCTTTAGACACAGGCACATCTCCACATTTCAGCAATTATTCATCATTTACACGTTCATAATTTGGGAGAGTTTTGAACTCAAAATGAATAAGAAGCCTACACACTGCCTCAAATAGCTGAACAAGCCTTGATAACAATTCATAGCTAGGAGATTCTAAATAAATTAAATAATGAGTAGGGAAGCATGAACCTTCCCTAGTCTGTCTGTGAACACAGTGAAAAGTAGCAATAGTCTCTCAAATCTAGGATGTAAGACAGAAATCTGTCTCACAGTCACAAAATCTCCTGTTACCATAGTGATGGGGACTGAGCAAACGACTAAAAATACCTGGTCTTATTCACACTGTCTTAGGAATGTGACCTAAATGACATGTAATACATGATTTTCCACGAGAAATTAATTGCATTTATTAGGAGCCAACACTGAGAAGCAGATAATGTGTGAGTATGATGTGCAGTCAGACACTCAAAGAGACCACCTTCTCAAAGATGCAGCTTTAACAGACAACTGGCTGGAAGTGGAAGAAAGCATACAAAAAAGAAACCACATGTAGGTCATTAACAAATCAAAAGCACCAATTAAACATGGGTTTCTCTCACTAAATAAAGTCATACTTTAACAGCATTCTTTGGAATTGCTGCTACATAAAATTAACTGTAACCTCCAAAGAAGATCACTGTCCGCAAGAATCTCCCAGTTGAGATGACTGTCAAACTTAGGAAGACACAGAGGTAATATAAATTCATGTTTAGACCAGCTTTGGTTTACAGCACCTACATTTGTCACTACAAACCAAAAGTGTGCTAGAGGAGAAATTGCAAGTGGCATCTCTCACCTCAACTTGTGAAGTGCCCAAAAAAGGCTGTCTCCAAAAGTCTCACCCAGGAGCTGCTGCTGCTGCTCCACACGAAGAGCAGAGCATTGCAGGCTCCTCCACTGACTGCCCTGGGAAAAAGAAAAGCCAGAAGAAAGGTGAGACTCTAGATTTATTTGAAGGGCTAAATGGGTTACAATTTTAATTCTTTTTTTAAAGGGTAATGATCTCCCTCCTGTTTACAGTACAGGATATCTTGATTCTTGCCTTGTGACATTTTATTTACGAACATTCACCTATAAATGTTTGTAAAAGTTTGTTGGGCTGAGCTGTTTAAGGATGTTGGAAGGCAAGCACCTCTGACTTTACAAAGGGGGCAAATGTTTTGCCTGGCGACATTTGCAAGTGCAGACCTGTTACAAAATCACACCCTCTTAAGTATTCTTCAAGATAGTATGGGATTATATTCCAGCATTATTATACACAGTGGAATTCTAGAAAATGTAGTTTATTTCAAGTATAATGATAAAATGTTCCATTTTGAAAAGATCATCAACATCAGGTAGGGTTTGTCCTAACTATGCTTTTAAGAATAGTAGCTTCTTTACTCATGCAAGTAAAAAAAAAAAAAAAAAAAAAAAGCAAAAAACCCAAAGCCTGCAGCATCTGCAGTTGAAATTTTGTACTATTGCAAAGCATTTTTAAGAAACCACTTGCCTGGACAGACCAACTGGAAGGCATGCTGTATTCCACTAGCAGGTATTGAATATCCACAGTCTCTCCAAAAGTTCAGGCAGATCGCTTCTGTCCATCTATTTGTCAAATTCTCTCTTGGAAAACATTGTTTCATAAACTGAAGAAAAGAAGCTCCCATCAGATATGTATTTACAGTAAGCTATTAGGCACTGATTTTTTTTTAAGAAATATTTTCTTCAGATTCAAGTTAATATGCTTGATAAACTTTGGATGAAGAATTAGGCCTATGCAGAGGTCATATGATGGGGTAGTTTGCTGCTGATTTACTCTTGCACTGAAGTGAAACTCACACATCCTTACTGAATGCAAAGGAGAATTAGTTAGGCTGAAAAACATCTCTTGCCCATATTAGAATTTCTCAATATGGAAAGCTGATGGACTCTGCAGAGCTAGGGTGGTAGAAAGAGGTCAAGGTAAGTGGATAATTATAGTGGTTAACACTCTTTTTTACTTGGCAGATACATTCAACCTATCTAAAGCAGTATATTAAACTGCTCCCCCTAGGGTAAAAGGCAAGGGGAAAACTCACAGTGTAAGACATTGTCCCCAGTATTATCATAATGGAAATGCTCATAGATGCCTTGCCACACCTACTTGAAAAAAAAGAACAAAGAGGACTTATACCAGTAGGCTAACAGTCAATTATTTTCTTGATAAATTTAATGTATTAAATAATAAAGCTTCAGTCAAAGAGACTAACTCAGGTATAGGTATTGTGTGATTTATTTTGTACTGCTCAGGGAAGGAAAAGTACAGAATAAAAATAAACTTTACAGTCTCCAATACTTTCATGTCCACAGAACATTTCAGCTCATCTACCTAGCTCACAGACTTTTGCAGAATTGGAACAATTCTGCAAATCTTTCTCCCTGAGAGACAGAGGATACTAGTCTAGTCGATTTACTACTAATTAACAAAACCACCAGTTTTCCTGTAAGGGTTAACGGCAATAGATCATATCAGACTCTATGTTATGCATGAAGGTCTATAACATGTCTCTTTCTGTCTTCAATGCAGAGCAAATTAATGTCAATTTAACATTTCAGAAAAACAGCATCTGCCTTTTAAGGCAGAGATTGCATTCTAATCTTTGAAGACCATAAAGACAAAACAACAAAAAAAAAGAGAATACATTGGGATGAAACATCTTATCACATCTACAAAAAAAGAAGCGTTGAAGGTATAATTTTAAGACTTCCTGTTAAAGCATCAGTGACACTATCATCAACCAGCATTTCATTACAATATGAAGAGTAGTACAAACTTTTCCATCAGCCAGCATTTGACAGTATGTTATGAGTTATGCAGCCTAGGATAAGCATGTACCTTTTTAGGAATTAATTAGTTTTATTGATTTATATATATTTTTTGTAACATATGGGGAAAATCAAATTATATATTGTTTTGGGTTTGTGTGGTGGGGGTTTGGTAGCAGAGGAGGGGCTGCAGGGGTGGCTCCTGTGAGAAGCTGCTAGAAGCTTCCCCGGCTCCAAGTCGGACCCGCCTCTGGCCAAGGCCGACCCCATCAGGGACAGTGGTATCGCCCCTGGGAGAACAGCTTTAAGGAGGGGAACCTGCAGGGAGTAGGGAGATTGGAATGTGAGAGAAACCCCTATGCAAATACCGAGGTCAGTGAAGGATGGCGTGGAGGTGCACCGGAGGAGGGGATGCCCCTGCAGCCCGTGGTGAGACGGCAGGCTGTGTCCCCCCAGCCCACGGAGGGGAGCGGGGGAGCAGATGCCCGTCTGCAGCCCGGGGAGGAGCCCACACCGGAGCAGGGGGATGCCCCCGAAGGTGGCCGTGACTCCATGGGAAAGGCCGTGCTGGAGCAGTCTGTGCCTGAAGGACTGCAGCCTGTGGAAAGGACCCATGCCGGAGAAGTTCATGAAGAATTGCAGCCCGTGGGAAGGACTCATGTGGGAGAAGTTCATGGAGAACTGTCTCCTGTGGGAGGGACCCCACGGTGGAGCAGGGGAGGAGTGAGGAGTCCTCCCCCTGAGGAGGAAGGAGCGGCAGAGACAAGGTGTGGGGAGCTGACCCCAACCCCCATTCCCCATCCACCTGCACCACCTGGGGGAGGAGGTAGAGAAAATAGGGAGTAAAGTGATGCCCAGGAAGGAGGGAGGGATGGGGGAAAGGTGTTTTAAGGTTTGGTTTTACTTCCTAATATCCTTGCTTTGATTTGATTTGTAGTAGATTAAATGGATTTTGTTTCTTCCCCAAGTTGAGCCTGTCTTTTGCCCGTGACCATAAGTGGTGAGTGATCCCTCCCAGTCCTTGTGTCAACCCATGAGCTTTTCTTTATATTTTCTCCTCATCATCCCACTGTGGGGGGAGGAGTGAGCAAGCAGCCTCACGGTGATTTGTTGTCAGCTGGGCTTAAACCATAACATACATATATATACTTTTTTTTTTTTTCCCCCTCTGTGATGTTAGGAATATAAAACCTGATTATGGAGTTTAAAAGTCAAAACTGAAACTATGCTGTGAATCTTCAGATTACATGTTTTGCATCAGTAACGCATGTGGAGGGAACTCAAAGCCTACCCACTGAATATGTTCAAATTCAGTATTACAATCCTCCTACTTTATAATGAATTATAAAGCTTTATGAATGCAGAATTAAAGGACTGAGTGGAAATGGGAATCAAGATATAAACAATTAATATATATCAAGCTGAAAAGGTGTAAAAATCAATTAGAACCTAATTCCAGTATTTAAACAGGTGGCACATTTTTACTTCTCTGGAATGCTAATGCTTATTTAAAGGAGAGGGGGGAAAAAAAGCAGTACGTTTCTAACCCATAGGTATGAGATGGTCACCTAAGTCCAACTTGCAGTATTGCGTTTTGATGCATGTTTGAAAACTCATACTAATTCTCTTTTTCTCAGCTTTTTCCCATCAGGAAGGCTATTTTCTAGTGTACGCACTCATCTAATCTTAAATATCCTCTGTGATGAGACAGCCAGCTCTTACTCTGGAAAAGGAATTTGAAGAGCAATGGGTCAGACAAAAAGGAAGTTTAGATTAAATTTTGCAGTCTAAACTGCTTTTTATTTTCCTTAATATCTTTATATATAATCCTTGGGGTGCTAAGAACTACACAAATAAAGACATTCAGAAGAATGCAGCAGGCAGTGAGTAGTGCATCTGGAGCTCAGGAACAGGCAATTTTGGTATTAGTCAACTGTTTCTTCTTCTTTCAACACTTCTCTGCTTCTGTATCAGGAGAAGCAGCCCCTGTGTCTGTGTCTTCTTGATTGTGCCTTCAAGCTATTGTCATTCATGCTCCTCCTGACCATTGCTGTTTATTCTATTGTGTGTGTCCACGAATTTTTCTAGCATACAGCTGAACAGCAACATCTATCTTCTCTACCACACTTTCTTGACTGTAGAGTGAGCCATCAAACTCATGAGGAATTAGACTCATGAAGAAACAGGGGAAACAAAGGCAGGTATAAAAAGTAGTTCCATGAATAAAATATATAATACATTGCTCAAGAAAATCTGCAGAGACATCTTCTTTAAAGAGGCTCTCTAAATGTACAAGTTATTAATTTCATTATGGGAGATGTTTAAGGGCTATTCATTTTCCACACAATCCCCCCAAAATACAATAGCACAATAATTTGGGGGGGGTGGGGTGGGGGGGTGGGGGTGGGGAATCTTGGCAAGAATGAATGCAAAGGATAAAGTGTTAAAAAAATTGTGATGATACTCAGTTTTCAGTTTTCCACTTTCTCACCTACTATGTCATTACAAATCCTTCTTCCTGACAGTTTGTGACACTGCCCATCATTTAACAGTTAACAAAGTTACAGTCTAAGAACTGCAACACAATGACACAATCCCAAAAATGTGATGACTTACATTTTTTCTTGTCCATCCACTCCTCTAATTCAAAATATCGAAGTGGTGCAGAGACATCCAAAACACCAGCTTGACATTTAGTGCGGGCTATCATTTTGCAGTAGTACCTTACAACTGCTGGTAGGGATGGTCCATGACTTGTAGACTCTAATTACAGATATGTTTCACTGTCAATACTGTAAGAAAAAAAGGGAAGGGTGACTAAAGAAACAGATGAGGAGGTGGAACTAAGAGGAGTGCAGCATATAAGAAAATCTTAAAAGAAAGCAAAACCAAATTCCATTACTGTAAACTCATATGGACAGATATGTAAAAACAATTACTTCATATTGCTGATAAGGGATTATCCTTTCCAAAGGTGATTGGATAAAACTATTTAGCGATAAACACTTTTTATCCCAAATTACAGAAGTAGATCAGAAACTATGTGAAATACTATCTGCACATAATCAGAATCTTGGGGAAAGACAAGGTTCTGTATCTCAGCAGAGGAAAAGTGGAACAGTGAAACTTGGCAAGGTGAGAAACTGTATTCAACACTCATTTTTTTGATTAAAAGTATGTAATGGGACAAAAAATACATATTTGTTTTCTACTGCCCAGTAGTAGATACCAAAAAAATGCTGTCTCACCTCATCATCAATTATATCAGCAGCAAAAACTCCCTCTCCTCCAGTATATAAAGTGAAGGAATATTTTTAAAGGTTGATGATTACCAAATAATATGACCTGATTTTTATTACCTTATGTTAAGATTCTGGAAAACTAATAAAATAGATTATTTAATAGATGACTTAGTTCCTACTTGACCCACTTATTTGAATTAGGTACAAGTTTTCTTATGGTATACTTCTTAGACAGGAGGCTTAGACATTGCCAGAAAAATGATATCTTAACTGAAGTTATGCAGCCTCCATTAGCACTCAACCTGCAACGTGCATAAACTCTTTTAACTTGGTATAAACTCCGAGATAGAAGGCGAAAGTGCATATTATGGCATTCTAGTATGTCATTTCTCAGGCACTGCCATTTCATTTAGCAATACTAGATGACAAACATGAAAAACAGTAATTATACTATAGCATCCATGATTTTTTTCCCAGTAATTGAAGCTTAAAACAGAGTGGGAGAAGACGAGTGCAATAAACAGTCTGTTAGTTACAGCCTGTTTTGCTACCTGAAATACTGCAGGCCCCAGAATTAGCAGTGCAGTATGCATGTACAACAAGACTATCTGAAGGCAGAGGGATCAAATGTCACACAGGCTCTTCTAAAAACTAATAGAGAGCCTTCTTGAGATCAAGTGGTGGAAAGGGGTCCCAGCAGAGCATTCACTATCACTGAATTCTCCTTCACCTTGAAGGTGCAGAACAGCTATGACAGACAAACTAGCTGAGCACCCGGGGGGTTTTCATAGCAAAATAGTAACAATCAAGAATTCTTACACTACTAGAATATGCGGTACGTGTATTAAACAATCGAGACATTATCTTAATCTTTACTCTCTTGAATGCCCTGTGTTCAAGCTACCCTCTCACATCTCTTTGAATGCAAATGACTGCTTTAAGTACTTCTCTACTGCTAGGATGCTTTCTACTACCATGAGAAGCTTCAAAGGTGAGTTACATTTTTCTTCTGAGTTTGAAGGTCAAGGCATTCGTCACTAGAAATTGAAGTACAGAAGATTTGGTTTTCAGTTCGGTGGACAAATGCTTGAAATATGAATCAAAATTCTAGAAAACAAATTGCAATGTGCACCTAAAAAATTATAGAATCATGTAGAATCCCTTTATTTACATGAATAGCTTGAAAAGATTGAAAAGAAACTGTTGGTCATTTACCATCTACAATTACAGAATTAGCATCCAAATCTGCTTGCCAACTGTTCTGCTGCAGCTGCGTAGATTTGCACAATGCCCATGGCTTTGTAAACTATAAGGATTAAGTTATTATTTTCAACATTGTTAACATTTTGAATTCCTATTCAACTGTACAGTTTTTACAAGATGGAGAACACAAAAAGTCATATGTTGTGTGAAAATACAGTATTTCAAAAAAAAATAATTTGAATAAAACTAAAAAAAAATAACTTACCAGCTCTTACAATTGAACTGATAATACAAACTATAGCAGATAGACACATTGAAACCTTTAAGTGTCTCTTCCATCTGAATGCTAACGTCCATGGATTTCATTAATGTGTGTTCAATTAAAGTTGTCAGGAAATTTCCCCTACCCAAAAAAAAGAAGATTTTAAAAGAACACAGAAATTTATTGCAACCAATCCTTTTCATAAGAACACACCATGAAATGCTGTATTGGATATTTTCCTGTCAAAACAAGATAGCAGAAACACCAGAAAAGCCAAGATACTCAATAACCGGAATTGTACGTGTATTTGCTACAGTTAAATTACTAAAAGCAATTTTAAAACCCTGAAAGCTCTCAACTTTCTCTTAATACAGAATGAGTAGAAAGGAACTCTCCAAAGTTTCATCTCTCAGGCCTCCTGTGTGATCACTTGACTGTGTCCCAACTGAGGAAATGATCAAAATATATATGATGAATAATCAAAATGCTAGATTTTGCATTTCAATCAGTGTAACTGGCAGAAATGTAAACCAAAACATAGCTGAGGATTTTTCATCGACCACATTTAGAGCTTTCTTTTTATCTGAAGGTACAATTGTGAACAGAAATAGTCATCTTATAGTTAAGGCCAGAAGTAGCTGTGTGCTGTAAAGTCAGTTGTAATTTTATTTACCACATCCAGGTTGTGCCAAGACTAAACCAATCTGCTTGAAATATCATTGAATTGAGAGGAAAATGTTTTTCTGATGCCTGATCTTAATTAAGCAAGGTGCTAGTCAGATAAAATAATTGAGAAATTGAGATCTGACTATTTCTCAAAAGCTTGTCTTTTGCTGGGGTTTTTTTGGTTGGTTGGTTTTGGGTTTTGAGGTTATAATATATTGGGGGGGGGGGGGGGTTAAACAAAATAACTTAGATGATGAATTTCAAACTGGTTATTTTCTGGTATTCTGTAGCACTTTCTCCCTCTAGCCAAGAGCCTGCAGGATTTCTCATCAGACCATCTTCTTATAATTAAAAAATATCATTTGCACTTATTCATCATTCCACTCTATGCCACAAAGACAAATCTGTTCCATCAATCTTGATCTCTCTACTGGCTAAAAAGTCTTCCAGGTATTTCATATAACCTCACAGTATGGGACCACAATTTCACCACTCACTCATAATCTGATACATCCTCTAACCTTCTCCACTGAACAAAGAATTGAACCCTCTACCAGCTTAATTCAGCTCCATAGCAGCAGAGGCTGTGCATTTATTATTTACCCCAAAGATTCTATCAGAGAACAACAGCTTTTTAATTTGCTTGTAGGGTTTCAAAGAAATTGCACTTTCATAGGTTGCACGGGAAATACCCTGAGCGGACTCATCAACACAAGTGTTTCTAGGCAGGTCTAGCCAGTTTGCAGGTGATGCCTGTCTACTCTGAAAGATGAGAATGTGTCAAGCATGAGGATATCCAAGGGCCACATCTCTGGACTGATCAAATCTACTGTCTTCAAAGCCCAAGGAACAACATTATGTCAGATGGACAGGAAGGGAACTACCTGACTTGTTAGATACATAGGTATACACAACATACACAGTATCTCTATAGATAATTTTCCAAATTTTGAGAAAAAGTTTATCAGAGACAATTATCTATGTTGGGAGGGCAGGTCCCATTGTGCTATCTTACCGGAAAAAAAAGTTTGAAATGTTTTTGGATTTATTTCAAATTCTAGATATAGTTTGTCTTTTCAAACAAGATCCTCAAATCACTATATAAGTTGAGGTAGAAGTAGGTTATGTTGGGAAAGCAGGGCACTTGGATGGAAGCAGAGAAAGTCTTCCTAAAACCAAGAAATTTTTAATTTTTTTTTTTTAGATGAAAACATATTGAGAACAATTCTGATTTTGTAACCATTACACTCTTTTTTAGATACATGATAATAAAAATTATATGAAAGATATGGACAAGTGGCTGTTTGAAAGATCAAGTGTACAATCAAATCCTCACTTAGGTACAGCAGCTGTCTGCACTACAGATGTCTTTGTAAAATCAAATTCAAGCTGCAGATCTGATGGCAATGCATTGAATGGCTCTTCCTACTGAATTATACATGGGGTAATTTTTTCATAATCTCACAATTTAATTTTATGCAATTTACATATTCTGATTAATAGTGTTGTGTAAAGAAATACTTAATATGCTGGAACTGCTGTATAAATAATGTCTTATATCAGTATTTTGTGCTGTTCTTAAAGATTAATTTATTTTAAGGTTGCGTTCAAGTTACACTGCTCTTTCTCTTATATGCCACAAAAAATGCATACTAAACTACCTCTTGCTTAACGTACTGTCAGTTACACTATGTCTAATGATAACTTTACAGGCAAATTTGTTATTTTAATAGAAGAAAATTGCTAAACAGGAAAAAAAAGTGTGGGGGTTTTTTTAATAACTGTTTAGAACATACTAGAGCAGAACAAATACCAAGCATGATGTTTGAAAAGGAATTTCTATCAAACAGTTTATCTGCATTAATATATATTCCATCACTTACAAATTTCAGTTCAGATAATTCTACTAATTAGTTTTGGCTGATATTGGAGTATTTTGTATACCCCATTTATAAAAGCTGTTTGCCCATCTGTTAATAGGTTGGAAGTGATTAAAGGACACTTATTTTGGCTGTTGCAAAGGCCAAATCATTTTAAAGCTGCAAATATGTGACAAAACCAGCTAAAGGTTTGCCAAGTTCAGGACCTGATTTTCTTAAAGAGTTGTGGTGTCTGCTCCCTTTCCCTTCTGCCTAAAGTATCTATGAGTTTTCGGTATAAAAAAAAGCAAAAATTCAGCCTACTATGATAGGCCACACTTACTACCTATTTGTTTAAACAGAGTAAATAAACTTTGAATGTTTTTCAGATCTCTAGCTAAAAAGCAATTCTGCTGTTTGTATATTAACTTTGAAGCATTGCTTCTGAGATCTTAACTATAATGTGGCTTACAAGAATACTAAGTATCACTGTATTTTAATACCTGTGCCTTCTTTTCCTGTCTATTGTTTCATCAGTGTGCATAAAAGAACAGGAAAATGAGAAATAATTTAATATGGGAAATATCAGAGGAAAAAGAAGATAGAAAAGAGTGTAAAGAATTTGGATGAAAAGGACAGTCATGGGCAGTGAGCTGGGAATCAACAGCAAAACAAAAACCCTAATGGCAAGAGATTTATCTGTGCCATTATTGCGAGACAATTATAGACTTCTGTTTCATCTGGAGAAGAGTATTTCAGTCATATGTTTAACTTCAATGAAGACAAGAATTAGCCTTGTACAGAGAGCTGGAATAACTCCTGTATACCATTTACATCCTATGGCCTACCTGAAGGCAAATCTCATGTATTAAATTATAACCTGCTTTTTCTCCACATGCTTAACTTGATGCTTTACAGTATCAGGACAGAACCCAAAATGACCCTTACTCCAGATGAAAAGTAGCAATGGAGTTGCAAAAAGAGTATTCAAACCCTGGTTTGTCTGCAAACCCTTGAATATTTTTTTTTTTCCTTGACTGGATTTGAAGCATAATACCAAAGGAAAAGACCAATAACTAACCCTAGACTTATTTGCTTCATCCGCAAATTTAATTTTATAAATGAACAACATAAAGTGCTACCAACATACATTAAAGAAATACCACCTGCTTTGTACTACTTTAATGGAAAATCTGTCAAGCACTTTCTTTAATGATTATATGTCTTAAAAATTCAACAAATGAAAGGATTATCACTGAAATCATATTAATCTGCAAAGAATTAACAGCCTACTGTTGAAAGACTTCATGAACTGCAATAGGAGAGGATCTGAAATAAAAAATGCAAAGAGCTTTTCACATAAATAGTGCAGAAAGATTGTAGAAATTGAAGCAGCAGAAGTAAAAATGGACTGAAACAAAGAATGGTTTAGCATTCAAAGAACACTCTAGCATTGAAAATAAAACAAAATCATAAAAAACGTGCTACAAGCTGTAACATCCTTACCACCTGTATACAGTTTACTCATTTTCTTTATAAGTTTCTGTGACCAGTTGCACTCTCGTTATCATTTGTAATTTTAAACAGATTTAGATACATTATCTGAAATGTCTTGTTTAAAGAATGAAACAGAATTTTATTGAACATTCTGAACTTAAAGAGACACTGAGAATGAAGTCTTGATTTCCTACTGATACAGTCTTCTTTAAAGGATAGAAAGACCCCCTGCAGTTTATAAAATACTTTATCTTCAGCAGTACACAGCTTAGCTTTTAGAATTTCAAGACACAAATAGATTGTTTTATTTCTCTGTTATATTTTCGCTGCCTCTAGGACATTAATGAAATCATGGCCAGGCATTTCTTGTTATTTAGTGGCCAACAGAGTTCATTTCATCAAACCACATTCAGTAGTTATCCATATTCATGAAGACACTTAAGGATGTGTTTGATTTTAGCTTTAGTAGGATTTAAGGATATGCCTAAAGTTAGGCACATACTTAAAACGCTATTCTGAATTTGGATGGAGGCAATTGCATGCTTACCTGAGCTAAAGTTAAAATTAAGCTTAAGTGTTTTCCTGAATACAGATGGAGTGCTGAACTGGAGCCCAGTGATTACTCATAAGTGTCAGTATGTTCTCAATCCAGAAATTATCACTTTACAAATAAAATCTGAAGATATGCATATACATAATCAATGTATGGCTGAGTAGAATTTTGATGACCAGCGTATTACAATTCATGCAGACATAAATTAAGGTGATGAAACACTGTTTAAACTCCAAAATACATCCCAAATTATTCAGTCAGGATGTACACAGAAGACAAAATATGACAGTAAAACAATATGGAGGCATAAAGACAAGCCATAAGGACAGGCACAACAAAGCTTTCACTTTCAGTTGAAGACAATGTTTTCAACCTCAGTGGGCCCAATTTAGTTGGTCACAGGGCCTGATACTAAAATTTTCCTAGTTTTCTGAGGCTGCAGTGATGTTAATGGGAGATTAATATACACATCAAACAAACAGATCTTGTTCATCACACAGAAGAACCCAGAATCACCATTCTGAGGTTTTGCAACTTAATGACATTGAGAATCTATGGATTCTACTTGGAAATAGTGTAAATGTATGACTAAGACCTATTCATGCTTTCTAATGCCTTTGTCAGTTTTCAATATTAATTTCCAAATGAAAAACTCTGAAAAATAAGTTTGAAAATAAGTACATCAGTTTAATCTGTTGCCATTTTTACAAAAGATGAATTGGAAAAAAGCAACTTATATTCCTCCTTTCTGACTTAGCACTTGATGTTCTTCTTTTTCTTGGCTTGGAAGTCTACTGTAACCTGGAAAGACAGAAGAAAGACCTAGTGAATTAGATAGGTAAAATCTAAGACAGCTCAGCTCATAACTGCCATACATGTCAAGAACTGTACATATACTTTAAAAGGTTCTAAATTTAGACAGGACTTACAGCTTTACCCAGCAAAACTAAAAAGTTTAAGAAATAAACCCAACCTAACTAGTAACAGCAAATGTTAGGGATGAACCTAGCAATACTTTGCTTTAAGCCCAGATGTACAGGTTCATAAAGGGGAAATAATTGCTTTCTCCTTTCTATCTCCTCAAAGACTATCTCTGTCCTGCTACCTTATAATTCTAACAGTGTTTTCATGTAATGAATTATGAAAACACAAAACCCACAAACATTTGCTATAACTTGTATAGATCATGGTGTTTGGCTTTTGTTGTGATGCATTTCTGATCTGCCTAGCTCTTAAAAAGGTTACATCATCTGTAAAAGACTTGGATAAAAGAAAAAAAAAAAAAAAGAATAACCCAGTATATAACTGAAGCAGGTAACTGTAACTCCCTCAGATGTCCTTGTCATTTTAATCCCTGTGTTCCTGAAATGCAGCGATAAACAAAGCATCTTAAAGAACAGATAACTGACATCACACCAAAATTCCACCCATCCCAATATGCTCTTCCTAACAATGGCCAAGAAAATGGTATAGGCAGACATAAGAAACATGACACTTTCAAGGGTGATTAGTTGCCACTCTAGACTTCTGATTATCAGCAGTTTAGTGACTGAGCTGAAGGCAGCATGTATACCGTTATGTTTAATAGCCACTGAATAACCAATCAGACATCAAATTTTCTAATCGCCCTTTTTGATCCCTTTTCTATTTTCAGACTTTGCAACACCTGTGGCTGCCAGATCCACAATTCAATTATGCATTATATGAAAAAGATTTTTATATTTTTGCTCTAAATTTGCTACCTGATGATTTCATCAGGCCCCTCTAGTTCTTGAGGTAGGAAATAAATATATACCATTCTTTATTAGCCTTTCCTCTACTGTCAAGATTATATTCCTGATCCGTTACGTATCACCTAGATTTTATGATACTGAATCTACAGATGGTAAAATAGTATATGATATCCATTATCAGTAAATACAGCATGAAACATTTTCCCACCTTGCAATACCCAGTTTATTTAGTCTGTTTTATGACAGAAACTATTTCACACCTCTGGCAATCCCATACACTACCTCCTAGATTCCTGTTCTTTTTTAGGACAGTATGACTGGCATGTAGTATTGAAGACATGGACGTAGTAAGAACTCTGTCCTGATCAGCAGCCAGCTACACTGGTATTTTGATATTCTTAGTAAATTCCAATTAGATTATCAGTGCCACAGCTAGCCTCAGGAGTCTTCCTGCCAGTTAAGGACCTGACACGTTCAATCAGCTGAAGGAAAGACTGCATGCCTGACAGGTGATTTGCTCTTATCCACTTCATGAAAAAGTGAGTCCTATTGGTTGCATGTTTCCACATATTTTTGGCTACCTTATGCTTCAGATCCTGCTCCCCAGTCTCATTTACTCAAACCAGCGTCTCGTACTCAACTGCACACTAGCCTTGCTTATTATCTGCTACGTTAGACCCTATTGTGTTCAATGGACTTCCTGAGACTTCAGCCCAGCTCCCAGCCATGCTGTTGTCCCAACACTTCCCCTGATTCTTCTTTTGACCTGATGTGCTTGGCTTCTGTCACTAACTGCTGACTGTAGCGTCTCTCCACACTGCTACCTGCTTCGAGGTACACAGTCATGGTGACATTTTCTGTTAAGCCCTAAGTTCTTTTCCGTTCCATACCCAACTTCCTACTGTGTTTTGTACTCCCTTTGGTTAGCAATTTCAGACAACTAACCACAATGGTCCCAAGTTCCTACCTGTGTGAAAATGCCAAATTCAGAGCTCATTCAGGTGTATGTTATAGAGCAATTCCCTCCATCAAATGTTTTCATTACTTTTTCAATTACCAGAATGTTGTGATGAACAAATAACAAAACATGACTGACTTTGACAAATCAGATGTGGTACATGCTAGATTAATGTCAGCAATGCATTAAGTACAACTAAACCACTCTTTCAAGCAGTTTATTTTGCAAGTCTACCCAGAGAGCCTGAATGCTAGACACTGATTATCATTTTTTAATCAAAGAATGCAGTTTTTAAAAGCTGTAAGTCAGTGTGCTGACTTGTATTGCAGATTTCAAGCAGTGAGGTATGAGTTAGCCAACTGTTAGAGAAAAACATTCCTCTTAGAGGCTGTTAATGCACTTCAGGCAATCGCTATTGCAAATAGAAGACCTGGCTCTGCACACCCTTGTATATTTTAGGATCATCAGCCACCAGTGCAATTAACTGTTACCTGGTGGCAGAGCTAAAATGCACGCACATGCTCAGGAATAGTCTTAGTACCTCATTGTACCTAGGTTGTTGTGGTTTAAACCTAGCTGGTAACAAAGCACTATGGAGCCACTCGCTCACTCCTCCCTCCCGACCACAGGGGGATGAGGAGAACATATAAAGAAAGGCTCGTGGGTCGAGACAAGGACTGGGAGGGATCACTCACCACTTATGGTCATGGGTAAAAGACAGGCTCAACTTGGGGAAAAAACAAAATCAATTTAATTTAGTACAAATCAAAACAAAACAAGGATATTAGAAAGTAAAAACCAAATCTTAGAACACCTTCCCCCCAGACCTCAACCCCACTCCCAGTTCTCTCCACCTCCTCCCCCTGACGGCACAGGGCAACAGGGGACAGGGGTTGGGGTCAGCTCCCCACACCTTGTCTCTGCCGCTCCTTCCTCCTCAGGGGGAGGACTCCTCACTCCTCCCCTGCTCCACCGTGGGGTCCCTCCCACGGGAGACAGTCCTTCACGAACTTCTCCAACATAAAGTCCTTTCCGTGGGCCAATCTTCAGTCACAGGCTGCTCCAGCATGGCCTTTACCATGGAGTCACAGCCATCTTTGGGGGCACCCAACTGCTCCAGCATGGGGTCCTCCCCGGGCTGCAGACAGGCATCCGCTCCCCTCCGTGGGCTGGGGGGACACAGCCTGCCGTCTCACCACGGGCTGCAGGGGCATCCCCTCCTCCGGCGCACCTCCTCCCCTCCTTCTGCACTGACCTCAGGGTCTGCAGAGGGGTTCCTCTCACATTCCAATCCCACTACTCACTGCAGGTTCCCCTTCTTAAGTCCGTTCTCCCAGAGGCGCTACCACCGTCACTGTCTGGGTCGGTCTGGGCCAGAGGCGGATCCGACTTGGAGCCAGGGAAGCTTCTAGCAGCTTCTCACAGGAGCCACCCCTGCGGCCCCTTCCCCGCTACCAAAAAAAACTACCACAGTAACCCATAACATACATGTATAGTTATTTGGTAATTTATTTATTAAGTTCTGTGTCACCACCGAGTAGTCTTGTCCAGTTTGGTTGGCTTTTATACTAGCTTGCTATATTTTGGTCTTTGCTTCTGATTTTGATGTAGGGATGTGAGTCCTGAAGTTGGTCCTCCCAGAACGAGACTGGCTAAAGCCTATCGTCTTATCAATCCCATTCATCCATTTGGAAACCCTGTCAGGCATGTAAGGTATATGCTGAAAGGCAATCTACATTTTAGTTCATGTGGTCTAAAGCCAAGCCAATGCCTAATAAAGTGACCATTTATGATTTAATATGAAGATTAAATTACACTTCTTGTGCAATCAAGATGTGACTAGTTATTTTAATGCAGTCTGGATGTTAACACCAGCTGTCTGAGAGAAAACATGAGAAAAGAGTGGACATAGAGGTGCAATAAGCATACTATCTGCATAAAACCTCAAGAGTCATTCTCCAAAAATGAATTTCTGGGCACAGATCCAACACTACAGTAAGTGACTTTGCACATGTCTGGGTATAAATGTATGAATTCAGAGCAAGATAGATACTCGATAACTTTCTAAGTTACTTCCAACATGTCTTAATAATTCACACAAAATTTCTCCATGGAAATACTCAAGACATTGTCCAAGGGACTCTTAGGTCCTCCAGCTGTGCTTATCAGTATGTGATTCTGATTATGAGCTGACGAAAGAAACTAAAATCCTACTATGCGTGTGATCATTATATGCCAGGACCAGACCTGTGAATATCTCTGATATTCATCAATCAAGTTTCAAACACTTACAAGTATTGTTCACTTAAAAAATGAACATTTTGAGAAGATAAACCCTTGAACAGCAGAATGCTACCCATAAGGCTTAATACAGCTGAGTGAAAACTATTTTTCACCTTACTTTCTTAAGTATTAAGTATTCTTTCTCAAGTAAGGTATATTTTACCTTACTTCCTTAAAGTAAGTTGACCACATAGCTTGAAGTATGTTCCCTCTTAACAGTAAGGAAAATCATATCACCAACCCCTGAAAAGTGGGAGGTGAGAAATACACGCAAAGGTTCTTTACAATTTGCACTCGCCAGGCTATTTGATACACTGCTATAACAAAGGAGTCAAATGGCTTTATCTTCTCAGAATCTTCCACATAAAACAGTGCAGTGAAGCATGTGTTTGACTCGGAATGAGCTGTTCCCACTTCACACTCTGAGAGCCACTTGCCAATTGAGTTCATTCTCCTGCTTCCCACTTGCAAAAGGAATTTAATTGGCTGTTACAGCAATCTGTACTCTGATAAGGTTGCTGAGAGAAAAAAAAAAAAAATAAAAACAAACTACCTCATCTGAAGACCTCATAGAGTATTTTTCTTCAACAGCCCTCTATTTGCACTGATCCACCATCTCAGTGTGTAGCTACCCTTCGAACAGCCATTCGTCCCTCTAGGTTTCCAATTTTTAGCTAGGGTCATCCAAAAGTTTACAATTCTTTTCCTTTACTTCCCAAACTACCTTTCAAGTCTCCAGCATGTGGTCCAGTAGGTTGCATATGCTTTCATGTGAGACTACCTCTCCCCTTTGAATTCAAAATTTTATTCTGCCTGAGACAAGGGTGGCCTGCAATGAAGACCTTGCTTCCACTTCACAAGCCACCTGTTAGCTTCTTCACCAACCTGCCAACTCCTCTATTGCTTCCCAGTCCTGCTGCTCCCCAGCCCACTGTGCCATCTGCACAGCAGGAATTCAGAGATAAACTTACAAAGTGTTAGAAGTCTCAGCTTTGTCTCAGAGCCGGAGCTGCTTTGTGAGCAGAATAATTATTCTGGAATAAAAGTAACTTCTATTTAAGAATAATGTCTGCATGGAAAGCTACTCCAGAATCGGGGGCAGCAAACTAATTTATTCCATTCTAGCTCTGCTAGTCTTCCACCTCTTTTGTACAGGGCCCAAGATCTATTTGTGAGTACCTTAAATTTTCTTACTAGGACAGGATATATATGGATATAATAATTACATTAATCTACAACGAGGAAAATTACTCAAAATATCATTTTAAAATTTCCAGCAATTTCTGAAACTGCGAAGAAGCTGAAATGCAGGACCCTGATGACTCAAAAGACTGTTAAGACTTCTGTCCCAAAGTTTAAAAAAAAACCCAAACGCTTTTGCAGTAAGACCACAGATCACTGCAGTCCAGAAGAAACTGGACTAAGGGTGTCATATGAAAGACTGGAAGAGGTGACTAGGATGCAACCAGAGAAAAAATTCAGCTCATATATTATAGTTAGTGGTACCACACCACAGAAACTCAAGACCTTAGCCTTGTTCCCAGTGCCCAATAGTGCTGGACACGCTTAAATACAAGAAGTATAGAACAATTACTATCTCAGATAATTCACAATTGCAATAAAAATTAAGAGACAACAGGAATACAGACAGATGAAGTAACACAAGGAAACAATGAAGCGATTTTGATTGGCATGACACAGAGTTGTCACAGTACATCAGGAGCTTAACGGTTGTTACTTTAGAACAGACAGTATGGACTGTCGTGGTTTAAACCCAGCCAGCAACTAAAGGTAAAGGTTAAGATTAAGAATGAACATAAAGTGCCTTAAAGAGGTTGTTTTGGACCATATACAAAGATTTTCTGCCACACCCACAAGGTAGCACAGGAAAAACACCTGCAGTTGCATCCTGGAACACTGAAACTGGCACCATACATCCATGGTAAGAATAGAAGCTGATCATTCTATTGTGAATCAGATAGAGTGGAAAAGGATGTTTCATATTTTGTTCAATTCAGATTATTATGATATTCTGTCTAAACTGGTGAATTTGAACCATGAAACCACTTTGCATGATAAACAGTAGAACTCTTTATCAGCCTTGAATCATAATGCAGAAATGGGTAATTCACAGCTAGCTTTGGAAGAGCTTTTGATTTAAATAACTGTCTCCTATTTTAGGTCAAGTGCAAAATCCTACTAAAGTGCAAACTGCAAGCAAACCAAGCTATCTCAGCTCTTGAAACACCATGGTTATATTCTATTTCCTCCCAAAGAAAATAAATCAATAATTCAAAATAATGGCATTCTGGTAATGTAACACCTTGTCTATAACCTATTCTTCCTCACGTGTCTTTTGGGGAAAGATTGTATTAAGCATATTTTAAAGTTTAATGAACCACTCTCACTTTTTTGTTTCTGTTAATCTTTCAAACAGTATATGAAAGCCATTCTGAAACAACAATACCCCTTGTGTGTAGATGTAAGCAAAGCTACAGGCACTTTCTGAGAGCACTCACTGTTTTATCCAGATTCATAAGCTACAGTGAACTCTGTTGCCTTTTCTCATTAAAGAAAATGCAATCAGACATGGAAATACTCTGCAAGGTGATTCTTGTTCACATGAAACGTTCGGTAACAAAGATGTCTTCGTGCATGACATGCTTTCTACATCTTCTTCACCACTTCTTGTCTGTATTTTAATCCAGGTTAGCTTTTCTTCTTGGTAGATTAGACATTGTAGCTGGCTTTAATCAAATAAAGATTCCATGAAGCAAGCACATAGGTTTACATGGTAACTTACCTACCAGGAACATGGGTATTGCAAATAGAAAGTTGAATTGATGTTGAAAATAATTGAAAGGATGTGCCCCAGATTCAGTTGTGAAAACAAAATGTAACTGCATTGGCAATACAGGCCTACCATCGAAGCCTCTTTCGAGAAGGTAGTTTAGCTATGTTACCTATGCAAATGAAGAGTACTGTCCTGTCTTTGGATAATGTGTTCATTACAGGCTCACTCATAACTTCACATGACATTTTAAGATTTTGAAGTTCAGTTTTGTTTTGTTGCAGAACAAAATCAAAAGGTTCTACACAGTGGCTAAGGCATTCACTTGTGATGCCAGAAACTTATATTGAATAAAATGCCCTGAATAAATCAGCAAAGTTATTTTGATTTTACTTTTTCATAGCCTACCCAAAACCCCATCTGCATGCTTGGTTTCATGAGAAGGTTAGAATTTCTGTTTTTCTCCTTTCCTCCCCAGAGCAGATATTCTAGGCCTGAGAAATTCTGACAAAAATGCCATTGAAACTAATTTTGGGGTGGGGGAAACATTTCAGCTGTAGAGCTTCAGGATTTGCCTAAAGTCAGGTTATATTTCTCAGTCATTTGCTCCTTGTAGAGGAAATGATGGCTTGTCCTTGCTGAAAAAACCACTTTTCAATAAGTGCTACACAGTAAACTCAGCCCATGTTCCTAATACGAGTGTTTGCAGTGTAGCAGGAGATACTCTGGCTCCCTAAATTCCATAAACTCACCCTGGGACATAGTTTCTCAGCAACGTCTGCTCATGACACTTAGTCCTTCCTTTTACTCTTCCATGGAAGTAGCATTCCATGCTTATCTCATTCTTAACATCAAGCAAACTTAATAATCAAGAAACTCTTTATTAAATAAGGTCAGGCATTTTGATGCAAGATTAGAAAAAACACACTAGAAATAAATATAAAATGCAATTTTAATTTAGACTTAATGATCAGATGCCTCTCTAGGCAAGAGGTAACCTGTTTTATCTAGACTTCCCAAGACTCTTACATGCTGTCAAAGGTGAAAATTTACTGCATTCAGCAATACTTCTTCATCTGAACATTATTCTTGATCTAAAGCTGGATAAGGATTCTAACTCCATCCCATCCCATCTGATCTTTATTTCTCTTTTTTTCTATTTTTTTTTTTTTTCCATACTATCTTTTAAATGTGAGTGTAGTCCGTGGACTTTTCACTCTTCCTCTGGAAGGCTTTCTCAGAAAGGTTTGCACATCATCAGCTAGCAAGGGTTACTGCACTGTCATTGCATACATCTACAGGATTCTTCAGTTAACACCTTTATTGCAGCTTGAATATCTTAACATAAATTCCTAAGACATTCCAATTGTTAGAATACTCTTAAGGCTGAATATTACATTTTGCTTTTAGTCACCATCAGCCTAAGTTTGTAGCAGATACTAAATATGACATCTTTGGGCATGCCATTAATATAGACAATCACACTTTCTAGTACAGTTTTCAAACCAGAAACAATATGAGTCACCAATTTGCAGATAATTTCTGAGGCCACTTGTAAAATACAAAGTTTAAGATGGAGAACAAGTAAATCTCAAAATACAACCATAAGTTGTTTAGTATGCATAGATGCACAGTTAGTTACACTTTCAAACTTATCTTTTTCAAATACAGTAAAAAATTAATTCCTTAGCTGTGCAATTTTTTACATTCGACTAATTCTAACGCTGATTTAGTTCCTAGCTGTGGTTTCTCATTATTTGTAAGTGGATAAGGAGCTGAGAAAAGGAGAGCCAGTGGTGCACTGATCTAAACAAGAAACTATGGGCTACCAGGAGGTTACTGGTGGATTTCCTCCAAAATCTGTGTCACTAGTGAACATAATAATACTTCTATTAGTATTCAGCATAGAATAAGAGTGTACCAGTGAAGTGACACATAGTTGGAGTACAGCACCAATAAACCTGGAAGATCAAAGTGTCATATAGGAAAAGAAGAACTGGATAATATTGCAGGCTGTAGCTGTAGAAACAGAGCGAACAGTGAAAGTGCAAGTTCATAAACTGATTAATGAGAAGAAATTCTATGCAAGTTTTTTAGTTAGAGATAATGGTAGAGGAGGAAGACCTGGATGTGTAACCAATTTCCAGCATGACAATAAGCCATAGCTGAGTAGAAGTAAATTTGATCCTAGAAATGTCAGACAAGGTAAAGCTTAATGCTACTCCGTGAATTGTTATATTCTGTATCACTGTGGTCACTCAGCATTCCAACAAGGTGAATTCCGATTGGTTAAAGTGCAGAGAAATGGCCGTTAGGACAATTAGGGCAATGAAGAGTGTCTCACATGAGAGGAAAAAAGTAGTTTCACATTTTTCAGCCCAGAGAGGCAGAGGCTGACAGTGGGCACAACTGATTCAGGCAGGAGTGAGTGTAAAAAGTCAAGGAGAGAGAAGATCTGTAAAGCCAAATGGCAATGTTGACAAAATAGAGTAAACACAAACTGGCCTTGCCTAAATTTAGGATGAAAACTGAAGGTTTCTGACCACCAAAGGAGACAAGAGCTGTTTTTCCATGGAAGTAGTAGGAACGAAAGAAAACTTACCTAGTTGAAAACTAGTGCTTAATAAATATCTAAATGACACAGTTGCCTACAGCAAGGTCCTGGATTCATTAGGTGAAAATACCCTTATCAGTCCAGAGTTACTCTCTTTGAGAATTAACTGACTGTTAGAAGAATTTACAAAGAGAACTGAGTTACAGTACAGAAAGAAAAGATCTTGTTTATACAAATGCAAGGTTCATAGTGTTTTCCAAAGAATACAGAGAACAATTATCTGACTGTATCTATGTGAGGATGACTCATTGTCCTGGGTTTGGCTGGGATAGAGTTCATTTTCACAAGAAGCTGGAAGCCAAGGGGATATTCTATACCATATGACATCATGCTGAGTATATAAACTGGGGCACCTGGCCAGGGGGAAGGAGGGATCACGGCTTCAGAATGGGCTGGGCATGGGGTTCTGGGTGGTCAGCAATTGCATTGTGCATCACTTGCTTCACATTTTCTTTTTTTAATTATTATTATTGTTATTTCTTCTCTTCTTGTGTTAAACTGCCTTTATCTCAACTCACGAGTTTTACCTTTTTCTTCTGATTCTCCTCTCCATCCCACTGGGGAGGGGAAGGAGTGAGTGAGTGGCAGCATTGTGCTTAGTTGCCAGCTGGGCCTAAACCACAACACTCATTTGAAAGTAACTATCATTATAAAATGCTTTTAGGGATAATATCTCTCAATTGAAGAGGTGCTAGAATTTCAACTGTCACTATCCAGAATCCTGTCCAACTCAATTTAAGGTACCAAACCTTCTGTCTTCTTTTATATTCTGCTTTATTCACAGATACATGCTACTTTTTAAGAACAGAAGAAATATTTAAAGAAGAAAGAAAACTTCTACGTTTGTTTCTTGCAAGCCTTTCAGTCTTCATAAGTGTTTTCCAAAAGGCTAAAATATGTTTAAAATAATTTTATTAAATAGTAGGATCTATTCACTTCTAAGGTCAAACAGAAAACTTTAAGTAGGGAAGTTAGGCCAACAGCTGCTTGCTACCTTAAACTACTTTTAACATTTAATCTTTGTACCTCAAAACCATATAGTTTCTAAATCGTGTATACAGAATGTGTAAAGTTTTGTTAAATGTATTTATTGCTTTCTGAGCTTTCCCTCATTTTAACTATATGAATATGAGAATCTGTAATCTTTGTGGTGTTCGGGATTTTTCATAAAATATTTGTTAAAACTGGTATAAAGGTATGGTAATTTAAATTACCCAGTTTCTGCCTTACATTACATGAGGCTATGTCAAATAATTTCAGCTTTTTTAGGGAAAAAAGCTTACATTTCTGGATAGCGTGTTATAAAAATCAAGTTGATGAAACAATGAGAGAGCCATGACATAAAGATGCAAATCAAATATCAGTTGACCTGTCCCACTTCTTAAAGAAAAGGTACGTCTAGATAAACTTGTTTCAATTTTGAGATCAGCCTGTGTTATCAAACACATAGTCACTATCAGCATTTAAAATCCTATGTATTCCACAAATCTAGATACACTGTTTGGTTTAGTTTAAAACAGGGATCTGTTCTTTATACGACGGTCTGTATGTAATATGTCATATGCATGTACATTATACAACAGACTTAGATTCATGAAGTTCTACTCATGGTAGTGCACCAATATTGAAGCACTGCTTTGTCCATAGTAATGGACTAACAGTACTCATAATAATGTAAGGATGTCCGGTAAGCTGAGAATTTTCTGGACCTAAAATCTTGGCTACTGCCCCAGCTATAAACTTTTTTCCCCTGTTTTGCTAACACCATTGTTTATATTATAGATCCCTGACGTAGAAAGCAAAGTTCATTACTAAAATGCAAGAATTTCTAATGTGCACAGAGCTGATCCTTCCTGACCAATACTTGGTCATTTCACATACCTCCTTGCCTTTCACGTTTTTTTGCCTTGCCTGGCTGTACTCCTTCACAGGATTTGGTGCAATCACACCTCTCCAGTTGTGGTATACTTTGCCTGTTGTGAAGATAGGTGTGGTTTTGAAAAACATGTTATTTATCCAAATTACTTCACGTTATTTATTTGTACTGAAGCTATTGAATTAGTAGGTTCAGTTCTCAGAAGTGGAGTTGACATCTGCTTCCTACTGGGTCAGCACTTGCCTTTTTTGATAATGCAGAATGCATACTTTCTAGAATGGGAACTACCTGTGCCCATAGCAGCTACCACTGCAAAAATTACTGTTTCTGTTCCCAAGCTCTTTCATCTCAAAGCTTCAACCTTTGTCATTTCTACTCTGAACTTTCACCCTATGCCAGATCCTTTGGACTGTTACAATTTTACGTTAGGGTTACCTATGTAAACTAGATTTAACTAACACACCATGACAGTGCTCATTTTCATTTTCCCTTGCAGATACTTTTTTAGGCTACTTCAGATCTTGTTAAGAGTTTTCAAATGCAATAATTCCATTTTTGTAGTGTAAACAGTATGGAAATTCTCAGTCCTTTTATTTCTACTGATTCACAACTTTCATTTCATTTTCACTGATTTACATGTCATTGCAGACCAAGCACTTACAACACTGAAATATGTTTTCTTTCTACTAACCTCTTTTCTCAACAAAAGGAGGTCTGTTACTCTTCCTAACAGTGTAGTTACTGCTGGTAGCACACTTCCAGTGTCAAGCAGGCGGTGTAAGGTATAATGATTCATGGTATAGAAATAGCTATTGAGTCAGTACTAATTGTACTTTTGGTGTCGGGTTCAGTGGCAAGAACAAAACCAATCCCCACTACCCCACAGATGTGGAAGTGGTCCCTGCCAGACATGGAATATTTTCTAGAATTCATCTGTTGAGTATCACAGTCACATTTTAGAAACCTGATTATTTAAAACAAAGAGATATTCTGCATTTGCTTTCATTAAAGTATTATGAAACATCCTCCTATATTCTAAACAAAGATACATATTTAGCAAATAGTTTAATACCTTTGGACAAACATGAATTTGTTTACTAGAAATGTACCAGACAGACTGTGAACAGAAACAAATAAAGCTTCTGAAAGTGCAGCCACAAAGGTTTGCTTTTCAGGGTTGATATTGCAAGTAATTAGCTTGACATTTAATAAATGACATTTCTAAGAACTGCTAAAGCTGACTTAACAAGCAAACAGAACAACCTTGTTTTGTTTAGAAAAGGTAGTTGCATTGTTGCACATTTTATGTAAAGCGTTTTTGCCAGCTCATGTTGAAAACATCTACATGCAAGAAATACTTGAAATAAACATGCTTTCTGTAAACTCAACTTTCTGTTATGGTCCTCTCTGCTTAGCACAAACTCTGATAAAATGTCCTTTGGTAAAGCTGGTATATACTGCAACAGAGCAGGCCCATACTAGAGTTATAATAAATTTACCTTTCTTTTTCCCCATGTTTTTTCTAAGCATGTTTCAAATCATAAAAAACTCAGACTGCGTTTTACATTGTGGTCAAAATAAAGCAAAAGGTATGTTGAAATTACATATCCTTCAACTTTTCTTAGGCTTTAGAATTGAGTTTGATATGGGCAAGTAAAGCAATCGCTTTGAAGAATCAAGACAGCATGTGTTGGTCCAGTTATCCAACCCAGAGGATAGGTTTGTTTACACGCTATGCATTTCAAGGGCACTTAGAAAACCACAGTAACATCTAAAATTGGGTCTCTTTTCCTGCTCGTGTTAAGAAGAATATTGTGTTTGTGTCATGACAGTCTCATCAGCTTTATTTCTGTGCAGTAGAAATCTTGAAATCTCTTCCAAGTGCCTGTAAGATCAGAGTATCATTCATCCAGTTCAGCTGCTTGGTTAGCACACCCACAGCTCACTGAGGAAAAAAATGGAGTCTTCAACCCGAATGGCAGAAATCTAGTTAGAAATAGTGTTCCCATATAGCATTTGGAGATAGCATCTCTGATAAGCCTGGGGCTTGGGAGGGGAGGGGGTGGTTTGGGGGTTTTTTGGTGGGGGGGTAGTGATGAATTTTACTTCACTGGTTAAACATGGAGTGAGGCAGATCTACAAAGCTATCTTCTTTAAAAGAAAATGTGAGCAAAGCCACTGACCCTTTTTTTTTCCCCTAATGCCAGAGTGCAGTGATGACATGGTCTACTGAACCAAGCAGTGGACCTGTCTCAAGGCAGTATTAGCATGTATTAGCATGTACACAAAAGTTTGTTTGAGATCTGGAGTACATAATGTATGAAAGAAAGACAAAATGTGAAATGCTAGAATGGGTGAAAAACATGTCAAATGTCCTGTCTTCTCTATTCTTAAGATTTTGGGACGAAAGGAAACATATGCCTTTTTCTCTTTCCTTACTTCCTTCACTAATTTCTTTTATAACCTAAAAGAAAAATATTGTGAGCTCCATAAACATAGAAAATACTTAAAGAGATAAGAAAAATATATTTTTTGGCAAAAACAAAATAAATCCTTAAAAGACTGATACTTTTTCAAGAAAACTTTCATTTCTAAAAAAGGGAAAAGCTTAATAAAGTCAACAGTTCTCAGTCTCCAGCAGTCTGGAAAGAGCAGAAAAATAACATGAAAAAAATAAATCAATATAGAGTTTTCCATTGTAGTATACAACCAGTTCTTGCAAATAATGAAAACATGCCACTACAACAGCTCACCTCCACCAAAGCAATATTGGATTTACAAACAAAATAGAACTTAAACCAGCACACACCTGAATACCTTGGGAGTCCCTCACTGTCATTGCACTGGCACAGAGATATTGATGGAAGATGGCCCTAAAGTTTCCAGTTCAGAAAAGATACTATGTCTTCAGTGGCACTCCTTGACTTCTCTCCTGCTACACCTTGTAGGTCTTTTGTTGTGCCCTGCTACTCTCTAAGTCTGATCCCACAGTTAATCTTTTCCCTTCTACCCCTTATATAGCTGGTCCCCTCCTAGCTGATCCAGCTCATTTCCAGCCTCCCAGCAGTACCCTATTTCACAGCCTTTCTTTACTTCAGTCATATAAACCTTTCCATTACAGAACTCACTTTCTGCCCACAAGGCACTTCCATGGACTTATTTTATTGTAGTGAAAATGCAAACAACGGGGAAAAGAATCTTGTATACACATGAATGAATTATGCTCCCTCAGAAAAAGCCCTTTCAACTGCAGTTTCTTTCCCTTCTTCCCCATCTCTTGTCACCATGGGTTATTTTTCAAATGTGCTTTCACAGCAGCTCTTCATTGAAGTAAATGGTACTACTTTGGGACCCTGGTATTTGTGCAGTAATTACTATTGTTAAGCCCTGTATTTAATAGGCAAGTGAGAGGACTACTAAAAATATAGCAGTACTCATAAAGATTGCCTACAAATCCCTTTAGAAATACATACAAAGCTGTAGTCCCAAACTAAACCCTGTTCCATTCAGTGAAGCTTTTCTGTTAAACTGTAATGCAAAAATACAAGATGAAGAAGAAATAATACTAGGTCAGAAGAAACAGAGGAAAGAATAAAGACTGTAGTTCAAACAACTATGGCCTTGGTTGGGAGAGCAAAATTCTGTTTTATCACTGCTGTAAACTGTTCTCATTTTTTCAGTTGCTTCAAAATCAAGCTAACTCTAATTTGCTCTAAACAGCTTTTGATTTTATCAACAAAGCATCAAAAGGCCTGAGCAATATGTAGTGTGAATATCTTCTGTAAAGGTCAAATTGTTTTCCTGTCTTAGAAAGTGAAATCTCCTCACCTTTTTCATTTTATGATTCAAGCTGCATTTGAAAATGTACTGTTTATTTGCAGTGCTATAGCTCTTTCTTCTCCTTTCCTTCCTGCAAATCTTATTTCCAGCTAACACTGTCCTTTATGAAATGAAATGTTTTACAAGCTTTCCCATGAAAAAGCCCCATCAGTTGTGTACCTTCATGCTATTAAAGAAGTGTATTTTTTTCTGATAGATGGATGACCATGAACTGTGATGAATAAAGCAAGAAAAATAATTGGTTCCAGAGTTTCCTGTTGTAAGATGGAAGTGAGTCACTGTAAAACATAGCCCCCACAAATTGGCCTAGGTGGTTTGAAATTATACTTGTAATAGTGTTAATTACCAATAGCCCCACCATTTTAGGAGCACATAATTGAAAACTGGTTACACTGGAATCTAAAAAGGATAACACCTCCTCATCTGAAACTAATTTTTTCTTTTTGACAGAAAAATTGGCCATTTCTCTTACACAATAAGAAATAATTAGGTAAATGTGCCTGAAGCAGACAGGAATAATTTTATTGTTTCTTAAAAACCCATTTATATTGAGGACTTAAATTGAATCCCAGCTTTGATTTTTTTTTCATTCTACCCAGGTGTGACTGACTACAGATCACCTAAAATAGTGACACAAAAGAGAATTAGAGCTAGACTTACTCTTCTGCTGCAGCTCAGCAACTGGCCAATGTTCCTTTACAGAGGAAGAAGGAGGTGCAGATGTCTTCACACTGGGTGAACTCAAGAGAGAGTGTGATTCTGCAACCCCTGTTTAGTAGTGAGCCCGAGCAACATAGTAAGGCCTCCAGATTTGGCAGTCCTTCAGCTCTAAAGATCAGATTTTCAAAACTGTTCAGCTCTCATAGATAAAGCTGTACCATCCAACACCTGGCCTTTCAGTTTCTGGCCTCTATTGCACCAAGTATTTCATTCAAAAAATGAAAGATTTCTTATTAGCATTATCTGTTAAGCCAGGGGAGGAAAACTGACTTTCATTGTAAAAGTTAATTTTCATCAGGGCATTCAGAAGTGCTACTATTAATGTATTTTTTTCATATAGGACCTAACTGTAGAAAACATAGGTTTGAAAAATATTGATAGATATATGGCTTCTGAGATTCTATTTTCCTTCCAGTACCAGATCTGTCATAGCCTTAAGTCCAACCATTAAAGATGAGTGGTCTTGCAAGTGTTTCAATCATAGCATTATTTTTTCAAACTATATATCAGATTGCTTATGTGAAGCACCTCACACAATGTTGAGAGTGCTGCTAACATGTTCGGTGAGTCTTTCTTCAACAATGCTTCTGCATGAATGGGCAACAAGAGCGTTGTTACCAGCATTTCCCATCAAAATTGGTCAATGCTTTTCCATTACAGTGCTCTGTTTTCAGCTACACAGAGGAATGTCAACTATTGAAGCTGAAGTTTATTCTTTGCTGAGCATATGCACCTTTAAACAAACAAACAAACAAAAACCACAAAAAAAAACCCACACAAAACCATCAAAACCCAAACCAGCCTACTAGGCAAAAACTAAATTCCAACTTGCCTCCTTGTATACTGCTAGAAGATCATTATTCCATATGACAGAAATAGAGGTGGGCAACAGAATGAAAAAGCTGAACTAAGTTCAAACCAGTGCCTGATTGTGACTCATCTCTGTTCATGAATAAGGATGAACCAAGTCAATGCAAGGTTTCTGGCATTATTTCCTTATCATCAAATATGTTTGATTTCTCACATATTTGTCATCAGCTCCTTTGGCTTGGATTGTTTTTGGCTGATAGAGATAAGCTAGACCCTTGATTTAACTGACATCTTTAGCTATCTAGCTCATTGAAAGAGAAATATTCTGCATTCTATCACCTTTATAGGAGGAATAACTTATAGCAGAAAACAAAGAGAAAAAAACAGCCTCAAAGTTCTGTTCAAGAGATTTCACACTTCTGCTGAGAGGAGGAGGAATGAAAAACAGGCCCCAGGTCAACCTGCAAGCCCCCTGGGCTCTTGCAGGCCACAATGGACTACCAGAAGAAAAGAATCAGGGCTTCTCCACAGTTTACACTACCTTAGACCCATCCAGTTCTTCTGCATCCTATTACTCACGTGAACTTTATTCAACAAAGGTTGGTAGAAGACAGCAAAAGAAGCATATCTACCCCTCTTCCCTCAGTCTCTCCTCACTTGCACACTTCTGCTCTTGTGGAATGTCTCTCCAGGGTCCTGGAGGAAGACTGCCAGCAAGAAAAGCTGACAAAAATATGTGTTGCCTCTCCATCATGCAAAATGGTAGTATGAACTTTAAGAGGGTCATGTAAATACCGTAAGGAGCTATGTTAATAACCTCACAGAACATTAGTGAGAGTTATTCTTCTTGCTATTAATGTTTAAAAAAAGGCAGGTTGCTCATTATTTGGCATTAACAAATAAACAGATCATATCCATTCTGTACTATCAACAAGGTATCTGTGTCTACTTTGCTGTATCTGTAAGCAAAGCGGATCAGTAGATCTTAGGAGTTCATATGCATTTTTACGTATGCCTGGTGATATACACACAAACACTGATCTTAACATACAAGAACTCATGTTTCCCTACAGCCTTAAAGCTCTTGCCTCATATTTTTAATTGAATGAATTATTTAGCTTTTTAAACAGTGTATCAAGCCTTTCCTACAAGAGGTTTGACAATATTCATAATTTAATATGCAGTTTAGGCTCAAAGGAATACAACCAAATCTGTACAAACATTTACAGAATTAGTCAGGGTTTGTTCCCAGAAGATATGGAAAAAGTTCTGGTCCTCTTACTTTACAAGACAGCTGGACTAATGTCATTTGCTAAAAACATTTTAGAATGAATCCTGATATTTTTTATCAAATAATTTACTATTTTTTACTGAAGATTTAGGTTTTCAGCTAGTTTGACAGTTGCTTGAATATGGTTTGAGGAATATTGGCACTACTCAATAAATAAATTATTAGAAAACATTTTTTTTTTGCATATTCCTGGCCATTTTCACTACTATTTATCAGTTCTTAGCCCTTAATGATAAAATCTATTCAGCCTAAGGAAAGAATCACTTTTACCTCAGAAAGAAGTATAACCTGCAGTTTCTTCTTCTTTTAGTATATTGTAAAAAAAATAAAACATTTTTACAAATGCATGGACTTAAAAGGTTTAAAAGCATTAAATAGCAGATTTTAAAAAAAATTTTCTTTGAAATCAACATTTTTGCAGATATTGTAAGGTTATAAATATGAGGGGGTTTTATAAAGATATGTAACAAACATCATCTCATAGATGAGCTGATGCTCAGCTTCAGCTTTCTCTACCTATAGTACAAATGTACAGTACAGTATAGTACAAACAATTATTTTGTTTGAAAATATTCTGTCAAATTATTTTCCTCTCTCTTTTCATTCATGACCCCAGCACTGTAATCTAATCTGCCATCACTCGCGTAGGGAAATTTGCGCACATCTAGGACTTGCTCACAAGTATCAGCTCAAAGAACCAGAGTACATATTTTTGACTAATAGACCCAAACAGGAGACTATCATAAAGTAAAACCAACTATATCCTTTAAAAAGGACAGTTACAATTTCTTGTGTGTTTGCCTCACATTTTTCTGTTCCACTGAATAGTATCACAGCTCTCTCAGTGACTCCACAGAGGTTTCTACTCTTCATTGCTTACAGCGATGTGCACAGCATGAGTGGTGGGAGCAGGATATCCAGTCTTGTTGGCCAGCAGATCTGGACCAGCTCGGAAGGAAAAGTAATCCTGTGCCGAATAGACTGCGACAGATTGCTTCCTCCTGGTAATGAATGGAGGACCAAAGCACAAACTGTAATTCAGAGCTAGCTCACTGCCTGATCTGATCTGGGGGTGGACAACTCTAGGCTGCCACTGAGTCAGTTTAAGGCAAGTTGTCATGCTGCAATTTAATCCTGAAGAACAATCAAATAAAGGTCTTCAGAGCCTTTCTTTGCCTTTTTAAACAATATTTGCAAAAACACATTGTGGATGTAGTCTAAACATTCCCATTCATTGAGACAGCAGTATCCTATTGATAGTAGCTTAAATCACTTATTTTTTGTCTGCTTGCATGAAAATTTGATTTTGAAATGTGTAAAAGACCTAAACAGAAGGCATTGGAAGATAGAATGGATGCTAACTCATTCTCAATACCTGGTTGTTTCAGAATCCATTGGCTTTTCATAGTCTTACGTTTCCTTATACCAAGATTATAGAGTGCAGAGAAAAAGGGGAGATCAAAGCAGACAGATCATTTTACTGATAGCAACAGCCTACATGGGGACTTTTAAGTGCAGTAGATTAAGAAAATATTCAGTGACTATCATGACTCAGCCCAGTTAAGTCTGTGAAAGGCCCAAGAAGCATTTATGGCAAACACATTTTTGTTATTGCTTCTGTTTATCAAGGAAAACTTGTGTCAGATAAGTGTCTTATTTTCACAAGAGTCAGATCTTTGTATCTATTTCTCAGTGCCCTTTGACTGAAAGAGATGGGACTGAGTAAGTTCCTTAGGTCCCAAAAGCATTAAGTCTCGAATTTTGCATCAGGAGCTTTTAATGCAGATTTCTTCTCAGTCACATTATTTTTAATGAGTTTCCACAGAGAAATAGGAGTTCAGGCACTCAGCTGGGCTTACAGTACAGCAGCTTAGACCGGTGAAAAGCTCATACAAGCTAAAGTTTGGTGAAAAGCTAATACAAGCAGTCAATGCTGGCAAAGGGAAGCCTCAGCTGAGGGTTATGAGATCCATCCTGCAAGACGGAGGTCCATCCTGCTCCGGAGAAGGCTGGAGCAGAATTAGGCTGGCTGTTTCGCAACAGGAACAGACTGGGACAGGAGGCAGGACAGAGGGATACATATCTGTGAGTCAGGATCAAGTACCAAGGCTGGAGCAGATAGAAACTGGTGTTAGGTCTCAGGACCACAGACCAGTTCTACACCCAAGTGCCTGATGGGGAAACCTGACTGATGGGAAAACCATCAGCCAAGCTTTCAAGCCAGTATCTAAATCCCTGGCTGTTTTGGGTTTGTGTGGTGGGGTTTTGGCAGGGGGCAGGGGGCAACAGGGGTGGATCCTGTGAGAAGCTGCTAGAAGCTTCTCTGGCTCCAAGTCAGACCTGCCTCTGGCCAAGGCCGACACAATCAATGACAGTGGTAGCACCTCTGGGAGAACAGATTTAAGAAGACCTACAGCGGGGAGGGGAGAGCAATGTGAGAGAAACCCCTTTGCAGACACCGAGGTCAGTGCAGAAGGAGGGGAGGAGGTGCGCCAGAGGAGGGGATGCCCCTGCAGCCCGTGGTGAGACGGCAGGCTGTGTGTCCCCAGCCCATGGAGGTGAACAATGGAGCAGATGCCCATCTGCAGCCCGAGGAGGACCCCACGCCGGAGCAGGTAGATGCCTCCAAAGGTGGCCGTGACTCCATGGGAAAGCCCGCACTGGAGCAGCCTGTGCCTGAAGGTCTGCAGCCCATGGGAAGGACTCACGTTGGAGAAGTTTGTGAAGGACTGTCTCCCGTGGGAGGGACCACACGGTGGAGCAGGGGAAGGGTGAGAAGTCCTCCCCCTGAGGAGGAAGGAGCAGCAAAGATAACGCATGATGAACTGACCCCAAACCTCATCCCCCTGCACCACTTGGGGGGAGGAGGTAGAGAAAATTGGGAGTGGAGTTGAGGTGGGAAGGAGGGGAGGGTGGGGGGAAGGTGTTTTAAGATTTGGGTTTACTTCTCATTATCCTTATTTTGATTTGATTTGTAGCAGATTAAATTGATTTTGTTTCTTCCCCAAGTTGAGCCCGTCTTTTGCCCATGACCATAAGTGGTGAGTGATCCCTCCCTGTCCTTGTCTCGACCCACGAGCTTTTCTTTATATTTTCTCCTCCTCATCCCACCGGGGACAGGGGACGGGAGCAGTAAGCAAGCAGCTTCATGGTGCTTTGCTGCCAGCTGGGCTTAAACCACAAAACTGGGGAACAGACCGTGGCCAGGCTATTTGACTGTTGTTTGGATTGACAGTGATTAGGTGCCCAAGTATCCAAGTAACGTTTGGAAGGGGTTCGATGCATGCTAGAATTGCTCAAGACAGGAAGGGGCACAATGAGACTTGACAGTAGTACTGTCAATCAGCCAAGTTCTTGGTACATGTTCATGTATGCAAAGAAATATGTGTAATTGCTCACAAGAAAACAGATACATTTCACTTTGGGTTTGAAGGACAGAGCATAAAGTTTTTCAAGCAAGCCAGCAAAGCCTATTCAGTAGGAAGGGATTAGGAGATAAATATGGAGTGTTGTCCCTGAGATACATGGATTTACAAAAGCATCTGAATTTATTTTTTTTTAAAAAAAAGATAATCTAAATTCGTCTAGCATCAATGTTGTAAACCTTTTGAAGTTTTGCAGAACCTTAGAAAGAATACACTCAACATGAGGAATTTTTTAAAAATACCTCTCCCTCCAAAAACTCAAGATAATTTTTCTTTTCTAATACTCGGTATAGGTTAATCAGCTTATATCTACTCTCTGCACCAGAACAGAATTTACTTCTCTTTACCTTTGTGTGTGATCTGAAACCCAGGAATACCATATGGTCTAGGAGAAGCACAGGGATCCAAGAAATCCAAGGATCTGCTTTAAAAAATAAAAACAAAGCAAAATTTTATATTTTCTCTATCTCTGCAAGCTTACACTGTAAGCTAAAGTCTCATACTGTGTAAAATATCACTTCAAAAATACGGTTTTAAACACTTAAAAGTCAAAATTAACCATTTGAATAAACACTAGCTTTTGGGTTGGGGACTTTTTAATACTAGAGACTTTAATTTCTAAATTAGCTGTTCTTATTAGATGTGCTTGAAGTCATTACAATCTAAAAACTGCTTTGTGATAATAGGAAATAAATTGATGGCTTCTTTCTAGTTCTTCACAGACTGACTTCTGTCCTTGTGACTGTAATCAGCTGCCACGCATGTTGGTATTGTGGGTATGGAAGTCAAAGAATGAAAGTAAACAAATATTTTCTATGGTAGCACTGCAAAACACAGATTTGTCCATATTGGTAAAGAAGACTGGGCAATTGGCAGTGTTTACAGGTATGCTGTAGCTGTTATGTGAATAATAGGTGTCAGTGAGACAAGAAGAATGTCTTCTGTGAAGCTTCATTCTTTTTTGGATGGGTGGGAGCAGGCTGGTCTGGCTTTTGCTTCTTCATAGTCATGCCAATCTGTCTGCTCATCTGTTCACAGGCTACTCTGTGGAATAATTCTGTCAGTTCCAGATGTTTAATTTATTTTACCATTAAAACAATGTGGTGTGTAGCTGTCATGGTGGGTAGTTTTCAGAAATAAAAAAGTATATTCTATTTGAAAAATCAGTTACTGAAAACTACTCACTGTTCATGAGTACCAGTCACATAGTTGCTGAATATTAATTCAGTCATGGAGATTGTGCTTTTGGGCTCCATTAAATATATAAATACATTCTATTACCATAAATAAGTTTATCTAAATTGTTTTAACCTAGCTGTTTAAGTCTGCTTAATTTTGCATAATGCCAGATGCATAAAATATACCCATCCCAGGGAACAAGTTTGTTCCCATGGCCAGTTTCTAGGACTGCTGTGAAATAACTCTACGGGATAAGCACAGCTCAGTTTCAGCCCTGGCTTGGAAATAAGGTTATTAAGAATTGCCATAGTCAACAGTAACACAAAGTGCTTTTAAAACTTGAACACTTTTTTCCACACCTACTGTGCAACCACGGTCACAAGGATCCAGATATTATCAAAAGATCAACAGGAAATTAATGGAAAAGAAATCACTGTCACAACTTATGTATGTAATGGTGTTTGGTATTTAAGTATGCTATCTTGTAAAGAATTTTTTTTTCCTATTTTATTTATTTAATAGCCAAATTCATGTTCATGAAGATCTAGGATACAGTATGTACAGAAAGTTACTACAGGCTTATCAGATTTCACCAGTGTTAAAGGTATTCAACCTTTTGCTTACCCCACTACGTTGAGATACCCATCAAGAACAGTTTTCATCCGGAAGCATAGTGCCCAATTCTGCTTTATTACTGAGATATGTTACATTTTCCAAAAATAAAATCCAGATTATATGCCTTAGTTTTAAATCACTCAGATTCTTTTATAATGTACTTCAGGAGTGATCAGGGGGCTGATCTTAAGTTGTTTGTGAATTCCAGGTGTAAGGAAAGGTTACATGAGATACTCAGGCTGAAAAGAGGTTACACTGAAAGCAACACAAGATAACATCACAGCTATAGCTATAGTTTATTTTTCCTTGGAAATATCATCACTGGAACCTTACATAAACTCACAAGGATTTGGGGAGACTAAATGGGCTTTCCTGGAATTCTTGAAGAATCTTAAGAGTCTGATGTAAAAGAAGGCAAAAAAGAAAATCTGAATAGGATTTTACATTGATTTTGAGTTTAGGGTTCATGTACTACTGATGATGGTAGGTATCAATTTTATTTTCAGCCAGGTCTCTTCACTTGGATAGATACATGCAATTGCAGTGGATGTGCATGTGCCCTTAAAGTAGCTAGGCAATGTGTTCATGTTACTACCTTCACTTAGAAAACATGTAAGAAGGTGCAAATGCAACTACAGGTGTGGGAGATCATAACAGGCACACACAAGGATTCCCAGTAACGGGGGTTGTGTCTACAAAATATTGTCACAAAAGTGCAGGTAAACCCAAGTGATAAAAAAAAAGAAGCCCAAAAATTCAGGATTATAGACCTCAATGCAAAATCCATTTGCACATAGCCATCCTTCCCCCTTGCTTTGTCTGCTTTAGAGTGTTCTTCCTTGTTTGTTACTCCCGACTTCCTCCCTTCATTATGATTCCACTTCTCTTTTCTATCTAGGTGCACACAAGAAGAGGGGATGGAGAGGGGATACTAAACAGTGGAAACCCTGTAAAATCATCAAATAAACATTTTAGTAAACATATTAAGGTTTGTGCTTTTTGGACGGAAGCAGGAGCAAATGAAAGGTCTTTCATAAGCTAGAATTTTGTCTTCCTTTGAGGATATGTGGAAAGAAGCAACTAAAGCTCACTGTTAGAGCTAAACCATTTTCTGTGAGCAGCCATTTAATTGTTCTTGTACAAGGCAAATATAATTACCCTGCTAAACAGATAAAATTATAAGCCTCTAGAAGTACACACTTAGATCTCTATGTTCTCCTACCAATATTTTAATCTCAAAGTGAAATTGAAAATGTTCCACTAAGAATGTTCCTTAAAGTGCTAGAATTCAGATGATAAAAGGAAGGTATTGTCAACAGTTTTGAGGCATTCTTAGAAGGGGGTCTGAAACAGTAAGAAGGATGTTTGAGAAATCTTTAAAATTATCAAAAGAATAAAGCAACTTTGGGGAAGATTCAGCTCATAAAGAACTAGCCAAGGTTGGAGTGTGCTCCATTACTCATGATGGTGGGTGGGCATGTGTTCATACACATAGTCTCATAAGAGCACATGGGCTGCAGCCATGAGTAAATACTTACCAAACAGTTAAGAGCTGTGCAGCCAAGGTCTATGCAGATTCACAAGAAGTGGTGCAGAACTGGGTCAGATTTTCAGCTGCTGTAATGATCACCACCTTGTTTAGGTCAAGGCAACCAAAGATCTTGGGGGTTTTGTAGATATGGTAGGTTATTTCATTGATGTTTCAAAAAGGCAAAGAAGGTGCTCTAAAAATTATATAAGTGCCTTTTTTTTAATTTACATTTCAGTAGTGTTTTATTACATTTCAGTAGTGTTTTAGTTTCGGTATAGGGTCTGACCAGAGATCACAGGATGTAAATATGAATTTGACCGCTAAGGTCAATGGGGAAAAAAATCAGGAGTTTAAACTAGTAAGTTTATGTGTATAAAAAGGAAGGTTCAGTTCATCTTACTATAAGAACCAAAGTTGTTAAAGTATACCGTTGGAAAGGTAGCTCATGCTGCATTTTTCAGTGAAATCTTGGGAATAATGTACATATTGAAGAGGCAATAGTGAACTTCATAAAAATAAATGTAAACAAGCAATCAAACAGAACTTTTATTCCTAGATTTTGTAGAACTTCATAATTTCTCAAAGAATTTACAGTTAGAAATTTACAGTAAATATAGCATATAACCTGTAAAAAGGCAGAGTCAACTACTTATTTGGCTTTGAGAGGAAAAACAATTCATAGTCTAGTCAATTATCCCAGGTCTTACCTAAGAGGTGAGTTGTTCTCCTTTTTCTCATTCTCCAAAGCTCTACTCACAGAGTCAATCCCAGACAACAACTCAGTTAAACTTATTCTCTCTATGAAAAAGGCAAGTGATATAACAAAAATTTAACATATATTTCTTTCTATACATACAAGCACAGCCAGCTCAAGAGAGACACCAAGTCATCATGTTTTTCTACAAGAGTATGAGAAACTTCTCAGGAAAACTACAAACACATGCACATACTGCAAACAGATATCTTCTCCAATGTCACTCTGCATTTAATTTTGCACTCCAAACCATTATGCAAGTGGACCACACACTCCACATAGCTCTGTTTTATATTCACAAGCATGGAGAAAACTAAACCACTTCTAAGCCTCAAAATTGCATTAGAAAAGATCTTGTTAGGAATGTATACATAGAGCAATTGTTTTAGAACTACCAAAGATAGCAAAAACATTCAATAGCCTTCAAATATGTACACTGTAAGTACTGTTCCTTTCCCCTCACTCCCTTCAGAAGATTTCCTTAAACAATAAAAATATTGCCTCTGTATTTACTTCCCCAAATTAACATATACTAATTTTTAAAACTGTTTTACATTTTGTACTGTGGTGACACACACAGACAGATGAATTTGGAATCTTTCTGTTTCTTTTAGTACCCACATAATCATACCACAGTACACTATAGGCAAGGTAGAACTGAAGATGCTCATTCCTCCAAGCCCTACCATACCAGTTCAGCATACTGGCAAACATATTTATTTAAGTGTCTCTCTTGAAAACACTCATATGTTTTAAAGAGAAGCAAAACACTGGGAAGAAAACAAATGAACTACCTTAAATTCAGTAAATCAAAGTGGAACACAAGTGTGGACTGTAATTTGAAAGTAAAGAATATAGGGGGATTCAGAAATCAGTCAATTCCAACTCATCCTGTGAACTCCTCTCACCTCGCTGCAGCAGATGCAATGCAGTGCATGCAACTTTCAACCAGTAATAGCTCACTCCCATTAGCCTGGTAATACGCCCAATTAGTCTTACCACAGTCAAGTATCAGACAGAAAAAAATATCACCAAAGCATGTATCTGTAGCAGATGGAATGCTAAACCCAGAGTAGCAGTGCTGATGTCTTGATTTGTACCTGCTTAGGAATATAAAGTTCTCCCTGATTTATATTGTACTTTACAATATATCACATTGAAATCAAAGATCATTCCTCTTTTGCATTTAAAATGTGTACATGTTGAGTTAACACAGGTAAAAGTTGTTTCAGTGCCATAAGTGAATTCACAGATTCCACAGGGGGGAGTTAGGCAGGCTGCATATTTTTGGCCTTCTCTTTATTTTGGATATTTCCTCAGTTTTGTGTTCAACACATTCATGCATTTTTGCAAACTCTGTTTTAAACAGAATGACCCTAAACCCATTCTCCTCTGAGCTGTACAACTTTCAGTCTCTTTGTTCTTGTGATTATTAACATGTCATTAGTCCTCAATCAACAGAGAATTTTCCTCGGAGAATTTGAATTTCAAATGTAGAAACCAAGCAGAAAAATTCTGTCTCTGGCATAAACCTTTCAGGATTTCTTTATGTGTCATCAAGTACACAGAAAGGCTTTACAGGACATCTGTAACTTCCCCAGCATGCAGTATACTACCGTTCCAAATGCCAGGTACACATCTTTTATGAGAAGACTTAATATTTGCATTGATCCCATGCCTTTTCCAGCTGATATTGTCTTTCCTCTTTGCACACAAGTTTGCAACATCTCTCTCACACTTTGGCACTGCCATTTCATACTTCACAGTTTTATTAGCACTTTGAGCTTTGAAAGATAGCTCATTTATTTGCTATATCTAGATGCCACAAAACTTTGAATTCACTGTATAAAGATGTAGACCAAGATAGTGATGGAGTACAGTCAGACACAGATAATTATCCTGAAAGCATTCCAGAAATCAATCTAGTATAATTGCCCTTTGTCTAGAGTAGCAAAACCAGCAGTCCTGCCAGGCTGCAGATTCATGTCTGACAATTTGCAAATTGTATTGTTTGTTCAAAGAGCAGCCATTCTGGTATTAATACACAAGATATAGCATCAGGTGATGACAAAAGTTCCATCAAGACTATGTGTAATTGTTCTTTAAGATATTTCTCTTATATAGCCTGTATACAAATGCACATTTGCGTAAGTACAAGCAAGAATGGTTGTAGGCTTCCACTACTAGATTACTTTTCAGCCATGTCCTAAAGGAGGGGTGTTTTAGGTCACTACTGTCCCCTGAGATCTGCTCTCTCCTTTTCTCACTATCTGTCTTCAAGCCGGCCTTTTCTTCATCTCTGTCTCTTTTCCCCTCAGCCAGCCATCATGGTATATGGCAAGCTGAAATAAGTGAGTCTGCAAGAAGATCCAGAGGTGTTCAAATCCAGAAGCATTATTGTCTCTAAATGAAGGTAGAAAGTGAAAGGAAGGGTTTGGTCATGACTTGGAGGCTGGGGGGGGAACATTTATCAGTTACCTTTGAATACATGGTACAAGTTCTAAACACACCTGTATGGTTCTGATAAAAGTAGGTCTGTTTCTGCAACATTGCTGCTGTTCTGCTCAATGAAATATTCAATAATGGTAATTCTCTTGCTTCTTGCAATGTGCAGGGACCCTCCTCTCTAGCAGTACAACCATTTAACAGCCAGAAACATTGGCCAAGACTGACGCTAAGGCAGAGCATGAAGTCATAAACATGCACAGATGTTACTATTTGAAAACATTAAAGAGGTACTGAAGTTCTGAGCACATCCCAAGTTGTGTTGATTTCAGCAGTAATGAGTCATAAGGGAAGAAGATACTACTAAAATTACATGCCTGGGACACTTTTCTTTGCCACTTACATTTAGAAAAAAACCAACAGTGTCTTTAGAAAAACTCAACAGGGAGGAGAGCACTCTGAAAGACTGGCATTACCAAGGGCTAAAATGAACAAATCTGCTTGCCTGTATTTATGTAGTTAAACAAATACAATGCTAATGCATTACACTTTTCTCTTCACAAGTATCTAAAAAAGTTTAGTTCTGAGAGGTTACAGGAAGTTATGAAACTGATTATTTTAGGGACAAGTTTATTTAGTGGAATTTGGGCAGTTTTATAAACAGAGCAAAGAAAGTGGGACTACTTACACATTCTGTTCCAGTCCTGCTCTGATTAATAATTGTGTTGAGTCTACTGAAATATTTAGGTGAACAAACACACTCAGGAGGTCTTATTTTTGTAGAAGTCCCTGAACCTTTTCTGAGTTCACTTTAGTAGCAGCTCAAGCCTACTCCAACATGTGGAAACAGGGATTTCATGCTGAGCATAAAAATTTACCACAGTGGGCTGATATAGTTATGTTCTACCCATTCTATCCATTCTGTAGCTATCTTATCCTTGTATTCCAAAAGAAAGGGCTCCCAAATTAAGAAAATATTAAAAGAGATGCAACTCACTAACTCTGTTCACTTTGGGAAGTATAATTCAAGGTTTCAGAAAGCTTTCTTTAGGGAAGAAAGTAAAATCTCTGAGAGTTGTCTTGGCCCATTATCCACTAGAGAACTGGAATTTTAACTGAGGCAGAGAAGAGCTACTATTGTCCATTTTGCACTTTTACCAGTACAAGAATAAAGACACATAGAAAAAGAAATAATTTATGCTATTGCTATGTTCCTAACTCAATGAATAGAGTACTAAAACTGGAAGAAATTTCAGAATTTTTTCCCCCTTTTTTGTTGGTGTTGAGAGACTAATTTCTTCACTTTTCTCTGTTGTTTAGGGATTCTCTTTGTGGAAACAACTTTGCCCTAGACACTTTCTCTCCAGAAATGCTCTCATTTTCTCTCATGCCTAGAGAGAACTACTTAACAACACATATGTCAATAAGATATCAGGTACCAGTCAACAAACTTTGGGCCCAAACTTAGCTAATGAAATGAGCCAGTGCAAGTTCCATGTCACCTGTTACAAAGTGGTCACATATTCACCTACATATCACAGTATCAGTCTCCTCTACCTGTTCCTGTTTGCTGTTGTTCAACTCTAGATATTTAGATATCTAAATATAGATAAATATATTTAGCTTTAGCTATCTATCTAAATATCTAGATGGATACTTAAGGAGAAGCTGGTTTGAATTAGAGTATTTGAAATGAGGTGCAGTCCACCAATGGCAGGTATACTCTTTCTTTATGGGGAAAAACAAAAAAAAAGTAAATAACAAACATAAATGTAAAAGTGGTTCTTTGGGGCTTCAGAATTGCCAGGTAGACTTTCTCAACATTCTTATTAAATTGCAAAGATCTTTTTTTTTCCCTCAGAACTTACCAAATTTCATAGTACTGTGGGACTTGGGCCACCTGTACAGAATACAGATAAAAGTCTATAGGTTAAAGATGACAGGAAGCTGGATTTGCTTTATATCTTGCGGTATTTAGTGGCTTCATTCCTTTTATCTCTAAATAAATACTTGAGAAGGCCGAAGAAGTAAAGCTTGAAGGCATTTTCCCCAAAATGCAGTTTTCTCAATTTTGAATGGCTTGAACATTTGCTCTACAGAAAAGGAAAAAACAGACTTACAGATATTTTCCTTAGAGATATGCATCCAGCAGCCCTTTATAACCCTATGTAAGTTTTGGTTTACCTCAAGTAGAGCCAGTGAAAGTTGTTAAACTTATCAGCTGGCTAGGTCTGAAAATGCTGGAAGTATTTCTATGATGTCTATTATTACAGTAGTTTTCTTTTTTAGCAGATGGCAGGGGAACACACAAAGCCAGGACATTCATGTTTAAAAGGGTATTAAATTCCAGTCTTCAAAGCAAAATCACCACAAAGATGTGTGGAGAATGTGTCCCCTTCTGATATACAGAGATCAGGGTCTTCAGTGAAAAAAATTCTTTAACTTCACAAAAAGTGAAGTTCCATTCCACACCATGGAATAAATAAATTAAGCCCAAATCAGGACCAATCACATGACATCACATGAATGCCACAGAACAGTCACAGGATTCATATGCTATCTTGCTTAATTTTCTTCCACATCAGAGCAACTCAGAGAGTCACTGTCAGAAAAATAAATAAAAAACTGCTGGCTGATAAGATTTTGATGGAAACTGAAGCTTTTGGCAAATTAATATTTTATATTCAAATTATCTGCTTTCAGCAGAAAAACTTACTTGTGAGAAACAGAAAACAAACAAACAAAAAAAAACCTTTCCAATATTGTGCTCTGTTTGAGATTTTTTTCACTGTGCAGTTTTGCTAGTGCTTTTTTTCATAAACCAAGCTACACCATGCTTACAGACCAAGAAGATTGTAATGTAGCCCATCAGCTGCATAAATCTATTAATGGACATGGAAAAGTACCAATGTCAAGTCACATGAGAATGCGGTCTCATGACAAAAAAGGCAGCACTGGGCAAACAGCAAAATACTGAATTTCCTTCTGTTTAAAAAATTACACATGAAAGGAAAAGCTTCTCACCTTCTTGCTCCATAGCGTACTGTGGAGATAGGTGGATGTGAGCCTTATAACTCTTGATAGACTTCTCAGGGAATGTAGGGCTGAATGTTACAGAGAGTGGTCTTTCAGGTAGCTTGTACAACCTTTTTCTGAACCAAGAATCTTGCTGAAAAACTCTTTTCCAGCTTGCCTTTCCAAAAGCTTTGCTGTCATAAAAGCTGGCATTATCTTCCAAAATAGAAGGAGCACTCACAGGAGTCTGAGCTGTGCCCCAGCTACAATAAGGTACGGAAAGTTGCTGGGAAGATACGGACACATTGCATTTCTGTTGATAAAGTGAATATATATGTTATTAAGATGATGATAGTTTTTAATTGTTTCTTTTGCACTGAATTATCTCCAAGCTGATGATATCAAATAAGATAACAGTGAAGTAAACAGCTATCTCAGAAATGCCACAAGCACAACAGTGGCATTTCCCTTCATTTCCCTTATGAAATGAAGCTGCATCATTTGACTTTTTATTCTTTATTTCCATTTAAGAGAAATTGTTGATTTTGTTGAATGACATTCACTAGCTTGTTCTTAAATAAAAAATATGAAAAAAGAAAATTAACAAATTGAGCTGCAGTTTTCAGATCTTGAAGCTTCTTCTTACTGCGGAATTTTTATATATAGGCTAAGTGCCTAAATATGAAAGTCTTTGGCAAGAACCCATCCATCTTTGACCCAGAACTCTGAGATTAGATTTTGCACCTATTTAACAGCTGGTCACTTAGCATTGGCCTATTTTATGCAAATAGTCTTCCATTTAAATAACAGTCATTTCCATTTATTAGAGTAATTCAATTTCCTAAGGACAGCCTAATAATACAGCTGCCCCATTATGCCATGGATGAATGTAGTCAAATACTTGTAATTATATTTTAAATATGTTACTGCTATTTAGTATTCTATCACACCCACAGCATGGTTGGTAGCTCCCAGATAAGAAGTACAGAGATCCCTGTCTTATCTAGAGAACATACAGTGTAGGTCCCTGTTCTAACAAGGATCACTATATTGGTGCATTTTGTAACTCTCACGTAGGTAAAATTACTAGAGCTTTTATGAAGAAAAGTTTAATTGACAATCATTTTACACACATATCTATAGGTAGTTCAACAGAGGTGAATTACTGCAGTAATTACACAGTATTTTAAAGAGTCCTTCTTCCATCTAAATTCTGAGCCTGGTTTTGCCACAGGCCTTAATACCACAAAAGAGGCGCCCGCTCACAAGGATTCACAAGGCCTCAACTACTCTTGTCAGCAGGTGAAAATATTCTAAAGGTCTTTTATAACTAAGCCAGTTCCTACTGGAACCAGTAGGAAGGGGCTGTAGAAAGAACCAGTCTCTGTGCTGGAACAAACAGCTCAGACCAAACTTGAGAAGGGTAGCAGCTGAGCAGAAAAAAAAAAAAAAAAAAAAAAAAAAAGATAAAGGTTTTGTAAGACAGATACAAAAAGAAAGGGGTCATGTGTATCAACGCATTCAGTGTCCCAGAATTTCTAGCTTCAGTTAAGGACACAAACAAGTTCCCACTTTGGTGTTAAATGACACTTAAATTCTCCCTTTTCTCTCACTCCCCTGAAAATAAAGTGTCCTTGGTAAAACGTGCCCAACATCTCAGCCATCCGTCTGAAGTTCTCCCCAAGGTACATTCTGAGACAGCCCTGCAGTGTCGTCCTGGGCCCCTTCCTAGGACCCAGTGAATAACACATAAGCTCCTGCTATGGCCACACCACCTCACAAATGAGCACCCCAAGCACAATCCTGGCAAAGGACACCCTTCCTGGACATGTCTTGAGTGTAAGCCATCCCTGTGTCCCTGCCTGGTGATGGCAGCTGCGGGCTGCCCTGCTCCCCAAACCGGGGTGGAGGGATGGGACCTGCTGGTGGTCCCACGGCGAGCTCCTGGCTCCTCTCCTTTGGGAGCTGCTGGCCTGCACTGCACCCCAACAAAGGCCACATTTGTGCTGCTCTGTGTGGTGGCACGTGCTTCTCCAAGCTGCTACAAGCAAGTTGACCACATCTTTCCACGGCACAAATACAGTAGACTAATGTGCTCAAGCTATGCCTGGACTCCCCCTCTCCGTTTGCACATATGTTAATAATTATTTGATAGTCATTGGTGATGGAAGGTAAAGTAAGCAAGGGAGGTAATTTTAAGCAGTTCTATGACAACTTCTATCATCTGAGACCTTCCTCAAGAGGTTTATCCTTAATCTGAATTTGTTGTATGCTCCTTGAAGCTTGTGACTTCCTCGCCCACCAACCCTCTGTTCAAGATGCAATAAGAGAGACTTTTCATTCTCCTGTTGACTTTATCCTTTTGAAGGGGCCACATTCCTTCCTTTATCCCTTCTTTTTTGCCCAGATGAAAAAATTTTCAACGGTCAGAAACAATGTTGTCTTCTGCTTGGTAACTTAGAGGTGCTGGGTGATATTTACACTTCAAGAGCTTGTTGGCTTAATGGTGCCTATTTGGATTCTAAATCAGGAGAATTGTGAGTTTTCAAGTATTTTAACAAAAACCACCATAACAATGCACTGTTTGGAGAAGGCAGCTAACAGGTTTTGGCTGTATGTGCTAAACACAGCAAGTAGTAATATTTTAAACATTTTACGATGATGATGGTTTCGTTCTTTGTAAGTCAAGACAAACTTTCCTAAAAACTATTTTCTGCATCCTGGGCTAGTCACTTTCCAAACTTGTGTACAGATTCAATGCTAAATTCAAAGCACTTACAATCAAAGACAAGCAACGCCAAATGAGAGGGAAAAGGAAGAAAATGCAGCTATCCCCAGCTGCCTTATCCCAGAACATTATGAATTAATTAATTTCATGAGACATTTAATTTGACACCAGCTTTAGAAGGGATGTGCAAAAGGGAGCGGTTTCCTATATAGCTTGTCTCAAGAAGGTTATGATCTTGTCAGGCATAGAAGAGGCACAAATATAGCACTCATCAAATTTGTTTTCATTAGAGAGGCTTAGAGAGTACTGATGATGTAGTAGAGGTAAAAGTACATGGGACAAAAGTAAAGCTGTGGAAGAAACTTGAAGATAATGAATAGAAACAATGTAATTTAGCAAGAAGGCAAGAGACATTAAAAGGATTGACAGGCTATGATGGGCAATATAGATGATCTGGAGAGATACACGGTCTGGGAACAGTAAAGCTGAAGACAGGAGGACTACCAAAATGGGTAATGAGAACCAAGATAGATAGTTACAGGAGATGGGCCAGAAAGAAGTCACCAATATAAAAATGGTAGTGGATGCAGTGCAGAGGGAAAGCCCTTTAGGGACAGATAGAAAGCCCCTGGCATTCTCACAGTATGAAAAACAACGTACTGAAAGATGAGATGCTGTAGAATTAAGCAGAGAGGTGGGCAGAAAATTAGAAGAATGTTTCACCAAACCCTGCAAAAGATACCATTTTCATGGGAAAGATTGAACTGAAAGTTAGTAGTATAAAGAAAATAAAGGAGAGAAAAGAGTGGAAGACATTCCAAGCAATTCCAAGATTTGGCTAGTTGAGAGGAGTTTCAGGAAAGTGTTGAGGGAGCAAGTTGACTAGAAGTGACTCGAGGTGTAGTCACAGGAATGAAGTAAATAATTCTGTTTGCAGAGCCAATGAATTTATATTTCTAAAGAGATGGAGCAGTGGAAATTACTGAAGGGAGACTTGCCTGCATGTTACAGCTTGAGGTATGGTGTATAGATAGATAATTATGTGGCCCACCACATCTATAAGCTGTTTAATCAGGTTGAACCACTCTTTATAGTATATGTTTCCATGGAAAACATCATGTATTTAATTTCGAATCATTTACCTGTAGAAAAAATTATCTGTGAATGTACGTCACTTCACCTTGTAAATGCCCGCTCCGTCACACTTCTCTGCGTAATTTCTACATTTACTCACATAGCACAGATTTGTTCATTACAAATAAAAAATTATTTAACACCAAGATGGTGCCTGCATGAAAAAAATTAATGCGCAATATGGTAAAGAATGGTTTATCTATTCTCCTTACAGCTGCTTATACATTTGAACTATTTTGTGAGCACTAGCTCCATAAGGAAATGTTGCAGTTGAGTAAATAACTCCTTCCTCTCCCAGTCCATCATTAGCAGGAAGGTAAGTCCCATTGACTCCCGCACAAAACAGAGCTAGACAAACCCCAGTATTTTTTAAGATCCTGCCAGTCTACGAATTGGAAAATCATGGGACTCCAGTTTACAAAACAGAGAGGCACGACAGACCTAAAAAAAATTGCACAGGCTGCTAAATCAAATTTACACTGATGCTGACCTTCCTCAGCTCAGACCATGTTCTCACACGGCTACTGCACAGCTGAGCTGGCCAGGTTCCTGCATCATCATCATCATCATCACTAACCTCACAGTTTTGAGCCAGTTTAACTCCCAAAGCCTGCTTACCACAGATCCAGGTGAACGCTAATATTGCCACAAAACATGCAGCTCTGTGCAGCGGGAGGGAAAAAGGACTAGAGCAGCTCTGACTTAGATTGGCTTACTCTGTTTTGGAGCTCCTTTTATAGGCACAGACCAACAAGGAGACAGAGGTGCCACCATCCCCAAAACCAAAACACCTGACACCATTTCCTAGCTTCAGATTTCATTCTTCATGGTCCAGCAGGGACATCATAATGCAATAATCTTCTGCAAGCTCAGAATGAACTGCTGTTTTAAAATTTAAATAACATTTTGGAGCTTATATCCTACTATTAGAAAAAAAGGATTGTGAAATGTGGCTTTCTTATCTCCCCCAAAAGTTTAATTGATTTTATGGAAATGGAAGATTGTACCTTGAGCACTCTGTCTGCAAGCTTTAGAGTTTTTCTTGAGAGAAGATAATTGGTTAATATACTTTACTTACATGACTGTAAAGCATTTGACTTATTTCCATATTCTGAGCTACCACATTCTTGCTGATTTCTTGGAGTGAGGGGTGGATAGTATTAAATACAGTAACTTAAATGATATTTAAATGATTAAAGTTTATTTTTTAATGATTAATTAGTTATTAGCTATAACTGCTATAAATATATTCTACATTCCTCTTCAGCTATAAAAGAGGAAGGCCTGTGTAATCACAGTATATTTAATATGGGCTAACCAGTATCTAAATCTTAAGTCCTAAATATAATTTTCAATGATCTGGAAGAAAATACAAAGCAATTGCTGGTAAAACTTGAAGAGCACGCAAAAATTGGTGGAGTGGCAAGTAATAAGGCAAATGTTCTATAGAATGATCTGTCTCGATTTGTTAGGTGGCTTCATTTGAACAAGATAAATTTTGATAAGGACAAATGCAAAGTCTTAAATTTAGGCAGAGGGAATGTGGGTCATATTTATAGGATGGGATGCTGAAAAAAGTGATTCTGAAACTGTAGGTGGGTAAGAATCTGTGAACTCCCAGTGCAAAGCTGTTGCTAAATGAACTAATTCAATCCTTGAAAAAGTAAAGCAATATTGAAAAGCAGGTGATGTTTTTCATTATTTCCATACTCAAAAACTGATGTTACCAATGCTGGAACACTATGTTTAGTCTGACATTTCCATTTTAAAAACCATATTTAAAAATGGAATATCTTCAGAAGTCGATTAAAGCATATTTTGACACCTGAAAAATCTACCTTAAGTCCAGAGAAGGTCAATATTCTTAGTTTAATCAAGAGAATGCTAGAAAATTATTTGCCCATGTTGAGAGAAGCTAGAGTAAACCAGCAGAAAGTGTGGAAGCCAATAAGCTTAAAGTCAGCTGTTTAGAGGAACATGCATATGTTATGTATACAGAATTCATACAGATAGATGGCAACTAAAAGCTGTTAAATAGTTTGATTATGTACCTGCAGAAGGTGTTTTCCCTTGCTTTCTGTTAATACTGCTCAATATAAAGGGTATCATTGCTCTTAAAATGAGAAATTGGCAGTGTTACTTTCCAAGAAATCAGGAAAATGGACAACACCAGAGTTAGGGAAGAGATGTTGCCTTATCACCACTCATGTTCAGACCAGGCAGAAAATAAACAAGTTTAGTCACCAGCTGAAAACACTATGAGGAATATATTTTCTTTCACCGCTCCTTCAAAAAGAAGGGACAAAGGAATCTGGATTAGCCAGTCAAAGAAGGATTAAGACAAATACAGATCTGAAAAGAGGATGGAACAATATATGGAGACATTAAATGGGGTTCAGAGGTTGGGGGGGCGGGGGGTTTGCTTGGGTTTTGGAGGTTTTGGTTTGGGGGTTTTTTTAAACAGCCATAGCATTGGAAATAAAGAAAAATTTAGAGAAAGTTGAAAGAACAATTCCTTTAGAACCACCTCACCAAATACAGACAATATCTCTAAACGAATCAAAAAAATTTGAATTGTTTCTTTGCTTGCAAACCAAGAACACTTACTGTGTTACTTCTAATAAACAAAGATGCAGTAAACCTTGTGTGCCAACTATCAGCTTCTCATTTCCCTATTTACAGTGAGGGAGAAACTCTTCCGTAAGAACAGAAGGTTTGTGCAACAAACCATAGTCTGTATGTGCCTACATGGAAAGATTTCAAATAGTAACTGGCTTTTTAATCAGAGAGGTGTAGGAAAACCCAACATGTAGAATTAAAATTAAGTGCACTAGTTTACACTCAAGGTACCTGTTGCAAGATGAGAGGTGTTAGATTTTCCATAATCTGAAATCTTTAAGTCAAGACTGGATGTTAATCTAAAAGATTTATTTCAAAAGTTGTGGCAACATGCAAGAATTCCTCAGCAATCTTATGCAGGAAGCCAGTCTAGATTATTTTTCCAGCTTTGAATTCATTGAAACTGCGAAGAATAGAGGGATTCCTAAATCCCACTGCAACAAAAAAAAGATAAATTGCACCATAGAGAAATGGCAGCCTATACAGAAAGACCATATACTAAATGAATCCTCTTCTGCTGGAAAGGGGTAGGTGACCCAGCATTTTCTGGCTTTCTTGAAAATATGTTTTATAAGAGGAACGGGGGGAAGGAAGACACAAAAGGGTAAGAGGGGCATCAGAAATGAAAATGAACATCCATATGTTTTCATATTTCTTCAGACTGCATCTAGTAATTCCAAGGACACTCATAATTAAGCAAGGACATAGCATTTCATTTTCTAAGTACTGTACACACATTGACTAATCACCTAGAAATACTTTTAATTTGTTAGGCTTTTGGCATCAGCTTCATTTTTGAAGGTTTAAATATTGTTTATTATAGGCTTGAAGTATTCTGTGTGATGTTTCCAAATAAATTTATTTTCTATCTCTAAAAGATTCTCTGTTACAGAGAACAGTATGAAATATTAAGCTGCAGTAATGTATTTGAGATTATGCTGATTTTATTTTGTCAAATACATGTTATTGTTTATTGTAATAAATAATAATAACAACAATGTAGATAATTTCTGCAGGGAAAGAAAAAATATACAGAGAAGAAATATATAATTATGTAAAAAATAAAATGTAATATTTGCATGACAGTAGGTTCCATGATAAATAGCCAGTAGGAGGCAAATCGGAAGGAAGCAAAGGAGCCAAAAGAAAAATTATGAAGTTATTTAGATGTACAACACAACCATTTTCTTCCCAAATATGGAGTACCATATTTGAAAATAAGGCTTTGATCAACATCCCTGTCCCTGAATTTAAAGCTTCGTGAGTTATTTTTCTCAAAAATCATCTTAGAAGTACAGCACAGATGAAAATAATTTTTCAAAATGTGAAGGGGAATGCAGAAAGAAAGTTCACCTTCAACCCTCACATTGTGGCAATTCCAGCCAAAACCAACACTACTTTATGTAACTCTAAATTCTGCAGATCCTTTACTTCTCTCTTTTCCCAAAGATATCCAGAAACATAACCTGTTCCCTTATCCTCTTATCTGAACAAAAAAATAATCCTATTTTCTTAGCACATCAGTTTTTACCTCTTTCGTGATGATTTTTATAAGGTTTCAGTTTTCCTTTCATTCTGTGAAACACACTTCTATATTCTCATTGCAGCTGACCTCTGAACGCACCATGGGAAGCAGAAAAGTTTGATACCATCACCGCAGGGTAACTTCTTGTTATTGAAACAATGACTAGTCGAGCAGCAGGAGACTCTGTGAGAAACCTCTTAATTCTAATCATTGAAAAGACTTCTTCTTCATCAAAATGAGCCTGGAGTTCCTGATCTGATTCTTGAAAATGACAATGATGAAGTAGCAGTGTTTAGTCAAAGGAGGATTTTACTATGAGCAGATGCAGTAAGCAGGGCCTTATTTTTCTGGGATGTCTCTGTGAAATGAATCTGCAGTTCTTTATAAATTCACCACACTGTTTTAACTCCAAACTATTAGTTTAACCAAGATTAGACTCACTCTAACTCTGCTCCTTACTGCATTCCTACCAGTTATTAAATAGCAAGGAATAACTATGGAGTGCTGTCATTAAACATATTGCTTCTCACAATATGTTTGGAAGTTAGGTAGTGGGAAGGTACACAACAGGTAGGATGAAAGCAAAAGCAGACTTTTGGGGAGACTCTCATTTAATTCCCCTTTCTCCCTCCATTCCTGTTCACAGCAAACCACTTTTATTCATACATACACGCAAAGATGCCTTAACTTCACAAGGACAGTTAATAAAATGATTGAATGGGAAAAACAAAAAGCTTTTGTACATAGTTGTCTGTAAAGGGTATACCCTATCCACAACTGACAAGACAAGAAATAAACCACTGAATTTGCAGTAGGGTAGATATAGGTTAATTATGAGGAAAAACAATGTAATAGATAGGAGACACTGGAATGGATTGTTATGGGAATCTGCTGAGCACCATTGTTAGGGGTTTGGCAAGCATATACTGGATGGTATAGCTACAGCTGATCCTGCTTTTGGATGGATACTTAGAGATATATAACTATATTTGTAATTAATGAGCAGATGATGGATCTGAGAAAAAAGGGGTCATCTTGTATCTGATTTACCTGGCACATTCCAGAAAAAAATTTAAAAAAAAAAAAAAAAAAGTATTTAGCTTTTAGGTAAATAAACTAACTCCTTTGTAAAATGTTCTTTAATGGAACATTCCGATCTTTTTTAATGATGATACTTGAGCTTGCATTTCAGCAGCTTATGAGTGTATGTGCAGGGTTTTCAGATTTGGGAGTCATTTTGTAGATCACCTTAAGAAGCTTTATGAACTACCACAGATCAGGTGCTTGGAGGTTGAATAATACTGCACCAAAAGTCCTCCTGAGGGTCCTTTCAGCTGTATTTTTCTATGGCTTTATTTAAAAATAAAATTAAATAAAATAATTTTTTAAAAGACTGCTTGGAAGCAATATGACCTGAAACTCTTGGAAGGCAAAATCTCACTTGCCATTACTACTCCTTGTTGAGATAAAGTTGTGTTACAGATAGGTGGTATGAGACTGAAAAGATCTGTTTTAACACAGGACTACCAGGTAGCCTTCCTGGAGTTCCTGTCCCAGCTCTGGCACTGTTTTCAGGTGGGTCCTCAACACGCACTTTGAAGCCAGGGGAATGTCTATAAAAGCCTCAATGTCTACATATAAGTAAGTAAATGGTGGTCCAGGACCAAGCCCCACCTTTGAGGCCAGGAGATGATGTCTTCTCTTAGAGGAAGCTTTCTGGAGTAGTACAAACCATAGCCAGAAGGAGGCCAGTGTTTGAACGGGACTCTTGCTCTTTTATTTGACAGTACGGATAAACATGAGCTGAGGGGAGACTACAGCCAAGTGCCCAGGATTGTGGATGTGGCCTGTCTGTCCCATTTGACCTCAAGGACCAGAGAATAGATCCTGGCCTTCATTTGATTTAGTAGTACAGAAACAATCAGAGGTGCAAAGAAATACACCCAAATGTGGCAGGTGTTTCTCTCACAAGCTAAAAATGAAGGGCACAAATAGGACAAAAGCAGCTCCTGCGAGAAGACCAGCATGAGTCAGCGGTAGCAGGTGGGCTGAGCATCTTGCAGATTGATCCCTTCTTCCCTTGAAGAAGTTCTTTGGGTGATTGGCTCAGGTGGAGCTCCATGGCAAAGGGCCTGGAATTTGCCCAACCCCCTGGAAAGAGGATTGGGGCAGGGGGAGTCCCTGACTATTCACAGGGCAGACAAGCTCGATACTTAAGCTTTATGACTGAAGTTCTTTATCTTGTTTTCATCATCTGTACGTGAATGGTGCTACAGACACTGCCACAACCCCTGGAGCTGTTGCAAAGCATTCTATAGCTGTTATAATGTTAACAATAGTCCTGAATATCACCCACAGCCCTCCTGACTTCTGTTGGGTCTGCACTGGCTTTTTCATGCTTTTCCTGATATATATAAAATCAACTAAGTACCATTTACGAAAGACTTTGCTAATCTGGTATATTTAAACAACCAATATTTTTAGTAAAGAAGTTTCTCTTAGTTGCTGTTCCAAGAGACCTGTGCTCAGCTTTTTGGTTTGTTTGGGGTTTTCTGTTTGTTCGTTTTTAACAGGGGACCAGAGATAAGAATACTCAGTGGCCCTTGCAGAAAAATACAGCAATGACATCATGGTAATGCAACCTTCTGCAAAGTTGCAGATCGATTCCAAAATGGTATTAGCTCTAGCAGTCACTTGGGAAATAAAAGTATTGGGTTGACTCATAACTGCAAATGTTAAAGGCTAAGAAAAAAGAGGAAACTATAGGGTCAGCTGCAAATATCTAAACCTGCTGGAGAAAGAAAAGCAGCATGAAAATACTGCATGTCAAAAACATTGTTGGTGAATATTAAATTCTGTGCAGGTCAGCTGGATCAAGTGGCTCCTTTCCAAAAATAAAAATTAACAGGTAAGAGAAGTTTCTCTTTCATTGCCAAAAACCTGTCTGCCTTTCCTCATTTATGGGATATGACTAGCAAGAAGTGAAGAAATACATTTGCATCTAGAAAGAACTATAACTTCCAAAGGAATAACTGAAACTCTCTCCTTCTGTGTATAGCATTGATAACATAGGTAGCAACACAGATTTGAGCACTGAATTGTCAGTTGAAGGTACATGCCATAGGATGGTATGATTTTTCTGCTCTCTGATGATTTATGTTTGGGGGAGCTCTAGGCCTCCAAAATCCTATGTCACTTTTTCTTTGGCTATATCTGGGGACTTAGGAATCTCGGTGTCTCCCCTGTTATCTCAACAGTGGAATGAATCCACTCTACTTTTCTGTTTATCTTCCAAGTGATGAGGTGCAGATATCTACAGCCATTGGTCCCCAACTCTCCCTACCATAAACAACCGTTCAAAATAAGTGCCAGGCTGTAAACATCACATTGGGAGGCGGGGGGGGGTGTCAGTCTAAAGATATATGTATCTATAGAAAAGGAAATATAAGATAACAAGCAGTACTGCAGGAAAACATCACAACAGAATAGGTATCACACCACAAATACATCTGAGATAGAATGGTGTTAGCAACAAGGCACACAATGTGAAAAAGTAAGTCCAGCATGGGAGAAATACAATATCAAATATAATAGATATGGCTGACAAAGGGAGGAAAAGGCAAAGCAAAGGTATTCTGAAGAAAAAATAAAGCCTTGAGAGATTTTAGTAGCAGCTCTGAGCACCGGTAGTTTAACTTTTCAAAACAGAACTTTTGAAACTTTTGTAAGGGTGGTTTGAGATGATGGAAATCATCACTATTCAGAGATGTATACAGTTGTTTCCATTCGACAGTGTATAGATGGTTTATCTCTATGCCATAAGGATATGCAGAGTAGTCCTTCATAAAGAAACACCAAGTTCAAGACGTAACATAAAAGACCTAAATTTAAGTATTTCCGAAACAATATGCATACTCAGAACTTTATTACACTGGGACATTCAATATTCAGAGGTGCAGAATAATCTTCTTTTCAGAACCCCAATGTTGAGATACTGCAGGTTTGCTCCATTTTAAGTCAATGCCTCTGTTTACCTAAATACTCTAACAAATTAAATTTTAAAAAAGTGTGAACTTGAGATTACAGATCAGTTCAACAAATATTTGAAGTAATATTACTTTCACCACTCTGTGAACGATATCAGAAGTTATGATAGCATACCTTATCAATAGAGAAATCCCCCACAATGACAGTCAATTAGCTACTTTAAATCTCCAAGCAGGAGACTTACTAAGCATTTTGTTAAAGGAAGTAGAAATCGTTAACTATAAACAGCTTGTTAGCACAGCCAGGGACATGTAGATATCTTAAAATCCAATTGTCAAACAATGTGTAAAGGACACTCTGCCAGTCTAGCTCTTTTTGGTCAACCAGGTGCCTTCAGAAACCATTCTACCACACACTGCAGAATCTGTCCTACCACACAGCGTGGAGCATCACATATCCTTTTATTACCAATTCTCTGGAAATCAAAATGTCTCTATGAAGTCACAATAGCTATTGACTCATTCTGAAGAAACCTGCATTGTTTGCTCCGCTCTTTCTTTAGCGCAACACCATTTAAAGACACCATTGTTCTGAGGCATACTCCCAAGTACCAAATCAAGTAAAGCCCATAAACTTCCCTCTTCTGCAAATTTCACTCAACTGTTCATTTTTCTCCACACCTTGTACTGAAAAAAAATTAAAAAAATAAAAATAGTAACTGCAACAAAAGATGATTAGGACATCAGAAAGGTTACCTCTTTTGAGATCACTTCTGTGAAAATGGAATACTGAAGCAGGACAATGACCTCTGGCTAGTTCTGGAGAGGATAGAGAGAAAGGATTAAAAATATTTATTTTCCTACTCATCTGTTCTAGTTTTAACCATTATGAACTTTTCATTTAGGATTATTCAGAAACAATTTCACTTATGAAGATCTTTCCACTTAATGTCTCAAAGCCAATTGTGATGAAAATTTGAAAAACCAAAAATTAATTAAAATATAGGAAGATACTTTCCTTGAAAGAAGCCTCTTTGCAGGTTCTATACTACACTTGAGGAGTGGATTCACTGTCCAATTGACTACCACCACTGGAATTTCATCCTTGATCTAAAATAGCACTAAAGTACTACATTAAAAAGCACAATAGCTATATCAGTCATAGTCACTGATCTTCTGTACAGCCTTATAAAACATTGACGTGGCCTTATATACCAAAAAGAAACTTTCCTAGCACTGGTGTCTTACGTAAAAAATTATAGAATCATAGAATGGTTTGGGTTGGAAGGGACCTTAAAGATCATCTAGTTCCAACCCCCTTGCCATGGGCAGGGACACTTTCCACTAGACCAGGTTGCTCAAAGCCCCAGCCAACCTGGCCTTGAACACTTCCAGGGATGGGGCATCTATTATTATTATTATTATAAAATATATATTATTATATGTCTATTGCTGTATATTATATAGCTATTATTATATATGTTATTAGATGTTACATATTATATTATATATTAAATATCATACACCATATACTATATATATTATATATTTTATATTATCTCTATTTTGATATAATATATTATAGGTATTATTATATAGAGATATTATACATCTATTTGCAAGGCAGCAGCACATTTTTCAGTCTGAGATCTCCTAAGAACCAAAAAGATACTCTAAACTAATACTCCGTTTTACCAGTCCTTTTAAGTCTTCTCTCCATTTATTCTACATCTCACTTATTAAACCACCAACTAGGTGGATACCTAGATGGTGTAATACAAGAACTTAGTTTGCCACAAATTTTCTCTGCCAACATCAAAAGCAAAATGCATGAGAAAGATCAAAGTAACTAGAGCACCTGACTTCACTAAATATGCAAGTTGTTCTGCTTCCTAAAAGGTTGTTGTGTACTTCCAGACTGGTATACAGCAGAACAGAGCTGGGCCTGCAAGGAGGCAGAGTGCAGGGATGGTCACAATCCAAAGTGGAATGGGATCTGGGACACACGAATCATGGGCTTGCTCAGTTACAGAGATCCTTGCATATTTTTGGCTTACACCCATAAACCAGCATCTTCCTGTTATTCTTAGACCCTCTGTCCACCATTCATCCCCACAATGTAAGGAAATGTTTAGTTTAATTACTGCATAAGGACTTCTGCCTTCTTTGACATTCTTTACTTAAATGGCTGAATTTTGTATGAGAGTCTACAAAGAACTTTGAGGGGGTTTTATCAGATAAAAAAGTTTAATGAATAAAAGCCTATAGAGACTGCATGACCCTGCTTCAGCAACTATATTATTTGATTCACTGGAGCTGAGCTAAAAATTGTCATGTGCAACTGATTTTTACGGAAACGGTGAGCTAACATTTGTGGTTGCAAGTTGAAAACATAATCATCACTTCTTCAGCTGAATTTTATGAATATTTTAAGTGTTAAGTGTCCAGTATACTGTAACCTCTCACTTTTACCAATACAGTAACTAAGGAAAGATTCAAACGAAAATCATGGATTTCAAATTGTGGGGAGTGGGAGGAGAAAAAAAAGGGGAGAAAACTCTCATTCAAGTCCAAAGACATTTTCAGGGACATTGATGCTGGAGATGTGATGTGAAAGTCTGGACCTCCTGGCAGTAGGTGTCCTTCCTCTCTTTTCTCCTTGCATTTGGCAGGAAATATTACACCCTTACATGCAAAAGAATAGGAGGCAGAGACTTGGCATCCATAAGGGTCAGCAATAGAATCTTGGTGCACAGGGGATTGCGCTGTATCTTCAAAGCACTGTACTAATTTTTCAAACTAAAATCAGAAACCTACATCACTAAAAAGTGAAAGTATTGCCTAAAGTTTCAGCTGTTAAATCACCAGTTGGCAAGAGAGCATATATTTGCAGAACATCTAAAAATATTAACATTTCTATGGCAAATTAATACTGAATATACTAACAGATCATGTTAACCTGTTAGTCCATCTTGTTTGTGTGACTTCAGGAAGGTATGGCCATAGTTGTTTATGATATCATCAGAACACATCACTGAAATCAGAACCTCCTGGAATAAGTCCTGGGAGATTCAAGTTAGAATTCAAGCAGAGCTTCCTAATCAGTAGATTTTTTTTTAAAAGCTACTTGGATTAATAAAAGAACAATTACTTTCACTCTCAATCTTCTTCTAAATTGTTGTAATCTTGGATAAATAGAGTATAATGAGATCACCTTATGCTAAATTGATTTTTCTATTCTACAGAGCAAACTGCTTTTCAGTTCAGAACTCAGCAATACTTGCAGTGAAGTTATCATGATCAAAATATTACTTTCAGTATATGAAACATGAAGACATGCACAGTATATTGCTTTGCTATGAAATTTTAATATAAATGTAGGTAATTTCTATATTCAGATTCCTAAAATGAATGTTTCATTCCTTACAATAAACTAATTTTTTCCCTTTTCAGTGGAGGATTTTTCAAAAACAGATACATTGCTTTTGGAAATCACATATATCCTCATAAGACAGAGAAAGTCATCTTATGTTGAATTGAAGTCAGGACCTACCAAATCTAATACATCTTTTGAAGCAAATATATGATCTACTAAATCTTATCAGTATTATGTATATTGAAAGCTAAACTGATGAATCACTGGATAAATTACATAGCAAATGTGTGACAATATAGTATTTATTCAAATGGATCACTGATTCATTTCAGTTTCCACAAAATATATCAACTTTTGAAGAATTCTTTAAAATCAGAGATTTTTTTTAGAACGACAGAAGACACAGGTAAAAACAGACTAGAAAAGGCAAATCACTGGGTGATGATAGTGTATGCTTTTGTTTTGCTAGGGAGCTGGTTTCACAGGGCTTTCAAAGAGATGCAGCTATTCCACTATTAGTTGGACCTAGGCATTTATTTGGGATTTTACATTTAACAGATAAAAAATAGAAGAAGGAAAAAAAAAGGCAACAAACCAAAAACATTACTACATATGTGGGAAAAAAACCTTAATGAAAGGTGTATTGGTTTTGTTTGGCAAGGTTTTGGTAGCGGGGGGGGGGGGGGTGGTTACAGGGGTGGCTTCTGTAAGAAACTGCTGGAAGCTTCCCCTGTGTTCGAGAGAGAGCGAGCCCATACCAGCCGGCTCTGAGACGGACCCGCCGCCGGCCAAGGCCGAGCCAATCAGTGATAGTGGTAACGCCTCTGTGATAACATTTTTAAGAAGGAAAAAAAGTTGGGACGGAGAGAAACTGCCGCCGGAGTGAGGAGTGAGAACATGTAAGAGAAACAAGCCTGCGGACACCAAGGTCAGTGAAGAAGGAGGGGGAGGAGATGCTCCAGGCGCCGGAGCGAAGATTCCCCTGCAGCCCGTGGTGAAGACCCTGGTGAGGCAGGCTGTCCCCCTGCAGTCCAGGGAGGTCCACGGTGGAGCAGATCTCCACCTGTAGCCCGTGGAGGACCCCACGCCGGAGCAGGTGGGTTCCCGAAGGAGGCTGTGACCCCGTGGGAACCCCACGCTGGAGCAGGCTCCTGGCAGGACCTGCGGATCTGTGGAGAGAGGAGCCCACGGAGCAGGTTTTCTGGCAGGACTTGTGACCCCGTGGGGATCCCACACTGGAGCAGTGTGCTCCTGAAGGACTGCACGCCGTGGAATGGACCCACGCTGGAGCAGTTCGTGAAGAACTGCAGCCCGTGGGAATGGCCCACGTTGGAGGAGTTCGTGGAGGACTGTCTCCCGTGGGTGGGACCCCACGCTGGAGCAGGGGAAGAGTGTGATCAGCCCTCGTCCTGAGGAGGTGAAGCGGCAGAAAATAACGTGTGATGACCATAAACCCCATCCCTGTCCCCCTGTGCCGCTGGGGGGGCTTGGTGGTGAAATCCGGGAGGGTAGTTGTGCCTGGGAAGAACAGAGGGGTGGTGGGAAGGTGTTCTGAGATTTCATTTTACTTCTCATTACCTTGCTCTGGTTGATTTGTAATAAATTGAGTATGTTTTGCAAATTGAGTCTGTTTTGCCCGTGACGGTAATAGTGAATGATCTCTCCTGTCCTTATCTCGACCCGCAAGCCTTTTGTTATATTTTCTCTCCCCTGTCCAGCTGAGGATGGGGGAGTGATAGAACGGCTTTGGTGGGCACCTGGTGTTCAGCCAGGGTTAACGCATCACAAAAGGCTTAGTAAAGTAGATACATTAACTCAAGAAAGTAAGAACAAGACATGGTAATATAACCTTACACATGCATTTTTTAATATTATTAGACACTTAATTAATTTTAATATTATTTAGACACTGTGTTCAACAAGGTAATGAGCATTACTTAAAATACTCCAGAAATTCTTAAATTGAATTCTGACTAAAACTGCCTATCTCAAAAGCTCTATAGCCACTCTACTTCCAGAATATTTGTTCTGGAAGTTCTAGGAGAGACCTGAGAACCGATGTCCTTCACGTTGTTCACTAATGATGAGGAGATCTCCACCATACCAAAGCAGCAAAGCACTCCTGATTTTTTTAAATATAAAACAAGGTTATGAGTAGGACATAGATCGAATTCCTTCATGATCTAAGAAAAGCAAGGAGAAAGTCCATGAGATTGGCATGAACAAGATAAATGCAAGTTCAATATTTAGAGAATTTTATAAGCCCCATTAGATAATGGAACAAGTGGCCATGACTAGCTGCAGAATTGTCACTGGTAAGAAATGTGAAAACACTTTGGGCCAGGTCATATGACATACTTGAAGTTCCTTAGAGCTCAGCAGAACCCCAGGGAGATATTTTTTTTAACATCCACTATTTTCCTGGGAAAACGGAAATCCCTGATTACACCAGAATGGTAGTTTCCTTAGCATCACTCTGTTTCCGCCTTTGTGAGGATTCAAGTATTACTGAACTATCTGCCAGAATAAATGTTTCATAAATTCATTCCAATTTACACACCTGCTATATTTTTCAACCTTTTTAATTAAGAGGACAGGCAAATAGATGCTTATGGTTGAAATGAAAGACAGCAACATGATAAAACCCAGTAAAATATTGCCAGGCATTATATTTCTGATGGTTTATCTTAGCCATTAAAAAGAAAACATTCAAAAATATTTATATGGATAATACACCAGCACTATTTTCTGTGTATTTGGAGGCCAGATTATGTTTTTAAATAGAGGCTGACATAGGGCTGGTGCATCAAGTGCATTAGAGACAAGCCCAGGAGTCAGTCTTTTCTGCTTTCGCCCTTAAGTGGAAAATAAGTTCCTGAAGATCTGAAGATGTCCTTTTTTGCTTACATAACCTATCTCCCAACTTCAATCTGCCTGTACAAGAAACAGAAACAATTTTTCCTGGCCTGGCTGATGATCAGGGATAGGGTCTATTTTTCCACAGAGACCTAACTCCCTTGCTGAATTAAAAAAGGACATAAGTGCGCAGCTACATATTGATGTCGGCTAATTAGCCCTCCTGTCACGCACAAGGGATCCTTACTTGCTCTGCTGAACACTTTCTCAGAGTAATCGCACTTGGTAGTCATATCTTAGCCAACCACAACAGAAGTCTGGAGTCTCTAAAAAGGCCTGCCTCTTCTCCTCTCTTGTAATCGCCTACATTTCCAGTATCCTGTAAATAACTAGGCATAGTTAATTTTACTGAGATTTTTCACAACTCTAACAAGAAGTATTTCAAAATGGAAGAATCATTGAGTATATATATGCTTTCTCTACACAAAGCTTCCCTTATACAAAATAGCATAGTGTACCTTTACTGTTCATGTTGCAGTATTTCTAACTTTGCAGTCACGTCTTTGTCTACCCATCTTCCACTCCGCTGATGTATTGGTGCAACCAGCCTCACTTGCCAGAGGAAACCGAGTACAGTACCCACCCAATTTCATCCTTACTTGCAAAAGAGACTAGGCCACATCAGATCTGGCTCCCTTAACCCCCTCGGAGTCCTCCAGCGTTGTCCTGTGAGGCTTCACCTGCCTGCAGGGAGCGTTACAACTCACTGAAGCAACCAGACTCCCTGGAAGAGGACTGGCGCGACTGGGAGCTGCCCAGCCCTGTCCCATGGCCAAGCCCAGCCCACCAGCAGCCACAACCAGCAAGGGCTGTCCCCCAAGGCTGCTGGGATGAATGCTCATGTTAGTAGAAAGAAGAAATAGTTTAATTAAAAGTAAAAAACAAACCAAACCAACCAAACAAAAAAGCACACCACGCTTGGGAACAGCAGTAAATAGCCTGGCCAGGAGACACGCATGGCCTGGTACAGCGGGCAACTTTGCCAAGCACGAGACTAAGGTCAGCAAAGTCTCAGCACGCTCGGTTAAGGCGCAAGCTGTAAGAGTGCTGCAGTGGATGGATGAGTTTTTTGCTCAGCATGGGACAGAGCAAACTTCTTATGCTGCAGAAAGCCCAGGCAGGTAAGGCCAGACAGTTCTGGAGCTGCTATAAAGAAAACATATTTGCACGCCACCACTCAAAACAGGTCACCAGAGCTAACACCAAGGCCCTCCCCATGCCCAGGGTGGGAACCTGACTATTCAGTCCCATGCTGCTAACAAAAACAATAAAAACCTAGTCACTGTGATGTTGCCAGATGCAGGCGAAGAGGGAAAACTAACAGGGCAGTTGTATAAAAGGGTAATTTGTTTGCATCAAGGCTGTTTTATGCTCAAAAAAATCACAATGGCTGGCTTCTCCACTGACCTGTCAGGGCGTACCAGAGTATGCCTTTAGGCACCTGAATTTGAAAGAAATGGCTAGTGTATGTACGCTAATTAACTTTGCATGTTGTCTGTATGGAAAGCCAAAGGGAATATTCATACGCACATATTCACATTGGGATGTGCTAGAGAGCCTGGCTACACTAAACTGATTTAATCTTCCATTCTGGGTTCTCATATATGTCTGTACAAAGATTTCCACTACTAAAATGTGTAAGCAGACTCCTACAGATTATAGCATTATAAATAGGTGATAAGGCAGAACAAGAACTAGCTCAATGGTTTCAACATCTCCAAAATCTGGTATTTAATTTTCTCTAAACTAAAGCACCAAGAATACTGTGAAAGAGCACTGAAAGAGAAGAGATAAGGCCAGTTATTCCACCCAGCTGCCAACATGCTGTATGAATTTGTGGCTTCTATAAGTTTTTGAATTTATCTTCCCCATTTTTCACAATTTCTGTGTTATTTCTTAGAATGAAGCCATTTCTATCAGAAAACATTCATTCTCATGCTGCTGGATTCTCATTAGTTTTCCCGATCTCTGAGTATTTTTTGTGGTTCAGATGCCCTAAGAGATTTTTGTTTTGTTTTGCAGCTCTTGAAGTCCAGCATGGGATTTAAGAAGCTAATATGTATCATAAAAGGTAGTTATTTTGAAATTACTCTCAGCTGTAGTTTATACCTTTTCCCACAAGTCTATTGTTCAAACTATCTCACAAAATAATAGCAAGATGATAATCTCTAAATGGGTGTGTATCGCAACAGCAAAATGAGAAAATGGGAACATTTAGGCCAGCATAATTATAGTTAGTCATCAGTATCTGTCCTTCAAAAATTACTGCTTGAATAAATAATCGCATGAGAAGGGGTCAGTATTGCTGGCATCTTAATTGTGATACATTCCACAGTTTTCTTAATGGCTGTTGCCTATTTGCCAGGTTTCATCATTTCTACAGAAGTAAAGTGGTATCGCCAGCATGGGACAGCCAGCAATCAGAGTTTGCCACCTTGTTTTAAACGAATGTAGATCAACTGAACACAACAGACTGCAATGGCAGTATATGTGATGCAGTACAAAAGCAAAAGAGGGGCTTGAGAGCAATGTTGTTTAAAACTTTTGAAAATTAGAGAACAGAAAAACAGCATACCATTAGACAATATTCAAAGCTGAAGATGTTTCAACTTACTGATCAATTGAATTGCTTTAATACAAACTGCTATTTGGAAAGACCTGCAAGATGTATGACTTAAGGAAATTTTTTTTGACCCTAGTCTGATTTTTATGGTTATAAGAGCCATACGTTTATATACTCATATGTATGTAAAATACACATATGTATTACAATATATGTAATCCTTATCTCCCTCCCTGCTTAGAATTAATTTACCTGTGCCTTTCTCACTCAAATTCTGTAAAAACATGCTTACACATTTACCTAATTTAATGACCTACCAAACATTTCTGAGTCTTTGTAAAATGACATTCCTTTTATACCTCTTTTGTTTCACGGCTCCTACTCTCTTCTTCTGTAGTTTGCTAATAATATCCACTGGTTTGGGTTGTTTTGGTTTTGTTTTATGTGGCAGTTAATCTGAAATGCCTTCTGCTTTCTGATAGCCAAGGAAAAATTCATATTTGCCTGGTAAAGAAATTTAACCCTTACTTCCAAAAATGCAGCATATAACATGTTTCATGATCCCACTCTCAATATAATGTTGGGATGTGTCAGCCTATCATTCCGAAGAGCTTGTGTTTTTCACGGTCATCTGTGGGTAAAACTTTTTAACATTCCTTGGAGTCTATGTCACATTTTCAGATGTCAATTATGAGTTTTGGAGCCTAATTCTATTTGCTTTCAATGGATGTTAGGCTTCTTTATTTCCTTTAAAGTTAGGACATTGGATACTTTTGAAAATTTTACTCCAACGTGACCATTCTTGTTTATTTACTGCCTGATAATTAAAGCAATTAGAATATCTTCTACACGATCGCTAGCATTATTTTTTTATATGTACTCAACTAATTTTTGGATACCGAACTACTTTATATTTCTGGATACCGAACTACTTTATATTTCTGAATTAACATCCACATCGTCAAAAGTGGCATCTTCTTGATAAAAGCTAACAGCAAGCTTTGAGGTACAGCAAACTGATAATACAGTTCCTGTTCACTGTGTGGTGCAATTCACAATGCTCAATGAACAATATAGTGATAAACTTCTAAGAGTGACAAGACAGTAGTCCATGTGTTATGAAGTTTTTTACTTTCTTTTCTACTAAGTTAGAGGGAGTTTTTTAAGGTGAAGTTGTAAAAATTTTGCATAGGAAATAGCAACCATAGCTCAAGATAAATCTTATATTCCTCATAATTTATGTTATTATTTTATCTTTAGCATAGCTCATCAGAGGAGCACCTTTCTACAGTTCTATTTCTTTAAAAATTCTATAATGCAGATAAATGAAAACATATGCAGTAATGATTTAGCTGAGATGCAACACTGTGTCTACAATGGAGTCCTTCTGTGACCTTGCCAAGTTTACAGAGTGTGCCAATAACAGAGCTGGGATTAGAAAACTGACTGATTAAAATTTTGCTCACTAGGATAAAACACTTGAAATGAATCATCTAATTTTCCAGCATGTCCTCAGGTTGCTGCAGGCACAATAAATTACATTCATATAATAGCAAACAACTATAAAAAGTTAGAGTTAATACATTTCATATATACAGCAACACTAAGTCCTATTTTTAAAACTCTCAATTACCTTAAATTTTGATGTTCAAATATAATGAAATATATGACCAGTATTTTTCAGGGTGAAATTTCAGAACCATCAGCCTGATCCAAAATACATAGAACTCCACTAAAATCTTTCTCCTGACTCAGTAGACTCTGGAACAAGCCCTCTCTGCACATTTCCGATTAACATCAAATGCTGTCCCTAGTATCTCCACAAAGAATAGACTTGCAGAGATGCTGAATGTTCTGGGTATAACCTTGCACTCCAGCGAAATGAGCAGAATATAAATAGAAAACAGCAATAAGCAATTGCAGTGGAAAATAACCAGCAGAAGTAGTAATGGAATTAATGGCTGCCAAAGCCTTGCACATCATGGCAAAAAATGCAATCTATCACGCAGATGTTTGTCATTCCTGAAAGGGGTTCCAAAGGGCTAAGGTTCACCTAAGGAGGCAAATCTCCTAAGTTTCCTCTGTAGTAAAGAGATGTCAGGTCCTCCAGAGGGAGATTGAGAGAGGATTCTTCCAATTTCCTTCTCCAGGAGCCCATCTACTCCACCCACTGTAAAGAAAGCCTGAGAAGATTAGCTGCCATGGGGTAAAAACCTAGCATTTGCAAAAGCAGTTACACAGAACTCAGTTCTTCTAGCTGAGTGAATAGATAACGTCTACTTTTGTGTAACAACCTCTAACTTTTGTCAAGATACTGACAGAGCTACTCAGCTAGTTTGGTGGGCCACTAAACAATGTAATCAGCAGAATAGTCTATTTTAAGGTTCTTAAATTTTAAATTAAATCTTTTTACATTACCAAAAAATATTATTTTTCATTTTATCTATTTTTACAACATCTGTTACAGTAGTTCCCAAAAATATCAGAGAGAATTATGGTGGATGCTCTATAAAGACATGAAAAAAACCCACAGTATCTCCTTAAACTTTTTTTCTGTTCATCTGATGCCATAAGTAACTCCCACAATTGCTGAAAGGTACAGGAGTTACGTTTTGCACTCTGTGCATTAATTGGACTTGAAAGCACTTGAACACACATATATGTCAGAATGCTAGCTATCAGGCAAATTGGGGAAATGCCAAACCTAAAAGAAAAATGTAAAAATGAAAGCATTGCAGTTCTCATTGCGCTCAAAATTTATAATAGTCTTTTGAACTGGATTTGAAAGCATATGGACACTCTTAAAAGGAGCATCATAATTTTTTAACTCCTGAAAGGCAACTTGCACTCTTCAGAATATTGTACCATTCTGCTGCACTGGGAACCTGGTACCTCCAAGGTAACTAAGATTGCTCTGTATCATGAAATACTCTATCAACATTCCAGAAAATGACTGTGGGGGAATGAATTAGATTACAGAAGTAATCATGCTGAAAACTAACAAGACAAATTCTAAAATAAAAGTAAGACAAATTCAAGACAACTTGAAATCCTAAACCTCAATCTAATGTATAGATCTAAACCGCAATCACTTCTCAATCATTTTGTTTGTTTCTTTTCTAAATGAGGTACAAACTAGAATTCCTTATATAAACACAGACTGAGATTCACTGGACTACTATTTTGCAGAGTCTGGCTCCAATCAGTGTGCTTTTCAATATTTTTCAAGACTACAATATTAGAATTTCATTGTAGACTTTAAGATACCCTGAATTTTGCAAAGGATACACTGGGATTTTTGAAGAGAAATATGACAGACTCACAGATGACCTTTTTTTTTTTTTTTTTTTTTTTTTAATGAGGGGAAATATTCTATTGGTGCAAGTAGTTACAATCTCAAATGCATTTTCAGGAAAATAAATGTTCACAATAAAAAATTTACATACAATCTTAAAAAAAAATATTACAGAGAGACTCCTAGAAACAATGTGTATTCTTAAATACCTTCTAAATTTTGATAACTGATATTAGATTTTTTTAACATCACAAATTGCATTACTATAACAGAGAGTCAATACATTGTCAATTTTTTTGGATCACCACCACAAAAATATTAGCAAGTTAAAACTGGATGCTGGGCTTCAGCCATAAATACATCATATTTCATGCCACAAATATTTGTTTTCATTTTTAAAAAATGACAGCCATTGTTAATCAGAGACAAACAACAAGTTAATCCTAAACAGCCATTTATCTAAGTAGCAATACAGTACAAACACATTACCTTTAAAAAATGCATTAAAAAAAAACCCAAAAAACAATAAACAAACAAACCAAAAAATCAAAACCAACACTACTTCACTGACTTTGCTATATATTACCTTTAATGTTTTATAAATGACTGCACAGGTCACAAATGAAAGAGGCTTATGCAGAAAATAACCAAAGGTAGACAACAAGCCCTCTGAACCAAATCTCTAATATTCATGTCAGTTAATAAATTCATAGACCAATGATGAGATGCTAGTCCATTTTAAAGAATATTTCTCTATTCCTTTGCAGCCCTGAATTAGACGTTTGCTCTAACAGTAATATAATGTGCTATAACTACAGAAAAAATATGCAGTTAAAAAAGGAATTCAATCCATGTGATCTAATATTTCTTTCCACATTAACTAGAAAGAAAATACATTAACAGAAGCTCAGACTTTGGTATGACACTGAACAATTACATGGAAAAAGGTGTTCCCTGTTCACATGGAGTGCATTCATTCTAAATTCTCATTCAGGAAAGCATCCTTATTCAGGAAAACACTTAAGCACATGCTTGACTTTAAACACATGCTTTGGGCCCAGTGAAGTAAATGAGATTTAATCACATTCCAAATAATGATGGATATAAAGCCAAAAGATATTAACATGAATGATTTTTGGATTCGGGCTTAGCATTTTTCAAGTCTTAAATATACACATACAGACACGTACATACACATATACATACACCCCCACACAGACACATACACAGAGAGATCTGTCTCTATACTAAGCCAAAACATGAGAAACTAGAATACAAAAAAACAATTTGCTAAAAAACCAGAATTAAACTGAAAACAGAGATTTTTAAATACAGTGGCCACTTCATCTTACTGGCTCCTTAAATCCCAAGTTTACTTACTCTAAAGTAAACATTTATGAAAGCCTGAGCATTTCCTATCTGGAATCTTTCTTCCATACCCTCATGCCACAGGTTTTGATCTCACAGAAAAGAAATGGTTTGGCTCTAACAAAAATCCAGTTTACATAGCTTCTTTGTCATGTTTTGATACCAGAAACAAGAATCAATTCCTCTTCTGAAGAGATGAGTCTCCTGATAAGAGGCTGATGTTGGCAAAAGCACAGAGTTTGCATCACAGATTCGTTCATGGTTTTTTTTACATGAGGTACAGAAGAAAAAATATGGCACAGTTTATAGCAGTATGATAAATCTTTACAATTAGATTACTCTAATCATTAATTATTCAATCACTTATTGGGTTAATCACTATTTTCCTAGTAAAGACAATGAGGATTCCCCTTCATTTTATCTCTCAAATAAAGAAAAGATGTCTTTTTAGAAGCAATTGCTAAAAGGGGGGGTGGGTGAAGTTTCATTGAAACTGTGTAGCACAGTAACCCTTTTTCTGAAGTATATTTAAAATGCAGTTAAGCTCTATTTAAAAGCTTAATAGTAACTGAAGCTGTAAGACTTGCTCCCTAAAACACAGCATTCACACAAATCTGCCCCCAGTAGTATGACTCTACGTTTGAGGAGGCTTTTACTGTGGACTGAAGATAAAGACCTGATTATTACTTGATAAAGATCTACAGATGTGTGAACGGAGGCAGCCAAACAGCCAGAAAAGCCAGGGGAACAGCAAGAGAAATACTTACCATCTGACTATCAGACAGTCTGTGCTATTTGGAAATCAGAATGAAACGGAAAATAAACTGCCATCTCTTTCATTCCTTTTGTGCTTGAGGAAACAGTTACGTCTTCAGTAAACAAGCAAAGTGGCATCTAAGAAATACTGCTTAATACCACCAGCTTCTCGCCATAACAGGAAAGGGAAAAGCATGCAGAAAAAACCCCAACAAAAAACCCCGAACCATACAATTAGAAATAAACAATTTCTAATTGTTTAAAAGGCTCACAGCTGAATAGAAGGACCTGCTTCAACAAAATGATTTGCAAAAATAACTGGAGAAAGTTCTGTGCCTTGCAATTTTATAAAAATTATAAAACCAGGATATGTGTCTCCAAAGTCATAAGGAGCCCACTTCAGCCAAACCATATGACAGAGGAATACGGAAGACAAAGAGATAGAAAGTGAAAGAAGAGAATCAGCTCCCTGGAGAGGAAAGCCTACACAGTCTAGAGGTCTGATTGAGCACATGTAGACAGCAACTACGCCAGGAGTACGCACAAGAGACTTTTCTTCTTACCTGTGGCAGAAGACCCCATCTCCAAGAAACATGACGTTTAGGATTCTATCTAAAGACCCTTTCCACACTGTTTTTTGTAAGAAAGAACAGTATGATATCAGCTGTGTTCTAACAGCCTGAGAATGAAATGCATTGAAAGTAATGCAGTAAAGTCCAATTTTCCTTTCCGTGTTTCCACAAAAGCAAAAGATGATCTTGTCCCACTAATCTCCCCCTATCTGGAGCACAGATGAAAAGCTCATCCTGCAATCTATACTAATTTCAGTAAGCTCTGCAACAAGATGACTTAACATTTGCAGCATCATAAAAACTTAAGTGAATCATTCCTGTCTTATTTGCAAAGCTGCTAACTTCCAAGGATGGCTTAGTGAATATGTAAGGAAAATACAGACGAAAGGCATCCAAAGGGCATTCTATATCATACACAGAAAAGATACAAAGATGTCCAAGCTGGTAAATTCACATATCACATACACAACAACAATTTTCAAGCTTGGATTCAGAAGCTGTGCAATTTTCAGTGCTTGAAAACAGCTGCTGCTCTAAGGACTGAGATGAAGATAGTTTCTGGGGATATGAAAGACTTTTCTACTTGCTTTTAGTACATTTGATAACTCTTAATACACAAGAGTTATCAAACTTCCACTTGTAAAGGGTGTTCTGTTCAGATCAGCATTATAAACCCTTCTTTTGGCAGAGAGTTATACTTGAAACAGGAACAAGAACTAAGAAAGACAGCATTTCAGGTACAAATTAAAAATCTAGTTTCTGTCTATACAGCTATATAAACATTCATATCAATGACTAGAAGTTTGGGATCCATAACCAAATGGTGTTGGAATTTTAGGTATTATTGTGATGACTGATTGTTGCATTTTTATGAGATATTGAATCCAATTTGCTGTTTGACTTGATAATTGTTTTGCTTTATTCTTTATGTTAGCACAACATAAAGAACAGTAGTTCTTGGAATACAATTTCTTGAGTGTATTCATATTATTCAATAACACTGGTCATTACCCCAAAATTTAAGTATACTGGTATAATTTTAATGAGCTTAAGCACATTTAGAATAGTGGATTCCATTTTTTTTTTTTCATAAAAATATGTGATTCTCTACTAGACAACCCAGAATTTTATGTAAATCTATTTGCCACTTGTATCTCAAGTATTACTTACATGGAACAGCAGAGAAGCAGGAGGACACACAGCCCACAGCCAGCTTAGACACTTAAACTGACAAGCATTAAGACTCCAAGTGCCCAAAGGAAAGTTTCCACCTGGAGAAAGTTATCATTTGTCTCTTTCCCAGAGAGAAAAAGAAACACACTCTTTAAAAGCATAGTATTTTACAACCTGCTCAACTAAAAACTACACTATTCTTTTTTCAGATTCCTTCCCTGACACCCTCCTCCCCCCCAACAGCTTACTCTATGGAGCATGATTACTACATTAATTCAAAAGTATTTTATCAAAATTTATATACTTATGCTTCAAAGACTTTCAGTCATACTGAAATAAAATGTTTCCAGAACATCTTTTCAGTATCCCTAGAATGAAAGTTTCAGGAATCTTTTTCTTAAGCCTTTCAGTTTTTTATTTTGATTCAGGATGAACGGACAGAAATTCTGAGTTTTGACCAGCTTAAAAATAGCTGAATATTGTTTCCTATAATTAAATGTTACACAACTACATATCTTTAGAGACTCCAGGATGGAAGTACTAGGAACTGTATTAATGCCATTTTACTTTTCATCATCTCAACTTGCACACCTACTGACAAAGACCTCAGTTTATCAAGATCATTTTCCTCAAAGCAGATTTATCAAGCTGTTTTGCATTTTAAGTTGGAATTTAACCTCAAAACAGTAAGGGCCAAGCAAAGTATCTACAATGGCTCATAAGCTATCCCTAGCCGACATTGTTAATGTTTTGCAGAAGTTTATGACATTTCATTTACATCGTTTTCATTCCTCAGTACTCTCAGTGCACACTTCAGGTAGGAAGAGGCAATACTTACCCAAGTACAGGACACATTTAAAAAAAAAAGAAAAAAAAAGGCAACATCAAGATCTTTTGTTTCTGATTACATCTGTACAAAAGAAGATTCTCTGTGCTTTGCATGCAGATTTATTGAGTTCTGATACCAATTATCCTCTACCGGTGACCTTGGCCAAAATTTCACTAGTACTCCCTCCCCTCTCTCTCCCCAGTTTGGAAGCAACTGATTGCAAAGGCCATTTCAACTCTTTTGGCTGTATTTATGTAACAGCAAAGAATAGGGAATATTTGAGCTCTGTTAGGATGAAAAGTGGAGCATACTGTGCATGCCTTGAAAATTGGGTGCCCAGTGCCTACTAGTTCAGCTTTTTTAAGGACAAACAGGGAACCTGCACCCAGAATCTCTTAATTACATGGATTATTCCTCTGTTTGTTAGGCACAGCAGATTCCCGAGAGAGAGAGAGAGAAATAAAAAGTGCTCAGGCTGCTGGGAAAGAACATAATTCAACAGCAGCATTTTATTTAAGTCAATGTCCCTAAAGTGTTTTAAACTAAGCCAGTCGTTAAGGTCTTATAATTAAAGCCTTGCACAATTACAAAATAATTAGGGTCTGATCTTGTAACATCTTCTCTCTGGAGAACGCACACATCAGATTCCCTTGGAATACTTGTACACCAGGCACAGCCACTGCTAGCATTGATGTGTCTGAACTAGCTTTACACAAATTAGCTTGAGTACTGGGTGGCAGTAACAGAGCAAAGCTCAGAAAAGGCTACCATCTTAAGGATTTACAGGTCTCCTCAAACATATTTTTGTAGTCCACATGGCATTCTGTCACTGCAGCTACTCTGCTAGCAGAAACCAGCCTAGACCATTTAAAACTGCAGTGTAGCTCTATATTACTCTGATAATTATATGCTATAGTAATAATTCTAAGCCTCTAGTTTTCCAGACTGCCTAAGGATGCCAGATATCAGTTCCCATAGTATTAATAAACAAAAGTATTTTAATAAAAAGACTATGTCCCACTAATCCTTAGGGCTTTACTTACAAAAGCCAAATCAGAATTGGGGAAGTGTAACTGAATTATCTTTGGTAACAGTTTTTCTTAGCTACAGTGAATGTTAAGAGAGGGAAGTAATGTTTGTTTTCCTCCATTTCTCTCGGATTCTAATGGACTGTCTTTGTAAAAAGTGAATTAAAAAAAAGTCTATCTATAGCTATGCAACTGGTTGTCAGGTATCATTTTAAAAGCTTCACTGGGCATTCAGACCATAATCATACTTCAGATGATGTCCTTATTTTACACCACAGAAATGGCTGCATGAAAATGTAGTAACAGCCTGAGAAATAAATAAAACTCATGGTCCTCTGAAATGCTTTGGAAATTGTCATTCTTGTATACAGATTTTACACAATGACATTAGACTGCATATTTTATAACCGAGTGAAAACTAAAATACTAGAAAATACAGGTTAACCTCTCAATATCCTTTCAGAAATGGTGATCAAGGATGCCTTACGTTAGTAATAAGACTTTGAAAACATAAAATACTACTAAGACCTAACTATTGTTCTGAACCAGTCTGTATAATAGCCCCCCCAGATGGAACTAACTAACCAGAGATTCAAGCAATTCAAAATATATGCCAAGCAAAACTACATTTCACTGCCAAAAGTTTTCCCCAAGAGGTGAGTAACGTTTTCCATAAGACTGTGGAAATGACTGAATTAAGTTTGGTAATGAAATACTCATAGCTACTTTTTATGTATGATTCAACATTTCATTTCTCTACTGAAAAATATGGGTTGCATTAATTACATAAAAGGGAAGCTCGTATTTATTATTCAATGAAAAGATTAACAGTCTAAACCACAATATTTTAATACACTAGGGAATATTTATCTCAATGTTTAAAGCATTAAATTTGCTTATCTTAACCTACTTTTTATCCTGAAAAAAATTATTTATATTATTACAGTTTAATTTTACAGAATTTCAATTACGTATAAAATATACTGAACACATTTTGTATTAAGTGGTGCTAATTATACAGTCGGTATTTTGTAATTAAAATAACTTAGTCCTAATTTTCGTAAAGTTCTGTACATAGACCAATTCAACAACCACCAATCCTAACACCACTAATGGGTTCAGAAACAAAATATTTTTTCATGTCTTTTCCCAGCAAGAAATACTGAGGCAACCACATGTGTGTGATGCCCAGTATTTCACTTGGGAATCTCTGCTTTGCTTTCCGACCTTTTGGGGGTTACTTCCTACACACATAAGCTTCTCTACTGATGTTGGCTATTCTGTTGTCCCACTGGAATATAGCTCTTACATGAGGTGAAAGCTATGCAGAAAGGCAGCTTTTCAGTTAATGTAAATTTATATAGCAGAGGCCTGAAATTACAAAAACCCTATGCCTGAATTTGACCCAGTGGATTAAGAGAAAAGAGCAATGAGTTGAAACATTCTTGGTGGACTTCATTGGTGAGAAAAAGCACTGAACTTTCATACTCAACTCAGTTTAGCATTTTATATGCGTATCTTTTGATTTCTACAGTAGATACACAGATGTTTACAATAAAGCTTACAGGTAACATCTGCTTAGATCATACTACTAAAATCCAACAGAAGACGACTTCTGGTTCCTCCCCACCCCCTGCAAAAAAAAGGCATTTTTCCAATTGTTAGTATTGAGTGGCTGGAAGGAATGAGGAGTCCAGATATCAGTGGTGGCGTTAATAATCTGAAAATTACTTCAGCAGTAAATGATGTTATAAACTGGCAATAACTGAACAACATCAACTCAGAATTTCCATGATTATCTTCAACCAGAGGCTTCTCATCCTGATCACAGCCAAGCCATTGCATGGTTGGACAATCCTTCTTAGAGTTGTGACTGTCAGTCTCACTGCTGTTGTTGACGTTAAACTAGCACATTCACCTTCTGTGAAGGAAAGATACATTCATTAAAGTGGAGGATGGGAGATGAGTCTTCCTGTTTTCCTTCTGCTCTATTATTAAAAATGCAGTCACTGTGGGAGAAGAACTAGCTGAGAAGACATTCTGGAAGTTGAGAAGTCCTGAGTGTCAGCATCATGATATGGGGCCCTAAAAAAATCTACCCCTTCTTCCTGTTACACTGTGAGTTTATATAAGTTGTGCTTCTGATTGGCTTCCCTCCTGATCCCTAGAAAATCAGGACAACCTGAGATCTATAGAATTGGAGGTATGTAGGTGGTGGCCCACAGTGATACAGGGGAGTAAAGTGAGTTAAATGAAGCATTTCTTCCTCACAGCAAAGAAGGAGACCTGAAAGAATAGAGACGTGTTAAAGAAACTTCACAAGATGTTAGGGGCAAGTAATTAGTTTTGCTTTTTCTTTATTTGGCTCTTTATACAATTGTGTTTACTTAAAAGTACATCCTTCTGGGAGGAGGATGAGCTAATATTGGCTGTAATTAAGCTGTGCTCCTCTGCCTGATGTAACGGCACTGAAGTCAATAAGAAACTTAACGGCCTTATTTCCGGACCCATTTGAGAGCTTCTTCTTCCATCCTGCACCATATACTTACTCACATATTCCTTCTCCACCCATTCTCTAATTTAAGATTAATCTGAGGAACTCATGTAATTAGTTAATTTCTTTTGAATTCCATGTCTTTTGTTTGTTTGTTTTTTAAAAAAAGCATTTATTATAAGCTCTGAATGTAAAATAAACTGTATTGCAAGGTTATGTCACAGTTTATTCAGGATAAAGCTAATGAGTTTTCACATTTAAGTTTTACTGATGCAATAAATTCTGGTCACAAGACACACCTAAGGACAAATGCAGGCATCACTTTAATTTATAAAAAAAGTGGACAGTATCAAAATAGAAATATCAACAGCAGCACTCTTCTGGTCTAGCTTTCTCCATGAAATACAGAACAGCTAAAGTATTCAAGCAATTCCTCAAATTTATGTGCTGAAAGCTATTCAAATATAAAATAAGCACTAACAAACGGGCAACCTTGTCAGTTGCAATGCTAATAAATCAAATTCACCAAGGTAAGTTAGCTACATTTTCCATACAAGTGGATATATCATAAGGGCCTGATAATGATACAACTACCAGAAAAATAAATGTGCATTCTCTGACCTTGACAATAATTCACTAACAGCTTGCCTCACGATTTTACTAACATTGAGCCACTCTTCACAGGCTACCTAAAAAGTGTTTATATTTCTGTGGATGGAGAGTTTCATCTGTGTCATCAGTACTCTATTAGGGATTTTAGTGCAGTACTAAGATAAATTATAGAAAATAATAAATTTCAGGATAATACTCTATGAAACTGCCATGGGGAATTTGCAGGATAGGGGTCAGAGGAACACTAGCGGGGGGACTTGTGTTTGGTTCTTTTTTTCTTTTTCTTTTGGAAGACTGATCTGATGCCCTTCACAGCATTTCACGTGACTCTAAACCAACCAAAGCTGTATTCCCCTTACTGATTTGTTACTCCCTAAAACAGGTAATGATTGGGATTGCTGCTGAGCTTGTAAGGAAGAAGCACCTTGCCAGTATTGGACCCTTAGTAAATCATGCTGGGACCAACTTGGAAGAAGTTATTTCAATGGGGGGAGACCAAAAGAATGTGTATTATTTTAGATTGGTAAAATGATGGATATGCCCTTTATTATTACTTTATAGGGTAAATTACAGACAGGAAGAAGAACTATTTAAGCATGCGGATGGTGTCAGCACAAGAACAGTTGGTTATAAACTGGCCATGAAAAAATTCAGCCTCAAAACTAGAAACAGAAGAGTATAGGTCTTGACAAGGAACCTAAGCAGTTAGAAGATGGAATTTGATAACTTCATGGAAAGGATTACCTGATGCAGTTCCAGAAGAGAATCTGGAGGTCCTCACATTTTTTCTAACGTGAGCTTCAAAGAGGGGATAAAGGAATAATGCCATTCCTTTGCATGCTATTTAACCTTAATAGGCTGTAAAGAAGGACTCCTTTGTCTTTACTAATATAAGTACTTTATCCCCTGGTGACTTTTCTCCTTTTTGGTAAGTAAGTTTAAAACATGCGCAGTCAGGCTTTCCACACACAAAGTAGCAGCTATCACTGCCTCCACCATTTGCTCTGTGCTTTCTTGTGTTCCCCATGATCCTGTGTTGCAAAGAGATATTTGTAGTGAGGAACCCTGTCACAGAACTGTTCCTAGAATCTGCATTCAGCACCATAAAATGACCCAAAAGAAAAACCATCAAGTAATCAATATCGCCCACCACATCACTTTAGGGACTTGAGCCACAAGTTCAGGCTTGGAATTTTGGGTATAGAGCAAGATGCTGAAAGCCAGCTATGGGATTGCTAACGTTGCCTCAGCGTAGACTGTGGATGTACATCTCATCTCCCTCTCTTGTCTCCCTTCACCCACAAAGCACTGACCACTGTTACAACTGTGAAAGACATTAATAAACTGTTAACAAAAAAGCATATCAAGGAAGAATGGGGTTAGATTTCAAGACCAGTATCTCCTCCAGATGTACCTACTCTAATGGTATGTTATTAAAATTAACATATAACCTTTAGTAAATCATATTGATTACAGTTGCTTTCACAAAGCTAGAAAAATGTTGAGAAATGTATTTGCATTGCTCTTTGAAGAAGCCATGCATGAAAAAATTAGTTTTGTTTTGTTTTTAAACTTACAAAGTTAACATACTATAGAAAAAAACTCAAAGGCCAGTATCTCTGCCCTGACTGGAAATATATCAACATGTGCAACCAGCTTTGGGGGTACATAACGTGATTACAAAGGAGGCTTGACTCACTTTAGTATGACTTTTTTCCATTGCCTAGAATTCTAAAACAATGGGAGAGAGGGAAGAAAGTGTACTTATCTAATTTTAAGATTTTTTTTTTTTTTTTAAACTGAGTCAAGGAGCATTGCTTTTCAAGGGAGGGTTAGATTTTTTACTTTTCAGCAAATACATTTTTCTCTTGCAAAGTGCAATGTGTGTAGGAGTCAGCTCACGTAGAAAGTGGTTCCCTGATCAAAACAGATGGCATGCTGGCAGGGTAAGTTTTAAATGGCAGAGTGTTGATGTTGAAAGATTTCAACAGCAGCTTCCATGACAGGGACAGAGACATAAATGACAAATACAAAATACAAAGACATTTCAATAACTTACCAGTGTATCACTTTTTAAGTTAATATTTCTTTCTTGGTTCTCAAGATGCTAGAGGGAGTCTTCCTAGCTGTGGGCACAAGACTATACTCTAGCTCAATAAATCCCAAAAAAATAATGAGGGTTCTATTTTTAGGACAATAAAGCATGAAAACTAAGGCTTTACTGGCACTGGGAAGGAATAAGCTAGCTACTGGAAAGGTTTTTAGCAAAGCTCTTGGTGAAACAGAGTGACCAAGTAATTCTTTTCCTGACTTACTGATTTCATCTAGTTCTCCTGAAAGACAGTTTTTATTAGACTCTGTGAGCTTTTGTCACATGTGTTTCAGTTATCCATCCACTAATCTGTGAGGCACAGTAAATAAAAGTATTCAAACTGGGGAATCTGTGAGGGGTTTTTTGTAAATAATGTACGTATGTAAAAAATGTATGTAAATAACATGTTCATATTTTCCAAACTTTAAAAAACATTTAACCAGAGAAATTATTTTAGATATTCAAATTTACTCTTGTCTTTGCTCTTGTCTCTTCAGTTCTCATTCCTTAGTAAATACTGCTTTTCAGATATTAAGTCATCTTTAAGAAGTTCTTCTTGATATTTGTTATTCTCCAAACATTTTCTCATCTCCCTGTGTTTTCACAGGTTCCTCCCTAAGTGTCAGTCTTTTCTTTTTTCTTTTTTTTTTTTTTTTTTTTTTTGAAGACTGAGGTTAATCTATATGTTCTCTCTCCTTCTTATCAGTATTCTAATCCTTTTCATTTTTTTCCATCTTTTCAGATTCAGTTCTGCATCCAGCTGTCCATGAAGCATTTACTAGCAATAAGATATGGCAGGAAGTTTTGCGTTTTTCAAGGCAAAACCCAGAGCAATTGAGCCTTAATTCAGCTCCTGGCTGCAGAGGAGGATGCACAAGACGGAATGACAGGTCTGGGAAGCAACAAATCATCAAAAGGAGATCAACGATTTCTTTTTCCTTTGCAATGAGAAAGGTGTGTAGATGTCAGCTTGTACAGGAGGTACTCCCTGATCAAAAGAAGTGATATACAGCCAAGGCAAATTTAAAGTATTTTATAAAAACATTTTTCTCATAAAATAATCTTGACAGGAACTTATGCAGAGGCTTGACATGAACAGCAGTATTAAGTAACTTCTTTGTAGCTTGCTCAAAGAGATAATGGTGGGGGGAAAAGGGAGAAGACATGATAGCTGTTAAATTTGTCCCTAATTGTTCTATCTGGTAATGCTTGTGGCCAAAAAATGAGCAGTGAGCAGATTCTGTACAGTCTCCAAGGCATTGGGTTTATGCCTCTGATAGATTATAGATGACCCTTTTTTACAGTCTGTGCTTTCTGTGAAATACACCAGAAAAAAGTACACAAGCTTTTTTTAATTTATTTCTTTCTTCTTCTCTTCTTTACCCTCTAACTAGTTCCATGGAAATAATCCCATCTTTATATACCATTGATATGAACCAAAGTGGATTAGATTGAAACAGAAAGTCTAGGCAAAAGTAGATTAATAAATGCATAAATACTAAATACAGAGTAATACATAGTAAATAATAGTAATGTATAATAATAGTAATACATAGTAAATACTAAAGAATATAATGGTCCCAATTTAAAATTACTCTGAAAGGCATGTGTAGACCACATATATAAAATAAGTTACTAAGGAAGGCTCCATTCCTCTTTGTAAGACAAAATATACTGTATCTTCAAGGAGCTACATCCCAGAAATTGAGTTGTGCCCTTGTACTGTTAACAAGTTGCCCCCTACCACCACAATAACAGTATTATTGAAGGGGTATGATAAAATATGGGGTGTTGTCTCACCCATTCAGCTAAAATGATGAAACCGAAACTATTTACAGCAAATTTAAAAGTGTTTTTAATTATTTGATATGAAGAAATTTGAACTATTTTGTCAATAAGATACTCATTCACTGACATGAATAAAGCAAGGATAGGGAACAGCAAAGTAATGAAATGCCCAGTTTTCAGTAAACTTCTTTTCACTTCCCCTTCCGAAATAATTTGCTTAGTGCTAATAAAAACATACAGCCACAAGCAACCTCAGTTATTGCTCTACAGAGCAATTGTTAGCAGTTTTCAAATTCAGGTGTGGAGTTACATAAATACAAGGTTTTGCCTTTATATATATATATATATATATATATATATATATATATATAAACTAAGTTTAAGTAAACTTGAAGTCTCCTTGCCAAGTGCCTGCCTTGGTAGAAGTTAGAACTGCTAACAAGAACTTTTAGACAAATTTGGCTAGAATTAATCAGCTATGTGCAGCACAATATTAGACTTCACAGTTACATGCCTAACCAAGAATTCATACATTCGTTTTTAGCATGCAGGTTTGAATATTCTTTGTTTCCAGTTTTGCACATAATTCCATTATTTTGCTTTGGTTTGGATGCTCAGACTTTGAATAACATGCCACCCTTTCTACTAGCATGATCTGAATGCAAAAAGATGGAGCCCACAAACTAGATTGCCAAAATCAGTACAGTTTTCCCCTTGAGTGTTATGTTTAAAAAGAAGCCTTTGCAGACAACCTTGTAGAATGAAATTCAATGAGAAGCTTTATGATACAATTTTATTTTCATTTATTTGCCATTTCTATGCCAAATAAAAGCTTTATTTTATTTAAGCAAAAGGAGACTTACTGATTTTGCTTTGGGTTTGCTACTGCTAAGTGTCCTAAGAAAAAGCAAAGTACTTTCTGAGTAGAATTGGAAGGCAGAAAGGGGGAAATCAGAGGCAAAAATGGAGTCCATTTACCACAAGTCACTGCAATTTATGGTCATAGCAATACAGTTTGGCAAAGTATCAGTATGTCATGAACTCCCCTTCAAAACCTGACTGTACCAATTAGTGTTCCACTACTCTTTTCAGGTTTGCTGTTCACTGTCTGCAGACCTTCCTCTACTAGGAAAAGCTTAGTGATTCATGCCAGAATGTCTCAAAATCATGAGTCACAGTCCAATGTCCTTTAGAGCTTTAGAGAACAATCTGAGGGATCCTCTTATTTGCCTTCCGGTCATCATGACTTAAGTAGTATTTTCAGGCTTTTCTCTACAAACCTAGAAAATCTTGAAATGTAACTTTCAGTAAATAAATAAAATACAAACATAAGTCTTGAATTTAGTCACTCTAATAAAAGCACAAAACATTTTAAGGCTTATAAAATGTCGAGATCTGGCCATTATTCTAACCTGTTCAACTTCAGTCAGCACCCATTCTAAAAGAGGAGAAATGCACCAGTCTGGGCATTGCAACCCTCCCACTTCTTCTATGAGAGAGTGAAGTGTTAATAAAACAAAAGCAGCTGGCAGCTAGCAGTAGGAACAGCTAAAACAGCCAGTGTGGAACAAAAGGAGAAATGCAAGAAAGGAAATAAAAAGCTGCAAAAGCCCCAAAACAAACCAGGAAAACCATAACCCTAATAATTGCTTCTAATGATATTTATATCTGGATCTGGCATAACTCTTGGAGACCTCGGAGTCCAGGATATAAAGGCTACCCAGATCCCCAGTATTGAGGACCAGTGTTAGGAAAAGCTCACCATTCAGCTCTTGGTAACATAACAGTTACTGCTGCTTCTGACATCAAACTGTAGAAAATGTTGGTGACTATTTTAAAATGCTTAGCATCATTTTTGCTCCAGCTGGCCCCAAGATCATAACTCACATGGATCAAGATGAAAGTGCACTTAGAGGTACTTCACTTCCAACCAGAGCTGCCCTGACTGGGCAAGCTTGCTGCCACTGAGCCTCTGGCCCACAATCATCATAAACCCCTCAGCAAAATGAGTCACTACGCTCATTTCAGTGGCATAAGACTCCTTGTTTGCTTGTTGTACTGTTACCCAAATATTCCATCCATTCAACCCCAAAATTTTACTCAACAGAACCCTACTGGTTTTGCAAAAAAAAAAAACCCCAAACCAGAAAAATGGAATAGGAAAATGGGAGACACACAGAATCAGACACCTGGCTAGCAGAGCCATCTTCACCAAGCAGGTGTACAGTCAAGCTATTCAGCAAGGAACTGGGTGATGGCACCTGATGACAATTTCATCATTAGACCTTCTCCCAATGGTTTAATATGATGAAATCCTGATAGACTAATCATCCAGAAATGAAAGAAAAGAAATAATATTAGTTAAAGTGAAGGGGAAGTAGAGAGGCAACACTACAGAAAGGGAACTCAAATCAACATCTGGAGCAGAGGAACACACAGAGAGCACCTGTTGACCTGGCAGGTGGAAATGGAGTATGTGAATACAAGGATGCTTGTAAGTCAACACATGGGAACAATGAAACACACTTAAACATATTCCCTTATAACAGCTTTTACACCTCTACAAGAGGCTGATCAATTCCTTGACTATTACAAAATCTAAGCCATTTCTAGACTGAGATACTAGCACCCTACAAATTGATTTGATCCCTAGCTCCACAGCATCATATGGGAGACAACAGCCAGAGAAAATGGACCCATCCCTCTTTAAAGGGGACAGCTAATATGCACCAGTGGGATAAAAAAATTTCTCAAGAAAACAAGAATTTCCCATATCATGTTGAAATGAATGAAGCAAATAGGAGAGTTGCTCTTAAACCAACATGAAGAGTTCACTGCTCCAAAGTAAAAGCATGCGGTAAGAGACAAAGATGGGCAAGAATGCCTGTGGTGGGTTGACCCTGGCTGGGCGCCAGGTGCCCACCAAAGCCGCTCTATCACTCCCCCTCCTCAGCTGGACAGGGGGGGAGAAAATAGAACAAAAGGCTCGTGGGTCAAGATAAGGACAGTTTAACAAAGTGAAAGCAAAAGTCTCGGGTGAAAGCAAAGAAAAACAAGTGATGTTATTCTCTACTTCCCATCAGCAGGCGATGTCTGGGCACTTCCCGGGAAGCAGGGCTTCAGTACACGTAGCAGTTGCTCCGGAAGACAAAAATGCCCCCCTTTCTCTCTCACTTTACTTAGCTTTTATATCTGAGCTGACGTCATATGGTATGGAATGTCTGTTTGGTTAGTTTAGGTCAGCTGTCCTGGTTATGTCCCCTCCCAAGATCTTGCCCAGCCCCAGCCTGTCATTAAGGGGTGCAAAAATGTTGGAGAGACAGCCTTGATGCTGTGCCAGCGCTTCTCAGCAGTAGCCAAAACACTGGTGTGTTATCAACACCTTTCTAGCTACCGATGCAGAGCACAGCACTACAAGGGCTGCTATGGGGAGAATTAACTCCGTCTCAGCCAGACCCAATACAATCTCATAATATAACACCTAAATATTGTACGTGTGACTTGACCAGAAAAGCCACAAACATACCTTCTTCTTCGCCTTTTAACTCAGAAAAAGAACTGAAATCACAAAGCAGCTCAGAGTTAATACTGAACTGTAAGCCATCTAAGTATTCCCAAAGATATTTTTTGTGATCACATGCCAGCTCTACAGAAGAAAAATAGCCAGGTTGTACCATATAAAAACCACTTTATTTCTATGCCATGATAGAACCAAGGTTATTTATTACACTTGAGTAACTACAACCCCTACTTTATAAAGAGATAGTATCACTGTTGTTCTAACACTATTGCAGCACGTATTGTACTGCTGGCACTATCTGGAGATGGGCATATTTAGCACCTTGACAACTGACTCTCCTAACAGCCAAGTCTTGTATGTTTAGTTTCCACTGGTGAACATATACTGGTAATCAGAAAATTGTAAGACTGTCACTATGAAATGCCCATTCCTATTTGCCTACCATAGTAACATCTTCAAAATTACATGCATAATGAATGGACTATCTACAACAAAATGTCCATTCAAAAATAATTTGATGTTCCAGGAATCTTCAAGAAGTTCTTCATATTCTGCAATACATCTTTCAAAAATGCTAATTTTATAACCTAAAAAATTAATCCTTTTGCTGTATACAGCATAAAATTCAATACACATTGACTACCAGACAAGTGGTCTATTACAAGGACGTGTTGTTCATGGCTTATAGTACATAATAAGTACTTACAATGACACAATATATTGCTCTGATAAGATTATGAACACAGTATCAGAAAAAAATCCATAAAAATCTAATTATGCACACAAAAGTTACAGCATGAAAAGCTAGCTGAGGCATTTGAACTGAAGGTTTGAAATTATAATTAATTTTAAACATATAACACTACTGGTGGACTTAATTCCTACAGGAATTTAATTTTAAAATTTTACTACTACATGCTGATTAGAATAGACCTCCGAGGCCAACATGCTTTCAGTATTGCTTTTAATTTAATACAGATGTTTAATACAAAGCCAGCTCAGGTTAGCAGAAATAGGGAGATCAGATGTTGAAGAGCTTAGTGATTGAAAGTTACCTGTAATAAACTGCTATAAGCCAGTCTGCAAGAGGCTTTTCAACTACCACCTTTGAAAAATTGGGAACATGGAAGCACAAAAAGCAGTGCACAATCCAAACTGCAAAAGGAATAACAGAATGAACTCATCACTCATGCTGACATAACCACAAAACGCAAATGCTCTATCCAGATTGCCACAATCACCTACTTGGCCCCATATTAACATGAAGGACCCAACGCATAAATTTGTCTAACTGCTAGTAACATGATACAGGAGTTTCACTTCTCTATCAATACCATGACCTCACATGAGTGAGTAATGGTAAAGTGTCTGGATGACAAGTTAAGAGTAATGCAGAACAGAGATCATTAAATAAACTTTTAAACAGGTAGGCCATCCTTACATGTCTTAATCTGTTCAGCTGCTACAGGAGTAAACTGGAGAAAGAGGACATTGTAACCTAAGGTAGTATAGGGATGATATGAAACATTTATTTGGATATTCTCCCCCTTCCCATCAACAATAACAAGAGGATAGCACCTACGAAGGAAAACAAATACTCTCCTTGCCAAGAGGTAGGTTTGTTAAGTTTTTAACCTCAAATGCTATGGAGTCAAACTATTAAAGTTAGTGACAAGATTTTCATTGACAAGATGACTGAGCGCTAAAATCTCAACAAGACAGAAGTGAAAGAAATCCAATTCTTTGTTCTCTATGGTAAACATCAAGACCTCTGAGATATATATATACTTTTTATATGTATATACACATATAAAACCAGGATATATACATATATATATATATCTCCTGATGATGAAAAATGCAAAGACCTGTAAGTCTCAAGAGAATGCCACAATTTGAGCAAAAAAATGGAAACAGCAAGAGAAAAGGTGAAGTTAAGTTCTCTGCAAAGGCTGATAACTCGAGAGTGTAGTGCTGAAGAAAGTTTCGAACAGGGAAAAAGAGTCAATGAAATTGATGGATTATATGTACAAAATCTTGCCATGGTGCTCTTAAATTTTAAGAATTATTTTTTTAGGAAGACTATTAAAACCAGGAACAACCAAGACAGGAACAAGCAACAGACATGCTACAAGTGCAAACAAAATCTGACTGCATTCCTATCACAGTACTCTGAAGATTTGCAGAAAGACAAAAGAATGAAGAATGTTATTTATTTATTTTTTACCAAACAGGCTTTATTTAAAACATTGGAGTCTCTCTGTCATATTATGTTGTCTTCCTCTTGCCTATCACCCTACTATCACTTATTATCACACAACTGTATATGTAAAATATAATTAAGATATTTTAATGAGATCCTAGCAATAGGAAATTTGGGTATATTACTCAAGCAATATGAACAGTAAAAATAAAGCCATCAGAGCTATCAAAAAGTAGGTAAGAAGCTGAAGAACTAGCTGTCACACAGACATGAAGTCTAATTCTCCTTTTAACTACTGTGAACCTGTGATGTTGCAAGAATGAAAGTGGTAGAGAATGTGTCCTGTAGCCTGTGATACCCAAGACTGAAACTCTGCGGAGAGAATGGAAAGCAGGACAAAAGTGAAAAGAAAAGAGGAACTCTGCTTATTTTTCTTTCAACGGGAAGGAGGAACACAAAATGGAGGGGGAAAAAAAAGAAAGAAAAGAAAAGAAGAGAAAAGAAAAGAAAAGAAAAGAAAAGAAAAGAAAAGAAAAGAAAAGAAAAGAAAAGAAAAGAAGGAAAAATCCTTATCTCCAAGAGATACTGTGAATAACAGAAAAGATGGGACTGTTCACCTCAGGTGTTGGAGCCACTTTACTGAAGAAGTCACAATCCAGAGAAAGGGAAGAGAAGACAGTACCACATATTTCTATACCATCCCAGGACAGCAAATAAAGCAGGCAGATCAAAAATATTAATGAAGGTATTAAAAAGCTGTATGTATTCATTTTGTAATTTCTTGAATTTAAACTCTTTGGTTTCTCTTTTCCAAGTGACAAATCCTAGAAGTCCACAAAATAGTGAATTTTCGGGTGAACATTTGCAAAGAAGTTTTCATTCATATCCTTCCTTCATTGAAACTTTGTAAAAAGTCACATCACAAAATGCATGGCTTGAACCTTGAAAATAGGAAAATAGAGTGGTGATGCAATGAGAAAGTAAGGAACTTTCTCCATACTATATCTGTTGTACATAAGGATAAAGAGCCATGGCTCATAGGTAAATGAGTATTTCTTTTCCCAACTTATGCTGGCACTAAAAAAAAAGAAGCAGAAAGAGCACAGGACAGAAACCACTACACCAGCTCATCAGAACAGCAAATTATTTTGTAGCTTTGCAGACAGAGGGAGTATGCTGCACCCATAAACTTTAGTGTATATGGCTCTGCAAAATGGTGAAGACATTATAATTGTGCTGCTTGGTTTCTATATGCATTTCTTGTAAATTGCCATAAATGTATGGATACTGAAATTTTTTTAATGAATCTGCCGCATGCTTGATTCCATTGGCCCAAGCAAGCAGTCTTTTGAACCCATGTATTTTCATGTCACTAAGTGAAGAGCTTGAAAAGAGTAACACAATAGTAAAATGTTATAGTTACCTGTCTGCAAATTTTGGAATTGAATGTATTGCCTGTTACAGCTGGCTCCCAATTAGGAAGACTCTCTCAGAACAGTAGAAGTTAAATCACTGTTTGTTTCTTTGAGAGAAAAGTTATGCTCTACATACATATGTCCTTAAGCCCACACTCACCAATCATCTACCTCAGTCATAAATATTAAGGCTTTGCTCTTTCAAGATGCTGCAGTGAGAATTAGATAAATACTGCACTCCCCCAGCAGAGCATAAGCTCCGTTTACTTGCATGTTGTTCACACACAAATCTATGTCGAGTAGGTTTAGGCTGAACTACAGAGCAAATCTGCAAGGGGACCTTTCCATAGTCTCAGCACACATTTATTATTGACAAGTCACGCATCAATAAGGCCAAACATATCAAAATCTAGGCCAGCGCCAGTAACGTCAAACACAGAGTTTCCTGGCTATAGTGAATGTGAGAGCCAATTATTTGAACAAAATCACATCTAATTAAGCCTCCTATTGGACTAGCAGGTCTAAACATAGCCTACATTTGGGAGATGTTAACTTTAATTAAAAAAAAAAAAAGAAAAAAAAAGGGTCAAAAAGTCTGTTTACCATAGACATGTGACTTTAATAACTGTATTCACTAGGAATAAACTTTGAACTTCATGCAAATGCTACGTGCATATGGTGATTAGATGGCCACCTCAGAAAATCTTGCCTCACTTAACAATAACACACTGTTAGACACAGTGATTTGTTCATCAAGACAGACATGTTAAGGTTTCTTTTGCATTCAGTTATTGTATTGCCATTATCTTGCTACAATACTACTTTATTCAAAGTAAAAAGCCAGAATGTAAATCAATATTTACTTTAATATGTCTTCTCTACTTGTTTTCTTCGTCAATGCTGCCATCTTCTGATAGTCAGAAGTTTCACCAAGCATCTCAAGTCCAGTTTTTAGGTTACAGCACGGTGAACAACTTTGTAATAGCAGTCTTTGTGGCCTTCAGACTCGGGAATCTTCTCTCCCCTCCCCAGTCCTATCTACTTCAGTGGGATTTTTATATATGGACAGAGGAGAGGATTTGCAGGACATAAATTTGTAACACAGCAAATGTTTATGAGACCAAATCTGAAAGATGCCAGGGTTGACATTTGTTCATCAGTCTGGTTCTGAACTGCCCGCATTCCCACATCACTGAAGCCACTGAGAACTTTTGGAAGTTGCTGGAAACTATGCTTTCTGTCTTTTTGCCCTCTCTCCTGGAACAATTACCATGGAAAGTCCTTGGGTTTGTGAGTTTTAGCCCCTATTTACTGTTCCTGTGCCATAACATAGTTTTCCATTTCTTTTTCACTCAGGGGCCTAATGAATATTTAATGCAAAGTGGAACCACTCTGATCTGACTCCAGAGCAGACAGATATTTTTAAACTGCAGTCTCATACCCCAGGCAAGTAGCCTGATCACTAAACAGTTGGTAAACAGGGTGCCCACGTGCTTCCCTGTGTTGAGGGTAGGCATCAATGAGTGTTGGCCTCCAAGTGAAAAAGGCAGAGGAACTCTCACTTTATGAATGGTGGCAAGATTCAAGTAACAAAATGCCCAGCCTTGTCAGAATTTGACATTTCTAGGCATAGCCAGAAGTAAAAATATACATGATACGTGGACTTTATTGACAGAAATCTAGGCAGTCCTGGGATTAGCCAGCTGCTTCTTGTACCTAGACTTTGGACTAAGGTGCCAAACCTAACGGTAGCAAAACTAACAGGTCTGTAACACATGACAGTGCAATATAGAGGGGGCTTTTACATGCCATTTGCAGATCCAGAAGCAGCATACCTCTTGCCGATGGCACTGCACCAAAGGAAAGACTGCTGAAAGGAATTCCTTTTCATTTAGTTCTTTCAATTTTTTTCATTTTATTGTTGAGAATATGTTCACAAGGGACTTAGCAGTATAATATTGTCCACATGTCTTTAGGCTTGCATATGCAGCTATAATGCACAACAATATGATAGCCTGTAACTTGTTGAACATCTGCTACTCTGATGAATTATTTTAACAACCCAATAGAACAGTGCACTCTGTTGGCTTTTAAGTGCTTTACAACATTTCTAGGAAAAGAGGTTACTCTCACAGCTGATCATTCACCAGAGCCAAAAATGCTAGGTTGTATGTCATTAAAAAAAAAATCTCAAAGTTTAGCAAGTTGAAAATACCAGATAAGCTTTTAATACCAAATACTGAAAGTGGTTTGTGACACAGAAATCATCTTAGTTGAGTACATCTCAGTTCTCACTGATTATTTTTACAGGAAATCTTCTGGAGGAGCCACAACTCCACATGAACGGCCTATCAGTAGTGCCAGCTGGCTCATCACATTGAGAAATGAAAAATAAAACATCTATAGATTTTTAGGTCATTTTAAGACACAGTCTGAGTGCAAACCTCTGTTTGCTGCATTACCAAAATTTCTCTGATAGAGAATGCAGGTACAGAGTCAGCTGCTAGAAAAGTTTATACTGTAATAAATTTCCAAGATTAGTAATATTCCTTTTAGAAATTAGCAGTAATACTGTTTTTAAAGAGAAGTTTCCACAGAAGTTTTTTGAACTGTCTGCATAACAGCCAATAGCATAATTTAACTCTGGGGACTTAAATTATTGTCCAAATTCTTTATTCTACTCATTTTAAAGTTATTTACAAAGGACAGATTCCACTCTTGAGTAAAGCCTTTCCCTTTAAATAGGTTCAGAGAAATAAGCTGGAATACTCCCAAATAAAGGTATTCTGTCTCTTGAATAACAGTTACAGAATAGGATAGTTCCAGACCCAAAGCAAGAAGAAAAGCAAATGTATCTTCTTGTGGGGCCAGTAGTGTGTTAAAAAAAAGGCACGTACAGTATGTTCATTGAATGCCACGGCATATAAAAAAAAAAAACCCTGAGCCACAGATGTCAATGACTACTGAATTAGGTCTAAAATATGTCAAGTGAAGGAAAGCCAAAAGCTGCAACTCTCATTCTTGAGAACAATCTCCTTGAAATTCCTTAACAAAAGATTTTTAATGTTATGCCAGTATTTTTGACACTTTCATTTGCATTATTCTTTGAAGATACATGCTTTTAATTATCAAATATAATAACTATAGTTGAAGCGTACAGTAATGCAGTAAAATGTGAGTTGTAATACTTATAAGGTTGCACAAACCCACTGGAAAATACATGTATTTACTTCTTTAATAGTATTTAAAATATATCATTATTATTTTGTGTCCTCTAAAAATCTTTTTGGAGGACATATTTCTTCACATTTCTTCTGCTTCAAGTAAAAGATAGTAATTTCCAAAATATCTTTATAAGAATTACAGTTGACTGAAATAGCTTTAGGAGAGGGATGAATAAATTTGACAGCTAGGCAGTGAACCTAAATACTGTTGCCTTAGAAAAGGGGTTAGGGTTTTCCAAGCCTTAGACATTTGATTTATCTTTTCATACCTAATCATATGTAGAGAGAAAAAGGATTGTGCAGAAATGGGATTTTATATGTGGAAAAAAATGGTGAGCACTTCAGAAAACTGAAGAAGGAGGAATGTAAACAGAGAAGGCAAGGAGTGAAAATCCATATTGTATCAGTGCAAGGGTGATATCAAATCTTGAGTGCAGATTATGAGCTCTCCCTCATACTGGTCAGTAGCATCTCACAGAAAGGAAACCCACCGGAGTATCTGTGTGAATAACTGCTCATTGCTGCAAGGCAATCACAAGGCAGCACTAAAAAGAAGTTAGCCTGAAGCCTGCTGTACTGGGAAATGTATTCATACCCAGCTCCTTATGCTCCATTTCTCTTCCAGCAATATATTTTAGGAGATCTCCATTAGAAATGCTGTATGGAACCAAAGATGAAGTTGCACAACCTGTTGCCGAGTTGTAAGATAAGTCTGCACATGTAAGTGAAAATGTAAATACAACAAAGGTAAAAATATTTGAGATAACTCTAATCTATAAAATATAGGTACCACTAGCAACCAGAGTACACACCAAGAGCAAGGCTATCTTCTCTAGGGTAACTCATACCTGTGAACTTGTGTATTTACCTGAACTATCTGTGGTAAAGCCATCACAAATAAGCCTGTCTGCTTTACATTCATTCACATGACCATTTGTTTCTGTGACTTGATCTACGGGAAGAATTTAGCAATGTACATTTGCCTGTGGAACCACATGGAAAATTTGAGCTGAGCAGTCTGACTGTACCTCCCCACACCTGTAAAACAGAACTCAAATTAGCACTTCTACCTGAAACAGTCTGCAAAATATTACCCTTGTTTCTGTGTTCTCTGATCGAGGATGAACCTGTGAAGGTTTCCTTGTGCTCAGATGAGGGAACCTTTCAGGCTATTTCTGTAACCTTTGTGATTATGAAGAAAATCTTTCAGATGCGCAAGATGATGTATTGTCTTCTACCTAAAACTGCAGGTAGGAAGACCTGAGGCACACAGAATCAGCAGTAGTAACCCAGATGTATCAAGTGCCCCTGTTTTCTCAACAGAATTGTCATTTATTGAAACTAGTACTGCCCTCACTTCATATGAGGTATAACAGAAGAAACTCCTGAACAGCAAATAGAGACTACAAAATATAGTGGAATATAAACATGAAGATCTGAGCAAGAGGAAGTGACTGGAAGGTAAGGAAGAACAGATTTGTACAAAAAATTTTCTGAAAATGCTTCTGGATCAGCAAGTGTAGAAGAACTTCATTGCCACTAGGTGTACAAGAACTAAAAAAAAAAAAAAAATAATAATCCTTCCAGCCCTTAAATGAGTCTACTGTTATTTCGCCTTTGCCTCTCCTCCCAACCCTTCTGTTGTGTTGGCTTTTGCTGTATCCAAGTAAGAATCTCTTATCTCACGCTTAAGTGTTTTTTCCTCAACAACTATTTGTTCTTTTCAAACCTTATGCTGCTCACCAAATCGGTTGCTTCAGCTGTTTGCTTGCTAAACCTCTGGAAAAAGAAAAGCAATGGTCCCTGTTACCAGGCAACAGCCAGTTTCTGCTACGCGTGGTTGTGGTGAGGTGCAGTCCTGCCGCCGCTGCTACTCCAGCTCCGTGGAGTTCACTCAACAGCACCTGAAGCTGGCAGGCAGCAGTTGGTCTCTTTACTTTGCTCTGACAGATGTTTTATAATTAAATCACGTAATACCAACTTTCTGCAGCCAGATTTCTAAGCAAAATTTACAGCAGCAACAGGCCAGAAAAACCGCTTCACTTAAGTGTAGTTTTAGTAAAGTTATTAGGTTAACCAGGATTGCATGAATAAAGTAGTATATCTAAATAAAATCTCATTCTTCAGCATGCAAGCTGATTGCTTTGGGCAACACAAATAAATTTTTTTTTTTTTTTTTTTTTTTTTTTTTTTTTTTTTTAATTACAGCCAGGTGCCTTGTTCACTTCCTGTTCGATGGAGCCTAGCAGATAAGGCTGGACAGGCTGCAGTCTACCTAGATGGGGAGTTCATGGTGGGTCTACCCATGCCTTGTGCACAGCCAGCCTAGCCCCAGAAGTTCTCCAGCCTCCAGCACTGCCTGTGAAAGTGAAATTCAGCTCATTCTCCATTCTTCTGGGTGAACAGAATTCAACGTTTAATATTCTTGTGAAATCATAGGACATGGGATCCAAAGCACGAGTCACAGAAAACTTCTATCTTCCTCTAAAACGCTTTAACCAGCGTGTATGGGCTTAGAAAGATGAAAGGATTGTATTCCCTGCAATACTTGCAAAACTCTTTACAATCTGAAAATATCCTACTGCTCACAGAGATGGTAACATATCTTGCACCATAGAAACAAGACTTCACACTTCAGTTAAATCATTCCCTTCCTTCATACCCCTTTGTATAAATTGCACCAGATAGATTCAACCTGTTCCTGAACATAGGCTGGAAATACTAATCAGACCTCCAAAGAGGCCTTCAGGATGATTGATAGGGAAGCCCTTAATAAAGTCTTTCTGGTTTTGGCAGAAAAGCAGGAGAGCAAGCAAGAAAGGAAGCAGCTTGAGTTACTTGAAATGCTGAGGTGGAGGCGTTTGAGAAACTGTGAAGGGAGAGGTGTTTGATGAGCCCTGAGCGGAGAGCAGCTGCAGAAATTCTGATGGGCCTGCTGAAATGGCCATGGAGTAAGTGGTTGTTGAGTCTTGATTTTCCATTCTTGCCATTGGCAGAGAAGAAAGAGATAGAGTACAGTCAGATCAACAGAACCATCCTAATTTTCAGTTTCCTGTGAAACAAGGAGCCTGGACACCTCCCTGTGTTTTACAGGTCATGTCTGAAATCCTTGCTTTGTCAAGGTCTTGGAGATGGACATTGTTTTCAGAGCTCTCATTGAATTCTGTGGTAGATTACTAAAGACATAAGAGGAAGATGATGATCGGGGGCTGGAGCACCTCCTCTATGAAGACAAGGCTGAGAGAGTTGGGGTTGTTCAGCCTGGAGAAGAGAAGGCTCTGGGGAGACCTTATAGCAGCCTTCCAGTACCTAAAGGGGGCCTACAAGAAAGATTGAGAGGGACTTCTTACAAGTGCATGTAGTGATAGAACAAGGGGTAATGGCTTTAAACTGAAAGAGGGTAGATTTAGATTAGATATTAGGGAAGAAGTTCTTCACAGTGAGGCACAGGAACAGGTTCCCCCGAGAGGTTGTGGATGCCCCATCCCTGGCAGGGTTCAAGGCCAGGTTGGATGGGGCTTTGAGCAACCTCATCTAGTGGAAGGTGTCCCTCTGCCCACGGAAAGTACATTGAAACTAGATGATCTTTAAGGTCCCTTCCAACCCAAACCATTCTATGATTCTAAGAGAATTTATAGTTTTGCTTCCTCATGCTGCAAATAGTAGAAAGTCTAGTGAAAAGTCTAAGAGCATCTCATAACAGTACCAAGGCAATAAGGCACTGAAAAGGCACTGAAGAAATTGCCCACAAAGAAGCAAAGAAATTCTCACAGCATCAGGCATCCTGAAGAATTTCTGAAGGAAGAGTTATATTACAGAATAGCCTAAGTCTTTACTCCAGGCCATGAGGATTTTGAACATGTAATCTTGATTGAGTAATTCACAGCAAATGGAAATGCCTGAGACCTTCCCTCAAGTTTTAGCAGTGGGAACTAAAAGCATTTGATAACAATATGCCACAGATAAACAAGCAGAGAGAAGATGCAGAAAAGTATAGGGAAAGATGCTGGCACTACATTTTGCCAGTTATTGTAACAAGAAACTCTTAGTCTGATGTATTCTTAAAACATTATTCAAATTGAGACTTAACTAGATTTCCTGATCAGCACTATTACTGTATAGCATGAGGGTTAGAACCTGATTCTGTGGTGCTGGCCTCAAGTGTGCTTTCAGAACTCTCTCTTATTCCAATGCTTACATTGACCCCAGTTTTGCAGTATTGGTTAGCTGTGACACTGAGTGACCCCATATATTTCTCACTATCAAGGCAGTTTACTTTGTGCAACACCAACAGACACTGCTTTGCTTAACCAGCCTAGGAGTGGAAATAAGTGATGTTTAACAAATGAAGGTTTATTCAGACTTCATTTGGCAAAAACAGATGGAATTTGATTTTCTCACAATTACTATGAGCTGAGAATAGCTAAATTGTTGCTATGGAAGTGGAAAGGTACAACAACAAAATAACACACAAGTCTAACAGTCTTGAGGCTGAAACATAAAAAATATGGTTTCTCATACAGATTCACAACAAACGGCATATTATAGTAAATCTCAGGATGATTACACCTAATATATAATGAGAATAGGTTACTGTAGCTATTATACAACTGTGTGTGTTATTTTTACCAACTCTCTTTCCATTCTGCAAGACAAAATGGTGAGGCATGCATAACACAGCATTCATATCCCATGTAAAAGACATGAGAGTACTGCTGAATGTATGTTATCAGTAACCAGACAAGTTTTTCCTCAAACTTAACTCCTCATATTATGTCAGTAATGCATCTTCGACATCTTCCAAGCTTTACACGTGGCTTGTTTGTGTCCATTCTTACTGCAATTATAGCTTATGCTCTCTGATTTAGCCTAGAAAGGGTTTTACTTGCTTCTTTTCAAACATGGTGGGGAGAAAAAACATTAAAAAAAAGGAAGTAACTCCACTGGGCATAGTTCAACCTCAAACTATTCTCTTCAGCCTATAATTTAATTCTCAGTACAGATCCATATACACTGACCCAAAAAGTCTAGCCTCCAGCCCATGGAATTTTGCTACTAACTTCATGGGGATTTTGCCTGAAAGAAATAATAAGTTCTTTCACCAGATTGAAAGGCTGAGGTGCAGAGGGCAAAAAAAACTCATTGAAAATTCAACAGATGCATCGCTTTTAGACACAATCAAATTAGCCCAGATAACCTCAGTTTGCCCTCTTTTAAGACCTAGTTTAATGAAATCTGGAGTAAAACTTCACATCAAAATGTCTCAGAAAAAATACAGATGTACTCAACGTTTGGGACTTTAAGGTGGAGAGGCTATGGTGTTATCTTAGAGGATATATCTTACCGGTACAAAAGGTGAATCTCTTCTTATTTTGGCAACTAATTTATTTTGAACTTGATATTAAGACCTGTTTGGAGATAGAAAGTTTTAGCTGGTATCTAAACTGGCTAAAACAGTATTTACATTTTTCCAGTAGTGTACAATGGAATCATTGTTAGGAGATGAGTCACAGCTTGGAATCCCTTTATCACTTTAAAAATACACATTTTGACTGACATTTCTAAATGCTGACTTCTCTAACTAATAAGGGAAGTAAAAGAAGTGATTAAGAATCTAACACTAACTTTATGGATACAGGTTTCTTCTTGAAATATCAGGTGTTAGCTAAGCTTTGCCAAGCACCATGGATCACAGTTCCAAGAAATTCTGAAACATGGACAATATTCTTGAAAAAACTTAATCAAATTCCCAAATTTTGTGTTATTCTAATTTGTTCTGTGTGCGTGGGAATTTTCCAGCTGAAAATTATTTTTCTCTTAAGAACATTTTCTCCATTGTTAAAAAAAAAAGCAAACCCTCCCAAAACCAACAAGGGCGGGGGGGGGGGGGGGGGGGGAGGGAAATCCGTTTGAGTGTTGGTATTAGGCAAATGGGTCTTCTCGTCCACTCCTATCCCCAATCCTCTGCCAAAATTTTCACACTTTATAGCATAATTCAAGTAAGATTATGATTTAATTTAATAAAACATGTTTTATCTTACATAATATATAATATTCTGATTATTATATATAAACATATGTATATATAAGAATAAATGTATTCTTATACAATTTTACACATAAATAAAAAATATTTTATCTACATCAATAATATAAATATTATTTAATACTTATTAAATGCTCTGGTTTCATTCATAAGCCTGTAATATATATTATGTAAAACTATGCTTTTGCTCTTTAATCCTATTCATGGTTCTTTTGTAAATATAAAAGTATCTATAATTCTGTTGTTTAGTTCAGCTCATGGCTCAATAGTACCCTGTGTCCTCCAGATCAGCTACATGATTTGTTTGAAAGAGTACAAAGATCAGAGAAGATGGAATTAGGAAAATCAGGATACTAATCTTAAATAACTAGGAAAAAAAAAAAAAAGGATGGGGGTATAGGGAACCACATAACAACACACTAACATATTAACAGTGCCTTCAAACTATATTAATTTTTCTTGCTTTAATATTCTGTGTATTTTTAAAAGTTTACTTTAGAAATAAACTCCATGGGGTTCCTGGCAGAGCTGCTCTGCCACAACAGTTTATACCGACCATCTGTGGTGTGCCAGAAGCTTCCCGAATGTTCTGCCACCTGACTCAAAATCCTGAAGCTTTTCACATTTTTCTGCCAATTTTCATCCATACTATGTCTGTTTCCAACACTGAAAACCTAAAAAAGCAAAATATATATCTAAAAGATGCACAGGGTAGTAAATTCAGCCACAATATCATGGCCAAAAAAAGACCAAAGACTACATTAATCTGCATCTGTGGGCTTTAATCATCAAGGACAGTTGCACACATTCCAAACAGAGTGTTAAAGAGCAAGAGGGCTCCTGCCTTTTCTAGGGACGCAGAACATGCAAAACTCAGTGTCATTTCCTTTTAAGCACATAATAATGTCAGGCTAGATGTAAGGCTGATTTCTATTTGTGTAGGTGACCAAAACCACTTTTTTGTCACCACAGACATTTCTTCTCTTGCTGTTTCAGTTTCTCAAGTGTAAAGCATAAAAAAATATAACTATGCTTTGATAATGCTTGGTCAATTTGCAATAAGTGAAGACTCTCTTCTGGAAAATACAGCAGATGATCAAAGGAAGAACAAGAAAAAAAGGACACTAAAATAATTGAACTGTTATGCTCGCAAACAGGAAGGGCCATGATTCAGGAAAAGATTCATATTTATGCTGCATGGAAATGGGCTACCAGGGAAACAGAGCAGCAGCATGTGCTTAAGCTCAGTTCATGGAAGTGTTTCTACTGAAGAAGTGACTCTTGAAAATGAAGCCCTATTTACACTGTGAAAGCAGGTAAGACTAATTTCACTGAAGGGTGACACTGAAGGATTTAATTAGTACTGAAATAGGGAGCGTACTCAGAAACATGTAGAACATAGATATGATGTGGTATGAAAGACCCATCAAGAGCTGGTAATGGTGTGGAATTATCACGCTGCCAGTATGGATGTGCATATAAGCTTTGCTTTTCCTTCTGATTTAAGCACCTTGAAATGCTGTGTTCCAGTAAACAAACAAAAGCTGCCTTGTTTGTAAAGATCATCCTGGTTTTCTGAAAAGTGTCTGCTCTCCACATGGTCTCAGAATAAAGTCCCTAACAGGTCCAAATTCTGATGGAGTCTGTCTCAGCAATAATTGATAACTACATACAAAAAAGTATGAAAGCCTAGTATGCTGTACTAAAAGAGCATATAGTAGAGCAGCAGTATAGCAGTCAGAAGCCAGTTTGCCTCCAGATCCATGTGAGCAACTCTACAATAACTTCCTTTTCAAGATCTAAGAATAAACCTCTATCAAAGATTTGGTCCAGCTGTTTCTGTACAATTCAATTAAGGTTAGACATGTGCTAAAGTGTGCATATCTAGATTCAGATTGAATTTTTTCTGGTTAAATTGTATTTTAAAGCAGATTATAAAAAACAATTTTTACTAATACAACGTTATAAATCCATCTGACATTTGAGTAATAATATCCAACTTGCTTTCATGAATAGCTGCCTAGTTAGCATTCAAAAACCACTTCTGTTTTTAAATCAAGATGCTGTAAAGTACTGCTCCCTAGCCACTTCCAGCACAGACAGCTTTTTTTAACAGCCCAGAATGACTCTCTAATTGTGATTGTCCCAACACCAACCTGTTGAATCTGCAACTGTGTTCCAGCTGGACACCCAAGAACAGATTTCTCAGAGCCCCCAGGTGATCCTTTCTAGACCTTGTCTACCCTTGAGCAACACTAGCAACATAATTTAAAGGGGGGAAAAAAAAAAAAAAAGAGATGGGGGTCATTTCCTAGGCCTTGATGGAATAAGCCTCCTCTTTCAAGTGTGATCAGAAAAGGGCTGCATTGCAGATTTGTTTTGCCATGGTATACCCCAGATCAATGTCTACCCCTAAACAGGATGTTGGGATCCCATGGTTTAAATGCTTATCTCTGACTGGGGGCTGTAGAAACTTTCCAGATGTGCTTTTCAATCAATACATTTAAACAATACAAAAAAGGCAAATAGATATTTCAAGCACTTACTGGTACTGGAGTTTGGGGGGCAGGGAGCTGAATTGTTAGTGGGTTTGGGGGGGGTCCTTTGTCTGTCTCAGCTAATGGATTTTGTCAATTAGCTTGGAATTCATACCTTGTGTAAGCCAAGCTTTTAAAAGTCATTTAGCTGAAATATTCTCGCATGCATTCTTATGCAAGTTTATATAACTCCTGAAGATCCTGTGAAAGAGCTGAGTGTTCAAAAGCCAAAGTCTTTCTAACTTCCCTAACATACCCTTTGAACTTTTTAAACGGGTAATGAATTTTCTCAGCTACATACTTCAGCTGGTTTCCTTGGATTTGGTGCTGAAATTAAGAACACCACCAGCTGTCACTTGCTTTACCAGACTCTAGACAATGAGTCAGAAAAGTGTTGGCCTTTGCATGTATTATCCAGCTTTTGCCAGTGTCGTGGTCTCAAACCTGCATTGACAATTTCCATGCTTCCAGATTAAGTGTTGCCTTAAAATAATGCACAGATGAGCTTCTGTACTTTCTACTGAGCCTTTCGCCTTATATTCTCTCTTCTATTATTGCCACCATATTTCTCTCTTTACCTTTGCTTTTGTAAAATTTACCATGGTCTTTTAGATTATACCAGGAGTTTGCAAGTTGTTCAACAAAAGCCATGAGAAGCAGCATGTCAACAACAACAAAACGTTCTAACATTCTGGTTTCAAACCAACACTCACTGCATGTTGCACAATAGCCAAAATATTTCCAAAGCTAAGCATGTTCTCCTGTCATTAACAGCATGCTATTCCCTGTGACTGTACAAACATGAGTTACCTTGCTTTCATGCACAGCTGGCTGACTGCCTTCTGCCATAAGCAAGAAACCTGCGGCCTCTAGTAACAAATTACTTTGTCCATGTCAAAAGCTACTAATGACTCTTTTCTCCATATAAAAATAGCTCTCTCTTCTTTTGGCCCACATGCATCTTTTCTACTGACAATTTCCGCTCCCCCCCCCCAAAGAAAGACTCCAAATGTTTACATTTCTTAATTGAATTTGTGTAGAAAGGAAGTCCGAGTGAACTTTGGCTTATGTTCAACAGTAATTCAGATAAGAACTAGAAGGAAGTTTGAGTTTAAAGGAGATAAATTAGAAACTCAAGCCACCAAATGTTATTCAGTGGCATGTCAAATGCTTATCAAGATATCATTTATGACATATTTAATTGTTTCTTGTAATTTGAGTAATATGAAAGACTTTAGTAATAACGAATGTTTCATTGTGCTTCTTTTTGAAGTGCTGTCTGAAACTCTGAAACATTTAAAGAGGATGCTATAATTAGACTTGGCTGGAAACTTCTTGATTAAACACTTTTCATTTGAAAAATGCTGATTTGTCAGAAGTGCAACTTTTTGCAGAAATGTATGTGTTTTAATGAAACTTTCACAAGAAAAGCTTCCCAAGTCAAAACAGGAGATAACCAGAGATAAGCCATGACAACACTCAGCTCACAGAGGTAAGACGTTGTTCTGCTGTGTCCTGAGACAGTGGCCTAGCCAAGAGGCTGTTTCGGCCTGGGTTCCCTAGTAAATGATACAGGATAAACTGCCATGGTATTGGACACTAACTGGCAGCTTGTCTTTCCTGCCACATCTGATCTTGTCACCTACTTCCTTCATAGCCATCTATGCATTTACTTATTGTAGAAAGTTTGCCACTTTGGCCTTATCAGTTTGTCCTGACTGTTTCGGCATTCTCCTTGGCTATCTCAGTTCATTATAATCTAAATTTTGAGTACTTCTGAATACATAACATTTCATTCCACCAGGTCACCCCCTACACTGCACCCAAGTTAAGGAGAGCTTAATTAGTTGGCTAGCTTTCTTTAACTGTTGTTTTTCAAAATGTTGTGGTTTAAGCACAGACAGCAACTAAACACCACGCAGCCACTTGCTTACTCCTCCCCGTCCACCTGGTGGGATGGGGAGGAGAATCGGAAGAAAAAGGAAAAACCTCGTGGGTTGAGGTAAGAACAGCGTAATAGGACAACAAAAAGAGAGGAGTAATAATAACAATATTACTAATAAAAGAATATACGAAGCAAATGATGCACAATGCAATTGCTCACCACCCAGAGCCCGATGCCCAGCCCATTCCCAAGCCACAATCCCTCCTCCCCAAAGCCAGCTTCCCCAGTTATATACTGAGCATGATGTCATATGGTAATGAATATACCCTTAGCTAGTTCAGGTCAGCTGTCCTCGCTGTGTCTCCTCCCAGCTTCTTGTGAAAATTAACTCTATCCAAGCCAAACCCAGGACACAGAACCAGTTCAAACTGATGTTTTCTTCATGTCACTGAATGAAACCAAAGAAACACCCCTCAAATTCTGCATGACTTTAAGAGTTCACAGAGCTATCTCTAAAGCTTCATCTGTAATAAAAAATACAGTAAATCAGTCAGTCAGTTAATTAAGACTGAAAAACCACTGTGACCTTTTCAATCTACTGATGAAATTCATAAAGAATTGCTTTCCAGAATGAGTAGGATTGTATGATATAGTGTAATAAATTGAAGCCAAAACTAACAGGATCTTTGAAGGTCTTGAATAGTCTGCTTCCAGTGAAGTCTAGAGTCTCCCAGACTTGTTACCTGGCACACGAGCTATACCATCAGTTCTCATGAACAGATTGTGAAATTTGCAATTTCCTAGGAAAATTTTTGTACTGCAATCTACCCTGATTTTTTTCTGTTGTCAGGCTGCTCACTTCTCATGCCAGCTGCTCCACCCACCTGTTCCCCTGTGTATAACTTAATAATCTCCATTTGATATAAACTAGAGCAGACCGAGGAAGTGTAAACTTTCAGTGTAGGATGCTAGCACGGGGCGACTCTGGGGGAGTAGAATGTCTGGCAGTATACATACAGCAAGCACAAGATTTTGATCAGCAGTAACGAGTAGATCGGTTCAGGGATAATGCTCATTAAGTTGGTTGGTGTTATGGGGATTGATTCTGCAAGGTGCTGTTCATCTTGTAGTCACACAAACATTTTTGAGCAAATATTCTTCCCCACTTTCCCATCTTCTAGCATTCCTCAGAAGTCACAGTAAGGATTCTGTACCCAAGCAGGAATACTAGCTCCTACAGTCAGAGGTGAACAAACTGACAAAGAGATCTTCCAGTCTTTGACCAAAAAAAAGCCCTCCAAAATCACAATCCACCCAAAAAAACACCCTACTTCCACACTGCTTTAAATTTTCTATGGAACTTCCCAAAGTCTCATGTTGAAGTGATGGTGGGGATTTCCTAGAGTTTTAATAACTTACTGTTTCAATCCAATGGTACGAATTCTTTGGTAAAAACAGTGATTTAATATCATAGAAAATGGTATTTTTTCTCTTTTCAAACATCAGCTGCTGAGAAGTTAATCAAAGGTAGAAGGCAAGCTGACCAGAGTCCCCTCCACTGACAGTAGAAAGAGAACTTTCAAATTGTGGTTCATCCTATCTTTCATAAGATGGCAAGAAAGACATTTTACAGTTCCTTATTTCTCTTCATTGACTAATAAGGCAATCTAGATCAGCAGGTTGGAGTAAATGTCTAACTTTAGAGAGTGAAACTTTTAAAGTTGGATTGTGACATGAAGTCCACCCTAGAAATTTCCTTGTACATAGCACCACATACATGTACAAATATCTGTATAGCATTACATAAGAAATGCCATTGCACTTTCATGTCACCATTATAAAGAATCAACTTGTTGAAGACCAGCTGTGAGTACATTAATTTTCAAGATTATCTTTGAATAATTTATTAATTGAATGAGAAAGTTTTCGTAGTTTTCTCAATCTGGTGGCAAATTTTTCCCCTTTAGAACCAGGAAATACAGCACTAATTAGTTTTCTAATTTTAGATTTGTATATCTTGGTTTTGATTTCACATTTGTTTAATTGCATTTTTAAGTATTGGTAAGGCATTTAGATATCGAACAAAGGTAGTTTAGCTAAGTAATTTAAACAACTTGTTCATTTGTTTGTTTAATTACATGTTATCAGTCTATAGCCAAACACTTCACCTTATTTAGTCAAGCAGTGCCACTGCCTTTGCTAGATTACTTATGCAAGTAAAATGAGCAGAAGTTGTCTGTCATGACTCTTAATCAGATGGCTTACTCATCATTGAAATCTATGGGGAATCAGAGGTTTAAATCTGGACAATTAAATACCTTCATGCACCTGGGCCTCAATGGCCTCAGCTGAGCCTGCTCTTCTCCTACTGATTCCAGCGTCAGCCAAGGTTGCTCAGCATGTCACATTTCTCAGCATGGATATGAACTCCATTAAAAGCTGTCAGTAGCTCTAAGGACTAACATTTGGGAAACAGCTAAGTAAAGAGGTGTAGAGTCCATTTGGACTACAACAGTGGAAGCAGGAAACATATCTTGGGGCAAGAAAAAAGATCTCAGCTGGTATCATCTAGAGCACTTTGGAAGCAAGATACAAAGAGCAGATCAGCAGAAGCTCACTGTGGCACTGTGGACTTAGAAATTACAAATTAAAGCCTATGCTACGCAGGCAAAAATAAGGAGCATTTCTGATAGGCAAAACATTATTAACTTTTATTCACGACAGGCTTAAGAGAAATAGCCCAAGAAGCAGTATGTTCACACCACTATGAAAATAATAAACTAAGGTTACCAAGGAATATAGAGAGAAAGGATAGGATATTTTTATCCCTTTTTGAAGGCAATGGTAGTTTTCTAGTTCCCCTCATTTAAAATCAGGGCTGTGATCTGTATTTCCTTTATTGCTTTATTGCATGGAAATATTTTAGCCTAGTTTTCCTAATCAATATGGATTCAAAATGTGTGTAGGTCCTTCTCTCCCTAAGTTTTCTAGCACTCTGTTAGGTATTTTTTCCAAGGGAATCCGTACCTCAATGATATGAAGGTACAGCACTTATTTCTAAAATCTGACAACCACTGCTACTGGTTTTCCTCCAAATATCCAATTCTGTATTTTGGACAGTGTTACACAAGGTGGCAGACAGGAGCTCTTTTTTACTGTAATGAACCTGGAAGAATTATTTCTGTAACTGTGACAAGATGCAGTCCTACAACCCCAAAACTTTAACCACACCCAAACACACAAGTAGCATATTCCAGCTAATTTTACAATACAACACATGATGGGTGCTTCCAAAAACCTTCACTTGTGGTATACTTCCACACTTAAAGACATATATTGACATGGATACTTTTTATGGATTACAGTTCTAAACTACTGACAGCTGTTCTGTGTGGGCCTGATAAACACGCCTTACATGTATGACACACTTTGTTAAATTATTACACTGTTACAATTAGGAAAGAACAAATACTGCCAACATTTATGTATGTGCTTGACTTTACCCACCTGACTACTCCTGGCATCAAGTATGATGTTCATAAGATCAAGGCCTAAGATATCATATGCAATAACTTGGAATAGAAATGCCTTCTAAAAAAAAATAACACTTTCCCTAGTTGAAAGCTACTGAGATTTCATCGCGATTATCAGCAGCAGCCTGGTGAATAACCATGAGATGCTCAGAAATCTACTCTGGTCATGCATCAGGGAGAAGAACAGCATGAAACAAAGGAGGGAGGAATGAGGCAGAAGGGCAGAAGCGATTCTTTATAGCTTCCAAGAGTTGTAATTTATTTTGAAATGTCTGGTTACTCTTAGTGAAGAGTCAGGCAGGCCTAGAAAAGGGCCAAATGCGCATGCCAGGAAGAATTTAGTGTTAGAGAGATTTTGGAAGTAAAGGTCTGGAATCACAGTAGCTTTGCTTCTGAATTCTGCGCCTGGTTACTACAGAAGTGTAGTATCTAACAGGAAATGCATCTAACAGGAAAAGCTGATCTAGGGCTAAAGTCTTTCTCTTTATTGTTAGTGTAGTGGAACAGAGGATGAAATAGGATACAGGTGATTAACAAAGAATCTCATGCTGCTCCATGTTTGAGATGACCTAGATTTGGGAAAACCAGGGATTTACTAAAATGAATTATTTAACATCCCAAAGAATATAGGGAAGCTGTGTTATAGAGTGGCTTGGAAATCAGTCCAGCTTATGCTATAATTGCTTTTATTACAAAGAAAAAGTTTCTTTCCTTTTTTTTTTTTTTTTTTTTTATAGCTTTGCTGCTTTTCACCAGCTACTTCCGAGCGTTGCACTGCTACTTCTCATCATTAGACCTTCTCTCGTTAAATCACCCTGTCATTTTCTGTCAAATCCTGATTTCCATAAGGTATCCATTATTAAATCCCTGCACTAAGTGAGAGGATCTGAGGAAGGCATCCCATAAACAACCTCAAATTACTGAGATAATTTTAAATGGTAAGTCATGGACAAGCTAAACCAGTGACTTCTACTATTTCTGCTAAAATTTCCTAAGTTTTTGCATCTGTTAAATAGGACTCCAGACTGTCACATTCCTTGTACATGTGCTTTTAGCAGCAATTTATTTAATATTTTCTTATATTCAATATTTCCTATATCTAAACTGCAGAACCTGGGAGCCCTTCCCAGCCATTTGGTCCACCTGCAGTCTCTGTCTGCATCCTGATCCCATGTCGAGACAGGTGTTCACAAACTTTCTGGATCCCTCCACACTTTTCCCCATACCTTGCTTCTCATGGGAAGAAAAACAGGCATGAAGGGTGGAAGAGGGTTGTAGTATGCCGTGGCCAAGTCTTCAAGTAGGGCAATCATGTGATCAGGTCTCTGGGTGTGTATCCCAGTGTTTAGACGTAGTCATTATTTATTCAGTGTTTAGAGTAGTACTGTCACTTTCCCTCACATAAAATTAGAGGGAGTTGGAAGTGATCAGAGCCCAGTTCCTTCCTCTTATGAGGGACAGACCCAAGACACTGGAATATCATCCTGGAAGATCTGTGATAACAGAATCTTTGACAGATGGATCACAGGCAGAGCAATTAATGTCACTAAGACTTCCCCCAGTGTTGAGGTAGTTATTCTTCATTGTTAATTTCTACATTAGCCATACTGGAATTGTATTATAATTTCCAGATGTATGTAGGTGAGATGAAAGGAAAAGGATTAAGGGACTTAACATGAAGGTGTTGCAACAGTTACCTGGTGGGGCAGCTGGCAAGGGCTAAAGCTACTGCAAGGAACAGCTTGATTATTCATGGTCCTAGCTCCAAAGGGACTTGTAAAACTGAATCAACAATAAAGCTTATCATTTTTAGATGATAAATTACATTTTCCACAGGGTGTTGAAGGAGAAGGAATAAAGTTTATTGTAATTGCCCACTGCTTGTGGAACTCTTGAACCACTTTCTGGTTCTTTTTTTTTTTCCTTGCCTCTTTATTTCTCCATTAACATTCAAGGAGGTTTCTAAAAGCTATACCACTGCTAGAGCTTTTAACTTCCTGCTGTGATTTGTGGGCAGCAAGACCCTTGTATTCTTCTATTCTTCTTTGGCACTGAAGAACAAAGAAAAAGATCGGATGTTTCTTTCTGAGACACTACAAGAATTGACAGAAGAGAAGGAATTGCCTTGCTACATAAGGTAGTAAAAGACTGCAAATTCTCTTAAAACACTCTCCTGAGACAAGCAAAGGCAGTAGGATCACTGAATAAATGATCTTTTTCTTGAAAACTGTTAGGAGAGACAATCACAGAGAGAATATTAAAGTTCTTAAAGTATTGATAGATATGGCATTACCTCAGTGAGAAGATCTGGTTTGGAAGGAGATACACTCTGAGGAATTGAAGGAGTGAATAAAACTATCAAACCAGCTGCTGAACATAGCAAATGGAAGTCTGTTTCATCCAACCTTTCTGTCTGTACAAACAAAAACACATACTACACTGGGCTTGAGAGACCTAAAATAAAGATAATTTTCCTGGGCCTTTTTTCTCTAGATAGTAGAAACAGATTTTGAGCAGGAATTCAGGAAGTCCAAACCTTATCCTGAGATCTCAAAGTTGAAAGAACAAGTAATAGGAATTGACAAAAGTTAGTGTAATGCACGGGTGCTAGTATTGCTGAGAATTCTTTAGGATAGTACCTAGCATTTTCTAAACTTTTTGCTTTCATCCCAGTCATGGTTCTCCTTGGATGCATTAAAAGTCTTTTAGAAAGGAATTCTCATTTTGTTGTGCAAGAGTTCAAACATACTTGGGAACTGGATTCACTTCACCCTGTTCAGTAGCTATTCCAAAATGACAACTGTCAGAAGCTGGATTGACAGCCTGCTCTTATCTATCCTATTCAGTCAAGTACAGTCAACAACAGCCTCATTTGGAGATCTGCTGATCTGCCACTCAAATGAGCTATTCAAAGTCTAGCCCCCAAAGAGAATTGCTCCTCTAGTTCCTCTTGGTTTCTCTCAAGTTATTTCAACTTTTCTTGACCAGCAGCCACACCATACTGGGGTATAATTCTCCCTTGCTGAGCATGTGGTGCAGTAGAAGTAGTGGTAACAAAAGCCCAGAGTCTATCTTCAAAGTGATCTGACTCCCAAGTGAAGATCCCCACTTCTGCCAATGCAACAGTACGCCTTCCTCTCTCACCAGACTGTCTAGACAGCCAACAGAAACAGCCTATAGCTGCAACAATAACAGCTTCTTGGAAATTAATTGGATCCAAGGAGAAGCGTACAGTGCCACATGAGGCTGAACAGGCCCTGGGTCAAGGGCAAAGAATATTTAAAAAAGCACAGTTGAATCCCTGAAGAATTCTACCTCTGGATAATATTTTTTGGTAAAGAGGTCACTGAGGCAGACAGCTTGCAATCATTTTAATTAAAGCAGGCAAGTAATTGTGAACAACTAAATTCACAACAGGATCTTTGGGTCAAGCCAACAAGCTCATTATCACAAGACTAGACTCTGGTTTGCTATGCATGTCTGAGACCAGAAAGTAGTCGCTCTCATGCTGACCAGTCTGCTCTTAGTGCGTCTATCACACAAATGTTCATGGTTTTGTCAGATTCATTGAAACAGAAATTTCCAAATAGGTAGGGAAGGGTGAGGGCATAACTGCTGTTCCACTCCCACGCACGCCATGATTCCTTCCCTTCCTGTCATTGCAGTAATGTCAAACTCAGGCTTTCAAAAATATCATAAACCAGGACTCTCTAAAGTAATAGGAATGACTTCATAGAAACAGAACTAAAAAAAACCCCAAACACCACACTGCATAAGTAGGTAGTGAGTATACAGGGCAGAGAGTTGTTTCTTGTTATTCACCTTTTATGGTGCATTGTTCCAAGTTCTCTTAAGAAACATTTTTCTAAGCATACTTTAAAATTGGTGGCAGATGATACTATCTATAATTAGTTAATTCCTGGAGATGTTTAGAAGAGACATCAGCTATCTTCAGACTGCTTCTTTATAGCATTGTACTTCCATAGCCAATACACAAATATTCTCCTGTTTCATGCTTTTCTCGGAATACCTTCAAAACCAAGATTCAACAGGAACCAAACAACATGGAAGAGAAAAAATGGCCAGACATCTTTTCTAATTAAGTGCACTCAACAGAACAGTTAGAAAATTTTCAAAATGCACTTTCTACCTCTTTATCTTGGTAATATGTACTTGGAAAAATATGTATTTTCAGTGGAATACCAAAGACATGCACAAGATTAAAGGTACAAAGTCGTGTGTATTCAGACGTAGGACAAAATTGATCACTAACACAGGAAAAGGAGAAAAAGTTGTGCAAGTATCTGTGGCCAGTGACTGTGTATTGAAAATACAAAACCAAAACCCAACTAATCAAGTATTGGTTACACTCCACATTCCATACAAGATGATTTGTTCTGCTTTTAATAGACCTGACTGCCATTTGCCATTAGAAATGTTTTATCCAGTGTCCTTTGCTCTGCAAAAACAAGACTATATTATTAGCACTCCTCTTGAAACATATCAGATAGAGTTTAAGCCTGACCCAAACCCCTGAATTCAGTATGACACTACTCTACTGTTCCTGAACTTTAAGATACACATACTGGAAGTGACAGAGCTTTGTCTTCCTCTCAGCTGAAGTAGACGTAACAAAAAAGTCTTCCTGCTATTCCCACTAAGCTATCTCCTCATAAAATAACATTGAAACATCAATAAAATTTTATTGATACTACGAGCAAGTTGGCCGATACTGTGCAAATGCAGAAGGACAGCCTCTTTGCAGATAGTTTTCTGCTTATATTTGCAGGCCTTTCAGATTGTTCAAGCAGGGGCAAAATTTGCTCTTTGCCATATGTAACTGTTAGAATTATTAATTTGCCAAATCAACAAGTCTTCTAAAACAGCATTGTTAGGGGAGTTATAACAAGAAACATAGCTTAGCAACAAGGGAAAAAATTCCTTTTGTAATTTAAAAGAAACAGTGCTAGCCATTCTGCTTCTGTACTTTTTCTTGTATGTGTATATTCTTGCCAGCTCATGGAGAAACTAGCTGAGAGAGTTGAACCCCGCAGGAAATGCAGATGGCTCTTTGATTTAGTTATTGGTGAAATAAAAAGAAATTCTGCCTGTGGACAGAAAAGTGGAGTTTGTTCTTTATTTTCCATTTACTGAAGATGAAAGCTCCCATGTAAGAAATGTAGAAATCCATGCTGCACTTCTTGCTTATATAGTCATCGATGACCTAGCATGCACACAATTGTCAAAACCTAGATTAAACATTATAAATGACCACAGCATTTTCTTCCTGGAGCTAAAGCTATGATGTGATCTACGGCCATTTTTCCCTTATTTGGAAACTGCAGGGTTCATACTCCGGGCACAGTAAAACCACAACACAGAGCTATCAAGCAAAAGTAATCCTCTTTATTTCAAAACAGATGACTAGGTATTTGCATGGTTAAAAATACCAGAGTTTTCCCTGGGTAATCTGCTAGCCAGTCTGGTCTATTCCCCCCCCACACACACAACTCTAGGTCATACTTGGATTAAAAACAAAAGACTCCACCCTTACTAAAATCTTCTCTAATACCTTCACATTGTAAAACAAATAAACAAAAATTTAAAAAATCACCTAGACCTTGACAACTCACTGATTTTTTTCTTTCATTATTTTTTTTCCAGTTATATTTTTAGATTATGTTGTAAATATTCAATATTGTAAACTTCTTACGTATGGTAGTTCAACTTTTGCAACTATTAGATTTTTGTGCTTTCTATAAGAGTAATTAAGGTTTCTGCAAGCCTAAATTACTAGCAAGGTGTCTGCTATGGAAACTGCAAGAAACTAGAGGAAACCTCCCCATCATTTTGTGAACTGTAGAGAGCTGGCAACACCCTCAAGAATGGGCAATGGTAGTTGTCAAAGAGGCCGGGCCATACCAACCAGATAAGGATTCAGCACCTCATAAGAGCCACATCTTCCAGCAAGGCCCTAAGAATTGTTTCAAACTCCTGTCTACCAAAGCAAGCAAGCTACTGAGGACGTGGTGGTAGACACAGCTTGCCGCCTTTGTTGCGCTCAGAGCAAGGACTTTGCAGAGGAGTCCCACTTCTACTGTAGTGAGATCAGTGAATGTAACTGTAAATAACCGAATGCTCCTGGTGTGACAGTTTAGATATTCGTTGTAGGAATAGATGGATCATGGCAGGTAAAATAACTCTCTCTTTGGCAATTTTACAAGTTTTGAAGTTGTATGCCGGAGTATACAGCAGTCGCATGAAGCAGGAAGAAATTAATAGGCTTGCTTAGAAGTCAGTATTATGACCCAAGCCATCAGACAGATGGTTTGAGATAAGAACTAATTCTCTAAGTAAATGGTAAGTGCTGACAACAATGTTTTTTCCATCACTAATAAACATAAAAATTTATTATTTTTAAATAAAAATAATGATATGAAAGAAAAGTTGACCTAGAAAGGGAAAAATTCCTCAGAATCTAAATCTTTCTGAAGTAAAACTAAAGAGAGAAAAAAAAAATTAAAAAAATTAAAGGGCACACAAATTAGCTTTCTGAGAAATTTCGTGCTTACTAGCAATACCACTCTTTTTTAAAGAAAATAATTATATACAACTATTAACCCCATTTTAAGACATAACCCACACTGAGAAATTACTGGCAAGGTATCTTTTAGAACATTGCACTAATATAGAACTCTGGTAACAGCCTTACACAGGCTGTCACTGCTATTCTCTGATGTAGGAGGGAGACAAGTATGTGAGGCAGCACAGACTGGCAGAGCAGGCTATACACACTGCACTTGCCAAGATGCCTGAAGTATAGAGCAAAACTGTGCCATTCAGCCAAATATGGATCCTCTGGAAGTCTAGCAGCGATAAATAGTGACACCTAAGGGAAAAAGTGAACATTTCCCAAGGCAAACAAACGTTCAACTAACAGAAGAAAAAACAGCTATCCAAGTCCTCTCAAAATTACCTTTACAATTCCCAGGAAAAAAACAGTTTTAAAAGGGCAAGTTTTCTATCACACTACCTGCCCAGAATAGGAAAACTGGCAGAAAAAAACCTTCAGTCGTTAGAAAGGCCTCTAGTCATCCAAAAGGTCAAAGCAGCTGCTTCCATTATCACCTAAGGCAACTTCATTCACCTTTGTCCTACATGTAGTCTTTAAAAAAAAATCTACTATCCAAGAAAATTCCCACATCCAGAACATTAAAAGGAATATAATATAATAATGTCAATATTATGACTGATACCACATCAACTCCACAGGAAAACTATCTCCTCCAAAAAGGTCGAATAGATTCATCCTCTCTGTAGAAGAAATTACTTCCCCCTCTGGAAAATCATATTTGTAGCTTCATATCGCACAGAAACAACAAAGCCTGTGCATCCTCTAGACAATCTAGGTGCTAGCAGGGAGCAGGTGTATTTTCTGTTCTGCTGTTCCATGGCCTACACTTTCCTCAGGAGCATGCTTCTCACTAATTTTCTGCTCCTCAGCTCTGATCACCAGCAGATCTCCACACTTGTCCCATTCAGCAACCATAATGCTTAAAGATGTTGTCACCTGAAACAGAAAACTGTACTGGCAAAAAGATTAGATAGGTTTACCAGAGGGTAGGAGACAAAAATCTCCCTTACTTTCTTGCATTAAAGCCTCTGAACTTAATTTTAACTCAAGCAATTCCCTGATGATATAAGTAAGATACTTTAACTGAGAATAAGACCTCAGAGAATACTGCAGAATTCAAACTTAAGTCACAGCCTCACCATTCTGATACATCTTCTGTATCTTACTGTGTCATGTTCTTGTTTGTCCATGTCCCAGAATATAGCATCTGTGTGTTTCTCTATCTTAATGTCACCAAATGCTAGTTTACACAGAAGGGCTTGCTTAGGTTCTAGCTAGTTATATACTGTACAAACACAAATTAGCAGCTTACAAAAATTACTCTGCAATCTTCAATATCTGAGAACATAAAAATAGTCCATTTATTCTCTCCAGTACTGGTATAATAGTAGATGCTTATGGAAGAGCACATAAGGACAGACCAAACACGCAGTGATGTGACCCAGTACTCCTCCAGCTTCCAGTGATCTGTGACTTGGGGAATTAACTTCATCAGCTAGAAGTCTTATCATTGTGTTTAATAAACTTAGATGAGTTTTCTTTCATGGCTTTGAACCTGTGCAAACCTTTTGGCATGCATGACATCCTTCAGCAGCAAACTCCACAGTTCAGATGCACACTATATGAACACATTTTCTTCATTTGTTTTGAACCTTCTGATAGTTCCTTTTGATGCCCTTCTTTCACAGACCAGAAAAGACAATGATCACTTGGACCCTATCTGTTCCCTCAACGTCACTCATCATTTTATAGATCTTATTATATTCCTCATCAGCAGACTTTCACAGAATCATTAGGTCTGTAGTCACTTCTCATGTGGAAGTCATTCTGTAACTTCAGTCTTCCTTTTTTCTCTTTCTCCTATCGAGTTCTGAGATCAGGAAAGTTATGGTATTGGTTTTGTTGTCTATTCCCATCTTTGTCGTTCCTAACACCCATCTGATTTTTTGTAATCAACACAGAGCACAGTGCTCACATTTTCATAAAAATACTCATAACTACAGTATCTCTTTCTTGACTTGTAACAGCTAATTCAGAACTCTTCATCCCATAAATGATGTGTTGCTTTACCTTTCTCTACAGTGAACTTAATCTGCCATTTTATCCCTCGATGTCGTAAGACCTTTCTTCTCTGCAGTAAGTTTTCTTTTTCACTGCTCTGTACAGCTTAATGCCATCAGCAAATGTTGTCACCTCTCTCTTTACTCTCTTTCCTAGATTATTTACATTAATAACATGGGCCTTAATGCAGATCTCAGTGGAATTTGCCCAGTGAAAATCCTACAATGAAAAAACTGAACATTTGTTTCTACCTTCTGTTTCCTATCTTTTCAACTTTTACTAGTGCATGTGACGACCTTTCCTTTTATCCTATGGCAGTTTGGTTTCTTTAAGTATTTTGGGGGGATTTCTGAAGGCTTCTGAAGTCAACCTTAGTTAGATGACCTTTGTCAAGCACACAACAATGATTCCTTCAGGGAACTACAGCAGAGTTGTGAGACATGACTGTCCCCTGCAGAAGCTACACTAGCTCTTCCTGGAAACGTTATATTTATATACAGCTTCACTGCACTGTACAGACATCAGACTCAACAGTCAGGAATTTTCCACATCTTGTCCAAAGTCCTTTTAAAAACTAGCAATGCATTTGCCATCTTCTCTGCTAAAGAAGCATTTCTAAGTGGTAGTTTATATAACACAAGTAATGGTTCAGCACTACTTAAACAACAACCTCCAACTGTTCACTCACTCTCATCTGTATTTCACACTTACATCACCTTTTTCAGAATGGCACAGTAACCTTTGCTTTCCATCCTCTAAGGCATGCCTAGAATCTACATTAGCAACAATTTCTTATTAAAAACTTTTAAATTTTATTTAAATTCTTTTAATTCCTGCATGAAGAAGGCCACCTCCTATATGAAGAGGGAGGAAGTTTCTATCCTGTACACAGCAGGTGCATTACAGACAGAAATGTCAACCTTTTCAATGTTCATTCAAATCTTGACCTCAACTAAAGGATGGTGCTGAACACCAAACAACAGCATTTGCAGTGATAAACATCACATAAACAGTGATCAACATCCATCTGCAGGCGAATTTGCATGCAAGTAATTCAGCAATGATAAAAACATAACTATGAGGAACTACAGGTCTGATCAGCTGTAAAGCGCAGGTCCCTTCTGATTTTAATTTTTATTTAGGTTTTGTTAAGAAAACGTAAGGGAGGAGAATAGAAAATTTTCAGTGGTATTACTTTTAGTGATGTTTAGGCATCAAATGCTTATTTTGTACACTTGAAACCCCATCTCCTTTCAGTAATCTTCATTATTGAAATAAATTAAAAAATCAGTACAACAAGAAAATTGGTACAAGAGGTGTTTCCCATCGAAGTTCCACTGTTGACATTCTGTTACAGCAGACTTAGGACTCAGCACAATGGAAATGTGCCAGAAGTAAACTGTTCTTACAGGATCTTAAAGACAACGTAGCAGTTTTTTTAAAAAAAAATAAGTAGAGATATAAGCTGCTGTGTATCCTAGTGAAATGGTAAGTTTGGCATTTGCTATAAACAAATGAAGGTGGTATCCATGTAGCTCATTGAATTCTTATGCATGTTTTACCCCCTTATGTAACTAACCCATCTCTTCTCTGTCTTCTTCTAACAGTCTGATCCACACAGCTTGCCAATGAAGTGTTTCCAACTTCCCTCTCTGCACGCCTCCTCCCAAATCTAGTTCTCCAAGGTATATAACTGATGCAACCCAATACGAGACCAGTGACAGATCACAATTTAACAGTTTTCTGGTGAAAGGAAATGAGAATTGCACTACATCCGGAAGATGGAAATTTTTCCTTCCACCAGTCTAAGAAAGCCATTTCCTTCCTTACTGTGAGCATCTTATTTACAAACTACCTTCTTACTTCGGCTTTCAAGTACCTGGATACCAAAATATGATGTGTGTTGTGTGCACCAGCTACGTTCAGAGACATTTAGAGAATCAGTAAAATTATGGTATTAAAGAAGTCTGACTTTTCACACAGAGTAGTACAGGAGTTAAAGCCAATTTTAGAAGCATATCTAAGATGATGTCTTCTCTTCCACTTGCAAAGATACCCAGGGAAGAAGACTGATTTAGAGAATACATAAATTAGTACCTGGATTAAATTAAACTAGTTTGACTGAGAGTCTAAAAACTGCATAAGCACACTTTAAATGATAAAATTGTTCACACAGATTCAAAAAATTAACCCAGGCTATTTATATAAGATTATAATACAAAAAAATCTCCTGTAGGGATTTTAATAAATAATTGTAAAAAGTATTATAGAAAATTTTATCTTAGTTATAAACAACAATAAAAAGTCGGTTCTTATAAATGGTATAAGAACTAGAATAACTATAGTACCACATTGCTTTCATCTTTATTCAAATCTATTGGCTTTTTGTATAGGGCAAATATTCAATATTCAGTGATTTTTTAATGAGTCGTGGACGACAATGAAGGTAAGTCATCAAAAGGGACTCCACAAAGCAGAGTATTCACACCTTTTGGTATCAAATTTGGTGCCTAACTTAGAAGTTTAGGATTTGACAGGTATCTCCCTGACCTGAACACCCCTGGTTAAATGAGCTGAATCTGCTGTATACTCCAGCCACCTCTTTCCAGCCTCCCACTCATCAACACACAATGGTGTGAGAAGACAGTGACACAAGCTTTTTCAGAATTAAGTCATTTTTGAGGTATTGTGCCCTTTTCTGTAGAAATGCTAGGAACATAAATTGAACCTGTTTAGAAAGGAATCCCTAAATCTCTCAGAGTCCCATCTCTCATGTTCCTTTATCCTCTGATAATAGCTGAACAACGCAGTGCAGACTTCTGAATCTCCAGCAGGTAACACGCAACCAAATCCCCTTTCCTGGGATATTTACTTACAGCTAGCTATCTCCTTTTGCCTGCAAATTTCCAGACACAATAAAGAAAAAGTAAACTGTTTACAGGGCAGAGATGCTAAAACACATTCCTTTAAAATAGTAAATTGGTGCTGACAGTGTCCTATTTAATAGGAAGTTTTGTGAAATGAAACAAAAGGAAACTTAGGCTTAATGTTTATTTGGCTAGAATCTAAAGAGACTCGTTTTCCATCTATTCTGCTAATTTGCATAGCATTTATTTCACTCCTCAAACATGCAAACAGTTCATTATTTGGGGAAAAAAAAGAAAAAAAGAAAATGTATCAACCCTTTCAAGTTGCTATCTGTCATCACAAAGTTTCCTAAACTCTAAATTCAAGACCTTTTCCATTGAGCACAATCCTCTCAGAAAGCAAAAAGGAAGACAGATGTCAAAATAAATCTAGCAGAGTGGTTCACAATATAATCCAAGTGCCTAACCAGGACAAACATCAATGCTATGTAGAAGATCTTCATGAGGATCTTGGTATTCTCTGTATTACAACAAAGTGCTCTGTTAATGGTGCTCATTCTGTAATGCCCTCCCCCAAGCACACCAGCTTTCTAAGAGAGGCCTTCCTGAGTTGCTGACTCATGTCCTTGGGATAGTCCCTCTCCCTGCAGTTTTGCAATGGTTTAGTCCCTCCCCACCAAGTTTTACATAACCCTGTCCAGAACACCGATATGTCAAATTTGAAATTGTAACATGTAATAATGATCACACCTCTCCTATCATCACACAGTCCTGACTTGTCTTACCTTAGCACTGGCTGATACAATGCTAATGTTTAATCTGCTCAGTTTGAAAGCTAACTTGAGCAGCATGAGCAAACAGGTCTTCCAGCCAGTCACTACACTTTTCCTGCAGCTAAAGAAATTTATAATCCCTGCTTGCCTGACCATAGCACTACTACCTGTAGGAGAGAAAGGAGATGGAGGAGGAAGGAAGGCAAATATATGGAAGAAATTGAATATAGAATAGAAGAGGCAGATGCAACAGCATTCAGCTGATAGAGGTTTGGCAATAGGTGTCTAATGATAAACAGTTGCTCTGTTAATTCAGTAGAAGTCAACCCACAACTCCTTTTAGGTTTTAGGATCAGCTGGGGACAAGTTGTTCCCAGCTCCAATAGTTAGCACAGCATAGACAGTTCATCCAAAGAAGAAACTAATTCTTCCCATAGGCAGGGAGTCTTGGTCTGAAGAGCTCCTATTAAAGCCCAGGTGGAGTGTAAACAGCTCTCCTAAATCATAAAACACATGCAAGGATTGCAGTAGATACTTAACCTTTTGTCCTCTCCTGGGGTGAGCACTTGCAGCAGAGTAGCTGTCCATCTGCTGTTAACACCCTCTACGTTTCAGCAGCATACAACATTAAAGCTATTCAGTACCAGGCAGTGTAAAGCTCACCTAATTTAACACCTGGTACAAAAAGCAGCAAGCCATTATTACAAATGGCAAATACACTGGAATGCATTTCAAGGAAAGCACAATACAGACTCATAATAATAGACTAGCCATGCCCCAACTAGACAGTCAATTACCAGTATCTATTTCATTTGATTTTTAAACAAAAAACAGTGATATTAGTAACCTCCATTTAGACTAACTAGAGTAACCTCTACTCGGAGTACTAGCCATTTGGAATTATTGACTCCCATTGACTTGTCAAAAAATTGTCATTTCTGTAATTTCTCATTTAAGTTTGAGAAAAATGAAATGGAACATTTTGTGAACACTCCTTTGCAAGCAGGGATATTATCAGCTGTATAGCAAAATTTCTGGAAAAGAATACAAGGAATAGGAAGCAACCAGGGACTAATTGTGAATCTAAGACTAAAAGAAAATTGAGTAATGGAAGCAACAGAATACAAATATACAGAGTGTGTTATTGCGGCAAAGAGAAGGGCAGCCAAAATGCAGAATGAATTGGTGCAGTCAAATCATTTAAGAGAAAATTGGATGGGTTATAACAAATCATGAAAAGAATAAAACTGGAGACAACGAAGAACTTTTAATAAATGAGGAGGCTGCTGAAATTAATGAGGCACATCAAACAGTTGAGATATTGCACTGCTTTATAAAAACATGCCTTCTGTGAGGCAAGTTGAGAATAGAACTGGCAAGTCATCAAGTGGTAGAGATATGTAATGCATTGTATTGACTGTAGGTAAGAGAGGACTTTTAAACATGACCATATGTACCTAAGAACTTCCGAACTCAGGAGAGAGGTATTTGTCCTTCAAGGCATGCATGCCTTGAGAGATACCAAGCTATAGGAGAAAAAAAGAGGAAAAAAAAAAAAGCCAAATATGGTGTATTAACAAATAAAAAAAAATCTTGTGGTTATTGTTAGTAAATTCAGCTCCAGTTACTGGCCAAATAATGAAACTAAACCATTTCCTGTGCAGGAGGTAAGTGAGCTGTGATCTAGAAACATCATGGGTTATAAACTGTACCCAATCATCATTTTAAACATATCTTTAAAAGAAAAAAAAACCGGGGGGGGGGGGGGGGGGAGTGGGGGCAATAGTAAATAGAACTTTTTAAAATTATGTAATAGAATCTTTTGGGATTTCAATTCGCATGTGCATGATAGTATTGTGTTAAATCACCAGAAAACAAAAATCCAGATGAGGGAAAGAAAAAGACTAATGGCCACATTCATTAGGGATTTGCCTGAACTGTTTCACCTTTTGAAAGTCAATCACTGGAAAGCAAATAAAGAATATTGATTACACTTCTGTTTATTGAGCTGAGGAGGTATATCAGGAAATGCAAGCATTACATCTACACTTAAATTTTTTCCTAATTATAGGAAACATAAACCAGACTTATTCCTGACAAATGTGACTTACTCTACAAGTCTTGCCATTAATGAGTTGGTAGGGAAGTAAAACAGCATAACAATTAAATTTCCAGAAGAAAATAAACTAGGAAATATTGCAAATACCAGAAAGAGCAAAATAGCAAGGCAGAAGACAAATAGCTCAGGGGCAGGAGGAAGAAATTGAAAAATCCTGAAAGGAAATTTAAACTATCTTTCAGAACTCTGATATGTCATGGCCGAATCATGGCAAAATTTTTGCTGAGAACACTGAAGAGGTGAGTAGCAGATATTAAAGGTGATCCCTCATCAATCCTTCAGGCATCCTTTGCCCTAACTCTGCTTTTCAAAATCCCTTACATACACTTCATACCTAGCCCCCATATTTTGTGCCAGATTATATGCCTGCCCTGGCCTTGCTCTGCCAATCTACTCTAGAAGGGTGAAATGTGAGTTAGAACAAGACAGAGGGTATAACAATATTTCTCTATTCTTGTCATTGACTGACATTATAATCTGAGTCAATTTACATTCTATGGATTTCCTCACCTTTGCAACAGGACTGAGGGCCAGTAAAACAAGAAGGGCTTTCAGATAGCGTTTTGAGAATTAATTGCTACATGTAGAAGACTTAAACCTTGTGTTAGCCGTCCTACAGAAACGCAGAGAACTGTAACCTTTTGCCCAGTCAGTACGTGCAACTCTGCTTTCAGCATGGGGATTCTTGTTTAGATTTAGCTGTCTGTTCAACCATTGTCACTAACATGCACTATTCAAGTCTCCTTATTTATTCATCAGTGTTCAGGGAGAAGACTAAAATCAGCGCAGTTAGAATATGACCTTTTTGTTTCAGTTCGTATAAATAATGTCATGAGATCGTATTTCTGCTCTCCCTGATGTGAATAGTTTCATGAACTGAACAGAAATAGAAGCTTTCAGAACTTTTGCAGTCACAAACACAGCATCTCCCCTAAGTGGCTAAACAGCAAAAAGGGCAATTCAACCTCTGAATAGCAAGAATGCTAGCAAAGGCAAAACTGACCTATTTACTCAATGAAAAGGATATTAGTAGTACTTATAATCCTCATTGATACTGACAGGAAATGTAAAATTTCTTTTTTACTTCCTCCACATCTTCACAAACAGGGGGAAAAAAAAAAATCATTATACCCTAGTACTGAAGAGAACCACTCCTGTCTAGAGCTTTTATTTTACCCAGAGAGATCAAAATACTTTTCAGGTATTTATGCAAGACTTATCTCTGCTTCACAGATGGAGTATGTGAAACAGATTCTGGTGACTTGTTTAGCAGCTTTACATCAAAGGAATGTCAAAACTCTAATTCTGGCTGTGTAATTCTCTGCTTCATGATCTTGACAAAGTTGGATCTAACTTTGAAGCTGGTCCTGCTTTGAACGGGAGGTTGGACAAAATGACCTCCAGACATCTCTTCCAATCTAGTGGTATTCTGTGATTCTAGTTTGCTTTGTACCTTTCAGCTTTCCAGCCTGAACATACAAATCACTGTGCAGACTTCAGACCCCAGATACAACATATTGCTAGGCTCTGTGCAAAGTCAGTGCTTAATCAGGAACCTAGTAGGACATAGAATTTTAAATAGCAAAATCTGCTTCTTAGCATTTGAGCATCATAGTATCTGTGGAACGACAATTGAATATCATTACAAGTTTTAAAATAAGTGCTAGCACATAGCATATAATCATCCTCCACTGCACAGAGCACCCAGCTGTTCTCAACTAGAAGAAAGCACCCCCTCACTAAATGTAAATAAGAGTATCTTGTTTGTAAAGAACAAGACATGTTCAGCAAAAAAGATCACAAATCTAGTTTTAAAATATCAGTTTCATAAAAGAATTCTAAATTTCTCCACTAGTACTGAAAGATGGAGATCTCTCCTGTGCTGCAGTTTTGTTTGGATGTCTGTCAGCATTCTGTCAAAGTGGTTTGTTTTCTCTCCTCTGGGAAAACAATTTGAAAGCATAGAAAATATTAGTTGAGAAGCAGGATAGAATGGATATATTTTAAAGCAAAGAGGCAGATGACTTTGTAGCTTGACTGAAAGAGCTGTAAAAAGGAGCTGAATACCTTGTTAGGCAACCAGCAACATTATAAAACTTCAAAAATAAGATTACTTTTAATTCAACTAATACTTTGCAAATCAGTACACAGGGTGGCTGATACCAATGACTGAGATCACATTGCTCTGAGTAACTGGTTTTTATTGCAGGTCTTTAAAATTATGATTTTTTTTTTCTTTAAAACCAACTCCAACCAGTTACCTTGCAAGTCGTCTGATTTTTGTTGATGTAGCTGTGTTTTCATAATTATCTCATTTGCCTTTTAGCAAGGACAACAAATCTTCTATTTATCTAATGCCAGGGGTTTTGCTGACCATGCTCTAGCATCAACATTCTTGTTTTGTTGCTGCTTTCTCTGCAACATTTGCAAGAGATTCTTAAATCCTTGCAGCTACATTTTTGAAGTTACTTTAATTATTTTAATTTTAACTTTCTTCCAAAACCATTTTTAGAAACGTTAATGTAAATTGTCATTTTTGCATGCTAACTACAGTACAATTACCTAAGAACCAGAGAGTAATTTCTTTAATTCTTTTGGTTCTTTACTTTTTTTAACCTTCTATTTCAGTACTGCTTGTTTCTTCCAAATTTGTTTTCTCTTAGAGTTTCAACAAACTATTTAACCACAAACCTAAGCCACAAAAACAAACCACAAAACCCACTTTTGATAAGATGAAAAAGAAATTTGGGATCTGTGGAGTACTTCCCCATTTACAGCTAAAAATCAGTTACAGGTCATCATGTCTTTTAACGTATGGTCTTTCAAACTTGGGTGCACTTGATTAAGCAGTTACTGTCACCTACAGTTTTCCCTTCTATGAAAAGCTATTCCCCCATAGCGATCAAGAAAAGCAAATCTGTAAAACTACTCAAATGTCACAGTTCAGAGTCTGCTGTAGTTCATTAATTCACCAGCAAACACCATACCACAGCTAGTACCTTAGGTAGAGAACAGAGGGAGCTGAAGAGCTGACAGGAAAAGTAACCTTCTTCATAGACAGACAGATGGGGAAGCAGCAGCTTAAAGCACCAGAGGTAAAACTGACTGAAACTGTCAGAGCCTTTGTATGTTTTTAAAAAACACACACAAGCTTTGTTTCCTTTGAGAAGCGGAACAAGGGACACAGGGAAGTTTCTCCAGCAACATACCTGGCTCCTTTGCAGAAGCAGCTACCTCATGCCACTGCCTCTAGGGCCTCATTCAAAAGAAACTATAAACATCCTTTGTGCATTTTTTTTAAATACTTATTTGCCCTCTGCTTTCCACCAGAGAAAAAGCAGTCCAAGGAGCAATAGCCTGCAAGGGTGAGTCTGCACGTTTGCTAGCTTCAGCTGTCAGAGCAAGGTTTGGGGTTTTTTTTATTTTAACTGAACTCCAGAGCTCCTTTTTTACCCTTCCAAATAATAGCTTTCGATTCTTTTATTCTTAGGGTTCATCCACATGTGTAAATTAACAAGAAAACATATTGTGGAAACAAGCTGTCTGTAGTACCTATTAAATCTCTCTCTGTGGATACTCACAGCCAAATGAGGGCACCCTTCCCTGAACTAGTTGCTCCATGAACAGAGGGAATGGACATAGGACACCCAGAATATCTACTGCAGTCATTCAGTACTGGGCTGACTTGACTGACTGGACTGGGCTAGGCTGCAAGTTTTCCCTTCAAGAACTGTGACCAAAACTGAACACAGTGATTCACACTAGGCTGAGTTTTGATGTGGGATTTTGGGAGGTGGGGGGTGGGTGGGTGGTGTTTTTTTGGTTTTGCTTTGTGGGTTTGTTAGGTTTTGTTTTTTTGGTTTCTGGTTTTGTTGGGTTATTTTTCCCAAAAGAGACTCACATTTAAATAGAAACAGCAGGAACAAATCATAACCAAGGCAAAACTGTTTTCAAATGAATGAAAGATTTATGCTCATCTTTTTTACTTACAGCCTTATTTCATCCCAGGTATTTAAAATTCTGGGGGCCGTAGGATGTACTCTGATGCCATTTCTACCTTATTCTTTTCTGCTTTTCAGGACTATCCTTTAGTTCACCCCAAGCATTTTGTTCTGTTTTCCTGTCTGGGCTCCAAATAAGCCTTCTGGTATGTTCAACAGAAACACCCTGAGGGACTTGACACCTACAGCAAAGTATTAGTACTTAAGACCTGCAAAGTTTATGGTCCCCATTCTTCACAGCGTACCATCCAGTCTCAAAATATATGTTGTTGTTATATTTTGGCACACGGTATTCACAAAATACCGTAAAAACATCAACACATTCTTCAGCTTTACCCGTAAAATAGCTGTACTCTAATGACTTCATACCACTTTTCAGTCCTCTCAGAGAGAGCTTCATCTTGACACATAGCCCTCTCCTCAATGGTGCGAATCACTAACTTAGTTTCTAGTAATGCTTAAGTATTATTTCCATTCAGATGTTCACTTAACTTGCTGTATGTGACAAGATTTCTAAATAAGGATCAATTCACTTGTTTTATTTTCCTGTTGGTCTGCTGCCATTGTAAATAGCTCACAATATGTAAAACTGTGAAGATGAAAGGGGTCAAGGAAAAAGGAGATATGAGTTCTAGGTCTATGAGTCTCACCACACATTATTGCTGTACTCATTCCCTTTTCTAAAGGGAAGATAAGATGCCCTTTCTTCCTCCCTTCTTCTGTCTGGCCTGCTCTAAAGGTAAACTCTTTGGGTACTATGCATCATTATATCTATGTGTATATATATATGTACATACCTGATTTAGTTGAATATGTCCCTACTCATTGCAGGGGGGTTGGACTAGATGACCTTTAAAGGTCCCTTCCAACCCAAACTGTTCTATGACTCTATATGTTTGGAGAGACCCTCTTACAGCTCATTACTCTCAGCTACAGCCAGCGTACTTGTGCAATAGCAGTAAGGCAACAAAAAGTCATCTGACCTCTTCCAAATGTTAGTTCTCAGACTTCCACAAAGAAATAGGTTTAGATTAATCAAGTTTAGTAAGTTATGTTGATGTCTATATCCCCAAATAGCCTTTCCCCATGCTTTTTTTTCTTTGGACCAGAGATGTACACAACACAAAACGCCTATTTATTTTCAGTACATAACAGCACACAGTGTAAGATAGGGCTAGCTAGATCAAATTTGTGAGCCAGAGATTTCTACAGTTGTGCATAAACTCTTCTCGTAACCCTTCCTAGCTCTCAGTTAAGAAATGCCCAATAATTTGTTGTGAACCAATCTAATCCACAACAGGACTGAAGACGAGCATGACAGGAATAGGTCATACAGTACTCCTAGTGACAGAGACACAAAGATACAACAGTCAAGCAATCTGTTCTAAAAGGATTCTTTAAGACAAGAGGGGTTCTTTTGTTTGTTCTGGGTTTTTTTCTGAGTTTGTGGGGTTTTTTTCTAATAGACAAAGAATTGTACTCCAGAAAATGAGATTTAAGTTTACCTTTTTGTTACTGTTAAATGCCATAGGTAGGAAATAAATTCCTTAACTTAAGAAAAGCAATGAAAACTGAAGAAACAACTAAGCTGTGTAATAGGATACAAACACATGATTGGCTAAAGAACCAATATGCATTTGGAAATTATGTTCTTTTCTCATTTGTTCCTTGCTTATAACAATACCACAACCTTTTTCCTATATATATTAACCTACACAAATAGAAACCCTCTATTTATAAAATAAAGCAAAAATTCTCCACCTCCTCGAATTATCCACAAGATGGCAGTGCTGCCACCATACAGAGTAATCTGACCAAACCAATTATCAGGACAACCTATGCTTTCCCTGACTACTCATACAGCTGTCAGAAGATGGTATTTTACTCATATGCAGACAAAACCCTCACCATTCAGCAACTGGCTGAGCAGTATTTAACGTGCTATAATAATGAATTTTACAGGCTAACAAGTGACAGCCAGATTGGAGGACGTTACTTAGGGTTGATTCTTCTGTGAATGTACGGGCCTCCGAATCTTCTAAAAAAATAATAATAATTATAGGCTTCACCTCTAGCACAAAGAGTAATGTAAGGGCTGCTAAATTGGTCAGTTTATCCCCTCCAGCCAGCTGGCTAGCTATCCAAGACCCACTCAACAGCTTAGTTCAGACTGGTGACAAATCATAATAATCAAATACCATCCTGTGTATTCCTGTGCAGCAAAATAAAGGCATGATTGTGCATGTGTTACAATGTGTGTACTAGTTTGATATAGCTATTGCAGTGAACAATAATTGTGAATACAAAACAGTATATACTGTCAACTATAGTATAAATTCCTCACACACCCTTAGTTTTAATTTATTTTGCTGTTGTTGCTCATGCAAACAAGATTAAATTCATACAGAACACCTGCATGGCCTACAGTTATATTTTCATTTAGCTGCACAGATTTTCAATGTCCAGATTAAATCATGTTTTACCTGAAAAGGAAGGAACTATCATTGTTTTAGAGAAAGGAGCAAGACATGGAGCTTATTTCTGCTATTATGAAACTAGCACCAGTCTGCCTTTCTTTCATTACCTACCTACATATCTCCAATCTAATGCAAAGTTAGTGCCACCATTTCCCCACCCCCCCAGTTTAAAAATCTTCCTTGGGGGGGGTGGGGTGGGGTGTTAAAATAAATCCAGTATCAATCAAGTAATAACAAGATTATGACCTTTTATCTGCAAAAGTTTTCACATAAGAAATACTTTACAAACTAAATATTAATCCCTTATTCTCCTGGTTTAATCCAAAGCATTTTCTTGCAATAGATGTTCCAAGGCCAAACAATATTGACCTACAATTTCAGAGGTTACTAAGTCACTGAGAATTTCCTGCTTTACAGTAAAAAAGCAGCAGAGTGGCAAAAGTTCTACCATGCTCACAGCACAGTTGTTTTCCTGCTATTCAAAACAAAAATGTCAGTGGGCAATACAAGTGTCCAATTTTTTTTAAAAAAAAAAACAACAAACAAAACCTCAAACTAGAATTATTTTCATAGTATGACAACAGCAGACTCCCGTGACTAATTTGCCAGTAAAGGCTCAGACAACAGAACAGAAAACCAGATGGAATACCTGTTGAAACACGTAGGTTTGCACACCAATCACATATATACCATCCAGCTGGTGTAAACCGAGCTTGCATTGAACCATAAGCCTGTGTATTAATGGCTGAAACACTGAAATAGGACAGTTACTGCACTTGGATTTGGACTTTGAATGAACTGTTATGCTTACACTCTTTTTTACTCCTGCATGTCTTGCTAAATTTGAATTCCTCTTATATAAGAATAGAATTACAAACTAGCACAATTTAAACTACTTTGGCATATGTCCTTGTTAAGCAGATTAATAGCCTAATTCCCTGTTATCTGCTCTGGCTAGCTACTAGTTTCCAGGTGTTACAGTTTTCTGTCCTATAAAGTAGTACATATGCTGAAACTGTAAGTGTATATATATATAAATACATATCCATAAAACTTTCAGGTTTTTTATAAAAACCTGTAAAGAGTCTCTACTAGAGGAGAGTAGAAGTTCCTAGAAAGGCTTTTTCCATAGATTTTTCTCACCTTTAAAATTCACCACTGACTTGTACAAAATAGCCTAAATGCAATAACTTTTAGACCGCTGAGGGAAAGAAGAGACATAGAACACCTGTGTGTATGTAACTGAAAAAACTGAGTAGCAGTGGATGTTTTTTTGCTTTCGCTGTACTCGAGTGACTTAATATTTTCTGTATATGGCTGGAGAAGAACATAGGAGTGACTAAAGAACTCTCTAATTTGTAAAAAGAAACAAACAAACAAAAATCAACCAAAAATCCAAACATCTAATGGTAAGGAGAAGACCTTCCCCAGGATACTTTATTGCAACTCTTGTGTCTGTCACAATTTTCGTATTTCGGTTCCTATTCTGCAAACACATGGAGCAGTTTTTAAAGTCAATGAATTACCATTTGCATGCACACCCTTTCAAGATAAGAACTTTGGACTGTAACCTCTATGAGTTTAGGACTAAGTCCTTTCAGTGTACATATGGCACTTAGCCCATTGTCATTATGGAAAGAAATAAGGAAGGGATAAAACTGAGTATTTCAGGCACAGTTTCCTTCTCCTTACTTCTACAGGACAAAAGGGTTATATTGCATTTTAAATCTCCCATTTCTGAGATTTGAGGAAATTCATCATGAAACTAGATTCACGCTCCTTGAGTTCTCTGAGAAGGAGTACTGAAACATGCAAGCTAAAGTATGACTGATACAGACAAAACGTAGGAAGATTAAAGAATATTTCACAAACCTGTATCTGATTTCCTTTTAAAAATTAAAGCAAGATTCTTCTCACATGAAAGCCAAATGACTGCTTTCTCCTTTCTGCACAGGAGCTGACTCCATTGACTGAACTTAATTTTGTATTGTGCCTATGAACAGACGAAACGATTTTGCTAAAGTTAACTAAAACCTTTGCTTGTAATTAAGAACAAAACAGCAGCATGCCATTCTCCAGTAAATCTGACAACACACACAAAAATATTCACACCAGAATTATTAGAGCAGTCACAAAAACCTAGAAGGACAGGATTGGGTTTGGTCCCTCAACTCCACAGGAACACTTATCTTTAGATGCAAGAATTCTCTAACAAAAGTTACTAGAGCTCTAAACTGAAACCAGTCTCCAGTGATGTGCACAGAGCATACATCAGCACAAAAAGGGTGAAAAAACTCCAAGGGGATACAACTCAGTCCCCGTCAGTAGCTGGCTGGGTAACAGACCTTTAAATAATGCTATAAAATTCTCATCAGCAATTCATGCATCCCTTCTTGATCATGTCCGTTGCTGTATTGGTACAGTACAAAACAAGAAAAGGCTCTGACACTTCATGAAGTCTATTACTGTGAATAGCACCATGACCCAGGACTTCCACAGCCAAGTAGCAACAAGGGTAAGGCCCATACACAGGCTTCCAAAGCAAGATATGCACCCACAGACATGACCATGCTCACCCTAGACATAGCAACACATACCAGCAATAATAGCTTCCTTCCTCTCTGCAAAGAATTAAAATTTAATTCTTCTTTATAAGAATATAGGTTACATTCAGCCATTGCTCATTCAGAAAGAGGCTCCCTGCACCATTTTTTCATTAAATACTGCACCTGATAATGTTAAGGTGAAGAAGGTGGTGAAAGGCTACATTTGCCTTTCTTGCAGCTTAGAGAAAACTTCTGATCAACAGTTCATTCCCCTCTTTCTTTCCTTCTCTTGTTTCCAAGTGGTGAGTCTCCACCTTGGAGTAGAAATTAATCCCTAAGTACATGACTTTATACTTTTACTTCTACATTTCATTCCACTCCTCCAGTGTTCAAGGTATTTCTATAAATCTTTGTCATTCTCTGCTGCATTAATTATGGTTTTCAAAATACTCGAGGGTTACAAGATTCCTCCAGAAAGCATACTTAAGAAGTAAAATTCTTATTTCTACTAGGTATTAAAATTCATAGATTCAATGAAAGTTGGGAGTTTTTCTACACATAATGTTTTTCTTATAGGCAGTTCCTTGTTATGGGTCTACCTCCAACAGGCAATAATCACCTATTTTACTCTCTGTATCACAAGACTAGTAAACTTGCTACTTTTTCTCTTGCTAATATGCCACTCTGATCTCAAATTTGAATAACATAGTTAATAACTTAATTAATTTTGCTTAGACCAAAATTGTTTCCAAATGGTACTAAATATATTGGTTCTTTTCGGATGTGAAAGAGGTTTGTGTGCTTAAAAGCTTGTCCTTTTTCTAACAGCTGTATTAACTGCTCTGATGCAAGGTGTTACCTCCCATTTTCTTGCAGCTTGGTGATATTATCAAAAGATGTCACTTGTACGGTCTCCCTTTTTTTACAAAAACTCATTCCTTGGATGAAAATACCCCTGAAGCTGGTGAAGTCAATTGTGACACTGGAAGAAAGCAGCTGGGAAAATTACTACTCATTTCATTCTCTGCAGTTGTTCTATTGCCTGTTTCTTCACAGGCCTAAAAAGTTGATGCCTTTGACATATAGCTATAATGTACAATGGCTTTATTCTCAAAGCTAGCTAAATATGCTATCATACCTTTCTCCCTATCCCATTTTTGGAAGTGAGGGTTAATATTCAACCAAGATCATTCCCAAGATATTTCTACAAGGACAAACAAGGGCAGCAAGCCCAGCTGGGTGGGAAAAAACTTCTAGGAACAAGAGTGTAGATGGGAGAATTCTGTGTAGTTGGCTTTGTTTCAGTAACTACCACATTATAAAATTACACTTTTAAAAAATTCCTTGAGTAGTTCATTTGTTTCAAAACACTTACTGTTTCATTGTTGTTTTCATCTCTACTTTCCATATTTCATCAGGTATGGGTTGTTAGTGAACTTTAGACTTCTCTGCTGAAGTAGCTATCTCAGAAAACACAATTAATTTTTCTTTCTTAAGTATATTGGTAATTCACTATAACAAATAACTGTTGGCAATGATCTTTGAAAGACTTATTTGAATCTTCTTATTAATTATTTAACCTCTGAAATAACATAATTCTTCAGGGGTTTTTTCAAGATCCTACGTGCTTCCTATTTTTAGGACTGTGTGACTAATCATACTTTCAAGTAAGACAAGAGATGAAATGATCTGTTTAATCCTGGATCATGGATTGTTCAACCAGGCTCATAGCAACTATCCAGACTGCCATTTCTATTGAAAATACAGAACTTTGATATCTTGTATTGAAACAGCAACAGATGGAATTAAAATTATTAATGATTACACAAAAATGATGATAGGGTTAACAGCAAAATGGTAATAGACATGTTTTAAGAACCCCAATGACTTCTTTCTAAATGGGCTAAGAAAAAAAAAAAAAAAAGAGTAAAAGAGTCATTTCTTTTTCTGTAAATCATGCTTTTTTCCTCTTCAGGTTATCCATTTTGTTGTTTTTTACAGATAAAATTATGCTGACATCCTAAGCGTAGAATAGGAAACATGTGGTTAATTCATATTAAACATATCAAGCAGTCTTGTTGACTCCCATATGCAAAATGCCTTTAATATTTTTTTGAATTATAGAAACTGAACTGTTAGATTGGTAAGCGCAATACAACAATTTACCAGTAGAAGTGAAACTTATCAGGTGTTACAGAATATATAATCTGATAACAGACCAATGTTGTACTGTTCTATAAGAATAATAATTTATTTCTATTTTTATCCAGTTACAGTGGTATTGGAAAGATGGAATTCCTCTAATATACCTTCTTGGTTTGCCATATTCAAAGCCTAAATGAGTCATACAAATTAATGTAACCATCTTGAACAGCTGGCAAAAACAAAATTCACAAATATCTTGCAATGTAGATTCATTCATGAAGAAGTATAATTTGTAGGTCTTCTAATGCCTCCTCCTTTTTAGGCTTTCAGTAGGTCTTCTAATGCCTCCTCCTTTTTAGGCTTTCAGCTGTAAGTCCTTTAAGCTTTGATTGGAACCTTGCCTTTTCAAAGCAATGCTGAATCACACCTGGAGAACTTGATGAGAAAGGGAACCTGAAGACCTTTACATAATCTACCACTAAAGGCACTGGGAGTTATGTATTTATTTATATCAGACACACATATTCAATTTATTTAATGTGGCAATCTCTGTTCAAATTTGAATGGGGGAGGATCATGACCTCATGTCATCGAGCAATCAACGATAACTAGGAACTGATTTTTACTGGAGTGCAAAAAGACTGAGGTCTCAGTTGTCTTCAGGAGGAGCCTATTGGGAGGGTATCCTAGCTCTTCCAAGATGTTCACTATATCGCAAAAGCTAGGTTTATGTGAAGTATTTACTTCTTTTGAGAATATTTTACAACTTCATTCATGCTGCTCTGGATGGAGGTAGCATCCCACTCCTCTCATCCATTCCCACATCAGGGACAGCAAAATGGGACAAAAGTGATTCTGTTGAATAACAACAATGTGCTAGAGAAGTTCTACAGGAAGATGCTAATCTGGAAGAAAAAATAACTGGACCTTAAGAAAACCATTCCTTTGAGCAAACTACTGGCTGATATGAAATCTCACCCACGAAGAGGCTTTAAAACCAGGCCCTTGCTGGGAATGGTTTTGGCATATTTGAGTCTTCCTGGGTACAGCAAATTGAAATAGACAATACTATGAGGATCTTTCCATCTCTACATTTTGGTGTTTCAGATTCCACATTGGCTTTATAAGGCTTTTATTCCTACTGTTTTTTAATACTTCAGAACTCTTAAATTCCTAAAAAGGAATCCTTCCGGAAGTGTACAAAGTCTTTTAACAAGTAACTGAACCTCTGTATGGCATTTTCATCTAGTCTATTGAAACAGGTGAATAATTCTGAGGTATTTTGAATACACATTTACAATGGCTTATCACAGATACTGGATTCAGACCTTTCTCTAACTGTGATACATTAAGATGTACTAAGATAATTCAATATTCAATGAGCCTCAGACTCACATTCCCACTAATCAGCAAGTGTTAATGTACAAGAACATGCAGCATAAGGAGATTATGCCTGACTGAGGGCTAAAGCATCTTCCTCATGCCACCTATGTGGCATAAACCTATGCTGATGTATTTCTTTGTATGTTTTGTTTCTGTATAGTTATCTACATTCACATTTGCTATTTTAAAAGCAATACTATATTCTATATGGGGTTCATGGAGAAACTGTTGAGTGGATGAAAAGAATACGGTTGAAGAGAAGGTTGTTGGTTCCGGTCTGACTTCTCTGCTACGCTAGCAAGTTGCTTAAACTTTGGTTTATTTTGCCTGTCAACCCTTTAAATGTGCTAAATAACTTGAATTCCACTGATTCCAATCAGGAAGGTAAGGAGTTCAGGTAACAGAAGAAGAGACATTGTGTCTGGTGGTAAAGTTTTCTTGGTTTCCTTTTAGAATTTTCTTGGAGGGTTGCTTGTTACAAAAAAAAAAAACCACCAAAAAACCCAAACCAATGGACCAAAACAAAACCAAAATAAACCAAAACACACAGGAGGTCTTCTAGATGCAGGAAGAGATTTAAACCAAGAATTCATTATGCCTACCACCATAAAGCAGAATTAAAAAAAACCAAAGCAAAGACAGGAAGGAGAACTGATTAATTAGATGGACATGAAAAGTGGAAGTTCTTTTCTTTTGAAATAGGAAATGTATATTTATAGAATAAGAATATCCCAAGAATGAATTATAATAACATTTTCATGGTATCAGGAGATTTAGGTTAATAAGCAAAGTATCATTTATGCATGTAACATTGCTTGCTGTTAAGTGAACTGCTAATTTATCAACCCTATTTGTAAAGATGAAGTGGAAAGAAGATAATGGGATTGCATAGCTAAGTTCCATACAGAACTGCATATCAAGCACACTAATTTTCTCATGTGTGACAGCAAATGTAGTTCAACTGCATATGGGCTTGTTTGGGGGTTGTATTCCTCATCTTTGAAAGTCTTTCAAAACACCTCTGTTTGACTACAGATAACTCTCTAGGGGAAATAAGGCGGCAAGGAAAAGGCAAAGCACACACACAAATAGAAGCACTGTGAACCCTTCCCAATGGGTGCTTACAGAGCTTATTAAAAATACAAACAACATCTGAAGAGAAGCAAAAAGGAAGAGCACAAGTTGTGGCAACATGTTTGAGGTGCCACTAGGAATTTGCTTGGCAGTTACACATGCTGGTCTAATTGCAACCTCTCTGTAAATAGCCTCTTAATATAGAAGTAGTTTAGTTTTGCAGGCCAGAAGTCAATTTCATGTTTATATGCTCTGTAAAACACTGTGGCTGTGCAGACTCCAAAAACTCTCTGTAGTGGGGATTCCCTTTCAGGCAGAGAGAGAATTTTCCTGGTCAAAAGTGTGAGAATTCCCTTTTAGTTTCACTTTACTGTAGGGGTTGTATAAAATTCCTTCCCCCCCATCCCATCTCTAGCTAGACACTTCAGAAGTCAAAGCAAGTCCTACACATGACATATCCTACCACCCAACAAAACAACTTGAAAGCAATAAAATGTCTACCCTGACACTGAATTCTCAAACCTAAATTCAGTCATAGACACAGTTAATATATTAAATTCATATATATATTTTAGATGTTCATCTGCATGAGTCCTCTACACATAGCTGAGCACTATACTGTGGATAGTAGGCAATAGTTAACAGCTGGGAGGAGGTAGGTGTGTATGAGGGGAAGACTAAACTTCCCTGAGGGTTTATGGTCTGCTTCTGAGCAAATTGAAAAAGATTAGGCCAAATAATCTTCAGCTGTTTAAACTAAGTAATTTGACTTGTTCTGCAAAGACTAGACAGGCCCATGCAATGTGGTACCGTTTGGGAAAAATACAGCCTCACAACTGAGACCAATCCACTTTGGAGCAAAGTTACACAGGTGAGTTTGAACTTCACCTGTGTAATTTTGCCTGTAAACAGGACTAGAAACTACACATCAAAACCAGCCTAGAAAGTTGTTACCTACTGTTTTGTGGCTTCTAGGTCCTAGTTCCTAGGCAAGACCTGCACGTCTAGTCTTAATAGGTGTATTCATGCCCCAGGTGTAACAAAACTGCCTTGTTCAGTTCCTTCTGTTGATTTTACCACCAGAGGAGATAATCCAGCTCCATGGTTTATCACTTCCTTTTGCTTGTGGAGGTTTCCAGGCATCACAGAAGTTGACACTTTAGGAAAGAGTGAAATTCACTGATGTTTTCCATGTATTGTCTTTAGGAACACTGTAGCTAGATTTTTAATCTACTTTGTAATAAACCCAGTAATAATGGTAAGATAATGCTTGACTTTATTGGTATTTTGAAACACAAAAAGTGAAAAATAATAAATCCATAGAAAGTGTGGCAAACAATATTTTCAAAAACTGCTGAAACATAAAACCAAACATAGATAAATCTTCTTAGCCAAATCTCTTCCCTTTCCCAGTATGTACAAATAGACAGAAAACATATATCCTAAGCTTTGTAGAACATCTCTACTGAACAGAGTTCTGTCCTAAGTGTGAAAAGGACTTTCATAAACCTATCCTCTCCTGTATGTGTCTTTCAGTTACTAATTTTATTTTCATATAAAGAAGCTCCCCCTGCAGCAGTTACGCTTGCAGTGCAGAGGATCAACCATAATGCCACCTCCTGACACTGAGTAAGCAGTGTGGAGAAGGATGGGCCCAGCACAAAAGAGCAGAAACTGTGACCCCCTGTAATGATGTAACACAACTGGAATCTCCCAAAGCAAGAGACCTGAAAAAAAAAAAAAAAAGCTAAGACCTGTACCTAGTTGTAAATGCCTTTTACATTTTTAATGTACTCATTACATCAAGAAAAGAAAACATATTCTGTAGTAGTTGAAAATCAGTTGAAAAAAAGTTGAAATCGCATCTATTTCAATGCATCTGCCAAAGTTACTTTGACTTGAGCGGCCTAGGGAGCACTGAGAAACTACCTGGGGAATCTGTGAACCGTGGGCTAAAGCACGTTGAGGACGTTAAGACTGTGGGAACAGGAGTTGGGCTTATTTGGTTCCTCAGAGAAGGTAGGAAGCTCAGTAGCAGTGGTGTTCACAAATGAAAAAGGGAAATGACAGGAACACGCAGTTTTCTGTTCTGGGAGATGTATTTTAGGGAGAAGGCCACATAGAAAGGAGCCCTCGAGGCATTTTTAGCATTTTAACCGAGTGACTGGGTCAAAGTAAGGCCAGGAGAGGGCTAGCAGACAGCTCTACTGGTACGCCTGAGGGGGCGGTGGTTCGACGGGCAAGTCCTGTCAGAACCGCCGCGAGAGGGACAGCGCTGCTTCCCCCGAATCCTTCTCCTTTCCTACAAGGACCCCCTTCCCCTCTCGCTTCGTCACCTGAGCCCCGCCGAGAAGCCGGCCGCGTCACCAACGCAGCTCTCGCCCCGCTCAACGCCCGTCCCCCGCCGCCGTTGGGGACAGCGGCGCCACGGCGCCCGCCTGGAGCCGAAGATGGCGCCGCCCCCGCCCGCCCCTCCTCGCGCCCGCCCTCACAGCAGCCGCGCGTCCCCGCCAAAGGCTGCGCCGCCCGCCCGGCTCTAGGGCCTGGCAGCAGCCCCGCCCGCCCGCCCGCCCGCCGCTTCACCGCCAGCGGCCGGGCCGCGGCTCTCGCTCGTCCCGCCGGATCCGCTGCGGTGGTTTTCCTTCTGAGGCGGGCGCTAGCAGCGCCCTTGCCCGCGGGAGGACCCGGGAGGTTGCGCCGCTCCTCACGCTGACTGGCGGCCGCTGGCGCCGCAGGGGTCCTGGTGCCCCCGCGCCGGGACCGGGACCAGAGCCAGATCCGGAGCCAGGCGGGAGCTGGCGGAACAGGCGCTGCGCCCCCACCACCTCTCTCCCGCGGAGTCAGCAGAGAAGGGGCTGAGGAGGGGACCTGCGCGCAACGGGCGTCCTCCGCATTGTGCGAGCCTGCATGGGCACGGCGCGGGGGCGCGGCCGTGGGGCTTCCCCGAGCCTCCCGCCTCCCGGCCGTGCGCTCGCACCCTCCCCGGCATCGCCTGTAGCCGCTTGGCGCCGAGATAAGGCATGAGGGATGCTTTTGTGCTCGCCTGCGGGCGGAGCAGCGGGTAACGGCGGAGCTAGCGGCAGCCGGAGCCGCGATTGCGGGGCAGGTCGGGCGCCGCCGTCACCCGCAGCCCTCCCGGCGAGAGAGGCCGGGCGCGATGCTGAATTGAGCGACCGGAGTCTTTGCAAGCGTGGGGGCAGGCTTAGCAGCCCGTAGCCGGCCTGGGTCCCAGCGCAGCTGGGAGGGCGGGCGGGCAGCTCCCCATGGCGAGCAGCCGGAGCATCGAGCTGGAGCACTTCGAGGAGCGGGACAAGAGGCAGCAGCGCGCCGGGCCGCGCCGCGGCGGCAGCGGCTCCGGCGGCGGCGGCGCGGGGCCGCGGGGCAACGGGCTGATCCCCAGCCCGGCGCACAGCGCCCACTGCAGCCTCTACCGGACGCGGACCCTGCAGGCGCTCAGCTCGGAGAAGAAAGCCCGGAAAGCCCGCTTCTACCGCAACGGGGACAGGTACTTCAAGGGCTTGGTGTATGCCATCTCCACCGACCGCTTCCGCTCCTTCGACGCCCTCCTCGTTGAGCTCACCCGGTCCCTGTCGGACAACGTGAACCTGCCCCAGGGCGTCCGCACCATCTACACCATCGATGGCAGCAAGAAGCTCACCAGCCTGGATGAGCTGGTGGAAGGTGAGGGGGGCTCTACCGGGCCGGGGGCAAGTAGGGGGCAGGCTGTGGGCAGCTCTGCCCTGGCATGTCGAGGTCCAGCAAGAGGTGGCGTGGGGCCCGATGGCGGGTTGCAGGCTCTCCCTGGGGTGGGCTTTCCTCTCGCTACCCTGTTCAGGGCTGAGAGAGGTCACCTTGCTGAAAATTGGCAGCCATGGGAGCCCCTGAGGTCAAGTGGGCTGGGGTTGCCTGCCGCTGTGAGGTGCGGTAGGCCTCGCTTTCCCAGTGTGGACCCTCCACTTCTCCCATCACCCAGACAGGTGCTGTCTGTAATGTGTGGGGGTTGACTCTAATGGTAGTTAAGCAGCAGGTACTCTTTTCATCTACAAGAACCATAGCAAAGTTCTTGGCTACCTTTCAGTCACCTCCATTTGTAAGAGAGGGAAATACTGTAATTTAGTTCTCTGACAGTCATTGATGCCTTGCTGTGGCTTAAGCTTTCACAGAGAGAAAGCCCCTGTGCTGTGAAAAGGGATATTATACCCTACCACTAAAACAGATTGGTGTAAAGTCCTATTTTCAAATATGATCAGAGTCATAGAGGGAATTATCTACCTTGTCTGACTTTCAAAAGCATTTTATAGAATCAAATGCTTTTCAGAATTGTCCCTAAGTAGCTTTTGATAATGGGACTTAGCTGCTAAGGTTACGTAGACCTTGCAAATCTGAGCAGAGCAGCACTTGACTACATCTCAAAATGGGGCCAGATGTACTTTTTTCTAAATGTAACATATGCCTCTTTTTTGGTAGGGAATGATAATTAGCAGGACAAGGAGCAGAATTCACCTGTGTTCTCAACTGATGTCTTAAAATGCAGTTTAAACTCAGCATTACATGAATCAGCCTTTCTAATGTATTGGTTATGTTGTGCATGTTGTGAGGTTCGCAATCAGTTTACACTTGATGCTTCTCAGTTATCTAATATATCAACCACTGCAGTCCTCCACCCAGTTACTCTATGCCATGTGTAGCTGATTCGCATTAATGAAGTAGTAGGATTTGTAGGTCTTTTAATGCCTCATCATTTTTAGGCTTTCAGCTGTGAGTCCTTTAAGCTTTGATTTGGAAACTTGCATTTTCAAAGCAATGCTGAATCACACCTGGAGAATTTGATGAGAAAGGGAACCTGAAGACCTTTATATAATCCACCAGTAAAGGCACTGGGAGTTAGGGACCAGCTACTCCAGAACATGCAAGAGGAAGGGAGAGGCTACAGCATTTGCTGTATCAAGGGGGTCTCACTTAAAAAAGGTATGTGTGAAAATGCACTTCATAATAGTAACATAGTGCCTGATGGCTTTCCCCATCATGTGATCTACCATAAGGCTGTTCCATAGTCAAAACAGAGGAAATATGAAATGATTGTAGAGTCAAATGCCAACTCTGTGATAACAAAATAAATGTGAAATCAACCAAAGACTTTTCTATGATTTGGTGATTAATTTAGAAATAGCTTAAAAAAAAAAAAGAGATGCTGGAGTGGGAATGGTAGGGAAAGGAGACAAAGCAAAAATTGGATAAACTAATGATTACTTGGGCTGACTTTTGAAATGTTGCAGAAGGAATGATCCTAAGCTTTTATGGCTTAAAACAAAGACAAAATGACTTGCTGGCCAACAGTATAAATGCAGCGTATACTCTCACAACTCTGCTTTCAGTTATTAACTTTAAAATAAAAACTTCCTGTCTGGTCAAATACAAAGAGTGACCTTTGTCATTGCTCTTTACTGGAAGAATAAAGCAAAACAAATGTCACCACTGAAATGCCACTTCCCTGCTTTCTCAGTAAAATAAAAGTGGAAAAAAAGAGTCCCAATTACTTGGTCATCTTTCCATGACCAATACAACTCTTGGGAATCTTAAGAAAAAGCTGTAGCATCATAATTGAATTAGTATGTTCTCCAATTAGCATGCCAAAAACTTTACCAGTGTAAGTCTAATCACTATATAGAGAAAGGAAAGCATATACAGGGGCGGGAAGAAAGCAAACGAGTAGCAAATAGATCATTCCTTAAAATTATCTGAGCTTTTTGCCAGCTGTTTTGTTCTTAAGATGCCAGAAGAGGATCTGATTTGATTTTATTTTATTTCTTGTACAGCAAAGTTGAATTTCTGCTCTAGAATAAATACTTGAACATTGGTGATATTCTACGGTTTGAACTGCAGTAGCACCAGAATTAGTTTTGAATGGTGTTTTGTTGTATTGCTTTTTAGTTTTCAGAAAGGAAGATAAAATTAAAGTGCTGTTGTGTATGCCAGCTATAGGCTGAACACAAGACCAAACATGGCTACTTGATGTATTACCTAATTGACTAGTCTGCACATCATAGAATCATTTAGGTTGGAAAAGACCTTAAAGATCATCGAGTCCAACCATCATTCATGTCCACTAAACCATGTCCTGGAGTACCTTGTCTATGTGCTTTTTGAACACCTCCGGGGGTGGTGACTCCAGCACTTCCCTAGGCAGCCTATTCCAATACCTGACAACCCTTTCAGTAAAGAAATTTTTCCTAATATCCAACCTAAATTTCCCTTGCTACACCTTGAGGCCATTTCCTCTCATCCTATCTCCAGCCACCTGACAGAAGAGACCAGCACCCACCTCACTACAGCCCCCCTTCAGGTAGTTGTAGAGAGCGATAAGGTCTCCCCTCAGCCTCCTCTTCTCCAGACTAAACAACCCCAGTTCCCTCAGCCACTCCTCACAGGACTTGTGCTCCAGGCCCCTCACCAGCTTGGTTGCCCTTCTCTGGACACACTCCAGCACCTCAATGTCTTTCCTGTAGCGAGGGGCCCAAAACTGAACACAGGACTCGAGGTGCGGCCTCACCAGTGATGAGTACAGAGGGACAATCACCTTCCCTGCTCCTGCTGGCCACACTATTTCTGATACAGGCCAGGATGCCGTTGGCCTTCTTGGCCACCTGGGCACACTGCTGGCTCATATTCAGCCGGCTGTCCGCCAGCATGCCCAGGTCTTTCTCTGCTGGGCAGCTTTCCAGCCACTCTTCCCCAAGCCTGTAGCGCTGTGTGGGGTTGTTGTGACCCAAGTGCAGGACCTGACACCTGGCCTTGTTGAACTTCATACAATTGGCCTCGGCCCATTGATCCAGCCTGTCCAGATCTCTCTGTAGAGCCTTCGTACCCTCAGGCAGATCGACCCTGCCTCCCAACTTGGTGTTGTTTGCAAACTTGCTGAGGGTGCACTCAATCCTCTCATCCAAATCATTGATAAAGATATTAAACAGAACTGGCCCCAACACCGAGCCCTGGGGAACACCACTTGTGACCCACCGCCAACTGGATTTCACCCCATTCACCACAACCCTCTGGGCTCGGCCATCCAGCCAGTTTTCCACCCAGTGAAGAGTACAGTTGTCCAAGCCATGAGATGCCAGCTTCTCAAGGAGTATGCCATGAGAGACAGTGTCAAAGGCCTTGCTGAAGTCAAGGTAGATCCACAGCCTTTCCCTCATCCACTAGGTGGGTCACCTGGTCAAGCAGGACCTGCCTTTTGTAAACCCATGCTGACTGGCCCAATCCCCTGCTTGTCCTGGACTTGCCACGTGAGTGCTGGCCATAATCTTCCCTGGTACCGAGGTCAGGCTGACAGGCCTGTAGTTCCCCGGATCCTCCCTCTGACCCTTCTTGTAAATGGGCGTCACACTGGCAAGCCTCCAGTCCTCTGGGACCTCCCTGTTGACCAGGATTGCTGATAGATGATGGAGAGTGGCTTGGCAAGCACTTCCGCCAGCTCCGTCGGTACTCTTGGATGGATCCCATCTGGTCCCATAGATTTGTGAGTGTCCAGATGGCGTAGTAGGTCACTAACTATTTCTTCATCAGTGTTGTTGAACTGGTACATGGAATCACACCAGTTCAGGTTCAGTAGTAGCAGCTCTATGAAGTGAGCAGAAGGTGAGTGCTCAGCCACTTTTGGCAAGCCAGCGTGATCTGCATTAAGCCTCCCTAAACTCAAGCCTGTGTGTGTAGCTCTTGGACATTGACGTGCACCAGTGCAGGCAAGCTCTTTAAGGACTGTTTGCCATTTATTGGGTTAATATCTTTCTGGGGTGTAAAAGCTGGCAATATCAAATTCTGTATCATAATAGTCCAAACTAGCTGAATTGACTCACTGATGAACGCTTTTTGGGGTTTGGCTGTATTTGGCAACCTGATTTACTGTTTATCATTTTAAGAGGAAAATAGCTAATGCACAAACATACTGTAGATTTCAAGTATTACTGTTACAGGGTGAGTTAGTTAAAAATTTGACCAGATCACATTTGTTAGTCAAAAATTGGCAAGCTGCATTTTAAGCATATTGCTTTTCTTAACTGGATATGACAGTCAAAAAAGCATGCTCTGCTGGACCAGCCTAGGCAAATATCATTTATATTCCCAGCCCCTGTAGATTAGGGAACATGATGGCTTATGAGTTTGACAGTTTTCATTACTTTCTTGGAATGGGAGGAGTGAAGAATTTCATTGTCTGCTCCTGATCTTGTTTGAGCAGTCAGATCCAGAGAGGAGATGGGGATTGGGAATATTACGACTTTCATATAGTTTTCTTTCTTTCAACTTTACTATCAGACATTACACTACTGTTTAGTTTTGAATAGGAGATTCCATGTGTAATTTTATATTTTCCCTTCAATAGCAATAATAGAATAATAGTTTAATTTTTATTCTCTGCCAAAGTTAACTAAGTGTCTGTCTAAATCCTTCAGTTTTCTTTAAAAATGTAAGCTTCCTAAAGCATAGCACAATGGTAATAGTAAGAACTGTGCAGTTCTTTAGTGCTGAGGTTTGTGTTTTACATTGATGTCAGTCATGCTCTGTCTTGCTATTCTGTGCTTTCATTGTCTTGGTAGTCAAAGACATGGAGGATCCTGATTGTTAAGGTCTCCTGCAGAGCTGGGAGATACTGTTGGATTTTGGGAGAGGAAACCAAGCGTAGACTATTCCTGGCAAGAAAAGTTATGTTGATTTGGCATGTGATAGGGAATTTCTCTAGTTCCCTAGGTAGGAAGCATTGCTAAGAGTCTTCATTCTTTCAACTACAATGCTTAATTAATACAGTCCTTTATAAAATGTCAGTAGTTCTGTCTGCACAGCTGTGCAGACGATCAACAGGCACCTGTAGGGAAGTCTTTGGGCAGGAGGTGGGAAGGTTCTGAGCAGGGCAGTCCTAATGCATGGCTAAGACATGTAGCACAGGACAACATCTGCTTTGAGGAAATGGGCTCTGCCACACTAATACAGAGTAAAAGAATGTTTCTGAAATGAGGTATTGAACAATCCAAGTATTTTCTGCCTTAGATCATTGTTATTGTTACTGCATATTACATTTTAATCCTCCTTAAGTATCTGTGATTCTAGTCAATGCATGCTGTTATATTAGGTCAAGAATATCTTTTGTCAGGACAAGCAGATGGTAACACCAAGTAGGCAGTTTGTATTTTTGCTTTTTCCAGAAGGTATGATTACCTTCCTGCGCTAAAGCCAAAAGCTGTAATGCTTTAAAAAGAGGCAAATGTAGCGGGTTTAACAAACGGTAAAAAGGAAGGATAAAAGAAAGATTAAAAAACATTAAGAGCATATGCTTCCAAATACATGTTTGAATAACAAATATAAGTTCAAATAGTTACACAGTCCTGGAGCAGTGGGGTGTGGATGTGAAATATGGATGTAATTGTTAGTTAACTTCCCATCCAAGCAAAATAAAACAGTTCCACCACTCTGCATCTCTTAGTTTCAGGGATGGGAGAAATGTAATTTACCCAAAAAGAGTTATTTACTTACTGTGGAGGAGGCATGTGGCATTGGGTGAGTTTGATACCAGGTGGCCTTAACTGTCTTCTGAAAGAAAGCTTTTACTCTGCCTGAGCAGGTGGTTGGACCAGATGACCTCCAGAGGTCCTTTCCAACCTCAACGGTTCTGTGAAAGCTTGTAGGAGCTGTCACCTGAACTTCCTGACTAAATAAAGTCAAAAGAGAACTAGGAGCAATTAGTCTTCTGCTAAAATCCTGGTTGTCATCCCAGGTTTTAAAAAGTGCATGGGGAGCTTAAATGCTGTAGATGAAGATTGTGACTTATACAGGTTATTGGAGGTGATGTGAAAGTGAAGGAATCATAAGAAACTGATGAGGAAGGAAGTTCTGTGAAAGGAAGGAAAGAGATCTAAATAACCTAATCCTTCATAAAAGGGGTTGGTGTTTTTTTTAGATCAGTCCTTTTATACATGCTGTAAATGTACTGTTCTGGAAATCTGCTTGGCTTTGTGTTACAGAACACAGAAAGGGTACTTTCTTGTGATTCCTAAAGTGAGAAGGGTAGTAGCCCTAATAACTACTGTGTTATGCTACATAAGCAGCTTTTGGCACCCTTGAAACTAATGAGTTCCACCAAAAGAAGCTGAGGAACATGAGATGGATAGATGAAATGTACCTAGAAACCTGCTTCCTGGGAGCACAAGCTTAAAAAATATGGAGACTAATGGTTTTCTTTCTGTAGGGATGTTTTTACCTGTGTCAGCTATATCATTCTCTGTTATGCAGCATGTCATTTAAAAACATGATGCTTTATGTGATTCTCAGGAGATAGTGGTTAGTGCTTGTTAACAACTTGCAAAAAGCAAGCCAGAAAACCTTGTTCAAAGACTTTTGTTTCAAATATCCCAACTTGGGATTTTTGAGTGTTGTACACTTAATTGCTTCCTTGCATTACCTACTACATGGCGTATCCACAGTTGTTTTTTAACCTAATGCTAAGGAGAGTGCAATATCTACAAGTCTTTCTTCAGTAGTCTGTTTTTAAGGACAAAAAGTCTGAATGTTTCTAGGTTAAATGCCTAGCAGTGGGCTTCAGCTCACAAAACTTGTGCTGTGAAGAACCCCAAGTTGTCAGGCAGCTGTGTTTCCTCAAAACTGCACGTAGTTACAAGTGATGTGCACTTGTGATACAAAAGGACAAGATACATCCCTCTTTTCCTATCAGTACCTAAAATTGCATGGCTGAATTTTTGAGAGTTCACATACACCCTACTCTCTTTATCCTTGCATTTATATCTTGAAAGCTGAGCTAGACATGTTTCCTGTGAATAACAGCATTGAAGAAACAGATGGCAAAAGAAAACCTTTGTAGATCAGTTTTTAAGTAAGTAAACCAGTATTTAGACTACTGGTGGTCTATGGCTATTTATCAGTCAAATTGACCAACGTAGTCTTATTTTCTCTTTTATCCATTCTCTGTGTTCATCTGTATTTTACTGTTATGAGGGAGTGGCAAGTATCATGCATGTTTCGACTGTTAGCTCTCTGAAACTGGAATGCTATAGTGTGCTTAAACTGTATATGCACAGCACACACACAGGTCTTGCTTCATGGATAGTGCATCTGGTTATTAATGCAGTACAGGTAAATTATTTAAAGGCAGGTAATGTTTTCTTGTTAATAGGCCATGTTTCATGTCTTCTAGTTGTTTTTCTGATGTTAATAAGACATTACTCCATTTGTTTGTATTGTGACCCAAAATATCAGCAGATGTTACTCCTTTTAAGTGAGCATATGCCCCATTTGAGGAATTTTTGGTGGTAGCAGGATTTCTTCGTGAAAGAACTGACACTTTTAGATTGCTCTGGGTACTGTCATGAAGCATCGGATGGATGACACATATGCTCCGTTGAAATTACAATGCCAACTTATAGGGATGTTTCATACTTCTGTCAAAACCGCTCTGCAGCCTGGTTAAACTTTCTGCTGTAGAATAGTCTGGCTGCATTCAGAGTCCCAGCTGTAACCTACGTCTGTAATTCCTGCATTTTTTTCTGCATTAAAAAAAAAAAAAAAAAAGAAGAAAGTGTTGCTTAATAGACTTTTCTACTTCATTAGTCTATAGTTTACTTCTTTACCTGCAAATCTCAATGTAATGTTAGTGACTAACTTCATGATCTGGTCTAAAAACTAGGGAGCTGATTCATGTTAATGCTAATGTGAGCTAAAAACATGGTCTTTTTTTTGCAGTAATGTAACTGCTATGACTATGTGCCAGTTAAGGCTAGTATGCATTAGCTTTAAAATATTTCAAGACTATAAATGGAAAGTGGGCCTTCAAACCATAAAATTGACCATATCAAAGTCAGCAATGTAAATATTTGAAGTATTGTTTATGCCTGTTTGTGAAGTTGTGTCAACTTTCTAGGGCTGGTAGATGTACAAATGACAAAAAAATCTACAGCCTGAGCTGCAGCCTGATCAAAATGCCACTGAAGTCTAAGAAAGGATTTTCTTAGTAATTGAGATTATATGATTTTAGGTTAGACACTCATTCAAGGCATTTAGTGAAGCCAGGCTTATTTATGTATGTAATTTTAACTGTAAAGTTATCTGTTACTTTGTTAACAATGTTTGACATCAGTTTGACTGGTTTAAACCTCCCCATAATGAGGTGCTGTATGTTACATTTCATAAATACTGGTTTTCTGGGAGAGTGTGGAGATTATCAGAAGTGTGTATTTATACATTAATTAATCCCAAGCAGATTCAAAATCAGGTCATAAGTTAAAGCTGTGAGCAAATATTATGTATAACATTACACTGTCAGGTTTTTACCTACAAAATGTAACATAAAAGAGAGAGAATACTCTTACAAATGACTTGATGTTTTTTCCTGACAGACATACACAAATGCATTTTCTACTTAGGAGGATGGCTAGAATAACAAATTAAATAATAGCAGAGTGTTAAAAAATTAATGCCTGCTCATCAAGGGGTGGTGTTTTCTTAGGCATGCTTTTTCATTACACTATTCTGTAGGAAAGTTTCCTGTAGTGAACTTTATAGGTGTGATTTAACCTACCTTGCCATTTTTTTTCTTAAATATTTTCTTCTGTTGAATAATCAGTCCTATACCTCTGTTAAACTAAACAAATCAATGTTTAACTCATTCCTAGAAAATCATTCTTTATGCAGAAAGCAACAATTGGTTTCCTAATTATATTTGTTTCTAGCATTTTTTTTTTGGTATTTTGCAAGGTTCTCAATAGAACTTGGAAACTGTGGGTGAAGTTCTGGCTGTGGTGAAATCATCATCAGTTGAAGTAGTAATTTCAATAGAGTAAAAACTTTGGTCTTTGTCTTTTAAGTCATGAACCAAGCAAATCACTTGGTGCATGTGTTTTCTCACTTACACTCCTTGCTCTAATCCTGCCATATGTGCCTGCCTTGCAGGTGTAGTTGTAAAATCTGTTTTCTGTGTAGAACCTGTGTTACTAAGTTTAGTTTATGTGACTGGTATAAGAAAGCAGGCATAGAATTTAAAACACTTAGTAAACAATCTGTAATATACTACAGTTTTAAATTAATTAGTCATTCCTATATCTGCCAATTATATGAAATTTTGCAATCAGTTTTGCCAGATACTTTTTTTTTTTAAAGCTAAAATAGTTTGTGCTTCAACTTAAGTCTTGGCTACATACAATTGAAACAAGTTATTTGAAATTCATTCTTTACGGGTATTATGTTGTTTTAAGTCGAAAGCACTTCCTGTTTTTTTCATCAGAAAAAGAAAACTAAGACCTCTGCATAAAGGAATAGAAATAATAAGAAGAAATCCGTAGTAAATGGGTATTGCAACCTATTCAGATAATCAAGAAATTATTTTATTCATTAATCGAGCAAGGGAACTAGTAGAAGGCAAAGAGTTTTACACTACTATTTTAAAGAAATAAAGATCCTTTTGGATTAATACTGACTGAAAAGTTTATAACAGGACAATTTCTCTTGTCCTAAATGGTGTTGTAGTACTGCTCTGACAGTAGGTCACATTTCATGGTAGTATATAGTCTGTTATGATATGTGTCCATAAAAGACAAAGCTAGCATACCATATTGAGATTCTTCTATGGTAAATCCTGTAGCAAAGGGACCTTTTGTTCTCTATCTTCTTTCTATAAAGCAATTAATTTATTTCAAGTTGGAGAGTCTGTTTTGAAATAGTCTTAATTTTGAGAGGGTTTTGTGTTGTTTGGGGTTTTTTTTTAAACTTTATTAATTTAAGCTTCGGCCCTAAGTTGTAACTTTGAATTGTCTTGTGTGCATTTGTTGGTTTTTTTAATGGTCTAGGAAGTGCATTCTTTTTGATTTTGAAAGGATAATTCTGAAGATGCTCAATGATGGTGAATTTTGAGGTACCTTGTAGTGCTGATTGCTAGAATTTAACTCTTTTGCACGCCAGCTGGACAGGCTGCATTGAAGAGGTTGCTCTGAAGTGATAGGTAACTTCATGTATTGAAGCTTATGTAAAATCTTTGAGATGCTAGGGCACTCTGTGTTTAGAAATGTATTGTCATGTGCAGGATGCTGTCAGGTTTATTTATATATAAATTATTATCAGAGGATGATTGAACATTACCAAAGTCTTATGCAGATCAGTAAACTTCAAAGCAAGTGGTCAAGGACTTTCCAAAGTTGAATGCCTGATATCATGCACCCAGAATAATGACTAAATTACCTTCTGTTCACTTTTTGTAGGACAAAATAATAATCAGCGTTCTTAACCAACATGCATACACAAAAACCAAAGTCACTTGCTAGGTGCATCCATAAAATATTTAGCATGTAACCATGGAAAAAATTGTCCTAAGTGTGCTGATTTTGGCTGGGATAGAATTACTTGTCTTTATAGTAGGTAGTATGGGGCTGTCTTTTGGATTTGTGCTGAAAACACTGTTGATAACAGGGATGTTTTGGTTATTGCTGAGCAGTGCTCACAGAGCCAAGGCCTTTTCTGCTTCTCGCACCACCCCACCAGCAAGTAGGCTGGGGGTGCACAAGAAGTTGGGAGGGGACAGAGCAGGGACAGCTGACCCCAACTGACCAAAGGGATATTCCAGACCATATGACATCATACTCAGCATATAAAGCTTGGGGAAGAAGGAAGGGGGGACATTCGGGATGATGGCGTTTGTCTTCCCAGGTAATCATTACGCATGATGGAGCCTTGCTTTCCTGGAGATGGCTGAACATCTGCCTGCTGAAGGGAAGCGGTGAATGATCCCTTGTTTTGCTTTGCTTGCGTGCACAGCTTTTTCTTTACATATTAAACTGTCTTTATCTCAATCCACAAGTTTTCTTGCTTTTAGCCTTCTGATTTTCTCTCCCTCATCCCACCGGGAGTGAGCAAGCGGCTGTGTGGTGCTTAGTTGCCGCCTGGGTTAAACCATGCCAGGGTTCTATGTCACACAGTAAACTAGTTGTAGAGGGGAGAATAACAAAATATCAGCAGTTATAATGTTAGTAAATCTATTGGTATGAATTAGAACTACCAGTTTCTTTGAGATGCTTCTTATTTGGCAGCACTGTGTTTAGAGACAGACAGCTTCATGGCTGTATTAGAGGATGTAGAGGGGAAGCCTTTGCTTTCTGTTGCAGCTGAGCTGCTGTAATGAAACTTGAATATCTCATGCTATTTCACAATAACAGGATGGATGAGTGAAAGGTTTCTGAAAACAGCTGTTGAAAGAGAACTGTCTGCCTATTTAGAATCATAGGATAATTTAGTTAGGAAGAGACCTTCTGAGATCATCTCATCCAATGTCTTGCTCAAAGCAGGTCTGACTAAATCAGATTGCTTGGAGACTTGCTGAAACTTAGCATGTAGTTCTGCGGCAGCATAAGCATCTAGGCCACCACGGTTCTTCCTAAACTGTGTGGGGTTTTTTTCCCCCTGCCTGTAGATTAGTGCTAGTATGCATGCAGCTGTGTGCAAATCCCATTTAAGGACTTTATGGGCTGAAAACAGCTCATTTTTCTTTGCTCTTTTTTCGGGGAAAGGAAGAGTCTTGGTTTTGTCTGTATTAGTTTCTGTTTTGTGCACCACTTGGTCTATGAATATGAGGAGCAATGATGGGTATGAGTGAAGAGAAAGAATACAGGCACACCAAATTGTTTCTTTGCACCTCAGTGGAATACGGTCCCAGTGATGTTTGTGGAGGCAGAAATGGCTGCCAAACTTTACCAAACAAAATAATTGTTGACTTAACTATAATCTGTTCTGTTTCAAATACAGCAAGTAAACTTTCAACAAGGTCTAAATACAAACTAAATTAGAAAGCAGTGTAATTGGTATGGGAAAGAAACATGAAAAAGTCTTTCAGCTCACAGTAATTCTTCAGGGGTTTGAAAATAGTTTACTATCTTGCTTTTAGAATAAGCTATACAACTTCTAAGCTAAATCAGCTCTCCAAACTAGAGTTCAGAAAGTAAAAGTATTGTTTAAAAGTTTTCTAGTGTGTATCTAAACATAGGTGGTATACATTTTGTAACTTATGCAATACTGTCCAATAGATGTGCATGTACTCTTTACTCCTCTTGCTGTGTATATAGGAGGTGAGTTTGGTTTGTTGCACCAGTGACCTTGAGCATGTAGCTTTAATCTTAGAACAGGCTAAGCTTTTTAAGGTACAGGTAGCTCTTCTGCCTGGAGGAATGCTGTGTTAACGTCAGTTTGGAATGCTTCCCTTTCATCCTTCTGGCAATACTCTGCCTCTTAGAAGAAGTCTTTGGATGTCATCTTGTGAGACCCCAAGGATGTGGGTTACAGAAATAACCCAGAGTTAAAGATGTCCTTTGTCATGATCTGCATCTTGAATATTGCTGTCAGACATTTAGAGTTGTGGTGAACAACAAACAGCAGTTTGAAGAGAAAACTCTCCTCTTCTAAAAAAAAAAAAAAAAAAAAGCCAGTTAGTCTCCAGCCTTGCATTATGTCAGGGAATGGAGAAAAGTAACAAATTCCTTAGGTCTGCATCATGGCTAGCGCCACTTTAAATAATTTTATGCAAAGGTATGTATTACTAGCCTGTGATAACACTTTTTGTCCTCTGATCTCCCTTTCATGACTTCAGGAGATATCAGCAGTGCAGGCTTTGAATTAGGAAAGAAATTAAAATGGGGAAGTGTCAATGTCTTTTCATATTCCTGCAGTCTCAAAATCTCACTTGTGGCCTCAACAGGTGCTTGTTGGTCTAAAAGATGTTGAAGTGAATACATTTCAACAGTGTATCCTTGGTAGAAAGGCAGTAACTCCTGTTAAATTAATGTGTCCTTCAGGGCAAGGATCTTGAGATGCTTGAATTTTATTCTGTTAAAACTTCCTCCTTTATAAATAATTCATTATTAAACATAGGTATACGTGTACACATCTTGAAGAATATACTTGAGGAATATATAGGGAAGGACCTGGATGTTTGCTGTAGGAGAATGCTCTTAATGTCATGTATTATGAGCTCAAATAATTTTAACTCTTGCAAAATGACTGCAGTCAGAACCTATGATCCAAAAGAAATGGGAAATATCTTCAACTCCCTCATTACCCTTTAGTGTCTTGGGTGTTTTTTGTTTTTTTTTCTTTTTAACTAACCAGAGGTCTTTTGAAACCTGTTGAAACCACTCTATGAGAATATTGTTTGGGTAGAAAACTCTGATAATTTATAGTCCTCCAATTCAAACGGCATGTGGTTGAAATACAGGCAAATCACTCCTTTGAAAAACTTGTCATTTTTTAAAAAATTGACAAAAAAAGCTGCAAACCCCCTTAAATTATGAAAATGTCATCTTCTTTTCAGGTGAAAGTTATGTATGTGCATCCAATGAACCATATCGCAAAGTTGATTACACCAAGAATGTCAATCCAAACTGGTGTGTGAACATAAGGACTGGGTCCACTCGATCCTTGACATCTTTGACATCCACAAAGAGTGAAGTGAAGGAGAGTAAAGATTTCATTAAACCCAAATTAGTGACTGTTATTAGGAGTGGAGTAAAACCGCGGAAAGCTGTGAGAATTCTGCTGAATAAGAAGACTGCTCACTCCTTCGAACAGGTCTTGACTGACATCACAGAAGCCATTAAGTTAGATTCGGGTGTAGTCAAGAGACTTTGTACACTGGATGGAAAGCAGGTAGGAGAATAAATTGCTGTCAACATCTAATAATGATAAGTTAATCTAATCTTCTTTGTTTTCATAATTTGAATTCTTGTTACTGTATATGCTTTAACCTGCTTCTGAATAAGGACAGTTTAATAAATGGCAGCCTTTTAAATTTTTTATTAATATCTACAAAAAATTAAAATTGTATATAATGCAAAAGAAGTTGACCACTTTACATTCTAAGTACAAAAAAAAATTTAAAAAAATCTTAAAATATGGTTTTTGTATACTAACTCTATTGCATTGCTAAAAAAGGTACCTTTTGATTAAGTAATACAGTTTATTTGAAACATTTGAAAGCAAACTTGTTAAAATACATATGTGTTTTCAGAAGCAGAGTCATGTTTTCAGACTGCTGCATAGTGCTGAGTGGTATAAGAAAAATGTTGCTGCCTCCTTCCATTTCAGTTCCACAGATTGCTAAGTAGCAAAAGAACTGAAAAGTTTTTCTGGAGGTAGTAACTGACATGATCTAAGGTCAAGAATTTTATCTGAAATTAATAATTAGGGGGGGTGGTCATATCTTTGCAACTTGCTTTTGCTTTTAGTTTTACCACTGCAAAAACATGCTGCCAGGATTAACGATGTGGTAGGTCTTTTATTCTCACTCAGAAATACAAAGGAGTGGCCCACAAAATGTTTTGCTGCACCAGGTTTAAGTGTCAGGAATACATTTGCTGTTGATCAGTCAGGTTAATGACTCAGCCCTTTATGGGAACAGTACTTTGATACTTGATACTTTTATTTGACACTGATGTGGAGCTTTGACAGCATTGTGACTTTAGTAATACAGAGCAACTCAGGTTGCAAAGTAGATCATGTTTAGTATCAGGTACCTGAACTATTGTATTGTTGACTAAATATTATGGTCCTTGCTCATTCAACAGGTGTTTTTGCACACCTGCATACCTATATATTTGCATGAACTACTTGTAAAAGTTTCAACTGTGTTCAAACAGATGTGGGAATTTTTACTGTCAAGCTTTATATAATGGTTGTAATCCTATAGACTACTTAAAAAGCACCTTTTTGTGTTGAAAGTTGCTAGCAATGTATTGCAGAACAAGTACACTTAGTTTGTCTCGATATGAGGTCTGTCTCTGGTTATGTTGTGCATGCTGTGGATACACTTTTTATAATTAAGTACTCGAAAAGAACTTGTTCTGTTCTTTGGTATTAAATATCGTGAGGCAAATGCATCACTGAGACTCTTGATTTTTCGGTATTTGGTGGCACTATAATGTCCTCTTCAGTTCTTCTAATAGGTTTGATTTTTAATGAGATTTGTTAACACGATTTGTTAAGAAAGAATCCTTTCTAGGAACATCTGAAATGTGATTTAGTTGTGTTTAAATTCATAATAAAATAGCTTTGAGGATACTTATTATACAGTAATTAGTCTCTTCTGCCCATGCAGTCTTCTGTTACTGTCTCAGATAAGATGATTTTAATCTTCTCAAGCAAGTAGATAGAAAGGAAACTGCAAAAACTAGGATTCTTGGTTCAGATTCACCTCTTCTACTGCATCGTTAATACAGTAGAAACTCACAGGCCTGCATTGATGTGGAAGATGCAGTAGTCCATCAGGGATCAATAAAATTAATTAGCATTAAATCTCACATATATTGCTTGCATGTTATTGTCACCCATTTTGGATGATGGCTGTCTTCAGTCCACCGTGAGGATGACCAGTCGTTGGTACTGCTCCAAGATAAGTATAAGATTTCTAATTGCTGCAGTACCTCCTCCTGCTCTTTTGTGGTAAAGGCAATAATCAAACTTGGACTGCAGATGTAGATGTAGGTGTTCTCAAGCAGGATTGAGAAATCCCTAGTTCTCACTGCTAACAGCCTGCAAATAGCTGCTCCTTACAACAATAGCCTCTCTGTGTAACCTGTTTTAGCAGTAATAGTGCATAAATGTGGAGACCTCCCTTCTATTTGGAAGGAAGGCCATTTGCTTTTCCATAGACTTTGCACAGAGCCTTTGCTTGCACAATCATAATGTAATTGTGATTTAAGTGGGCATGGGGTATGGTGCCTCAGATAGAAGACCTGTGGCTTTAAGCACTCTGATAATAAAAGCTGCCTCCTGCTTATCTAGGAAGATAGAGAGTTCTGGGGTTTTTGTTTGTTTGTTTCTCTTTCCCCAAAGTGAAGGGCTGACCCCAGTGTTGAGGCAGTATGGGATTTTTTTTTTCTTTGTTTGTTCATTGCTGGTATACGTAGAGGTTGGTGCCCCAGGGCTTTGTGGGGTTTGGCAAATAAAGAGTTGCTTTGCTGCCAATTACCAATTGGTGGAAATTTCTGAGCCCATTTTCTCTAATGTAGTAATTGCTTATTCTTCTAAATCTGCTAGGGAGGCAGATCTTTTATGTTCATTGTAGTGTTGGCACAGCTTGAAAGGCAACCATTAAAAAAAAAGGCATTTTGTAAATGGCTATGTTCCTATAAATGTAGCTCTTGTGTTTCTCAGGGTTTTGGTTTTTTTTCTTTTTCCTGTTCCTTCATAATTTTATCTCTGAGGAAATACAAGGTTTTTTGTGGTTTTTGTGAGTGAATAGGTTTAGGTTCTATTTTCTGTTTAATATGGAATTGATGCTGAAATTCAGGTGTTTAAAACATGCATGTATATAATTTGTATCCTTTTGTTAAGGAATGCGTTGTTCTGTTAATTTATGGGGTGATTTTGTTTTCCAATAGAACTATTTAACACATGTAGTAAGAAATGATCATCAAACCAGTGATCTATGAAGAAATCTTCTTAATTTTGAGCAGTACCACAGAAAGGATGTCTTCAAAATAGTTTTTTACTCTTCTGAATTCATTAATCTTGACTGTAGCAACATCTTGAGATGATAATGGTAACACAGAGAATAACATCCATGTCGGAGTTTTCCTTGATTATTGTGTATGAAGACAGACAATTATCTAGCTTTTAACAGATTTTCTAACATTTACTAGGTTTCCTTTTATCTTCAGTTTCAATATGGGTGCTGTAACAGCATATTAGTGCTTTGTACCCCCAAGTACAGAATTTCTTAACTACATTGATGCAGGGCTGCCTTTTTCACTTTTAAGTTGTTGAGCAACCAAATTTTTTTTACCTCCCCAAGACTTCTGTGATGGTTTCTATGTGAGAGAAAATATTCCTGTAAAAGTAACTAGGCTTTAACTCTGCAGTGCAGGCTTCTGCTATTCCAGTCTTTGTGCTTCTTACATTGAGGTTTGCCTAATATAGTTGCTTGACCAAAGTGTTTTCCTTACTTGGCTGCATTTTTCCTGGAATCTGTCACTATCCTACTGTGAGGCAAGGACAGTCAGACTGAAACTTCTCCAGTTGGGAAGTTAACCCTTTGTTATCTCGGAAGAGAATGGAGGGTTTCTGTCTTGCTGAACAAGCTTCAAGCTGCAGTCATTGCGAAGTGTAAGGCAGCAAGTTAACTGTAAATTACCTGCACTAATTGTTTAAAAGAATATAATGTATAGAGGGGTTGTGGGGGGTATTTCCTGTGAGAAACTCACAAAAAGCCATACAGAACTCTTAAGCTTGCATTGCGTTGCAGTTTCATGGATTAATATCCATAACGGGATTGAAAAGGTGGACGAAGCACCTTTTCTATACTTCATTCCCAAAATAGTGACAATGTACCACAAAAAAGCCTTATTTTAAAGGTCTTTTTTGATGGGCCACAGGTATGTTGGTGGCTATCTCTGAAACCAAAAGCTCCCTAAGTTTCTGTTAATGAAGTTTTTCATAAGGTGCTCATTAAAAGTGAATGGATAACTGAAGAAAACAGATATTACAGACTCATCATGCTCTCCTCTCAGTAATTTTTTATTTTCCAGTGACAGATTTAAAGATTCTTAGTAGACATGATAGCTTTTGTATACTGAATTTTGTATTTGGTTTGTAGTGGAAATACTAAGGAGACCAACTGGAGCTGGTAATATACTTACCATAGAGGGCAGAAACCGAACAAGGGATGAGCAGGAGACCTCTCGTTTATTATACAACTGATATTCTCCATATTCTTTTTTCAGTTCTTTTGGCACGTAGGCTTCTGTCATTCAGATCTGAAAATCTTCATTAATATAGTACCTCAGTGAGAGCTGACTATTTAGTACTGAGACAAGTTTTGGAACATGGGGACTTTGACCTTCTCAGTTTTCCAGTTTTGTATGCAAAGTCATACTTGAATGAGGGTTTTTTTAAATAATTTTATTGCAGTTAACTGAGTAGTTTTAGCAAATATTAACCTTTAGTTCAAATCTCTTCTACCTAATGACAGTGGAAAGGCTACTTGGTTTTCAACTGTATCTTATTCATCAGCAGTACACTTTTTTTTTTTTTTTTAAGGAACTAGGCCCTAAGAGTTAGGAGTACTTTTTTTTTTTTTTTAAAGTGTCATTTAATTATACTGTTATATCACTGTTTGATATCTCATTGCAGGCCAAGAAACAACTGTAATAGAAAGTTGCTTCCATGTTAGCAGGCGTTATGTGTAGTTGAAAGCTACTGAAGCCAAAAGAAATCTTTATCTTATGTCTCAGGCTCTAACCTAGTATAGGCACTTTCATAAATGTATTGGAAATAGCACAGATTTGAATTTCTGCTACAGGCAATTTTGCAAGAACATAGAAAGCTCCAACTTTTTTGCAGTTCTAGTTCTGCTGAAATTTAAAACAGGACTTTAAGCTGAAATGTTGCATTAACCTGCAAGCATGAGGGGAAAAAATCCTTAAGCCCTTTCATTCTTCACCAAGTCTTAAAAAGGTTTATGTATTGTTATAGAGGAATGTCAGTGGCAGCTGCAAAGGGAGTAATTCTCTGCAATGCAGATCCCACAGAAGTTTGGCATTTGTAAGCAAGGAGTCTTTCCTCACCTAGCTTCAAGACTTTGAACAGTCACAGTAGTCCCAGCATTCATCTTAAAGGCTGAGGGTTAGAAGAGGTAGAGTCAACTTTTAGAAAGTAATTTAAAATTTGCCAAACAAACTTGGTGATTTGACACTATAGATATGATTGACAATATAATTACTAAAAGAACAGATATGTTGGATAGAAAGGATTTTCAAAATTAGTCGTTGATGTCCACAAGAAAAAAACACGTTAATCTGCTTAATAAGTAGCAAATTACACAAATGAGAGTTATGTCTACTCGGGGAAGGGGAGGGGGGAGAAATGACTGCAGTCTTTATATTGGTTTATAAGACTTAAATATCAGCAGAGTGTGTGCAACATCATATGAGAGAATGGGAACAGGACCATTACCTCCGAGACCTCTTGGTGCCACAGTGGATAGTGCCGCAACATAAGAGTTGCAGAATATCAACTTGAAAGAGGTATATATATTGGGATTTTTGTTTGGGGGTTTTGGTTTTTTTTAGCTGACATGAGTCCACAAAGTAAGATTGTGTGAGAAACAGTAAAACATATTGATGGAGATGCAACCAGAAGTAGTATTTAAATTGTCCTTAAAAAGAGAGAGAATAGAACTTCCAAGAGAGAGACCTTCTAAGAATAGGAATTAAGTGGCCTGGGAAGTTAAATCAGAAAAGATACACACTTACAGTACAGAGGAGGAAAAGAAAAGCTCATACCAGATGTTGTCAAGAGCCATGTTTCTCTGGAAACTGGATGGACATGAGACAAAACCAATGTGAGAGAGCTAAAGGTTACTTTCTAAGACACAGGGAAACCCTAAAAAAGAGTATAGAGGAGTCCTGGAAGAGTCTAATCTTCTTACAGCTGATGTTCATTGGATAACATGAGTGTCCCTAAGGTTGAGGTAAATAAACTTTACTCTGAAACTTATGGGGAAAAAAATTGAGGAGGCAATACTGTGAATCACTTGCTGATGTTTGGCTGGATCATCTTCCCCTTTTATGAGTAAATATGCAGCAGTAGAACATCTCTGTTACCTGGAAGTTGAAAAGTTCCACATTATTTGGTACAGCCATCTTTGTGTTATAGGCTAGAAGGGCTCTGACATAACACCTGTCTGTTCAGGGAGCCTACTGGTTTGGGTTCAGCTTAGGACACAAAATGCTTCAACAGACTGTATGATGTGGGGTTTGGGGAGTTTTGGGGGGTGCTGTTGTTGTTTTTTTAACAATGAAGAGTTATGAAACAATGACTTGGCTGGGGAGAGAGACAAGGGGAAGAAAACAGTAGTGGCTACTTCCTTGTGTCTGAAGTCAGCTTTTTGACAGTGTCTTTTCACATCCATCGGCTAGGGAAGCACAGTCTAGAAAGGATGCACTACTTATTGGATACACAGTTGGAATACTGTGGTTCTGAATGATTATTGATGATTCATTGCCAAACTGGTATTTTATATTGAGTAGGGGTCAATGAATGTGTGTTTACACTAGTCACTGTAAATGACCTGGAAGATGGAATGGAGGATATGCTTAATAAAGAACACACTAAACAGCTAAGCTACCTGGACAACAGAAAATTAGAATAATCTTGACAAACTGCAGAAATAGCTTAGGATAAAGCAGGTTGAGTAATCTTAGACTCACTGGTTATTAACAATGAAGTAGGAAAAGGCAAGTAGTTCTGTCTGAAGTGGTAAGGGATCTCAGCTGAAGATTAATTAATGGTGTCAATGGTTGCTCATAGGAGAGGAAAGCCAACATCCATACAGAAGTTACAGTCAGTCATCTTGTTTCTGATGTACATGTCTGGTGGCCATTCTGCTCTGCTCACTTAATGCAATGATAGCATTAAGAGATAGCTTTATTAAGGAAAACCCAGAGAAGAGTAAAATGAATTAAGAAAACATGTCCTATGAAGAAAAATTGAAGGAAATGGGATTGCTTAGACTAGAGAAAGATCATCAACAAGAGGTTTTTTTGGGGGGTGGACAAAAAAAACTAGAAGCAAAGAAAAAGGAAATGACTTCTGTGTCTTCCCTGTGTATAGGAAAAGAAATAATAGGCTTAAAGTTAATCAGATCCAGTGGAACTCAGTGGTAAATAGTCACTGTAAAATTAAGATTAATGAAGAGGTGATTTTTGCTGGAGCAGATAAATGGGGTCTAAAAGTTTCTGAGGTCTCTGAAACCTTGTTTGGTTTTGTCGGTGACTAAAGGCTATCTACAACTTTGGAAGAGCTGTTGAGCTAGAGATAAAATAACAAAAATCTGAATGCCAGTTAACATTAAAATGTGTGTGCCTACACACCTGCATCCCACAGAGAGTTCATACAGCAGGATTTACAGTTAGAGTAAGTTTTATCCCAATGCTAGCAAATGTATTCTAATATTTGATATGAAACATGTTTTAGGGGAAGTTGGGCTTGTACTAGAGGCTAGAATTGTTTCAGAAAACAACTGTGGAGAGATGTCTGTTTAGTCAGTGTGGGATACAAATGTTGCAAGTCCAAGGAAAATAAAAGAATTAGAGTGGCCCTAATCTTGAGGAAGTCTGTACAATGGGAAATTCAACCATGCTACATGATATTTTTGTTCAGACTTTCAATTGGTATGCTCAGAACTGGAAGCTGTGGTTATTTATTGCTGAAAAAAAGGAGGAAATAGTGTACTCAAGCAGAGGAGATAATTTTGGCCTCTGTCCATGGACATAGAAATATTCCCATTTGCAGTTATTTATGGAAGGAAGTGTTATGTGAAACTAACCTGAAATTAACTGTGCCCTGTCATAGATGCAGGGATCTGAAAAATACCCTATATATGAAAATACAGACATCTTTTTCCAGCTACAAATCTTGTCATGGAACACTTTCTAAAGCACTTTCATTACATGCAGTGGTGAAAAGGACACAGACAAATAATGTGTAGTTTAGGAGTTACCCTAGAAAGTATTTACAATTTTTATCACAGTTGTCAGAGGATCGTATTACCAGTCCAATTACCTTTTTGAGGAAAAAAGAAAATGCAAAAAGTAACAAAATTATGATGCTTAAGGTGCTACAGGAAAAGTATTAAGAAAGAAACAGAACCTTGAACATCTAGTGAGTCATCTCAAGAAGAGTGTCTTAAACTGGAAATGAACAATAATGCTGAGGAAGCTCTTCAGCTTTGTTGCAGGTGCAGAAAATAAAGGTCATGCCATGTGAAATAGCCACAGTCTAGCACTGGAAAATTTGGCTTTCTGGAACAAAGGTCTTTAGAATTTATTGGGGGGGGGGGGAACCTCTGTGTATTCTTTAGTCTGTTTCTTTCTTAATACTTTTCCTGTAGCACCTTAAGCATCATAATTTTTGTTACTTTTAAACAAATAAGCACAGGTAAAATAGAGAACCTGTATCTCTCTCTTCCCCACAGAGTTACATAATTCTAGCTTTGGGGATGTGGTGTAACTTTACTGAGAATGTAATGGCTGTGGTCTACTCAGTGTGAATTTAGTCTTTTTCAGTGAGGTAACATTTACATATGTAATTAGTAATACCCACTGCCATCGAACTAACACGTTGGTGAAGTGGGATGTTAAAATAATAGAGTATTTCTAAAAGTGAACACAAAATCAGAGCCTGATGCGAAGTCAGCACTTTTAAATTAGAGCATGGCAACTGAAAAAAATTGCTGATATTTTAGCTAAAAGGAAGCATGTGTGTCCTGTTGAAAGTGACATCCAACTTGCTGGAGTCTTTGTGGATCTATAGAGAGGATAAATCCTACTGGGTTTTCAGTTTTTGTCTGTGCACACTAAGAGCTGACAGCACTTAATAAAGATGACATGCTGCACAGTTTGGGAAACAATCACTGCAAAAATAGTGGTGTCACCAGTGGTAACATTGTATCTTTGTTGATGTATGATTACAATAATTTTAGTGCTGGGTTACAGAAATGGTGTGTGTAGCTCTTGGAATAAAAGAGCGGTATGTAGTCATTGTCTGCCATCTGCCACACTAAAGATTGAATCACATGACTTGGAAACTAAACCTTGGGAATTTGTTGTGTCCCGCTGAGTCTGGCCATTAACAGATAATTAGTCTGGTAAAAAATCTTTTGAATTCATTCTGCAGCTGTCATATGCCAGATTAGGATTTGTGTCACAGGTTCCTCATTACTTTGAGATCTCGGAAATTTTTTTCCTTTAATTAAATTACCCTATGTTACTTCAGTAAACAGTTCTTGCATTATCACATTTAAACATGCAAACTTTTCTTCAGGAAGCCTGTTACACCTTACAGTGTAAAGCTATTTACCAACGACATATGAAAGGGTTTCAAGGCTGAACTTTCTCCATTCCTGTTCATGACACAGTCTCTAAGCAGACCTTTTAGTTTTAAGATTTGTCTTTCAGTTTGTCAGGTTGATGGATCTGTTCCAGTAGCTTTTGGTTAGTTGTAATCAGATTGTGAGTGTCTCTTAAGTCTACTGAAGCAAAAATATGGAAATCTTAAAATATGAACTTTTCTTCTAGATTTGTACCAGTTATTAAGAAAAATGGCATTCTCTTCCATAATAAATTAATGCCAGGAAACATTAAACAGTTTGTCAGAGAGAAGAAAGGGAATATTCATCTTTAATGTTTAAAATATTGCTAGCTGATTAATTTGCAATGAACCTTTAAACACAGAAGTCTGAGGACTCTGAAGGGAAAGTAATTTTGAAGTAATAGCAACACAAGCCAACTTTTAAAAGCGAAGAGCTTCCCAGCACTTAAATGGAACAGTGACCCTGTTTGTGGCTTGAAGTTTGTAAGCTTTGCACAGAAAGGAAGGATACTCAGTGTTTTCACTGTAGGCAGTGAAAGTCAGTGTTATTGTAGCACTTCTCTTGTTTACATAGTCAACAATCATTTTCTTCTGTCGTGCAAATATGCAATCTATGGCATATTCTTAAATATTTATATTGTTCATATTTATTTGGTGTTTTATTTATTGATATATGGCACACGGTATCTCTGCAATCATGGAAGGCTTTTTGAAGAAACTAAAATATTTCAGAAGAAAGCAAGATAAATAGAACATAACTCTTAAACTAAATACCAAGTTAGATCTTTTTGGGCTAGTAGGTTCAGCATTTCTGGCTTTGCCCTTCTTACCTCTAACCTCCAACTCAACTAGTGTTTAGTTAGGGAATTCCAGTCTGGATAAAATTATTGGAAAAGAGGCCAATTAGTTAAGAGAAATGAAGATGGTTGAGTACCAGACAGCCAGAATCCTCTATGTAAGTGCTTTCTGAAGGTGTCATTTTTTTTGCATGTGGAAAACTTTCAGTTTTTCTTTTAAAGAAATCAAGGGTCTGGTTGATTCAAATCTGAATAAAATTGAATAAGAGATATTCAAGCATAGATAAATGTGGAGTTGAATCCTAGTTAAAGAGTATTTGCCTTATTCTACCTATATTTTGCAAGGGACTCAATAATACAGACACGTAGAATATGCCTATGTGGTTGTATAGACAGACATCTGACACCAGCTAGCTTTGATCCTTGTAACTTATAGACCTGGAGGTGGTCTTATGTCTGATCAGACTGCAGACTGATTGAGGTTGTATCTAGTTGCTATCAGGTGGGTAGATGTATTCTTACCCAGTCAAGTATATAATGCTTTTTGCGGTAGGAAATATTGTTTCTATTGCGAAGAGAATCGGACTATAATGTGTGTGCTTGGTAATAGTTTGCTTTTACCAGACCTCAGTGGGGGTAGTAGAGAAGCAATTGATTTTCCCGTTCTTGCTTTTCTTATAGGCTCCCCTTCCGACGTGTCAAACAGTAACAAAAAGCTTGTAAAATTAGTACTTTTCCCTCTCACATATTTGCTTTATTACCAAGTTTCAGATTTTTGTTTCTCCTTTTCCTGCAGAAATGAAGAGTGACTTTGATGAAGGGCTTTTGATGGAGCAGTTGGGGGTTCTATTCATATTGAAAATGAGACATTATGGCTGTATGACTAACTTTTCTGGGTTAGCTGTACTAGTATATTTCTAATATTCTGTTTCTGTATGTTTCTAATCTATATATTATGTTTCTAGCATATACTGTGCTATAAACAAAAAGTATTCTGAATATTTGGTTACTAGGATTTCCTAGAACCCAGGGCAGTTTTCAGATGCATTTAGATACAAGTTCTTCTTTCCTGCAATCATGTTAAAACTGGGCATAGTAATCCAGCCAAGGTACATTTAAAACTGTTAGCTAGAATCCTTCATATAATTGCTTTAGGAGTAGCAGAAGTAAACAGCCTGTTGAGATGTAGGACTGGAAGGGACAGCATGGCTGAGAATATCCAATTGCCAATTGGCATTGGCAATCTTGTATGGTTTATGTCCAGAATAGTTCACAAGAATGTCCACTGTGTCCTTCTCCTATACACTGCTTGTCACAAATCCATCCCCAGGACCTGTATCAAACTGAAGATTGCTAATCTATGAAACCTCAGGACTTTGATGTTTGTGTATTACAGAGAAAGAAAGGGAGAGATGAAAAATGTTCTTTATAACCTCAGCCTCTACACTGCCAAGTAATTTTAGATGGGCTATTTGAAAATAATTCTAGAAATTGGACAGTGTTTTGGCTTTCTTAGCAAAGAGAACACACTGGTGTACTTGACATCTGACTCAAAAAAACATCTCTGCAAACAAAATCCATATACCACATTTGGCTTTATATGAGCATGAGAGGAAACATGGCACAGTGAAGGTCCCTGGTAGACTTAAGTGTTCTGGCTAGTTCTCATTGTGGCTGATTTTTTTGCCCGAAAGAGAAAAGTATTCTCTGCACTTCGCTGGAGCTGAGGGGTTAAGCAGGGAAATCTGTCTTCTGCAGGTACCCATACAAGCTCCGGTACAGCAGATTAGTGTGCAAAAATTATGCATTAGTTCATATTTGTAATATTTATGTTAATATATACTTGTAATTTTTATAATATGTAATACTTTATATATTTTTACTTAAAGCATACAGTAAAATTGATATTGTAAGCTTGTGAAGTCTAAGAGGAAGATGATGAACAAATTATTAAATCTGAATCACAAAGCTCTGTGTTTTGTCCTTTGTTTTCATACACAAACAATAACATTTCCTGGAGTTTTAGTATCAGAGTGGCTGTTGGTATAGACAATGGATTTGTTATTACCTGCAGTTCCTGAAGTCTGATGCCTGCTTAAGAACACACTTCTAGTTCAATCACTAATCTTTCTTTACTGAAAGGGATTTGCTCTTGCTTTTGGATGGACATAGGTAATTGGATGTGTGAGAACGTCATCATTGTCTTCTGTCACACATTATCAAGAAGCCCATGAGAGAAGGTGCAGTCCAAGATGCAAAGGTGTTTTTTGAGAAGTTTTCAGGATCTGAGAGGGCTTAAAATACTCTTTGAACTAGTAATTATTACACAGATGTGCTTGGTTTTGACACATGAATACATTCTGATTTCTTTCAGTGCACTTCATCTTTTGCACATTATTTGTTTCCTGTCTTCTTCTTCTCAAATATTAGACTTTAAAAAATGTATTTATGATACTTATATCTAAACAACTTCTTTTTCTTCCCATATATATGTCACTAAATGTGTGAAATTTAGAACAGTATTATAGTAAGTGGGGGAATGAAGGTGTTTGATATTACTTCTTATGAATTGCAGACACTCGGCTGGAATTTCCAAAGTAACTATCATGGCTTGCTCATTAATTTTGGCAATAATCAATGTGAGGTGAAAGTTTCTATTCCTTGGACTTCTATTTTGGAACTTTATTTACTGTGACAGTAACTCCATCTTCCATATATATGTATCTTAATATATGGGAGATATAAAATAAATGCTAATATTAGGAAGGTTCACTGGTAGTAATATTGTGTAACAGGGTTTTTTTTGCCAAAATCTGCATGAAGAGAAGTGCAGATTAGGTGGATGAACATTTTTATCTCTCTCTTCTTTTAAGTTTTTCATCTTCTTTTAAGATCTATGTAACAAAGCATGATTGACACTACACATATATTAATGGAAAGAAGAGACTTAACAATATTTTGTTTGTTCCAATACAGATCAAAAGACATGAACAGAAAATTATCAGAAGCACCAAGACGTTATGTACGTCTAAAAATGATTAGGAGTTTAGCATCTTTCTTAGTCTTACCTGAGGCTTTCAAGAAGTCTCTGTTCCAGTCCTTACTAAGAAATAACATTTATGTAGAGTTTTTGGAGGTAAACACTAGTATAAGTTACTAAGTATGGGGGGAGGGTCTGTCTGAAAATTCAGCCTGATCGCTGTTTAAGAAAAAAGAACCTCTAGTTTTAAAGCTATTAAAATATGATTAGCCAAATAGAGTCTATAAGGCCAGTTCACAATACTTAAACCCTTCAGTCTCTGATAACCTGATTTAATGAATGTAGTTTCCTAGTGAGAACAAGTACAACAGTGAGGTACTTTATAAACTCAATGTTCAGTTGTATCTCTATTTTTTGGGGGGATGGGGTGGGGAGGAAGTTCTGAAATTGTGTTGGACATCCATGTTAGAGTGTGGGGTTTTCATTCGTTACTCCCATACTCATTACAGAAATAAAGGATGGACTTACAGCTATTTGGACTTTTACTGAGCTACCTCTGATTAGAGAAGGAACAGCCAGAGCACAGGGCCATCCTGCTACGTTTCTTTGCTTTAGTTCTCCTTAATCCTCCTTAGTCTAATGCACTCCTTGGCTAAGTATTGCTAAGTCAAGATGTGCAAAACTACTCCACTGCTTGCACATTAGTGGCAAAAAAACTCTACAGGAATTTTTATCAACTTGGAACCGAGCAGGCTTCCAGAATGAAGAGGGACTCCAAACCTATTAATAGCTTGGCCTCCGAGATTTCTACTCCATGCTTACACCGTGGGAAAGATCCTTGTGTCACATCCTAGACCATTCTTCGTCTGTTGGGAGGTAGGTGCAAGCCTGGTGCCTAAATGCTTATCTGAAATTGAAAACCTCAGTTTATCCATCTTGCTTAAATAAGGATTCTTAACTAAGTAATAAAGCAGCTTTCATTGCATTAGCCCTGTCACCAGGATCTTCACTTGACAGTTGGGAGTGGAGGGCATCATTTGTTTATCAAAAGTCTCTGTTAAGAGAGGAAACATGGATAGGCCATGGTACTATCCTCTGGAGAACATCGCTGTCATGTACCAGCCATTTTCTACTTATTCTTCTAGTTACAAAAGATAAATTATAATTAAAAAAAAAAAGAAACAGGTAAGCTAAGAAAAATGAGATGTGTACCTGCTCTGGCTGTTCTCAAGTGTTTGGACACAAATGCTCAACACACATTGGGGTATATTTTCTGGATAATGGAAAAACTGTGAGAATAGCAGTTTGCATGTTTCTGCTAAATATGACTCCCCAGTGTTTTACTGCTCTCAAGTTTGCAGCATATATGTGAAGTGACTTCCAAATCTTTTCATGTGGTTTGTGTTTCATTTTTTTCCCTTCATCTGTAGCTGAGTTTATTGGGAAATTCTCTTGAGATCACATGTGCATTAGAGGCAAAATATGCCTGTCTTCTGGCTTGTTTGCCTGATAGTTAGAAGTGAATCTATCTTTTAAATGGAATCTTTCCCCAATTTTTTTCCTAAATTGTAATCTCTGTGTTTTCTCCTTCTCTTCAAAGCCAGTGGGAATTGATACAGATCCTGGCAACAGGACCTATTGCTGAAATTCTCACTGCTCTGAACAAAAAATCTTTGTTGCTGTAAATATTGGGGAAAGACAGAGGGGAGAGTTAGGGTCCAGTATTTTCACATGCAGACTCAACTATGAATCCTTTTTAGTACACTAGTAAGAATTACAACACTTCCTCTTTTGTATGATGGAAAAAAAAGGGTTATGTGAAGTTCAAAATTGACTTGGGACTGAACTAAAAAAGCTATGTGTGGCATGAGAAATAAATATTAATACCTCTTGAGTAAATTGACTTTGTTAGGGATGACTCTGAAGTTAGAGGCTCTTTGTGACCTTAGTCTTTTTCTCAGTGTTTTATATATCCATATATAATTAATCTCAAAATGTTTTAGATGATTCATCTTCCCTCATAGTGTGAGTCATTTTCAGTCTGACTAGCATACTTGAAAAATTTTATTTTTAGCTAGGGGCTAGATATTTTGTGTATGACACCTGGATGTTTGTGAGAGGACCTTATCTGTCAACTGTCCTCAGTTGTCAGGGAACAAGTTATAACTTCTTATTCTATAAAAGTTCTTTTTTAATTGTCATTTGCTGTAATAGAAAGTGCAGGTGTTTGTGAAATGGAATATTAACAAGGAAACTCTTTAATATTGTATTACCAGGTTTCAGTGAGAAAAGTGACTTTTATCAGTAGCATATACTTGAGTTTGTGCATTTTGTAAAATACAGAAATAAAATTGTTTTCAGAATTTGTATCCTCAAAACAACAGCAAATCTTTTTTAATAGAAAGTATAGTTTAAACAGATTGTTCACTTTTAATATTCAGCTAGACTAGATTCTTTGATGGTTAAATCTGGCTGTCAGTTCTTAGAATTTGCTATATTAGGTTATACTTCAAATCTCCAAACTCATGAACACATTTCCAGCTATTTTAAAAATTAAATTCTGAGGTGAAAATCCAAGTTCTGAGAAATTAATTTTCCAAAATACCTTCATGTTTTCACTAGTGCATAGATGTGACTGAAGTATGTAGCACTTGACAAGCTATTCATTTGTAAAACTGTAATTATAAAATTGCTGGTTGCAAATTACTTGCTCTGCATCACTTCTTTAGCAGAAACTTGATGTCTGCCTTCTTCTATCACCTTTTCTATCGCCTCTCTGATGGGACTTGTTTTGCTTGTTTTGCTTCTACTGTTGTGTTGTATTAAGATAGCTTTGGAAATCCGTCAAGTGATTTCAGTCTAAATATGGCACACCTCCCCCCCGCCCCCAAATCAGTAATGTTAGCATGTGCTAGGGAAGGTATGTAAATGAATGCATCTTTGGGCAAGGTGTTAGTTGTACAAACTTGTACATACAAGTTGAGGAATAAACTTACCTGCTTACACCCTTACTCTCTTTGCCATCTTTCTAACTGAAAAGGATTGAGAGTGTCCACTACTTTTTTTTTTCTTTTTTTTTTTTTTTTTTTGTATATTTGATGTAAACTATTTACTTTAGGAATGTTCTTTGTTTGGTTGCCAGTGATGATATACAGTTTCTACTGAAAGACAGTTGTAACATTTCAGTAATTCTCAAACTGCATCAATGTAACCATAAATGCTGAGCTCTGTTATAATAGTGTTGTGACTGTATTTAGACTGATAGTATGGGCTTTTATATAAATAATAGCAAAATTACTTGACTGTGAATTTTCACTTGCTTTTTCTCCTCCCTCTCTTGTAATCTTTCCTCTAGTGTGGAATGGATTTTAGTAAAAAATGGACATTGTAACTTAGTGATATCAATAAGGCTGGGTTTTTTTTGTTTCGTTTTGTTTTTGTTGTTGTTGTTTTTATAACAAAGTATTGAGTAATTATAAAATCTTTTAATGGCAAATCTATCAGAAAACCACTATGAATTTTTGGCTGTAAAAGGTATTTAAAACACTGTATTGAAAGAAGTAGGAATCTTGCAACTTGATGAAAATTATTTATTGGTTTTTAATTGATGAAATATGCTTCAAAACACTTAAATTAGGTAAATATGATCTCACTACGTTTGAAGAAAATACTGCCAAATGAAGACTATTTTTTTAGGAATTTTATCAAATTAAGACTATTCTTTTAATTGAACTCAATTCAGTGGGTTAAAATTTTACTTTCCTTTGGGTGAATTTGTCACAAACTTAATGGTAGTAAAAAATGAGTAATTGAGTTTCCCAGGAATTGTGAAGTGGAGATTGGAGGGGCCATCATGAAGTAAATGAAATGCACTTTTGTGATGTTTCTTTAAAAACTGTCAGGTAACTTTTTTTTTTAGAAAAAGCTGATGCAGCATCTGCCACATCATACTGGCAGACAATAAATCCGTGTAGAGGATTTCTGTATTCATTTGCCTTGGATATAAGGAATTTACAATGACACACTGAAGTAGATGGAAGTAAAAGCCTTTACTTTAAAATACTTCATGTTAAAAGCAAAAATATCTGTGAAATTTGCAAATTTTGAGAGAAAAAGTCTATATTTACTGTGAAATCTCTGAGTTGGCAAATGGCTGGAATAACTTCTAAAGCACATGGCCAAGAGGGTGGCACAGTTAGAGACTGAGAATAGATACATTTGCATATACCCGATGAGGCATTAACATTAATATGATTTACTTTTCTAACTTCTATACTTGCTAAAAAGCCATAAAATACCTCATCTCTTTATAAAAAAGATTTAAACTTTTTCTATTCTCATCTCTAATATAAGCTTGGAGGGAGATGAAACATGTACAGGTTTTAAATAGTGTTATTTTCATAACATATTCTTAAATTTTACTGCTTTTCTATTCTTGCTGAGTCTCACTGCTTTTTACTTTGCTGCATATGCTTCTCACAGTAGTAACTTGCTGATGCACAGGGCAATACTTGAACATTTCTGGGGTCTGTTTATAAACTTAAATTTGGGTTGACAGTACTTAATTAAACATGAACCATATCAAGAGAAACTGTGTGTAGGGGGAGATTGCACTTCTGCAGATTTAAGTGGGGGGGGTTTTTTTAAACCTACAGGTTTTAAAGTTATCCTGAGTATTACAAATAAGTCAACCTAATCAGAGAAAATAATCTTCCCAGAAGGACTAAGAACTTTCACTGAACTTGGTTGTTGTACTGCAGGGACTTCATATTGTATCTTTTAGAGCGTTCTCCAGATAGACTTTCATGAACATCTGTACCAATGGTTATTGAGTTGAGAAAAATCAGCACAAGTCCGAAGAATCTGACCATTGCTCACTTGCAGGCTCTGAGCTGTCATGTTTGTTTGATCTGGGTCTTAAATGTCAAAAAGCAATCATAAAAATAGATTTTAGACTTTAATACAGCTCTGCAGAAAGCTGCATTCAATCCTTGCACGTAAACAGATTTCAGGATGACTGAGTTCCTCCGTGTTTATTAATAGTTCTCACTACTTTAAAGGCACCATTAGGTAACTGCCACGTATTGCATGTAAATATTTGTATAACAATTTCAAAGGATTTTTTTTAGACTAGTAAGCAAAGAATTTTATAACAAAAAATATTGCTACAGTCCCCTTTCCACAGAAGAAAAGCCTGTCAGGGAAACATCTATAGAATACTTAGCAGATGCAGTGTGAACCATGGATTCCTGGAGTTGCAGTTAACTTTTCCATATGGTATTCTAAGCAGCAGTTTCAACATGGTGTTCATAGAAAACAGATGGTTTCTAAAAGCTAATTAGGAATAGTAAAGTCATAGCTGATAATTTTAAATTCCCTTCTTGGGGATCTGCATCTCCACTAGAAATATTTCTGAGGAGGCTTAGAAAAGGGGGAAAAATAAAAATTCCACTGATCCAGTATATGCTTTCTAGAAAACCTTTTAGCATTACGCCCTTATTGGGGGAATAAATGAGCCATGTTGCCTATTATCCCTCAGACTTTCCACTTGCAACTGAATTAAAAAAGACTATTGTTAATGTTGAATAGACAGTTTGTATCACCACAAATCATATCTCTAGGCATTTTCTTAACGGCAGCTTCTAAGAGAGCTTCTTGTCTGGAGAAGGCTTTGCAAGTTAGGTAATCTGCCAGCCCATTTTAATGCACTGTACAGAGTGCACTGTACTGCCAGTCCATTTTAATGTACCAGTAGAGAAAATGTCAGGGTAAGTAAAATCAGGTAACTATGACTGGATATGCTGAATGCAGATAAGAATTAAGACTCTTCGAGTGAATCTGCCAAAAGTAGCTGGGCTTGGGTTCTAATTTTGAACACTAAATCAGTTGATCACTAACAGGGCCCCACAGAGATCTGCTTGGCACACATAGTGAAACTCTACCCAGAGCTAGTAAAAACAACATATGTTCCCAGAAGCTGCTTAGGAAGCTCTTTAAGCACTGGGGAATATCTGCAAAAGCCTTAGACTGTGAGAGTAGAAATAAGGACACCAATAACCTCATAATGAAGGAGTAGTCACCAGAACTATACTCCTGCTTTAGCAATAGTGACTAAATGGATTAAGGCTAATACTGCTGTAAACAAGTGTAGGAGCGGTTGAAATTCTAACCAGGACTCCAGTATAGACAGAAATTCTCTCAATGGGAGGAATTGCAAGAGCAGGAGGTGTAAAGTGAATCTGTTAGTATAACGGATATGTGAGATTCAGTGATGATATCCTGATGCATTTTTGTTTAAGTGCCTGCTTTACCTTTTTATGGTCTGTATTATCTCAAGTCTGTGGTGATACTTCAGCATTTGAAGAGAATGTCAGAAATCATGCCTGAGGAAACATTTTCTGCTCTTGGGGAGTATAAGATTCTTGTGGTCTCAGGGGGAAGAGAATGACAAAAATTCAGGTGTTTCTGTTTCTGACACAGGGTACATAAAAAATATTAGTCAAATGAGAATTATTTTTTTTTTAAATCTACTTGTGCAGGATCAGACAACTAAGTGTATATTGAACTGTACATGTAATGGAAGTTAGCAGGAAGAAAAAAGACAAATTGCACTGTGCTTCTTAAATTAGGATGTTTTTCCAGACATTGTATACTTTTTGGAGATGGAAAAAATAAAGTCTTGGCCTGACTGCAAAAAACTGGAGGAACGGAGCTGGTGCCATGTTGTTGTATGTGTGATCAGAAGCATGTGACAATGACAACCTGCTGCAGTGTTTGCTTCAAAGCCTTCAGTTCTGACCAGATCCAGTATCTGTTTCTGATGTGCTGCGAAGTAGCACTTCCTGGTGCTGCTGCTAGTTGAAAGGTATGTTTGTGATATTAAGAGACTGCCCACAACTCCTTTTACTCTATTGTATTGGAAGCAGACTCTAGTGTACAATGTGCATTTCTGTGCAGTTACATACCCAGAGGCAGGCTGTGGAGCTGTCTGTACTACAAACCTCCCTTCTGCATGGAGCAGGGGTGAGTTTATAATACATTTCAGTTCCAGAAGGATCACTTGAGAGTGAATAGGTGCAACTGCAGCATGGCTTTAAGTTGGCTCTGATACAAACAGCAGTGCAGTGGCAGCAGCCCAGGCCTCAGCTGCTGGTATTGGTACCCAGGATGCCAGACTGCCTTTTGTGACGTTTTATGCTGGAGCATTGCTACTGTTAGTATTGAATATGGCTAGATTAAAGCTACCCTGGGTTTGTTTGCGTGGGATGGACTCCATATTAGCAGAGTCAAGTTTTAAACTTGTATGCGAATGCAGATACTATCACCTCCAACCTCAACATTGTTATTATCTTATTACAGAAAAAATTAAAACCCTATTGTAAATACACTTTTCAGGTCTTGATGCCATGATCTTATGTCTGCTTAGTCTTGGTGATGGCATTGCATTGTTTTTTAGGAAAAGGAAGAGGAGGGAACTTGGAAGTTTTTTTTCTGTTTTGCAAATGAATCCTGATAATGGTGATCGAAAAAACCTGTAATCCAGGGATTCCCAAATTATTTGCGTAGGTATTTCCATCAGCTGCAACAATAGGTACATTTTGAGCCTGACTGAACATCTTGATACCATTCTCTTTAAACTGGAATATGGAGCATAGGGCAAAGGCATCAGTGCTGCAGCTTAGATTCAGCCAGACTGAGCGTGATTAATTCCACTTGTTGGGAGCTGTGATGGGAACATCATGAGAGATGCCAGAGAGGCGTTGCAGCTACAGTAGCTTCCACTTCTGTGCAGAATAATGTGGCAGTTCACCTGGGGCGGCATTTGCTGTTCTTAGCTGCCCCAGAGTAGCTTAAGATCAGGAACGCGGGGAGCATCCTCTATCGTTGGAGGTGATCTCCATATTGCTAGCTGTGTATGTATTATAGCTGGGAACCCTCATCTGTTCCCAGTTTTGTTGTAAACTGTAACATAGTTTACATTTTTTATCTATATTTGTCGTTTAAGTAATGTTTTTAAAAAATCCTCTTTCATCAAAGTTGAAAACAGGTATGATAAATATATACAGATGCTAAAGAAAACTAATTAAATGGAAAAAACCCCACAGAATGATGAAGCAGTATTGTTTATAATACACACTGGCACTGGCAGACACAGAACTATCTCATAACTGCTCTTGCTGATGTGCTATTAATGAGGAAAAAATGATGGTATCTCCATATATAAGTCTTGATTCCAGTTCCGTAGCTTGGGCTTAGTTTTAGCTTGAAGCAGACTCGGTTTTGCTTGTTGTTTGTGTGTTTGTTTATTTAACCAGAAATAGGTGATCAGTGATTTCCAGACTGGCTAGCTTTGTATACAATACAACTAGGAACATGAAGAGATTCTACTGCTGCACTTACTGGTTTTCTGTATGTGAAAAAATGTGATCAATGCAGTGAAAATAATGAGGCCTGATACATGAGGTCTTAAGCATCATGAAGGCAAAGTATGATAAAAGGCTTGATGAACTGGTTAGTTAAAAAAAACCAACAAAACACCAACAACTTGAAATTAACAAATGTATCCCAATTCACATTTCTCAATTGTATTTAAATGGCTTTCAGTAATGTATTAATGCTTCTAAGTAGTTTTTACATGGAGGGACAAGAGTTATTTGAAAAAAACAGCCCTTGGATAAAATAATGTGTTTAGTGAACTCTGACCTTATTATGGGAAAACACGAACTTGGGAGAGTGTCAGTTTAGCAGCAGTTATCAAGTAAAATTTTGGAAAAATAGATTAAGCCAAACCACTGAAAAGATTCGGTCAACCAAAATCTCAAGATTATACAAATCTAAATTTTGCATTGGGCCTTCCACTATGTAAATTATCTTTATGTAATTCTAAAGTCAGAAGAGGTTTGTATTACAGGAATAAATATGGCTTTTATTTGAACTTCAATGAGTGGTAGGAGTTCGGAAGAAAGCACTGATTCAAGTATTGCCAAATGTAAGTGCAAGAAAGTGAAAAATTCTTTTAAAATGCCAACATGGTTTTCTGAGGGTAGCAGAGCCTTCAATGACTCGTCTTCAGTGCTGAGTTTCACTGTGGTTGATGTTATGATTTGAAGGTTGTGCTTGCTCCATTTTATACTTCATAGTTCAGTATCTTGTAGGAGGAGGCCTGGAATGTATTTTTAAGTCTGTGGTTTGGAAATGGATCTTCAGTAACAATCTATGATGCATTGTTCCTGCTCTCTGAAAATATATTTCCCGATACCAGTAATGAATTCTGAACTAATTAATTTGAAATAGGATGATATTTCTCATGCATTTCAAAAGCACCTATCATATAATTGATATAGAGGTCCACAAACCAAAATAATGTTACCAGGTGCTTCTTACGTTCAGCAGTGTCTCTGCTCAGCAGAAACAGTTATCCAAACCTCTTTAGGGTTTTTTAATATTTAGTCATTTATTGCTGAATTATGACCCTATATACATCTTTCTCACACGTTACCTAAAAAAAACCCCAACAGACTGAATCAGCTTTTAAACCGAAAAAAGTACTGAGTCACCTAAATCCTCTGCCTAGCTCACCAAAGTCAAGTTCCAAGCTGCTAATAGCAATACAGCAATAAAAATGTAATATAGTGTGATTTTAAAATAGGATATCTAAAATACTTCACCCAAGCCTTATAGCAGATGCCACAAAATTCAACTGACTGAGAAATGGGTCTTAGCAATTAATTTCTGTACTCTTACATGGTCTTGAGAGTTTTGGGGGGCAGGTTTGGTTTTGTTCTGTGCTTCGGAGCAGGTGTCCACTTTGCCTTTTTTCTGAAACTTGTGGATGTTTGAAGGAAGAACTGACATTTTCAAACATGAAGGAAGAAACGTGTGAGATTTTGGGGGTTTTGGTTTTAAGGAGAAACTGATGGAGACACCGTTTTTTCTGGCAGGACTTCTGGTATAATGGTATTGATACATCTATTTGTCAGTGCCTAAAAATGTTACTTTTCTGCTGTCCTTGTAATCCATTTGTTGTCTGAACATGAAATCAAAGATGTTTCTACATCTTCAAATGTGTTTTAGAACTGTTTATCTGCTTAGTAAAGCAATTCAGAAGCAGCAGCAACTGAGTTAGAAATAATATTGGTTGAAGTTGGGAGCTAATGGAATTGAATTGGATCTCTGAAAGCCAGTTACAAAGTACAGTTTCTGTTTCCTGTATTACTGTAATTTTTCTCACATTTCTGAGCATCTAATCTTTTGGTTAATCAGTTATATTCTCACTGTTTTTACTTGATGCCTCTAGCCCAGCATAACTGTTCAGGTGTTGCATACAAGTTCTACAGACCTCAATAGGTCATGACAGGCAAAGCAGAGTTGGCATGGAAACTAATTTCCTGAGCACCAAATACTTTCACAGTATATATGGTAGTATTTTTAGACTGAATTTCCGTGATTTCATCTGTGAACTGTCATTGTGTGAAATGGTGACTAGAGAGCACCCATAAGCTTAATTTTGATTCTGTATTTCCAGTGTACAATTAAGTAAGGAGCATACTTCCAGAATCAAATGCCTTTGAAAGGTGTGCGTGCTGTTTGAATGTATGGCAAGTAATTAGCATTGCAAAACTTATAAGCTAGAATTTTAAAAATAGAACTGCAAGGTTAGTTGGAGGTGCAGTTGTTGTTGTACTGAAACAGGTAGAATGCTGATTAGATGGAGCAACTTAAGGGTTAAAAATGCCAAATGACCAAAACTTAAAATACATGTGAAAAGCATCCTTCTAGTCTGTAAGGAGCTCAACGAATTTTAGCAAGACTTCTTGCTACATGAAATGGTATCTATGAAGGGGGCAGAACTGAGAGAGATCAATCTGAATTTATGGGGTACCTAAACTTTTTCACCTCCTATTGCAGTGGTCTGAGAAACAGATTTGAATGAGTACAAGATTGAAACCCTGACAGGTTTCAGAAAACAGTAGATTTTTGTATCTCTACATAATAGCATTAAATTGCAGTGGGTCATGTGTTTAGACTAATATTTTGAATCTTAAAGTTACTTAATTTGATTTTTTAATAGTATTTGAACAGAAACCTGACTTTAGCAGTTACTACATGAACAATTCATGCCATAGGAAAACCACAGAATCATACAATGGTTTGGGCTGGAAGGGACCTTGTCCTGGCTTCAGCTGGGATAGAGTTAATTGTCTTCCTAGTAGCTGGTACAGTGCTGTGTTTTGAGTTCAGTATATGCAAAGAATGTTGATAACACTGATATTTTCAGTGGTCGCTAAGTAGTGTTTAGACTAAGTCAAGGATTTTTCAGCTTCTCATGCCCAGCCAGCAAGAAAACTGGAGGGGCACAAGAAGTTGGCACAGGACACAGCCAGGGCAGCTGACCCAAAGTGGCCAACGGGTGTATTCCATAGCATGGGACATCATGTCTCCTATAGGAACTGGGGGCAGTGGGGGCAGGGGATTGCTGCTCCGGGACTAGCTGAGTGTCGATTGGTGAGTGGTGAGCAATTGCACTGTGCATCACTTGTACGTTCCAATCCTTTTATTATTGCTGTTGTCATTTTATTATCAGTGTTATCATTATTACTTTCTTCTGTTCTATTAAACTGTTCTTATCTCAACCCACGAGTTTTACTTCTCTTCCCAATTTTCTCCCCTATCCCACTGGGTGGGGGGGCAGTGAGTGAGCAGCTGCGTGGTGCTTAGTTGACGGCTGGGGTTAAACCACGACAGACCTTTAAAGGTCATCTAGTCCACGTCTCCTGCAATGAGCAGGGACATCTTCAACTAGATCAGGTTGCTCAGAGCCCCATCCACCCTGACCTTGAATTGTTTCCAGGGATGGGGCATCTACAACCTCTCTGGGCAACCTGTTCCAGTGTAAAACTGTAAAACTTCCATTTAAAGCTTAGACATTCATGAAAAAATTATTTGTACCCTTCATCAAAGGACCTTTCCAGATTTCTACCTTTTCTTTTATTCTTTCTGCACTGGCCACAAACAGAATTTGAATTTCTTATTTGTCTATGGAAAAATAGTTCTCATTTAAAGAACTGCTGCTTCTGTAACCTCTCCAGGAAACAGTGTCTGCCTATGAACACTGGAAACCTTGGATTGCAGTACATTATTGCTACATGCCATAGCAACTCTTCTGATCAAAAGAATTGGAGAGATTAAAGTACATCGAGTATTTGGCCATCCAATTTCATTTTTTTAAGTTCTCCATAGAATGTGAATGCCATGTTTTTCAAGTAGGGTGATTAGCTAATGGCACTGATTTCTATAACAGTGCAAAAGGGGTAATTTTATGGGGAAAAAAAAAAATGGTATAACTTTTTATTTTAACTGCATTTGTATTGTGGAACAGGGTGTCATTAAATCCGTAAGACTTTACTGAATTGGATGAGCCAGCTATCTGTCCTTATATGTACACTTTTTCTTTTAATGTTCTTTCATAATACAAGTAGCTTTTATTTTTAGACTAGCTACTCAGAGGTAAGATGGAAGGTTAGCTGTGTGAAGTCAGGTGCTATTTTTGGTTCTGTATTAGGCTTCCCAGTTATGCCACTTAAGCAAAGAAATCTGTTACGCTGACTTTTGAGCTGCTGTGATTTATGCACCTGCGGGCAAAGATATAATCCTTGTCTTGTAACTGAAAATACTGTTTTTTTGGTTTTTTTTCCTCTTCAGACAAACTAGATTATGGTCATATCCTGAGCTGCATTTGTTAATTATCTGTTTCCAATTTCCATTTATTCCATGTTTAGTAAGGCTGTTGTTTCTTTGTGTAACTCTTGAAATTGAAAAGCATGACATTAAATTCCACTGTTTAGTATACTGAAATGATTGACTCTTGTTGAAGTAGTGGATAATACTGTGGAAAGGGTTGTTTTGGGGTGTTTTTTTTACAGAGACAGACAGATGAGTTGTACAGTGTGATTCAAAATGATTCAAAATTTCCAGATTTTTAATCCTTTTCAACTGTAATTATCCCATATCTAAATAGCTGCATATAATCAGTGCAATACTTGAAATATGATTTTGCAGAAAGAGATCCGTTTTGCCCTTTGGAAAAACTGATGAATGGATCTTGCCAGAAAGCACTACAGTACTGGAAGGCTTTAAGAAATATGTACGTGTAGAAACTCACTTTAACTTGTGCATATTTCTACATCTTATTTTTCTTATTGTCATTTCCATTGCAGTGAGGATGATCTATTTGAATCACACTCAAATGTGATCTTCCATTTCCACGTGTGTTCATTTTCTGAATTAAACTTCAAGATGTTAAAAAAAAATGCAAAAATCTGTTTCAAATTGAGATAAAACTAAAATGTGATATGTGCTCTGTTCGGTCATCTGTTCCCAATAGCTGTTTGGCTGTATGAGTTGTGGTGACCTGACCAGTCTGTTTATGTGGTCTTTCTGCATTGTCCTACTGTATTAGGCGTTTCCTGGGCTTACTGCCAGGCTTTTTCTGTTTACAAGGCAGCAGGCAAAGATTTAACATTTCTGTTTTCTTTCTTACTCCTTAGATTCCCTGTGGGACAGAAGGGTTGTCTCCTCCTTTTTCACTGCTGTTCCTTATCACGGAGTATAAGTGAAAGGAGGTTCATTTTTAATGATGATTGTAATAATGTGATATAGCCATTGATTAAATAGTCATTTAGGAAGCTGGCCTAGAAGAATTACTCTCATTATGGTCTTTGTTTCAATATTGGTGGTTTTTTTTCTTTTTTTCTATTTTCCTAACTAGGTTAAAAAGCTGCCTTTATCCAAATTGAACATTTACAAATTTTTAAAAACAGAAAACTTAGGTTTTCTCTCACTATTTATTGAATTTAATAAACTTAAAGGAAGAGACTAAAGGGTACCAGATGCCAAACCTTAAATGGTAAATCTGACAGTGTCTTGTGAAAGTTCTGACCTAGAAATCAGATTTTTTTATATAGTGTTATTGCAGTGTCTAGCAGAGCTGGGGAGACCCTCAGACCTTTCACAAGCTGTGTTTGTGCCTGGCTTCATGAATGCAAGTAATTCCATTGACTGCAGCAGAACTGCTCTCAAGCCTAAAGCCAACCAACTTCATGGGTTAAAATGGGACTTCACAGAGTGAGACCAAACACCATGCGAATTACTTGAATTAGCTATTGAGAAAAAGCACCATCAACATGTTTCCACAAACAGATTAACCGAGACTGTTAGAAAAGTCTTAGAGCCTCTGAGTAAATTGCAAACAAACACCCCACCCCACCCCACCCCCACTTTTGAAAAGTTTATTTTGTCAACAAATATAGGAGATCAATATAAAGGAAAATCACAGCTTTAAAATCTGAAGTAAATTTGCTGGTCAAGATGCAAAGTCATATAACAGGCGATCAGGTAATGAATTTTTTAACTTTTGTAACACAGTTGATACTTTTGCATTCTTTCTGCATGATCTGATCTCTGTTACTGTATTTCACGTTTTAGTTGCAGACAAAATGGCTGTGCATTTGAGCCTCAGAAATTAAGAGGTATTTGACCTAATTCCAATTATTTTTAGAGAACAAAGGAGGGGTTTTTTTTTTGTCCTGTCTGCTAATGACCTTATGGAAGTCGGCTGTTGGGGAAGTTACTATGATGCATTGCATAATCCTCATAGCTACAGTCAGTAGGAAAGGTGTCACCTAGAGTCTATCAAGCTCATGGTTACATGTCCTCAAATTTAGGACTCCCCAGCCTACCCTATAGTCGTTTTAGGCAGAAACACATGCCCAGTCTTAGTAGCATTTAAGCTCTTTCAAGCATTGCATCAGAAGTTAGTAGCTTGCTTACCCTTCCTTTGGTGTCGTGTCATTTTGTTTAGTTGGGAATTCCCAGAGACTTTCTGCAATAGAGCTGTCACAGAGAACATAAGCTGGTGAGGAACAAAAGTTTTTGCAAGTTTCAAGTGCTTCTTCTCTCTACCAGCAGGAATCTTACCACTTGACCTGATTTTCCAGGTTTACTATGTATCTGATATAGGAAGGGGTTTTTTGCTATTGTGGTGTATGCTGTGGGCTTCCATACTTGCCTGGCTCTTAAACAGTTTCTTTTTTGCCTGCTTCCAAATCAATTATTATAGTTGCCTTCGACAGTGTCATTTCTACCAAATGAATAGGTTGTTAATTAAAAAAAGAATACTGGCAATTACAGTATTTATTTTTTTTTAAGGGCATGTCATGGGCTCATTGGTTTGACTTTTCTCTGTAGTTCTACTTCCTGGGTATATTCTAGCGAACCACCTGGCTATTCTCTCTCTTGCTGTTTACTGAAGACGTGTCAGGAAATGTGACTCAGTATAACCAGGCAAATAGCTGCCTTAAGCTAGTACTGAACCTCTTTTGTGCCAGTCTTGGTTTCAGTCATGAAGGAGATTGATGGCTTAGTGAGTAGTTAAGAATATTGGTTAAACACATACCCCCCCTTTCCCTTGGTCAAGTTTTTCTGTAACAGTGTAGAGACCAAGGGGAAGTTCCAAGGTAAGAATAATCTGTGTTGAAATTACAGTACTCAGTAGAAAAGGGTGGGAATGCCCTTTTCACCTTCCTTTTTGAGTTCCTGAGGCTGCCTAAAGGAAACTCTTCCTTCTGAAAGTTAAGTCTGCCCCTATTGGTGATGGAACTGAAATAGAAAACAGACAACTGGCCTGTTTCTGCAGGAGTGCTTTCCTTGCGTTTTGCAATTTAGGACATGCATAAACCCTTGAACTGTAAGCCTGACAGCTTCAAAAACACTGCAGGAATTCTAATGAGACTGTATGGCAGTGAAGAGGCAGTGGCAGCGCTAACATTATTTGGAAAGGGGAAACAAAAATGATGATTACAAATATGACCTGACTAGCAAAATAGACAACTATTTGACTTTTGCTTGGTCGGAAATAAAGGTTGATGCAAGGGGCAAAGGGGAAAATCGTCAGGACGGCATAGCTGCAATCTGTCCCAGTCAAAGGGGAGTAGCATTTCACAGCAGAAATGTGGAGACCCCTCACACTGAAGGCAATAGCAGGGAGGTTGTATCTAGATTTGTCACGCTGACATTTAACAAATTATTCGCATTTTTTTTCAGCAATTCATGGGAAAAACCCTGCTGAATTTCATTAATAATTTCAGCCACAAATGCCTGTCACTGCTGCTCAGCTGAAAACACACACACAAATCCAGCTGTTACTGTGCATGGCAGTTTTTCTTTCGCCTAGTATGTTACATGCTTCCTTTTTTAAATATTTACACCATATCCTGTTTTCCTGAAGTCAGTAGATATAAATATTTCTTGCATTGTTAAAACAAATACATACAATCTTGCATATCTTTTCCAGTTTCGATGTTTTAGTTCCATTTTCAGCTGATGTAAAGAATTTGTTATCCAGAGAAGCTTTCCCCAGACACAGGGTGTGGTTCTTCAGACAAACTGTACAGTCCTGTTGCTGCTTACTTAAATTGAATCAGCCATACTAAATTGAGCCAAAATTTGTCTTTACAGCTCTTCCTTCTACATTGAGAATGAAGCATATTTGTAGAGCTGGAATAAATACAATTTATCCAGTAAGCTTCGGCTGGAGGTTGTTAGTCTATGGTTACAGAACTCTCGAAAGTCCTAAAGATTTGAGAGGAGTTGAATTATTTAGTAATTTTTCAGGTGTTTATAAAATCTCCATGGTGTCAGTCTTGCAAAATTTTTTTAGTAATTTTTTTTTCCTCTGGAGGTTGGAGGACAAATATCTTGTGGATAAAGGTTCATCTATATAATTCGGGGGCGGGGGGGGGTGTTGTAACTTCATCATAAAGGACAATTATTAAATACCTGTTGAATTCTGTCTATAAAAGATCGATCGTTACTCGTGTTTCTTCTGGTGGGAATGTATCTTCTGCTTGTTAGATTCAAAGGTGGGAGTAGGGGTTGAAGTAAGTTACATTTCTAGGCCTGTGTGATGGTAACAGGAAAGGGATTTCTGTGTGGATCACAGTTTGTATATTCTAGTCCAGTAGCTTGATCTGATTGAAATATTTCTTTGGAAAGAGCAAACTTCTTTGGTAATAAATAATTGTCAGAAATACAAACCTATTTTAAATGGTAAATGTGATGGGTGCATGTGACATTAAAACACTGCACTAGTAGACAGCAGGAGATCAGGAAATTGATTTTTCAAATAGATGTGTTTCACTCCCTTCCCTTTCAACACCCCGTTTTCACATTTTGACTTGTGGTGTTGCCCATTCCTGTGAGTTTGTGCTTCATTCTCTTCTGCTTGTAAACCACGTTTTTGTGCTTTCAGCTGTGTGATTTTGAAGTGCTTTTACCATTAATGGTCTTGCAAACTACTGTTAGTCATGCCACTTCTGTAACCTAATGCATATTTAGTAATATGTATCTCTATTAGAAAGGTCTTTGTGTTTTTCAAAAAAATTTCATAAAGTGTCACAAGATTTCCTCAATTTGGCGGGGTGGGGTGTGGGGGTGGGGTGGTGTGGGTGTGGGGTGTGTGTGTGTGAAGTTTTATGAGAAAAGACTGCTTTTTTTGTAACAAGCAATTCAAGTTGTGGATCATTGAGCCTCTTGCTTACTTGTTTGGGGTTCTTGCAGTTGAAGCCAGTTACAATTTAATTCTCCTGATGCTGCCACTTGAATTCTGTTGTCCCCTGATCTTTAGTCTAATGGTGAGCACAGCCTTTTTGAGCCCATCAGGAAGCAGCGATGCCCAGAGTCATTTGCACATCATCTCAGAAAGCTATGGTGAGAATGCAAATGGACAGATTCTGTTGAAACAGACACACAATAATGCTGTGGGTGACCCTACTAAAAAAGAAAATGTAACATTGACTTCCAGTTATATTTAGTCTGAGACTTCTCACATAACATTTTTGCTTTTCCCTATTCACTTGTATTCCTGCTTGTAATTCTAAGCCATTAGAAGTATTTTTAAAGGACTGAGTACAATTTCAATCCAGTTCTATCCAAATATGCACTACTCTGCTGTGTATAATGACATGTTTTGAACAAAAGCAATGCAACAAGACAACCTGATAGCAGTCTGAGTTTTCAGAGGAGCACCAGTAAGTCACATTTTGTTCTAAATAAAGGGAAGGCAGCGGAGTTACCAGCAAAAAAAACATAGGCAATGTTTGGCTAGGAAAGGGTGTTGTATTTAGAAATAAATGTGGTTTAACACATTTAAACATGTTAATTGAAACAGCCAGAGTTAACAAGATAACATTTTTCTGAAGTGTTCCTAGAGCAGTTTTTAAAAATATATTTCACCTGTTTCTTTTTTGGGGGTGTGTGGGGGGGAAGAATTCAAGGAAGCCTGAAACTCCTTTGGTGTAAGCCTTTGTAGTGTTGGCTATAATGATAAACCCTAAAAAACTTCCTTATGCAGCGCTGTATATGTCTTCCATTAAAAAAAAAATCCAAACATTTAAATATTTTTTTTTCCCCATGGACAAACAAATCATGTTCATTTTGTTCTTTTAGAAGAGCTTTATCTGTGGTAATTAAAGCCACAGACAGGAAGATAGATTCTGACTGAGCTTTACTGCAAGGCTACTGATGGAAAGCGTGCATTCTAAGTACTACTATAGAGCTTTTGTGCATGTAAACTGGGAAGTGGCCAGATCTGAATCTCAAAAATGACCTAATTATTGTAATTTTAAAAAAGCTGTCAACACTATTGAAAATGAGATCTCATTTTGGTGCTTAACCTCTTCAAGGTGTCTAAAGCTTTTCACATTTTCAACTTCATGCATAGAAACTCACAGCATCAGGACTAGCAAGAAAGTTGTTACTTGAATGAATGACTACATATTTGTCTGGTTTTGCTATGGTACACTTAGATGCAGCTTTGCTAAAACCATCTTCCTTTGAAAGGCATTTTAGGAAATATTTTGAAGAACTGAACAGTTCTTTTATCACCAAGTGCAGCAAAACAAAGAGTGGTTAAGACAGAGTATAGACACTTAGTGGAAAGAGAAGCAGCATTTGTCATATACTAGTTTGACAAACCAAATTGTGATCTCTAACTTACTGAAATGACTGACATGCTATTCATATGCACAAGTTCTACTGCTAATGAAATTCTGAAAAAAAAAAAAAAAAAGTGCTCAAAATATTTTTGTTTTGAAATTTCTAAACTGATTGAATCCTGCTCAAACCTATAAAAAATTGCTATATGATATAAGTAGAGATATCCTTTGGAGCAGAATTGTGTGATTTGCAAGTTAGACCGCCATGGACTTGCAGCATTCAAAATCCCATGCAAACAATTTATTCATTTCAGCTTTCCCTTAATAGTTTTTGCACACTAAGTGAGCAAAAAACTGTTATCATTAATTGCAGCATATACATTAATTTTAATTCTGTAGGAAATGAAGACTGTTTATTTAGCATCTGTTTGCACCTTGGGAGCTGCTCCTTTGACTTTATTATGATAAAAGCCTAGAAAAATAACCATTAGATTGTACTTGTAGGAGAACAGAAGATTGCCATGAATTTGGTTATAAAAATACTTCACTCGCCTCCTAATGTGTGGTTATTTGGGATTGGTAAGTTCTAGCAGATCTTTATTCCTTGTTGAATAAAGATTTTCAATATTTTTTTTCTTCTTGTATATTTTAAGTGTAGCCAGTCCAGGCTATTTGTAGGGAGAAGGAGGACTTCAGTATTCAGGCATATAGGGAGCATCTACGTAAATCTTTCTCATACTTGCATTTATCTGGCTTTCAGTTATACGTGTATTTTAGTATCTTTTACAGTAAGCTAAAGTGGGTCTTGGTTTGTGACTGACAGGTGGAAGTTACACAGGCCAGATACACAGTGTGCGAGCAGAGGGAGAGGCTGGCATTAGCCTGAGCTCCAAGATGGAGGTGCTATTGCTCTATCTCCAGCAGTTTATTTGATCATGATTACTCCTGTATATTCTTGCCTGGGGAAACTGTACAGATGTGAACATGTGGGAAAGCTCGTATGGAAATTAATACCTTTCTTGAAGTTCTTTAATCCCCTCCCCAATAGCCATTTACAAAAGATTTTAAGGTGCATTGCTAAGGGTACTCCTGTCATCTTTTGTGCACAGATCTGACCCTTCCTTTGTAGGATTGCTCTGCAGACAACAAAAGGATGCTGCTGCATGCAGTATTATCCCTGTGTATTTCTCAGAGTCTGACATAAGACCTGTCATTCTCTCTCTTACTCAGCTCAGATGTTAGACTGGATAGGATTAGGGGAGAGGGGGAGGCTTTGAATCAGAACAGAAAGATTAATTTTAGGCTCTGCTTAACCACAGCGTTTAACTCTAACCTGCTCAAAGCAGCACTGCAAGGGCACTGGGGGCATGAGTAGAGCAGTGATGGTAGGCAGAGCTTGTGGAAATGGCACCCGGTTTTGGGGGCTTTGTGTGTGAACTTGTGCCTCACAGAACAGCTCTGCCTGTGTCCAGCAGTGCTACTGGGATAAGCGTTGTGAAAGCTTTCTCACAACTTTTCCTGTAGTGGTGGGTTTGGGTCGGTTGCTGGATTCCTGAAAGCTGTGGAAATGATAATGAGTCCTCTCATTAGTAGGGGGAGTTATTAAGTAGAGGGGAATAAATCCTATGTTAGCAAAACTTGTCTTAAATTCGTATGCCCTTTTGAATCCATTTAGTACTGCCTCTTCAGTTAACTAGAAGCAGCGGTTTCAAGTACAGCTGAAAATGACTCTCGTCCATGAGAGCAGATTGTCATTGTGATGGTAAGATAACAATAAAAGAATTTTGGTGATGGCTGGAGTCCTTTGGCTGCATAACACAGTGACACAAATGCTGGATACTGCATGTGGCACTGTAGTGAGGATTTTGCTGTAAGGGCACCAGCTGTTATTCCTGGGTTAGCTGCCATGACAACTGTGCTGCTGGTGAATGCCCTGTGTGGGTGTGCTTGCAGAGAGCTCAGGGTCATTGATATTCTGAGTGTTTCTCAGAATACTGCAGGCAGTAGGCACCCCTTCCTGTAGTTCTGCCAATGTTTACTATTATCGCAGTGGGTAAAATATGCAAATGGTGTTGACAGGTATCTGGGAAAGAAAAAAGCTAGTTTCCCTAAAAGCAGTTTTTTGTTTTACCTCTTTAATTACATGGGTTTACCAAATGGTTCTAACTTTCTTAGCCTCTACATAGCTTTTATTCCCAGATCTCATTTGGGTGTGCAATGTTAAAAAGAATAGGGAAACAATTATATGGTAAAATTTTAATCCGTTTACATTTTAAAAATAGCTTGCTACCTGCAAACACTTTTTTTCTTACAAGTTAAAATGAGTTTGGTGGGATTTCTTGTTGTGTCATTGTTGGTTTTAATTGTGTTTAAAGCAGATGCTTGCTCCTGCACAAGCTGACTTTTATTGACTTTTGAGAAGTGAGGGTTTTTCAAGGTCTTGTCTAAAACATTTTTCTTTCTGATATCCCCATCCTTCTGGAAATACATTGTAACATCCTTACTGGGAGAATTAAGAACAGACAGAGCTGCAAAACGCATGGAAGGGACTCTACTTCTTTTTTCTTGAATATGGAATACCTTTTAATAAAGGGGGGATTTTTTTTTTTTTTTTAACAGGACATTAAAACATGGAAATTAAATGCCTCAGAGCATAAAAAAATAAATTTGTAGATGCAATCATTTTAACCTGACAGATTTTCCCATAAGCAATCAATGTAAGAATACAAGAAGCTTTGATATTTGGGTAGTGTTTACTTGTCAAAGTCATCAGCATGTATGTGTAGTTCTAGGCAAAAATACAGGTGTTAGATGTAAGAGAAGGTGTTTGGAGGTGAGCGGCAGTCATATTTTACATTCTTGACTCTGAGGTTTCCTGCAGTACTGGGAGAGCTGAAGTACTTGAGAACTGGAGTGTTTCTGTCATTGTAAGAGAACATTATGGTATCACTATGAAAAGGAAAACACAAACTTACTAATTGTTGCTGACTAACTGAAGATTTAGTATTTGAAAGTACTGCATTTGTTGATTTTGTTTTGTCTATTTTGCTGTCAAGGTGACATGCTTGCAGGACTTCTTTGGAGATGATGATGTCTTCATTGCATGTGGGCCTGAGAAATACCGGTACGCTCAGGATGACTTCGTGTTGGATCACAGTGGTAAGACGGTACATCCTAAACCCACTGAAATAGTCAATTTCATTAAGAACTCTTCCCCCTCCCCACCCTGTCCCCCTGTTCAGTCCTCAAGAGTTGTGTGATTTAGGAAAATATACATGGGAATATATTTTTCTGTGGATTAAAAAGTTTTTCCAAACCATCATCTGGATTCTGTAAATCTATTAAAATGCACTAACAAACCTGACCTATTTTCTTGGAAAATAGACCCTGTCCCTAAAGTTACATGAAAAACAGTACTGAATTTTAAAAGGTCGAGTCATGGATCTAATGGATCTAAAATCTGTTAAAAATGTTTGCTTTTGAAATCTGTGACTGTAAGATTTCCATAGTGCTGTCTTCATGAGATTTTTGAAAAATGACATATGTAACCATGCTCATTTCAGGTCTTGAATTGTCCTGCAGGACAATTCACACATTCCAGTCTTGTCTGCTATAGACGAAGTGTTGAGCCTGTTTATGTTGTGAGGTTGTAGGAGGGATTTGGGTGGGGAAGGAGATGAGACAAACTGGGACTTTGTGCCCATGCTGTCTGGCATTGACAGATCATGAATTTAACTTGTTTACAAAAGTTGCTTATCTCTAAAGAGAAAATTTATAATGTAAGTTCAAGGAAAAAGCTCTCTCCTCAACCAGGGAGTTTAAGAATTGGCTTCGAATATCATATCAAATATATGTTGTTTTTTTCTCTATGTTCATAGAATCATAGAATGGTTTGGGTTGGAAGGGACCATTAAAGGCCATCTAGTTCAACCCTTCTGCAATGAGCAGGGACATCCTCAACTGGATCACATTGCTCAGTGCCCTGTCCAGCCTGACCTTGAAAGTTTCCAGGATGGGGCATCTACAACTTCTTCAGGCAACCTGTTCCAGTGTTTCACCACCCACATCATAAAAAATTTTCTTCCTTATATCTAGTCTGAGTCTACCCTTTTTTTCAGTTTAAAACTATTACCCCTTGTCCTATCTCTACAGGTCCTACTAGACATGTTTTTTCTGTCTATATTGTTTCAGCTGTAGAATCACCCTGATCTTCTGTTATGAAAAAATTAATCTGTGGTAAAGAAAACTTGTCCTGGCAAGAATCATCAGATTATTTGAAGAGAGCTTCAGGTTGTGAATAGGGGAGGTGGGGGGAGGGTTGCCTTGCTCTCAGGTAACTGAAAGCAAAAACACCTGCTGTTTTTCTAATTTTTACAAATGCCATAATTTCATTACAAAATCTTGAGTTACTTCAAGAAGTATAGTTATATATCCAACCACTGCTCCATATGTTTGGATGGAAGATTCAGCTGGCTCCCATTCTATTGTTACTGCCAGCATGCTGCTTTTCCAGAACTGCTTGATTATGTTGATTCAGCTAGTATGGAGGTGACAAGAATGTTATTTTTTTAACACAGTTTTGGACTAGCTAAGATATGATTTTATTCTTATGCAGGAAAAGAAGAGCATGGTTGCATTAACTCACACTGCAAATCCCAGTCTGGGCAAAATTATAATTTCCCTTGCAGATTTAAAGGCTGTTAAGTTTTGCTTTTTCCATTACACCATGCACAGACTAATTGGACTCATTCCCTTTTGGAGAACCCAGTGATGGAGGGGTTTTTTTTTTCTCCCTTTGTCTCTTCAGCTTTGGTGATCCTTCCTTCCTCTAATAACTCTGGAGGTCTTAGTGGAGAAAAGCAGGTTAGGTACAGGGTGGACCATGACTTGAATGGCAGGCCATGCAGCTCTACTTACTATTTTTGATGGTGATGTGGCATCATAATTATTGCATTGACATTGTAGTGTTGAATAACAGGGACAAAATTGAGAGGGAAATTTATGGAGGGATTTGCAGTGAATGCTAACTGTAGGAATTAAACTGCTTCCAAAATGTCAATGCATGTATGCCTATTGATTCTTTTCCCATTTAGGTTGTCTTTTATTTAATGATATATAGCTGATGGTAAATGGCAGTAATCTATTGCCTCAGCCTTTTGGAAACAATACATTTTTTACCTCTTTAAAAATTGGTCACAACATAAGTTTCTTGCAAAAGAAGGTAAATGCTGTGCAGTTGTCCAATATGAAGCTGCCATTACAGCTTGCAGGGTTTACTGAATTTCAGAACCTTGGCATCACCTGGCTTCTTTACTTGTTCAGCTGTGTGTACATACAAACTTGAATTATAGTAATAAGCCAGCTTTAAGACATAAAGAAATATTACATGCAGGATGTTACATATGGCATTTGAGTAGCTCAAATAGGTTTTATGGTATGTAGGTTAAAGTTCTGAGATGCTTTTTTAAATTTGTTTCATTCAGTTGGGCAAGCATGTTTAGAAAATACTGAAGTTCATTTTCTGGATAATAAACAGCAACAGTAGTGTTCGGAGGAAGCCTGTACATTGAACTGTTGTCAAAAATCTATCTGCTTGCTTTGTAGAATGCCGTGTTATGAAGTCCTCTTATTCCCGATCATCTGGCATGAGGCATACTGGGTCCAAAAGTCCAGGACCTTCACGTCGAAGCAAATCACCTGCCTCAGGTACTACTTCTAGGAAAGAACTGAACAGTAAAATACATGAAGTTAGAATTTGCTTCATGGGGTGAAAAAACTGTTGGCTCTGTCTGAAATAGAAGTGCCATGCTTTGTTCTCTGAGGGGAAAAAATGTTTTTTCAGTTTGTCTTATAGCTTTAATACTGATTTGTAATAAAATTTGCATTTATTTTTGAATCGTGAGAAGAAAAATGGTTTCTATTTCTTTAATAGGCGCAAAAAGTTTCAGATTATGAACATTGGAATAATTTGTGCTAATTGTACACTTGGGATATGTTTTCAGCATGGCACTTGATTTTCTTGAAGACTGTTAGCTATAGGATGCTTATGTGGTTAAATTCATGTTCATTGAACTAGAGCATACCCTTAAGTGTTTTGAATTTGAAAGGTTTCTTCTATATAAGCCAAATGTTGTTGGAAATACAGGATTTTGCTCTTTCAAGTAATTTTAGGAGATGTTCTGGAAAGTTATTGCCCATCAACAGAGAAATTCTTTTTCTTCTTGTACTTCCCGTAATTTCAAAGAAAGGTTCACATTGTGTTTTTGCCAGCAGTCTGGCTGCACACCATATATTCCAACCATTGAGTCTTTTATGCAAATAAGTAGAAGGGAGAAACTTGATGTGTTCCTTTTTTTACCTCTGCATTTAATTTCTAAATACAATAAAACTTAATTAAATTTTTTCCTTCAGACCTGGAGAAGTAGCCCTGAAATCAAACCAGTGAATATGTAAATATACTATGCTCTGTTCTGAATGTAACTATACATGTAAGCTCCTGTGCGTGTATTCAAAACTGCAAAGTATTCCATACTCTCATTTCCATATCAATATTTGTTTTGCTTAATTGATGCTGGTTAAAGTAATTTTATGTCTTTGGGTTTTTTCAAAGTAGAATATTTATCATCTGTTTATAAAAGTTGAATATTTAACGGAAAAGCTTGAAAGGATCGCGGTAACAGCAAAGAAAAATGTAGCATGAAGGGCAAGTTTCACAACTGATCGACATTTTATGCAATCCTGTTAACTTCAATGAGATCGCATGGGATATCTATCAACAGTGAATTTTATGCAAAGTATTTAGAAATCAGTGCTGTCATTTCCTTACTTATTTCTACTTGGACACGCCTTTGGTTAGGTTAATTTAAAAAGTTTATCCAAACTGTCTGGTATTTATCCTTCTATTTACTTGCCATTTTTTCTCATGTAGTCTTTATTTATCTTTATTTACCCTTCTTCCTTTCATGCATGTTCAGAGCTGTTTAATAACTTCTTTCCTTAATGTCTTTTTCCTTTGTGTCAAATATATGAGTACAGTAAAGAGGGGTGGCCACTACTCCAGTGCTTATTCTTCAGCAAAATCCCCAGGTGAGCCATTACTATTATGGCTGTATATCACTAGTGTGTCTCCTCCCTCTCCATTTACCTGTATTCTTTTTGCTGTATTTGTGAATATTTTCAAGCTTGAAACACACGTTTTGCATTTGGTGAACCAGAGACTTAATGGGCGTAGGTTTTTTGTTGAAGTAGATAATTTGAGTGAAATAATATAAATGATGCTTTATAGTTGTTGGACATCTGCTAATGGTGTCAGAGTTAAATTTGTAAAGGTGTAATTTGACTACAAGGAGAGGAGCATTCTGAGGAGCAATACATTTGTATGTGTATTCTAAAGCATATTATAATAGAAAATTTCAGACAGTGCAAAAAGACAGGGCTAAGAGTTGGTGAAAAAGGCAGTGAAAAACACATGTCAGTTCTTAATTTTATTTGTACTTTCTTACCTTCTTTTGTTTTCTTGTGTTATTTCAACCAAAGTTCTAAAATGATGAGAAACCTCCTTGAACCTTCAGTTCAAAGTGAAAGTATCTCTAAAACAAGTAAATTGCATTTTGATTAGCAAATAAGTTGAGACTTTGGACCATACTAGAAGTTAACAATTTAAAAAATATTCATAGGTTTTTCAGTTTTCAACATTCCAATATGCTAACGAATTGTAGCCTACTACGTACTACTTAAAGAATAACAGAGAAGAATGGTTTTTTTCCTGTATATTCAGGCTGCTATACATGTCGAAAGAAACCTTAAAAGCACTTATACTTAGAAAATACATAAGCAAGGTAAGTTTTGCATATACATGAAATAACTGGCAAATCAATAGCAGCAGACAAGTTTGTGCCAAAAATGAATACAGATTGCTTGTGTGGTTTTTGAGTTTAAAAAAAAGATAAAATACTGCTGTCTAAAATATAGGTGTTGTGGTTTAACCCCAGCTAGCAACTAAGCACCACACAGCTACTTGCTCAGTCCCTCCCCCCACAGCAGGATGGGGGAAGAGGAGTGGAAGGGTAAAAATGAGAAAACTTGTAGGTTGAGACAAGAACAGTTTAATAATTGAAATAATAAAAATAATTTAATGAAAAGGAAAGTAACAAAGAGAGAGAAATAAAACCCAAGAAAGACAAGTGATGCAAATGAAAACAATTGCTTACTACCAACTGACTGATGCCCAGCCAGACCCTGAGCAGTGGCCTCCTGCCAACCTTCCCCCAGCTTTATCTGCTGAGCATGCCATCATATGGTCTGGAATATCCCTTTGGTCAGTTGGGGTCAGCTGTCCCAGCTGTGTCTCCTCCCAGCTTTTTGTGCATCCCCAGCCTACTCACTGGTGGGCTGGTGTGAGGAGCAGAAAAGGTCTTGACTCTGTGTAAGCACTGCTCAGCAATAACAAAAACATTCCTGTATTATCAACACTGTTTCAAGCACAAATCCAAAACATAGCCCCATACTAGCTACTATGAAGAAAATTAACTCTATCCCAGCCAAAACCAGCACAAGCAGTTGGCTGATTCCCTACAGATGCAAAATTTTTATATCTACACAGGGCCAATTCCAGCTTTTACTGTTCTTGCAGCTGTGTACCAACTCACATGCAGTGGATCTCAGAAGACATTGGCAAAGCTGTAGCTACAGACAGCTCTTTTAAATAAGATCCTCAGCAGAACGTACCATGTGTTGTAGAATCATGGAAGGACGAAAGTTGGAAGGGACCTCTGGACATCATCTAGTCACAGCCCTGGCTCAGAACACCACCCTTGTCCACCAAGCATATGTAAGATGATAGCAAAGAGCTAGACTACTGTCAGTGTAGGCTGGGCTGTTCTTCCTTAGTTATGAGAGGGAAGAAGATTATGTTAACCAGCCAATTTCACTGGTACAGTTTAGTGGTTCTGTCGATGCGTAAAAGGATGGTAGTCACTTAGAGACAGATAAGGGTGTCTTATAGTGTAGGCCTCAGTGGTCATGTTCAGGAAATAGTGACCTTTCTGTGACCTGTATAAAAAGAATTTGTGAATAAAAATTTTTTTTTTCCTCCTGCAGCAATAGTTGGTCATTTGGAAGGGAATTCTACTGAAGTATCTCATTTTTGGTCATGAACTTTACAGCTCAGTATTCTTTCTAATGGCTAGAGCAAATCTTTTATGCGAGATGCAGAAAATAGTAAGATAGCATTCCACTAGCCCTTTTCACCGTCATACTTGCAAATTCTCAATAAAGCAAGGATGCATTGATATGCCGGGTTTCGAGAAGATTATCTAAAACAAAGTGATGAAAAGAAGTCTGCGGGAGGGCCATATATGTCTACTTTTAGCTTCTTAAAAAGCCACTTAAATAATTCACCTATTGTTCTTACAGGTAATCCTTGTTAAAGTAAAGACAAAAATATCCTAAACATACTGAATGCTTTTAGTAGAAAAGACTAAGGCCTTAGTCCTGTAACAGATCTGGGACTGTAAATCCAAGTTATCAGACTTCAAGATAGACATATTCTGTAGCTAAATGCTAATTAGTTATATCTTAACATTACACATCAGAGAAAGAGGTTTTTGTGAAAAACAGCAATTTGTGGAAGTTGCAGTGCAGTCACCCTGGCCTACTGGCAGATGGATTGCCCAGGTTGTAAAAATAGTACTTGGAAGGCATCTTCACCACACGGAGAATGTTAGGGTAATAGGTTAATAGACACTTGTAAAATAAATCCAATAGCACTGGTTAAGAAGTGATGCATAACCCATGAAAGACCTCTGAATGTGTAAAGGGTACGTGCAGGTGTAACTGTTATTTACTTTGAAGCTAAGTTTCTATTTGCCAGGGTTGCTTTTTTCTTTCTGAAAAAATAATTCTTTGCCGTGAATCAGCTATGAAACCTTTTTAGCTCTTAAATTTCTGCCTGGTATTTTCCTCTCCCAGGAAAAATGAGGTTAAACTAGAGAGGAAATAATATCGTATCATATAGTGTTGCATTATATTTGTGTATGATGAACAGCATGCTATTCTGTCTGCATAATGAAATTCATCAGGGTTTTTTTTTTTTCAGAAAAAATACAAGGACTGACCTAAGTTATAGTCGAGTCACCAGAGAGATAACAGATGTTGTATCAGGCCTCTCTGGAAAACTGGACTTAAAATGAATTAACTCTTGAAGTCAAGAGGGAGGATATTGTATGTTTTCACAGACACTTGACCTTCTCGGAAGTTCAGAAATAGCCTACTAGCTTTTACCCCATGTTGTTGGGGTATTTTTCCCCTTAAATCAGTATTTTTCTGAACTACTGCGTAAGTTCTTTATCACCCAAACAGCTCATACTTCTTGTTTGTTTTTCTTGGGGAAAAAACCCAAACAGAACAACTTGTGTTCTGGGAAACATTCTACCTAGAAACTTAGGTGTTGATCCAAAAAGGAGAGATGGGGCGTCAAATGTCTTTATGAACACTTTCTGTCTCCAAATTTTATTGTGTGATACCACAATAAATGATATAATTTTAAAAGGCTGTGGCTATTACTTGCCCAAAGCTCTTGCACTGGCAAAGACAGAATAGGCCTTTTTAATCTCTAGAATGACAATACAATATTTGTGTGTCTTCTTGATCCCATGTCCAGGCTAATGAGTTTTGGGGGTGCAGTTGTGTGGCATGGAAGTGTATAATTTAGTCCTAAATGCTGAGGCATCTGTTTTGGTCTTTGTATGCAAACTTGAGTGATAACTTGTCAGAGAGATATGTTATGTTTAAAAGCAGGTTAGGGTTTTTGACTTTTATTCATCTTTTCTTTCATTTGTTTGCTTTTATTGCTTTGGCCAGTTAATGGAACCCCAAGCAGTCAATTATCCACCCCAAAATCTACAAAGTCCTCCAGTTCTTCACCAACAAGCCCAGGCAGCTTTCGTGGACTCAAGGTAAGTGCAAGAACCATCAAAAACCCTAAATTCCCTTATTTGTTGACTGATGTGTTACAGTGATGCTGAAGAATAAAAAAAGAAAAAGGAAAAGAAAAAGTTATAATTCTATAGAGTAGCCTTGCTAGTAGGATTTTTGAGTTGAAGTGGACAAGAGATCTGAAGTAAGATTTTTGTATTTTGTCTTTGGTTGGCAGGATGGAACTCTCAGCTTAGGAAAGGTGGAGTGTGATGGTGGCTTGAATATGCCAGTTTGCCCTCCAAATTTTCCATTGTTTTGTGGACTGCAGAACCCCCCCAAGTAATTCATATTTCCTCAGCCTATATAAATGTAGTATCCTCTTTTCAATACATTATAGTCTTGTAGCATTGCCCAAAATTTCATCTGCAGCATACTTCTTCATCCATGGCACACAATTTCCCCCTTAATGCAGTCTCCTGCCTGAAAGCTTGTGAGGCGTTCCTTTGGGAGCAGCCTGATCTCTGACAGATTTTTCTCTGTGTTGCACCAAGAGAATTCTTTTCCTCTCCCACTTAAAAATTGGTAGCATTTACAGTTCTTAGAGCTGCTCTGTGCCTTTTGCTTGGTAAAATAAAAGGAACAGTCTGGAGCACAGTTGAGCATCTTACTGCTGCGTTTGTGCAGCTGATCTTTCAAGTAGAATTTTCTTATGAAATCATCAATTGCAGCCTTTCTGGAAGCACACTGGATGGTTCGCATTGATTATTCTGATCAAGTAACAGCTCCCACTGGTGAACACAACAGTTGTGAAGTGGCTGCATAGTTCTGTAGAAAACTGTTTTCTCAATTAAGAGACTGGCTAAAGGACGTGATTTGAATAGTATTTAGATTTGGTTTTTGACGTTCTAATTGTTACCAAGTCTTTGTCTGTGTTGCAAGGAGTATGGCACTGGTTTCTGCCAGGCTTCTGTGATAATTCCGAGAAAAAATGTTGATTTATTTGTTTAATTCTAATATATTTTTAGTTGCTTGGTTCATTGAGACAATTTAGTGTTGATCTCTGCCTTTATGTTGTTGAGCTGTACCATCCCATAACTTCTCTTTGTCCAAAGCAACATAGGTTGGCCTTTCCCCTATAAAGCATTTGCAAGAGCAGTAATAGTTCTGACACTGAAAATTAGAACTATGAGTCTTAAAATTTGTCTGGACAGTTCTGCTATAGAACTTGCAGTAGAGGATCATTGGACTTGAGGTTCTCAGCTGGTCTGCACTATATTTAACAAATGCTCTTTTGTCTTTCTTTAATGAAATTACAAGTTTAGAAACTAGATAATTTGGTTCATTTTTTTTTCCCACGCTGTCCTGTCTGCTTTTAGCTGATTAAAGCTCCATTAAGATAGAGATAATTCTGATAGTAACAAGCAATTTTCAGTAAAGTGGACATGTCCTCTTTCCCCTAACTGTCAATTTCACTGAAGTAGGCAGTTGTGCTTTTTTCATTTTGGAATTTAATTGATGCTGGATACTAATGGGTTTTCGTGTCAGATAATTCACCCCTATATGACCAAAGAAAACAGCAAAAACACATTAATCATCTCAGACCTGATGTGTTACTGAGGTAGTGAGTACCTCTTTTTTTATCCTATTAGGATGCATCTGTTCAGTAGGAGGATCCCAGCTGTGCTCCTGAGACTAAAGATAGGGAAAGTTATCTGGTGAATCTCAGAATAAAGTCCAAAAGGATAAAGTACACTGTGCAGTCACTCTTTTTTCTTGATTATGTTCTAACAGTAATGACTGTTTTGGTGAAGTATCAACATAGAATCAGTAACAGGGAGGCATGGTTTTATGCAAAACCAGATTCTTTTAAGAAACTTGTTATTATTTTTATAGTATTGATCTTGGCCAGTCTGATGAGGAAAACAGAAGGAAAGCAGGGACCAATTCTGAGAGTACTGTTTTCCCCTATTGTTAATTAATTCCATGTTGCTAAGACTGCATCACTGAGCAGACAAGCAGTCTGGCTTCCTGCACTTGTATAAAGAAGGTGCCATGACTACAGCTGAATGAAAACGTAGATATAAATACTGTGGCAGACAGTGAAAGAATAAAGTATATTTCTGAGTTTTCTAGCTTTGGAAGTGCAATATTTTGGCAGATTTGTTGTGTGGAAATCATATGTTTATTTTTGTAGAGCACAAAACAGCAATACTTAATTAATAATGATTTTATATGAGCTTGGGGCAGCAGGAAAAGGGAAAAAGTCAGGGTTGATGTTTCTATTTCCTATAAAGAGCAGACCATCAGAGCAGCTGCACATGAACTGTACTTTAAAAACTGTGTTGGTTGGAAAGCCAGAGCAAAATAAAATATTTGACTACAGGTTAGAACCTGGCTAAGCTTTTCTAAGTTAGACGATCAGCGTAGAGCTTAAGTGATAATGCTAGTCATCAAGGCAGTAAAGTTGCAAAAGATACTGATTGCAACACCAGTTTTTTCCTCAGTGGCAGACACTGAGTCTTACATCATATTCTCCGAATGCCTCTTTTCCTTTATAGTGAATTCTCTTCAGTCCCCAAGGGTTCCTTCTGCTTTACAACACTTTATAAGCAGAAGTGGTATGCTCAGGCACAGAAAACTCCTTGCAGGAAACACTTCTTGTGAATAGCTTATCTTTAAGGAGAAGGGCTTTCCATCTGTCCTTTTTAGCTCTTCCAACCAGAGTGCTCTTCTGCTATTAATTGTTCAGTACATACAGTAAGCCTGTTTGCTGTCCACGATCCCAATCTTGCAGAAGTGTTTTAAAAAAACTGTACTGGAGTCTGAGATTATATTCAAGTAAGGAGTTTATGCTATGGCTTAATAGTAGTAAACGCTACAGAATTTTCCCACAACCCCAAATAAATGCCTTTATTTCAGTAAGTGGCAAATATGGATACAGTGCACCCAATTGCATGCTACTCTGTATTCTTATTAAAGTTGTTTATTTTTAACGTCACAATTTTAGCCCATAACTAAGCATTTCACTTTGCAGAGGGTTTGTTTCAAGGTAAAGATTTAGATATAGAAGTTAACAAATATGGGCATGAAGAAAATGACTGCTCTGTGTGATATTCTTTTTTGAGCAAATGTGCTGTGTTTCTTGTTTTTCTACTGACTTTTCCATAGAGATTAAAACTAGTGCGTGGAATAAGAAATAATGGTAATAGTGCATTAGGTGGCACAGGACAACTGACAAGAGGAGTCCTTTTGCTGTTCTGTAGGCATGTGACAATTGAAAGATTTAACCTTTTTCTTTGGTTCTAAATGTGCATTTATAGATAGCCGAATATGCAATGATGCTAGGGGTACTTTGACTCTTAGCTCTTCCAGTACATCTGTTACTATGCTCACTTTGTATCATAAAAATCATCCAGAATCTAGATTAAATATGAGATTTTGGAAAGTGGTGTCGTAACTTCCTTATGCTTACTTGCATGTGTTTTATTGTCCCCTCTTGAAATTAAGTACCACAAAGTCTTGTCATCTTTTTAAAAAGAAAATAAAATTGTACAAATAAAGAAGCTTTACTGCTGAGGCCTTTCTTAGAATCCCAATTACGCTAAATAGCATTGTGTTTGAATTTGTCTCAGTATTACTTTTTCAATTGATTGACCAAATGACCAAAGTGAAAGGGCATTAAAACGTGATCCAACAAATAACTTAAGTACTTGCTTAACTTCAAGCTTTTGAGCAGTCCCTTTTACTTCAATGAAGATGTTAATGTACTTAAAGTTAAACATGTGCTTAAGTGATTTGAAGGATTAGTGCCTATCTTAATCAAGGTTTTAATCTCTTCAGTTTTGTACACGTGCTTCTGTTATCAGTTAAATGTTATGAATATTTACATGCAATTATCCAACCTAGTGACACAGGTGCAATAGCAGTTCTTGGAGAAAGTCTTTAACTGCTGCCTTTGTTGAATTTACAATTCAGCATCTTTCTTGCTCATACAGTGGATAAAGAGTTGGCTAATTTGTGCTGGTAGGGAAACTGAGGTATTGCACTTAAGTATTGAGTCCATTCACCATTGTCATCAGTTTGCAAAATGCTTTACATAATGTGATGAACTCAAAATCTCTTTAGGAAAAGGGTAAATCTTTATGTGGTTCTTCAGTGTTTCCAGAGCAGTGCAACAAAATGCATGATCATGTATGCTCAAATTAACAGTAGCAAAATCACTACATTCTAATTGGCTATTGTATTGTTACAAGTAGCTTCTCAGTATAGTTGGGTTACTAGCAGTGTTTCTGTTTTACAGATTATGTTACTATTAAGCATTATAATAATAAATACTAACAACATCTCACTGGAAACACTGATTATATAAATAACATTTCATTTTTGTTTGGAGTATCTTTTTGCCCTTTCTTACTGCAGCCTTTCAGGATGAATTACAGTGACACTATAAAAGTGTCCTCAGATTTCAGAGAATACTTCTGCAAACAGTTAATTCACAATTTCACTAAAATATTCACAGTCTATAGTTAGATTCATCACCAATTTGAATGTTTTCATAAAGACAGAGAAAGCTTCTTTGGGAATTTCATGGAGTTTTTCTAAAGGTATGAGAGTTTACATTCTCTTCTTAGCCTTCAGGTGAAAGATTACCACAGCAATGCCAGATCAGAACTCAAGGAAAAGTTAACAATGTTAGACATACTTTTTCTAAGTTTGGCTAGATGCACTTTGAGCATATTACAGGCTCAAAATAGTAACAATAACGTTGGTGTAGGGGTCCCATATTTCTGTCTGGAATTTTCCAGCCACAAGGGTGTGGCTGTGCGTACATACATGTACATGTGTACCATGCAGTTCAGAGTCTTTTGAGCACATTATGAATGTGCTGAAGACCAAGGGCAGGACATTTAGTGTGTCTTAGGTATACTATGAAGACATTGAGCAACCATAGGAAATCCGAAGTCAAAGAACCACTTGCATATATGTGTACAGGACAGTGTATGCAGGACCTTTGTATGCCTAGCAACCTGATGGCAAAGGTCCTTCATTTCTGTCCAGACAGGCAAGAAGGACAAAGGAAACCTTTAGATAGGTCCTCTAGAAGGCACCATCTCATATAGCTGCCAAGAAGTTAGGTATTTCCTTCAATATGAAAAAAAGGCCCAAATGTTTCCACAAACATTTGTGTCATGGGCACTTAATCTAATCCTGAGTGCAAAGATTTGTCAACTAAGGTATCATTCCACTTCAAGAAAATATGGGTTTATATCTGTGGATCCTTCCTCACACTCTCATGAGACAAAAAAAAAAAAAAAAAAAATCCTACCAGGTGTGTAGTTATCTGGGATTACTTTCTTATATCCCTGCACATTTCTATTTTACATACAAGCACGAAGTTTACATTTTTTTTCAGGTATATGGTAGCATTTTGACTCAAAAGATTTATTAAAAATCTTTGCTACCGCACCAGTAGATGTAGCTTGATTAAAATGACTGTCAAGCTGCTGCTTTTTCATTCCCAAATCACTGATTTACGCTCTGATCCAGATTTTAAGGGAATCTTGGGCCAGTCCCTCCCTGCTACTTATACATCACCTTACATTTGCATACCCATTTCAGTTCATGCTCTTGGACTCTATGATGGTTTAAAGGCTTTTATCTTTTTTGTTTAGTGGGTGGGTTTGTTTTGTTGGAGGGGGCTTTGTGCTTTCAATTTCTTATCTTTAACTTAAAAGTAGAAAACCTGATACACACAGTATCTGGCAGGATGCAGCTGTCTGGCACATTGTGCATTGGATACTTCAGATAGGAAAAAAAAAAAAATAATCCTACAGTGCAAAGTGTAAAATGGAGTTTTTAATGGGTTGGATATTAGTAGGGGTGAAAGTAAGAACGCTAAGTACCTGTTATTTAGTTATTATGTTGAGGTGTAATAAGCACGTTGGGTACTAAAGTAGGTGTGTTAAGCTTATGGATATGACAGATCTAATGAGAGTGTTTCTCACAAAACCACGTGTCATGTTGGTAAACCTGGTGACTTAAGTCACAGTCAGTCTCTATAAAATAATACAAAATAATATAAAACATAGATAAATGTGTTTAGATATTTTTGTGAACCTGGAAAAATGGTTCTACCACAGAAAATAGTGCAGCATGTGAAGAAAACGAAACAGTTGGGCAGGTTTTTTTCCAGCTCAGCACCTTTTGTAACTTTTTACAATATCTTTAGTTAATCTGTAAAATGATATGCAACTAGTTTTGAGAGCTGTGTGTTCACCAAGATATTCTCAGTATCTCTAACAACTATGTTGTATTGTGCATTTGGCTCTGGATGAGCTGTTAAAACACAAATTACCTGCAGAAAGACAACTTGAGGGAACTAAAAGCAATAATTCTTATATTCTGTATTGCATAATGTTTAAATACAACAGGAGTAACTGTTGGTCTAGGCTGTTCTTGGCCAGTAGCATCCACATTCTGAGGTGATTGTTTTATTCAAAGGGCTAGATAGCCATTGCTGCTCTAAATTACTCTGTGAGCTTTTAAAAACAAAGAATCAAATTCTGCCTCAGGTCTGAGTTTTCTAGGATTTGCATGTATGTGTGAGAGGGTGGATTTAAGACCTGCACACTCTGAATTTATCATGTCTAAGGGGAACGGTATTGGAAGAGGGCAGTAGTGCTGTGTGGACTAGAATACAGGAGGAGGAATTGTTGCAAAACCTAATCTGCAGTGTGATTGTAGATGCCATCCATGTTCACTACTGTAGTATCAAAGCAACATGCATCCTTTTCTCCTTGCTACTTCAGGAATGGCTAGTGAACCAGTGAAGTCTACTTGCACATCCAAAATCTTTACTTCACCTACAAAATACCTGAAGCTATTAGGATACCAGCAGTACAAGATATTCTAAATATTACATGTTACTGGGTAGTTAAATGATTAGAAAATTACTTTAATAATAAAAATCACTTTATTCTGTGTCTCTTATTGTGAATTCCTACCTCCTCCCCACCTTTTCTGGCTAGTCAAGCACCTCTCAGACATCATAAGAGTTTATTTCTGCTTTGCTCTGACACAGTAGGGAAAGGCTAGACTGCTTTTGCTCCTGACGAACTGAGACACAGACCTACAGCATCCAAATTAAAGGCAATGTTTGTTGTAGGGTGAGTTTGCCCTCATATCTAGAGCTGTGAGGCAAATTAGTGGCAGAGCTAATGTTAAACCTGCCATTTCAGATTCTGATCTAGCATTTCAGCCACAACAGCAGCATTAGATTTTTTTTTTTTCCTTTTATTCCTTTTAGCTTTTTTTCGTGTTGCTGTTAGCTTCCTTCTTGTAAATACTGTGGTAAGAAGGAATGTGCCCAGTCATGCTCTGACCTGATTACAAGGATGAAGGAAGTTGGAAATGTGGGCTAGATATTCCCATGTATTGCCACTCACTGAAAACCCAAAATAGATTACTAATATTTTTGGCTGATGACTAATACTTTGCAGTGATCTGTTCTGTTATCTATGCTTCATGCTTGAAGAAAATGTGACTGACTGGTTAAGAGACTGACTCATGATTTTGCACAAATGTCATTTAACCCAAATGTCCTTGTTCCTGATCCTTGTTAAATAAATAGATAACTCAGAAAGACAGCAGCATTAACATAGCCTGGTTTTAAGTTATTAGCAAGGAACAGAGTAGTAGCTGACTGGTTGCTGTTTGACGCTACTTCTATGCCAAATGCTAGTAAACATCATTGTTTTAGAGGCTCTGCAAAATTAAGTTGTACAGCTTCTAGTTACTGTACCTTTAGCTGATTTGGCAGCTCAGCTGCCACTAGAAACTTAAGCATTCATTAGCATTTCATGAGCCTTTAGACAATATCCCTATCTGTCAGTTCAGTTCTTTCACTGACAATAGTGTTAATGATTTAAAATATTCAGCAGTGTAACCAGACAATGTCAGCTAAAACGGAAAATGCTGCATTTGCATTCCTGGTGTCATGCAAAGCCATTTCAACAGACACTGAGCTTAAGGCAGAGAAGCATTTTAATCCTTTTTGTGGTGAGTGGTGAGAATTACTATAATAGCCCATGAAGAAAACAAGATATGGAACTTCACAGAACAGCAAGAAATGTTATGTAGAGGAGGGGGAATGATCAAAAATATGTTTTAATTTCATAGAGCATCCTTATACTTAACTGTAATGGGCGAGCTTATAAAACAGTGGTGCATAGAACACATCCAGTACATTTTACTATTTATGGCATTCATTCCTATGCTTCTACCCCTTTAAAAAAGAATAATTGATTGTTGTGTATGTCCCTGAGCAGTATGACAGGATGATGTTAGGTAGAATTGTGAAGATTCAGATCGAGTAACAAGTTGTTAGTGCAGTAAAAGTAGTTTTCTTTATCCTTCATCGTTCATAGTCATTTAGATACTTGTTTTTCACACAGTGTCACAGTTACTAAACCAGGATCTATGTCTGGATGTGTATCAGACATCTAACTTGAAATGCTTGTAGGTGTCATAAATCATCACATCCATAATAACCTAAAAGATAGACCTCTAGATAACCTAGCAAATCTGACTATTGTAGATGTAGCCGGCCACCTATGCCAAGAGTCTCTTCTTTAAATGAAAACAAGTAGGGCCTTGCAAGCATTTCTACATTACCTTCCTAGCATGCTTCAGTGCTCATCTAAAGAGAGCATGTATTGACAGAGTTCACTTAGGGAAACCTCAGACAGTGCCAGCTATGAGGAGATGTGTTAGACTACAGCATGAGAGCATGCGCTAGCTGCACTGGCCACTGAGTAGTTGTCTGGAGATGGCTGTCTCTGGTTTATGTGAAAATGTAGGCAGAGTGTATTGTAATGATCTTGTGTAGAAGGAGGAGGGAGCGTTGCCTCCACACACACTGGCTCTATAGTGTTTAGATGGAACTTGGTGCAGCTGGAGGCAATTTGCTTTGCTGTTTACTGAAATCTGTTCAACTACTTATCTAAATAGGAATATCAGGGCTGAATCTTAAACTGGTGCAAGCGTCAATGATGTATTACAATGATGAACTGTGAGAAAGCAAGAATAAAAATAAGATGGGAGTAGACAAGTAAACTGACTCTGTATAGGGTGGGGTTTTTTTGTCTGGCTCCTTCTTGTGATTACTTACCATCAGAAATAATAAGTTCTTATGTACTTCCATAGATACCTCCACATGGTGGATCTTCTTCCAATGTGAATGGTGTACCCGAATCAATCCATTGCCAGAGTCCTGAAGGTAGGACACCGATAATTGCTAACAATCATTGCAATAATTTTGTTGTAGGTAACAGTCGGTTTAGCACCTTTAGGTGGTTTCTGATGACTCCAAATCGTTTTTTGTTCTGAGATGTTTGATACCTTGTCGACAACCTTATTTTGGAAAAATTGTTATTGCGTTTTCTACATCAAGGCAGTAAAGCTAGGAAATAAATTTTGTTCTTTTTTTTTTTTTTGTCAAGTGGTAGCATATTAGTGGACCCTGCTCTTCAATAGTCACTATTAGGAATTTGAGTGATTTTGAACACAACCTGCAGAATATCACCAGAAATGTGTTTGTGGCTGGATTGAAAGTGGAGCCCTCCTCAAAACAGCACATTGTGCTTCAGGTAGAACCACTAGCCCATCAACTGACCTTAGCTAAACTTAACCTTTCATTCCTTATCTCTTTAAAGCAATGGGGTTTTTTTATTATTTTAGAATTTCATTTTAGGATCATTTTTTTAATTTAAAAATACTGAAATAAGCAGCTATCAAACTTATTTGCATTTTGGATGTTTCAGCAACAGCTAAGGGAACTTGAAGGAATTCAGCAGATAGATAAAACTTTTGGTTCTTTTACATGCATTGTAGATGAATCTTATTTGCATTTTTGCTTTGAGTATGCAAAAAGATACTTCAAAAAAAGTATTTTGAGTTCACAAAATATTTAGGCTAGGGACTTCTAACTGCATTCATTACTTTTAGAATATGTCCGCACAAAAACATAGTAATATTTGATTAGTGTGTTAAAAGGTCAAACAACTCTGATTAGTCTTAGTTTGTTCTTTCTTAGTTTGAGATAAAAACAAAGGAATAAGCTGTGAAGAAAACAGCTTACTTTTAAGTTTTGTTTTGCATTTGTGACTGTTCTGTATCTATGGAACCCATTGGGGATTTATTACATCCTGCTGATGCTTCTCTTCAGCTTAAATCATTGACCTTCCTTTTTTGCAGGTGTGAATGGAAACAAGTGCTCAGGGTCATCTACCATTCTTGAGAAGTATAAAGTGGGGAAGGTGATTGGTGATGGCAATTTTGCTGTTGTAAAGGAGTGCGTAGAACGGTGAGCAAGTAAACTGTTCAGTACTGCTGTTTATTTTACTGGATAAAGCCCTGTGCATTAGGATAATTTCATAGAAAATGTGATGAGATGAAAGCATAGAGCAGTTGCAAAGATATGCCTACACTTCGTGAGAATTGGGCATAGCAAAACACACAGAGCTTCCTATGTATTATTCCAGCAAAGAGATATGAGACCAGCAGAGGAACATGTCTTCTTTTCCAAAAACTAAAGGAGGTATCACCTTCTAATGGAGGCTCTTAAGGAAATCCCACAGATCTTCAGAAACCCCCTCACACAACAGACTGTTGTGTATGGCAGAAAACTGTATGTGACATCTCAACAGTCTTTGAGGCACCACCACCCCCCTTCTGCCTCAGCAATTCTGCTGCTGTAGTATCCCTACTGCCTGCTGCTTAAATGATTTTTCACAGCTTTCAGTATACTGTGGGCAAAGTATTCTTAAAGGCATGCAGTTGGTGGCTGCTAGCCTGTGCTGCTGACTCCCTAGTGCTTGCTTCTTCTGTGAGGTAGTGTGGTGAGCAGCCAGAGACTTTTCAAATCAACCTTTCAATATTCCAGACTCTGAAATATTCTTGGCCCTTATTTCCCATGGGATAGACAGGATACCTTTACAGACCTGTGCTGTGTTACTGCCCTTCCTCTGCAAGCTTTGTGTCACACTTTGCTGCTAGTGCAAACATAACAGATGATTTGACTGTCACTTTCTTAGTGTATTTTTTAGAACCACCGTCTGCTGTCTTCATCAATCTCAGAGTTATGTCAGCTTCTTAAATATTATGAGGAATCTCCAACTTGTACACAAATACAGCAAATGCCTGCGAAAACCATAAAGGTTACAGAAACAGTTTCTATTATTTGGTCCTCATCTGCTGGTTTTATTTAAATGAAAAGAAAGATAATTATGAATGGAAACATCTCATTCCAGTCTTAGCAGATCATAGATGCATAGATACTTTTGCTGAGTCATCCATATGGGCCAAAGGGTTGGGTATTGAGGCTGAACTTGGGGCCTCCTCTACTGAAATATAGGTGAATGGATCTTACAATCCATAACTTTCTGCAGCCATTATTGCTTTTTCTCAAGAGAATTGTTTCTTCATACTGTATCTGCATTATTTCTCTCCATTACTGAGAATAATATTGGCAAGTGGTATGTAACACAATGTCTAATAGGCCCTTCTGGTTTATAGCAGCACATGACAATTGTTATTTTTAATACTTTTTTGAGAAAGTGATGTACAAGCATGCAAGGTTTATAGAGTAAGGAATAAAGACTGAGGTGGCAGCTCTTAGAGATATTAGCTGATTACAGTGCTTGCTGATAAAGAAAAAAAAATGGCTAAATGTGATCTCAATATGCTACAATTACTACTCCAAAAAAGCTCCTGTTGCATGTGCAGGTTTAAGATAATGCTCCTCATCAGTGTTAACATCTAGACTCCAAGGTCTTGATTTTTTTTAATTTCTTTTTGAACAACAAACTCTGGTTCCTGACAAGCATTACATCAGTGTGTAATCATGTCCCTACTGGTTTAAAGACTGCAGGTCTGTTTCAAAAACTGTGAGAAGGCAATATAGCCAGCTGAGTTGCAACTGGATTTCTGTCCATTTCATTCGGCAAGAAGCTACACATAAAAGGCTTGAGTCAAACTGTATAGAATAGAATATTTCAGTTGGAAGGGACCTACAATGATCATCTAGTCCAACTGCCTTACCACTTCAGGGCTGACCAAAAGTTAAAGTATGTTATTAAGGGCATTGTACAAATGCCTCTTAAACACTGACAGGCTTGGGGCATTGACCACCTCTTTAGGAAGCCTGTTCCAGTGTTTGACCACCCTCTCAGTAAAGAAATGTTTCCTGATGTCCAGTCTAAACCTCCCCTGATGCAGCTTTGAACCATTCCCACGCATCCTGTCACTGGATCCCAGGGAGAAGGGATCAGCAGCTCCCTCTCCACTTTCCCTCCTCAGGAAGCTGTAGAGAGCAATAAGGTCACCCGTCAGCCTCCTTTTCTCCAAACTAGACAAGCCCAGAGTCCTTAGTCACTCCTCATTGGACATGCCTTCCAGCTTTGTTGCCTTACTCTGGAAGCACTCAAGCACCTTCACATCCTTCTTAAATGGTGGGGCCCAGAACTGCACACAGTACTCAAGGTGAGGCTGCACCAACGCTGAATACAGCAGGATAATCACCTTTTTGACATGTCCCCCTAATCCTCACCCAGAGGCTGTCAACTACATCACTAACTGCAAGGGCTGTACAATCAAACCTCTCCCTTACATAGAGTACAACACCTCCACCTCACCTGCCCTGCCTATCCCTCCTGGACAGCCTGTAGCCCTCCATCCCAGCACCCAGCTGTGGGATTCATTCCACCAAGTCTTACTAATACCAATGATAATGTAGCTCTGAGAGCTGACCAACACTTCCTCTTTGTTTCTCATACTGTGTACATTGGCGTACAAGCATTTCAGATACGCTCCTGAGCTCTCCGTGCTCCCAGGAGCAGTGTAAACGTTCCCACTAGCATTGCCATCCTCAGGCAATGCCATGCCAACCCTTAGCTTACCTACTGCAACCCTGTTGGTATCTCCTTCCCCCATCAATTCTAGTTTAAAGCTCTCTTGATCAGCCCCACCAGCTTTTGCCCAGAGATGTGTTTTCCCCATCAGGACAGATGGATCCCATCAGGCCTCAGCATACCTTGTCTCTCAAAGGCTCTTCCATGGTTTAAAAACCCAAGGTTTTGGCACAGGCACCAAATTGAATGATGCTTCAGTGTTTTGCCATGCATCCTGAAACTGGCCACAGATCCTTTGTTATCTAATCTATAGAGTGAACAACATTCATGAAAAATAACAGATTGAAAGCACAAGATAACATAATTTATTATTTTCAGGAGTATCGACCATGCATTTTGGAAATCACTTAAGTTCTGCTGAATATGGGACAATGGCTGCTAAGTCACTTGGGTTTCAGAATGTCATCTGTGCTTTTTGGAATGAGGGAACTGGACTAGAAAAACAACCTTCCAATTATTGAAAAAAAAAAAGAGCAAAATTAAACTTAAAAATCTAGTTTTGTATGTGATCCAATCTTTATGTTTAGTGAAGTATTATTAAATGAATTTTATATAAATAAATCTACAACAATAGTTGCTAATAATAACAATGAGAGAGGAGATGCCGACTATAAATGCTTGTCTTTTAATTCCTAGTAATTATTATACTTCATTTCTAATCATGTTGTGCTTAGAAGCCTCAGTTGTGGAGCCAGGATCCTATTATACCAGCTGTTCTACAAAAAAGAATAAGATGGTCTCTTTGGGTAAAGGGTGCCTATATGTCTTTATATGAAGACATGAGTCAACAGATGGACACTGACAGCTAGACAGAAGAGTACCAGAAACCTGTCAGACAATACTCATGTATGATAGGCAGTGGTAGTAGCACACAAATTATGTGGATGATATCCAGGGTTTTTTCTAGGGTGCTGTAGTAAGGGACATTTGCAAGAGGGATTTGAAGTTGGTTGATGAATTGGCTTTGTGAATGTTAACTCCTCTTTCTACATAGCATAAGTGCAAAAGGTTTACCAAGTGGGTTTTGTAGATCAGTTGTTGCAGGCTTTCAGATAATGTACTTAATATAGTACAACGCATAAATTGTGATTCTGAATCAGTGTACATACTGTATTTGTAGTAGATTTTGCATCCGGTCTATAATATAAGAGGATGGCATTTCACAGATACCGTTTAGATAACATTTCTATCTAAAGACCAGATCAGGTTGTAACTATGACAACCTCGGGGATCCAGCTGCACTTTCAGAGCAGAGATTCTCTACTGCATTTTTTCACTAATGGATAAATGGAATGCGAAACATCATTAATTCAGTTCCTTTTTCTGTAAGGTACGAATTTTGACTAGTTATATCTAATGCCAAAAGTATAGTGAAAATTAATCTGGAAGTTTAAAAACATGCCTTTTGCTTTTTTAACTGCCTCCAGTGTTTTTTACCATACATGCCAGTGGTCTTCTGATGCACATGGAGTCTGTAGGTACTGACACAACACAAAATAGTAGCAACAGGGTCTTATGGCATTTTCTTGTGATTTGTAATTAATCATTAATATAAGTATTAATGTCTTTGATAAAAAAAAAGAGAATTCATTTGTGTTGCTTTTTTCTCTCATTTTCTCCCCTTCTTGGAGACAAAATGCAAATAAGAGCTCCTTTCTGTGAGAGTATTTACTGAAAACAGTAATCCTTTTTACTTTGTATATAACCACCCTCTTAAATGTCATGGGACTTTAGATGACTGCTATAGAATTCTATAGAATACTAAAAAAAAGTAAAGAATGAATGAAATACAGAAGGTTAAAATTAGTGCCTAATAAATTCTGTGGGATTTTAGACTAGTCTGTAATTAACTATAGGTTTTTAGCTCTGCTGAATCCTACTGAATTTTTCCACTAAGTTATCATTCTTTCTTCTGCTCACTTACACATAAATGTGTATGATTTTATCTTTAAAGCCTACCAGTTGAACAAAACTAAGTGGAAGGCTCAAGACAAATTTTGCATGTTACATTAGAGAAGTGACAGAGAATTGTGCCAGGTCACAGAAGAACGAACTGCAGCTGGAGCCTGGGATTAATACACGAAGTGAGCAAGTGAGCTAGGTTGTGGTAGTCAGGGAAACAGAAGGTGCAAATGCTGCTGAGAAAACAAAAAACAAAATCAAGTCCGTTACGTGATTTTTCTGCCAGCAACCTCCATGGGTTAAGGCTATCTGTTATGATGATGTGTATTCTTACAGATAATGCCACAATTTGTTGACCAGTTTCTAATTAAAGGTTCTCATATTTTTCTTGCTAGATCCACAGGAAAGGAGTTTGCACTGAAGATCATAGACAAGGCTAAATGCTGTGGAAAGGTAGCGTACAACAATTTGCATGTATAAGAAAAATAGCAGAAACAGCACTAGCAGCTGCTCATTAGTCATAAATGGTGGGTGTGTTTGGGTTTCTGACTATTTTCAGAATATCTGTTTAACAGGATGATAATGTATGCAAGAAGCAAATAATAAAAGTAGTGAGTGTTAGTCTACTAGATAATAGAGTAAAAAACAAACTGTCTTCTGTTTTATTAGACTAACAACGAAAATGCTGATATGTGTCCAAAATATATTAGAAAGATTTTGATCTGTAAAATATGAGAGGGAATTTGCAGCTATATGTGTATTTATATAATTCCCATCCCTCTCTGCCTCTTATTTTTCCATGGCTGTACGTGCTCCTTTTATATGCAGAACATGGATTTGAAAAAATTTTTTCAACCATTTCTTAGTGTTTATGTAGTTTCACCATCCTGTATAACAAAGACTCTTAACAAAAGGGTTCCTTAAACTTTCTTTTTAATTCAAGCTAAAAAAAAAAAAGGTCCAAAATTGTCTCTCTAGCAGAACAGCTGGATGTTCATGTTACGTTACATAATCAAAGCAAGTATCTGAAAGTGTCAGACCTCTTCACCTTCCTCCCAAGTACAGAGATTTTAAAAAAGGAAGAAAAATCCTCCAACCTACAGCCAAGAATGTAAACTAAGTGTTGGAACAGATAACACCACATGAAATACTTATATTTTCACTGCTTGCAATACCTTAAAAACAAAGAGCTCTTGAGGAACTTATGAATCAAATGGATTAATGTTTAGTGTTAGCTAAAAGAACACTGAGGGCACAGTAATAATAAGCAATCAAATTCTGGATTAGTGTCTCTTTGAGAGTAGGAAATATGCCATTCTCTCAAGGATGACCGAAAAGATGGACTTTTTGATGCAAACACCTTATTTCTTTATGTAAATGATTGCACTGAAATGATTCTGGAGGTGGTCAGGGTTTTAATTCAAAGGTACCCTTTTTGTCAATTACAAAAAGTAAGTGCTCTGAAGTGTAACTCAGAGCTCCAAATGCTGAATGTGACCTTGTCATACAGATTTGTTACATTTTCCTACATTCTTTGTATGGTAATGAGCTATATATTACTGTACACTAATGCATAACCTGCTGTGATGACTTGCTTTAAGTAGAGGTCCTCAAACAGAAATGTTTTATCTATGTAGAGTTTAAAATGTGTATTAGGTGCTAGGAGATGAGTGTTCCCACCTCCCCATCACTTTATCTCATATTCTCTATGTTATTTAAGGGAAAATTTAGAAAGGAATCTTAAAAATGTATAATCACAAGAAAAAGTGCTAGAATTACCTTTTTGAGATTAAAATATTGCCATATCTTTGGCTGTGGAAAGGGCGACCCAGTGTGTTTCACTGCAAAAGGAAATTTTTGGGTGATGTGTACAGCTTGCAACTTTAGATGTGTTTTCTTACTTGTCTAAGTCAGCTGCTTAGGTATCATAAATTAGAATGGTCTAGAGATAGACAATCCATTTTATACAGCAGAGTTTAAACATATTTTCTATTTATCGTTCTCACTGCTTTAAAACAAACAAATAATAAAAAAAATCAACCCCATGGATGCATACTTGTCAGTTTTGAAAGGACCTGTGTCTGTATAGCTACATACAGATATACGTGTATGTACAAGCAGAGGACTGTTGTTATCAAGATGTTTATACCTGTTAGGGCAGTGGCAGAACTGTCCAGGAAGAATTCCAACAAAGAAAATAATTAAATTTTGCTACAGCTTACTCCTTCCTTACTCCGTTTCACATGTTTTTAAGCCCTGCAATAAAATCACCCATCTGGCCCATCAAGCCGTATGCATGACTTCCATGTTGCTCACTGCTCTTTAGCTGTTTATCTTGGATGTCCTAAAACTTGAATCCATTTGATTAGTGTATTTTCCACAAGCAGCTTAAATATTAGTTATACAATAATTTCTCTGTTAATAGATCATATTAATGTAGACTGAAATCTATATTTCACTATCTAGGGGAACATTACAACAAGTTTGAGAATTACTATTTTTTTACATGACAAAATATAGCAAAAAAAGTGGGGTGGTTGAAAATAACTAACTGTATATATTAGTCAGCATTTTGAGGACAGGTATTAAAACAGTAGCTCAACAACATTTTGGAGCCTTTTTAAAAAAATATTTTATTTTAAATAAACATTACTTATACCTGAGCTTTATTTAAATCAATTAACAATTTAGTCAAGTGAAATAAAGAAAGCACAGGTAAAGCTATTGTGCCTTAGTTGTAATTAATGGATATAATAAATTTAATATGTTATCTGTCCTTTAGGTGGAAAAAGCTATAATAAGATTCTAGTTTTTGCTTGGACTCTTAATGCTAGTTTTGAATTTACAGGCTTCCATCCATAAGTCTTAGTATGCTGTGGCTGTTCACTTTTGTCTGTTGATGAGATTCAGCATTGTGTTTAACAAAATTGCTTCGTGTTTGTTTGTTTTTTTTCTCCAGAGCACTTTGCTTGGAGCAGACATATCTTTGTTCAGAATGACAATTGATGCTCTTTCAAACTGAATTTCAAAGGTGTGACTGTTTAACCCGTATATGCCGCACCATATTCTCACGAAATGAGATGCACAAATGGCATGTGGTTTCTGAGTTACATAGCCACATACATAAAGCTTTGGCAAAACTGCCTACGCACAGCGGATCACAGCTACTTCTAGTGCTCTGCTCACAGATGCATGAAGTGCATGCTACTAATCAATGCATTAAACATGAATAAGTTCCAAGTCCAGTGACAAGATTTGTTATCTGCCAAAGTGTAAGGAAACTAGTATTTTATGCAAGCATTGTTACTTATTTTGCAGTGAAGCTAAATACAATATCTGTATTCCAGTATTTATAAAGGAAAATGCAAATCATTCTTCACATGAAAGGGGCATGTAATTTTCTTCGCTCTCCAGTGTTAACCAAATGCTAAGATGTTCTAGAAAACAAAACATTCTGGAACTAATTTGTTCCTCAAACCCATTACTTCCTCAGAAGTATGGGGAAGGGGAAATTAAACTCAATCTGTGTGCTGTTAAACTGTTGGAGCTTCAACAGCTTAGCTGAGCTATTACATGTTTTGCAGATTGTAAATGTGAACATACATATAAAATGAACTGAAATCCATAACCAAAGCAGTTATAATATTTTTCATCTATATAATCCACAACTTTTTTAAAAAATAAAGTCCTTGAACATAAATCCTAGGTAATCTGTCCTTGAGTAACCTACACTAAATGAGAGGTGAAGGCTGGAGAGGATCAAGAACATGATAACTATTGATTGGGGGTGACAGGTTACAAAGATCCAGCTTGGGGGCGGTGGGATTCTGAACTTAATTTTACCTCATAATACCCACATAAGAATATAATCTGCACTTCCTGATTTGCTGTCATGTTCTGGGGTCTTTTTTCAGAGCTATCTCATTGGTTATGTGTATGAAATATGGTATTTTAAATTAAACATGGTCAATGATGAAGTACAGTTGGGCTAAAATGCAAGTTAAAAACCAGCATCTGACAACAACCCTCTACTACATAAATTAAACAGCAAAAAGGGTGATCACTGATCAAATGATCAGTGGTCATCTGATCAAAGGAAAAATGAATTGGCAGTTTCACGTCTATTCAGATAAACTTCGGTCCTCTTTTCTGTATAGGAACACCTGATTGAGAACGAAGTGTCTATTCTGCGTCGAGTGAAGCATCCAAATATCATTATGCTTATAGAGGAAATGGACACCCCAACAGAACTCTACCTGGTGATGGAACTGGTCAAGGTAAGACTAAGGAGACTTTTTTTTTTTTTTTTTTTTTAAATTCTCTGTAATGGTGTGAAATTGAGAAGTATCTAGGAACTTTAAAATCTTGGGAGACATAATCGGTGATAACTGAGATAAGATTTCAGTGGCAACCTGCATTTTTAATCATGCAAATACTCTTGTCCCTCAGTTATATTAATGGAATTTACATCTCGTCAGTTGTAATTAGACTACTTACACAGATCTGAGGTAATTTTGCAATATGTGCAGTATAGAGAGAAGTGGATAATGGTTTTTATATCATGTTTACAATATGTGGGGGTAATAGTAATATGCATTTACTGACAGAACACCTGCATTTATTTCACTAATATCTTTATTTAATAATTTGCTTTAAAGAAACAAATCCTTTTAAATTAATTTATCTTAGTAGACAATAGATATAACAAATAGTTTAAACTCAAGTGTTTATGGTCCAGCAAAATTAAAACTCAAAAAATCTCACCTGTTTTGCTTATATCAAACATTCACTCATCTTATTTCCAATACACCAGAAAATAGATGCTACTTTCATACATGTACAGAGAAAACAAAAATCTTCATTTTGCTGTCACCTTGTGAGCCAAAAACACAAGTTGCATCAAGTTTCAGTCATGCACTCTCTTGTCTGTGTTCTGTACATACTCAGCAACACAGTATATGAGCTTGATTGGCATGTCAGATACAATTAATATATATCATCATCATGACTTTTTATTTCTGTCTGAAACATTGCTAGATTCAAGAGTCCCTTCTAGAATGGTTGCCAGACTGGGAAACTCTGAAGAAAGTCTGTAGTTGTTGAATTCATAATTTCTGTAGCCTATCCATGTCTCTTCCTTGCTAGAAGTTATTTTTATATAGTAGAAGCTTTTTTGGTTTTAAGACACTATTTTTTTGATATTTTAATACACCACCATCTTGGCCTGTATTTCCTGAATTGCTGCCTCTCTTCCATGCGTATTGAAATGCTTGGAATGCCACCCACAGCTCAGACAGATCACTCCTACAGATGTATCCAGGGTAACCATCATAGGGACACCCACATAAAATTTGTGTCAATGACTGGAAATGCTGCATCAGTAACACACTTACATATTGTTATGTATTCTAAGAGGAATAGAGCGTCTATAATCAGACTGCACAACTGGCACATTCAGAAATCACCTGTAGGTTCTGCACTATAGGTGTGTCATAGAATCATAAAATCATTTAGGTTGGAAAAGATCATGCTTATGCTGTTTGTCCTCTTCAGCTATATTTATTTGATATTTCTGCAATATCTACAGAAATTCCAATTTGCAGTTCATTACAATTGCTGAATATTTTTTACATTAAGCTTTTTATTATTAGTCTAATTTACATTACTTTAGGCTTTTCTCAAAATCAGGGCTGGTTTTTGCTATGTAAAGGTATTATATTGATTAGATGAAGAAAAGGGAAACTGTATGCCTGTACCTGTAGGTAATATAAATGAATGATCAAAGATAGGAAGATCAACAGAATGAAATCAAGACAGAGAAGAGCTGTATTTGCCCAAACTCAGACACCAGAAGCCTGGAGTACAGTTGAGAATTTAATGCAGATGACCCAAGTCCCAGTCTGGTGTCTTCGTGACAAGATAATCTTTCAGCAAAATAATTTTTTTACTGTTTAACGAGCATTTGAGCATGCCTTTTGTACAGGAAGATTTTACATAGCTTTTTTATGAAATACAGTAATCTTAGTTATTTTTCATGTAGTGATCTATTATCTTTCCATTACTTTAGGGAGGAGATCTATTCGATGCTATCACTTCTTCTACAAAATACACAGAGCGAGATGGGAGTGCAATGGTTTACAATCTAGCCAGTGCACTGAAATACCTTCATGGTCTCAACATTGTGCACAGAGACATCAAGCCAGAAAATCTCCTGGTATGTCCCATTTATTTTCTAATATTTTCTCTTACTTTGTTCTCATTAATGCAAATGCTTGTATATAAATGTCAAGGAGCTGAGCAGAGAACAGCAGGAATATTAATTTAGAGTAAGTATGTATGAAATAAATCTGCCATGAGATAGCAATCACCATAACCCAAGTGAGCTGTGCTCAAACCTGTCCTTAGACCTATCTTTATTTACATTTTGATTGGCTGCCATTTGGATAAGCAGGAGTATTGTCTCACAAAACAATGAATTTTAAAGCTATGTCAATGAATTATTTATTATAGTTTGCAAGTGGGAGAAAAGGTGGGCTGAGTGCCATTTCTTTGAATGATCATATGGTTATCAAGCAATTTTTTTTTCTTTTTCTTTCACTGTCATAGTAGGAGCATCTTTCTGGTGATTTACCACTATTCTAGCCATGAATTAACTCTGTACATACATTTATTTTGTCCTAGGGGACTGACTACTTTTGTTTTCAGCAGAGACATAAAATAACTGTGTTGACAAGAATTACCATGAAGTCTGCTTTGGGAACTGCTTAGACTACAGTTTACAGAATGGGAACAGTGTGCTATCTTGCTTATACACAGAGGTTATACTTACATATTACATATTGGGTATTAGACATTACATGTTGTGCACTGAACAAACAGGGCCATAATGTCCCCTGCCTGAGCTACTGTAGTCAGGAATGCTAGTAGCTTTCATCCACACTTGGTAGGCATTTCTCAATCCTGTTTAATGAGCTTGCATCTAGAGTAGGAGTCATGGCTTATCCCAGGCTGGATTTTGAACTATTACAAGGATAGGGCTATAAGCTGAAAATATTTTCCAATTAATAGTCAATTCTTTCTCAACTAAATTCTACTGACAGTGTTCAGCAATTTAAATAAGCCCTCAAATAAATTAGATTGTTTAGCAAAAGGAAGCAGGGCTTCTCCTGGAAAATGTAGTCACATCAACATGGCATTTAAGAGAAAGAAAATGAAGGTGGAAGTCTTACATACTACTAGTAGGTGCATCTTCAAACACAGACAGTCCAAAGAAATTTTAAGCTCTCATTAGTGATTGAATTAATTATAAATAGGCACAAATGTCCTTTCTGCCTAGAAAGCCTAAAGAAATGCAAATCTTATTCACTGTGATTGACAGTGGTAGAATGTTAAGATAACATACTGGTATTGAATGCAAATAATTCCTGTCAGTTGCTACCTATAATTGCAAGTAGTTAGTTCTTTTGCATAGGGTCATCCAGCTGTCTGAATTACATTGTCTTCACTAGCCATGCATTTAAAAATACAAACACTAAGAGTAATAGCAGATATGAAGGTGTTACATCAAGGAGAACAAGTGTTTCCATTAATTATATGAATTACACATGGGAATGAAGGAAGGTATTGCTGCCTTGGCAGTATTCAGTTGTTTGAGGAAACCAAATAAATTCAGCCATTCTGGAGTGCTACATTCTAGAAACTAGATCCCATTGAAATCATGTTGACATAAACATTTTACTGTAAGAACAAAACAGATTAATTTATTAGGGATGTTTCCTTTGGTGTTCGTCTGGTTTGATTTACTCTTGCTATCACTGTCATATAACACTTTTGTTTCTGTTAAAAATTTAGCTTCTTTCATCAACAAAATGGCTCAGAACAAGATGTGCTAGATTCTTTATGGGGCTTTTGGTAAGATCCACTTGGATCTGCACAGAAACCTAAACATTTCTCAGTCAGATTTCTCACTCTTGTACTGAACTTGCCTAGACTAAGCTTAGGGAATATCCAAGACGCTAACTAAATTTATGCTAAGTTAGTGAGAGACGTTAAACAAATCTGTAGCTGCCAATCCCATTTTAAACTCATCAAATGGAAGCATAGTATTATATGTTTCTTAATATATTTAAAACTTCTCAGCATTCTAGGATTGGGTTTTCTTTTCCCCCTCTAGTTGCTTGAGGCTATATCATGGTCTGACCTACATAGCTATCAGACAGCTCGGTTGAACACTAGCTCCAGCCACACTGTGGCAACCAATGGTCATACCGTTTTTCTCTTCTTTCCCTACAGGGCTGTGGAAGTTACCTCTTTTTCCTATTTTCTTAGTGCAATGATTATTATTTTCCAAACAAATTAAAGCATCTAAAAAATGCAGATCTCCTCCTCATTCTGTTTTTATTTTGCTGATTCTAGGTATGTGAATATCCAGATGGAACCAAGTCTTTGAAGTTAGGAGACTTTGGACTGGCAACTGTGGTTGAAGGACCTTTATATACCGTCTGTGGTACACCCACATATGTGGCTCCAGAAATCATTGCAGAGACAGGGTGAGGATGACTAAGACATAGGTCTTGTAACCAGTTATTTTTGGCAGGTAGCTCCTAACTGTTGTAAGAACTAGAATGCTCTAATAGGATAGTCCTCCATATTTTTGTAACCAAACCATCTATGAGAAAACAGACATCATTCAGTTCCTTGAAGAGGCCAGCTTCCTTGCTCACCCTGCTCCCAGCATTCACCTTTGTCTCCTTACCATCTCCCTAGGATCAGCGCTGGCACAGTAGAGTTTCTTGGCTTGTGTTCCCTGCCTCACGTCACTATTCCGAGCCCATTGTACCAGCTGTGGCAGCTGCCTGGGGCAGAACAGACAAGCAAAACACAGTGGTCATGTTTGTTAGAAACGGAATATTTTATATTGGAAGAGACTCTAGAGGTCACCTAGTCTAAACCTGTTCTCAGAGCAGGTCTAATCAGATCACGTTGATTCAAGTGATCCTGTTTGGGTGACACATGCTATTTGATAACTGTTGGTTTAATTAAACAACCCCATTTTCCTGAATTTAACACATGGTTGTATAAATACAAAAAAATTCAGTAAAATGGTAGAATTTCACAAGTCATCTTTCCTTTTAGACCTATTAGACATCCGTTCCATGCTAGCTGACTCTTGACATAGCTGTGACCATTCTGAATTTGGTCTTCATAATGGAGGGAGGTTTGTTGTATTGTTTCAAGCATTGTTCAGTGCATTTGTCATATGGACAAATATTTCACAGCTGCAGTGAGCTCAAACATCAAAGGGCACTTCATCTGCATGTTTTAGGTCTTGACAGACTGAATCTACTGGATAGAAAAGAATAGGAAAGGCCTCTTTTTGACCTCTAGTGTTTTAATTTCTGTGCTTTAGAAGAAAAGTGCAGTTCTTTTTCCCTCTGTTACTCACTCAAGAGACTGGAGAATTGGTATCTTTCTTGTTGCTTAGCAACATATGATAACCTTAGAGATAGTTACTCCAATATGGGAACTGAGAAAGCACATCCTTGTCTTTTATCATTAGTGATTCTGGATTGGGAAACCTTGATGGTGAATTGAATCTGGGTATATTCAGAAGACCCTGGAGAGCCTTGAGGCTTATGCAGGGGTGGGGAGGAATCAATGAAAAATGATGTTGTCATGGTTTCCAAAAGACTGTGAAGGATGCTAAGTAAAATGATGCTTAGGTATAAAATACATTTCCACATCATCAGCAAGTAACTTAGAACATATATATATATTCAATATATATACATGTAACAATATATATTCATGTAAATGTAATCATTTGATTGGAATGACTTTTTTAATCCAGCACAAGTAACACAGTCTTGTTTTCTTAGATATGGCTTAAAGGTGGATATCTGGGCTGCAGGTGTGATCACATACATACTGTTATGTGGATTTCCACCATTTCGCAGGTGAGTATTCCTGTATGTCAAAGGGAAAAATAGTAAAGAACCAAGTTCTTTCTAAGCGAGTCTTACCTATCTCCCTGAAGAAGGCATCTGGGGGGAAAAAATTGATCAGATAGACACATTTTCTTTACCCTTTTTTTCTTTTTTGAAATTGTTTTCACATGTTCCTTTTGTCGGTTTTGGGATCAATTTTACTTATTTTTCTAAGGGAGCGACTGGTTTACTGCTGTGTAGAGGGATATGGTGGTGTGAGGGCAGTTTCTTTTCCTTTTGTCTGCTACGTGTATAGCAGTTCAATGAACGTGTATACTTTGCCCTCTAGTGTTTCTGTTTGGACACAGCAGCTTACTGGTTTGTAGTGTTGAGGGTGAAGGCTAACGGCAAAACTGAGGTGAAGGGAAGAATTTCCTTATGTTGCATTTTTAGCCTTGTTAATCTTTTTGATAAGTGTCACATGAGCGATGGAGTTTGCAAACATGAATCTTGCTACTCAGTGTCACAATATGTATGTGTTCTACTAAAAATCAAATGGATATGCTTTGTGCCTCAGCAATTTTTTTGCCAGGGAATGAGAGGGAATTGGCACATTTTAATAGGGAATTCTCCTCTTAACTTATAAGTTTTTTGTGCGCAGTCTGTTTGTCCATTTTTTACAGCAAAATACTTAGTTTGTAACTAAAAATCACCAGACTGAATAAGACTATTTTGTAAAGAATACAATATAAACAATTGTCAATGGAAAAAATTATCATTTAGTTTAGGTATTTGGGTTTTGCACACGGTTAGTTCATGTTTAAAACTGAAAACGTGTTTTGAAAGATATATTCTACAAAAAAATAGCAATTGCTTCAAATAGAGTTTGGGGGCTGGGCATGGAGAATATCCATACCATGCTATTAGAATCGGGTCTTAACCAAGGTTAATAAATACTTATTGCAAAACCAAGCCAAGAGGTAAATTGTTCATTACAGAAATAGGTTGGGTGGATGTTCAAAGTGGCTAGGGGTAACTAAGAGAAGTTAAAAACCAAAAAACCCACTGCCGTTGGTCCCTGAATATTCACGATACCATGGGTTTGATACAAAAGTAGTTATTCTTCCAATATCAGTAGCCTGATATTGAATACAATATTCAGTAAACTAAATGTATTGTGTTTTCCATATTTCCTCTTTGGATTTTGAAAATTCTCCTGTTGTGATGATAGTTTAACAGAAGAGGCTCATTTCTCTACACTTCTTCCCCCTATCATATGCTTTCTGTAGCAAGTCCTTTAGAACTAGGCTGCAAGTGACTTATTTTTTAACTACCTTTCCTGTTCCTGTATGTTAGATATGCAGTCCCTTTTCCAGTGGAATTCCGTTCACCTCAATACATATTTTTCACCTCAATATATTAGTTTTTCTGTTCTCATCGCTCCTGACAGCGTAACTATGGCAAACACCTCAGAAGTGCTGCCACTGTATGAACTTGCAAATTATGCATTTATAGTAGTTGATATAACATAATTTCTGTTCCTTCCCCAAATCAAGTTAAAATTTCACATGACAAATTGACTAATTTCTCATTATCTTTTTCATTACTGCTGTTCTACAGTGAAAACAACCTTCAGGAAGACCTCTTTGATCAGATACTTGTTGGGAAGCTGGAATTTCCTTCTCCCTACTGGGATAACATCACTGATTCAGCAAAGGTACTGATATGTTTTTCAGCCTGAAATAGTGTTTCTGACAAGCCACTGAAAAGACTGTGCTCTGTTGGAAAGGCAGAATAGAACATTCAGAACAGACTCTTACCCACTTCTAGCTGCTGTGCCTTTTTAGTTAGCTAGCTTAACAGTGCTTGATGAAAGCTCAGGTTTTGCAGGCCAGCCATCATGTTACTGTCTGAGTAAGTAAGTGTGGCAGAATGCCAATTGCATTCAGTGAACATCACATGCTATTCAGTTTACTTAATGATGGACTATTATACCAGGTTCAGTGCTTCAGCTGTAAAATAAGTGTCTCTGAATTTTTCCCTCCTATCTCTTCTAAAAAAGAAAAATTATTGTTTTGTGGACTGAATGCAATTGACATAATTTGTTCCTATTTTACTTGAGCCAGTTATTAGAACTTCTTTTCAAAAGATGCAGCCAGCTTGATTTGCCATTGCTAATAGTTCTTATGTTATCATTGCCTTTTGTGTTTAAAATGATTGTCTGCAGGATAAAGGTTCCACCTTTTAAGCCCCACTTCTCAAGCTAATTCAGTAACGTACTCTGAATGATATCTGAGGACTCTAATTAGCAAGTGGAGATTATTTGTTATAAAGCCAATGAGAAGTTGCATTTTTTTCTGCATTTCCCAATGGCTCTTTATCCATTTGCCAACATTTCCCAAGCCCCAATCATCTCATGCTCTTCCAGACATGCATTCTGAAAAAACAAGGCCGTCGATCTTGGTACTAAAGGTGACTTTTCACTTCAGACTTACACAGACTAAATAACTTGGCTGGTTGGGAAACCTCTCACTTAGGTATGTTACTATCTGCCTGAAGAAGCCATTTCCCAAAACTGAAGTGATGAACAATCTTCTTGAAATACTCTTGATAAGAATATGAAGACTGACAATTTGGAAGCTATGAAAGTTTTTCGAGGGAGGATTTGGCTCCAAGTACATGAAGTTGTTCATTTGGGAGGGGGACATATTTGTCTTAATAGGCTCGTAGAACCAGGAATTACACCAATAAACTAGTTGTTAGTTGCATAAGAAAAGACTTGAATGAATAAAGAACTGATGAAAGTTTGTTTGGGTTTTTGGTTTGTTTTGGTTTGTGTGGGGTTTTTTAAATTATTTTACTGACTGCTTTGTATCAATGACCTCTTCAGGTTTATCATATCTGTAGGCAACATTAACGGAAGGCCCACGGAAGTGTTTGATAAAGCTAAAGACATCTGCTCTAGTGCCTCTAAAATACGATGAAAGCCACAATACCAAATCTTTTGAGATTAAGTGTATAATTAGTGGAATTAAGCATTTTTCTCTTTCTATTCATCTGCTTTTTTCTATACCAGGTGATCCTTAGCTGATGAAATGAGTTAAATGTCTTTTATTCTTCTGGAGCAACACAGAACAGAACATAGTTTTCAAATAATTTCAGCAGTTTCTTGAATTTCAGATGCAGCTTCTTGCCTCTGATGTACTCTTTATGTACTGTTACTTCTTGCCTCTTTATGTACTGTTACTATGTGCATGTACTTTGCCCATAGTGGATCTCATCTGTCCCAGGTTTGTTTTCATTTTGGTCACCTGCATGAATATATAGAGAACAAACTGGAACATTATAGCTGATTTTTTTTTTTAACATTTCCTTTTCATCTGGTTTCAAAAGACTCTGTGAAACATGAATACAGTAAGGAAGTTGATATGAAATATGCTGTCCAGCATACTCTTAAACCTAAAGGGCAAAGTTTTTATTCCGCTGAAGACACCGGTTCTGGCATCAGTGTAAGCTGTTTTTTCTTTCACACAGGTAGCAAGAAAATTCCAGTGAGAAGAACTTGGTGCAACAGTGTTTTCCATTGTAATATCCTTGCCCACTGTCCTTAAACTCTTCTCTTCCCCCCCTCCCTTTTTTTTTTTTAATAAAGGAGTTAATTAGCCTGATGTTACATGTGAATGCAGAAGCCCGATATACAGCAGCACAGATCCTAAGCCATCCCTGGGTGTCAGTGAGTAAATTACATTTTACTTGTCTCTAATTCAATCTTAAATCTGTAAATCTATCCATTAAAGTGTAGTTTTCAGAAGCAGCAATACACTTCTACTATGCCTATTTATGTTCATTGAACCACTAGTCCCATTTCCACGTAAAAGAGAACAGCAAGAGTCTGAAGGTAGCTTCAGCAAAAACAGCATGTTAGCTTCTGTGCTCTGAAAGAATAGTGAGGGTATCACTTGCTGAATGCAATTAGAAGGTGCTGGGGGTTGCTACAACCCTGCTTAAACATAACACAACAGGCAGATGTGTGACTTGGTCATCTTTTTTGTTATTTCACTTTCAACCTAGAAAATAGTCATCTCAAAAATGTGTATGTGGAAGCACTGTTGTGCATGTTGGCATCTTACTTGCTGCAATGCTACTTAAAGTATGATGTCATGTTTCTTGAAGCACTTCAAGCTTCCTAAGACAAATAAAATTAGCAAATAAAATATCTAATTTAACATAGGCACTAAGCTGATGGCTGCCAGGTCCTTCATCTTTTTGGGCAGCAGCAGTGGGGAACACCAAAGTGCATTGCTTATTGATTTAAAATCAGTTCATTATTAATAAATACTAGATTTACATGTACATAGTCAATGTTTATTTACACACACATTTTAAAAGAGGGACTGAATATGATCTGTGGATTTCCCTCAAACAAGAGAAGACAGCTATAATGAGTGTTTCTATGCATAACAGCTCCTCTCAAATATATTTATGGTACTGTATAATGTTGCCACACTTAGGATGTGATGAACCATTTAAAATGCTGATTTAAAAGAAAGCCAAATGACAAATATGCTTTTTATTTTTAACATGGTCGAATCAAACTTGCAGCTTATAATTGTGGGACAAATCAATGGTCTGAAAGCATACAGTGTCACATGGCATTTTAAGAAACAGAAGTTCATACATAAAACAGTCGTTGCTACGTTCCTTTCCTCTGTAATTTGTCTTAACCCATTTGAACTGCATCTTATGTAGCAGAGTGCATTCACTTTTGGGCTGCCTGTCTGAACGCTTACTTCACATTAAAAAGCAGGAAGTATCTGAGGATAATAGAAAAAAATCTGGTTTACTCAGTTACATTCAAACATATTTTTGGTTTTTTTCCTAACTTGAATATTGTGTTTATTCTTATACAGGATGATGCTTCCCAGGAGAATAATATGCAAGCTGAAGTAACAGGTAAACTGAAGCAGCACTTTAATAACACCCTACCTAAGCAAAATAACACATCTGCTGGGGTTTCTGTCATCATGGTAAGAAAAATGAACATTTTTATACATTGATATCATACTTTGCGTATTTTCCTAACAGTGCTCTATGGGCATGTGTGGTGCAAGAATAGCAAAAGCAAAGCTAGAATAGTCTCTAATTCTAGTCTTTATTTATGTATAGTGTGGAGTGTCTTATCATCGCTTGAGAGCAACCAAGTCTATCACAGTGTGCTAGCTAAGCTATAAAAACAAGCTTTCAAACAGAAACATGTAAACACTAAGTAGTTTTATGTTGAAATGAAGCTTATTAACGATTTGAAATCTTTCATTATAAAAACTGTAATTTTTTATCATACTGACCACCTAGTTAATTAAGTAGTCTCTTTCCCTGTGCCCAACCAAGTATTACTTGGTCTTGAGCATACTGTTGTTCAACACAATGCTTGCTGGGAAACCAGACTCCATTTCAGAAACTTTCTTCATACTATTGAATGTTTACCACATTAATTTTGTCCCAATCTAACCCCTTCTATGTTTTTTCTGTTCCCTCATGGGGAACTTTCTTCAAAGCATACAAAGGAACCCTGTGACCTATAGTTGAACTTAACATAAATAGTAATTCCAGAAGGCAGATGTGTGAATCATGGTAGAAGAAATGGAGTTTACTGCTACCAGTACTCAGAACTGCACTTGTAATTGACCAGTCACATTTGCAGAGAAGATGCAACTGCTATAGAGATTGAACTGCTATTCTGTTCTTATTGTGGTCCATTCTTGTGTAATGCAATGATGGACACTGAGCACAAAGAGTATCTTCAGTTACTAAAAAAAAAATATGAAAGTAACATAACAGTGATTTCCACCCCTCCCCATTAGTATTAATTACTCTCAAAGTCCACCCCACTTCTATTAACAAAGAATTGTTTTAATCATCTGAAAGTAGGTAAATTTAAATAATGTTTCTGCATACATACATGCTTTTGCAAATACTTTTATGTGGAATTAAATAGGCCAAAGATTTAAATGTAGGAAAAGTGGTAACATAAAAATAAAAATGAGAGAAGTCAGAAAATGGATTTCAGGTTCATGCTGTTGTCTACATTTCATTTGACAGTTTGACTTGACAGTTTGAGAGGGACTTCAGAGCTTCATTCTTTATACTGTTGAGACTATGGATAAGCCTGAAGCTGAAAACTGGTATAAAATGTACTATATGTAATAAGAGCAATCTTAATTTTAATTCTAACTCTCAGCCCCTCTCCAACTTGCATGCCACTTAAGCCTGTCTCAGATCTCTGACACAGCGTAGCTTCTGGCTTCTTATTGATGTGGGTTTTTTTCTGATTCTGTTAGCTACTGACATTCCTTCAGCCAGGGAAGTGCACCTTGTTAAAACTTTTCATTTTCCCTTTTCCTGCCTTATTTTCTTCTAACAGGTATGGAAGGATGTAAATGCATAATTATTTCTGAAAGCAGCTCCCAGTTATTGCTGAAGGGAAAAGTAATTTCTTGTTCAAAACACTGTAATCTAATGAGGGTTAAGCCCCCAATTTGTTATTCTTGCCCTGGTTTATCTAGAGCATTGAAATTTAGTTATCTTCATGTTGAGTCCTTCACTTGTACTAGCACTCATTGCTTAAAAACATTCAGATTCAGACAAGCACAGTATTGTAATTCTCATGTATTGCAGTGCATTGCTATATCAGTCCATCTGCATATTTAATGGAATCCCTTTTAGCATCACTTCATTCAAATATTGTCATCTGGCCAATGCAGATAATACCATCATGTGGCAGATAAGTAAAACTGCACATACCTACTTCAGTGTTCTTGCACAGGAGACTCTTTCTGCCCCTAAAAGCATGTTGCTATTAATTCATTACCATTTTTTTTTTTGTCAATTTTAAACTGTTCTGTAAATCTAAATTTGTTGCAATTGTGTTGGTTCTGCTTAAAGTAAGTCTAGTTTCTGTCCCTTGCTTCCCTCCTTCTTCCTCCTTTCCCAATGCCTGCATTGCTTTCCTCTGAGTAGGTCCAAGGCAATGGTACGTACTAACTGCGATGCTTTGTTCTGCTGCACAAAAAAATATATGTTCTCCATTTTTAACAAGAAGAAAGGAGAAATAACTCAGCCAGTCTGAAGTGGAAAGAGCGAGCTTTACAGCCACACAAAAACAGTAAAGGAAAATCTTTTAAACACTTACAAAAAAGTTTTCCATGTTAAGTGATGTATATTTGAAATATCCTAAGGAAACACTGATATAACTAGCTATTTTTGACTTCCTCAGACATATTCCCCTGGGAGTAATTTTGTGCATGTCTGTATGTTACAATATCCAAAAGCAATTAGAAATAGATGGAAATCTATGAAGACAGAACCAAAAAAACCAAAACCACTGAAATAAACATTGTTTCAATTTAAAATAAAAATTTTAATTATCACTTCAGCCTTTATGGTATCACAGGGCTAGTCAGAAGGCAATCAGCCCTACATTAATAAAAAACATTCTTAGCAACAGTAAAATTAAGCCTCCTCTTCAATCTTTAAAAAAAAATAAATCCTAAATTGCATTACATAGGTATGTATTGCTATGTGCAAGGTGTGACAAATATCAAAGGCTGCTGTGAAGACAGGACAGGAGAAATCACCATCAGCATGAACTGAAAGCATTTCCTTTCCCTTTTAAATAACTTATCCTGCCACTGGAATAGCAGATACCTTTTTATTCACAACTCTTTTTCCAGCAAGCAAGAGGAAATGTAATCCTGCCAGCATAACAGCTACTTTGATAATGAGAAAACTCCTGCACATCATAGCTAATCTCAAAAGCCTAGATACAGTTCAGCTAGTCATTTCCCTGCATGCCCCATTTGCAGAGTTGATTAGTAGTAGCAGAGAATTCAATTGTGTACTACTGAATTTTCTCCTTGTACCTGTATGCATGTAGGCTAATGTTGTAACTCAATTAAAAAAAAACAAAACAAAAACCCCAAACCAAAAAAAAAAAAACCAGCACCAAAACCCAAAACACCCTAAATTCAAAATACTTAAAACTTTTCTTTTTGGGAACTGGGGGAGGAGGGGTATCATGAGGCTGCTTACTACCTCCCCTGCCCCAGCACACAGCCATATCATTATAGAGAATAAAATAGTTTCAGTAGAAGAGTCTGAGTGAGGCTGATTCCAGAACAACCCACCATCTGTATGACAGAACACCATCTTGTTCCAGAACAACCCGCCTACAAATTCTAGAACTCCTCTATTTGAGAAATCGGAGCTACTAGTCCAGTTCTCTTTGCCATGTCAGGTAAAAGAAAAATTTGAATTCAGGTACCTCATAATGAAATAAGTTTTCACTACCAAGCTATATGATCAGTTTGGAAAGAAGAGGATAAGTACCTTATTTCTGCTGTCTTTGATGACTTTGATGCAATAAACCACATCTGAAAAAAAATACATGCTAAATTTAACTTGTATCAGAAAATTATTTCGGTATCTAAACCCACATATTTTAGTGAAGTGTATTAGACAAACTCCACTAAGAATACATAGAAATTTTCACAGTAGTAAAGCAAGTCCTCCTGAGCAATCAAAAGAAAAAATTGCTAAAGAAAAGGCAAAGCACCCGACCTTACTTTACAATTACCACATCCCAGCTCAAAATATGAAATTCCACATAACAGTCTTGTATATTGTTTACACATACATATGCAGGGGGTGCCACAAAGGTGAAACATGTATTTGTGCTCTGCTCCTCGGTTCAAGTGTCACACATTTGTGGATTACTGTAGAAAGCCCAAGATGTACATGACCCGTGTACCTTGCACCACTGTACATAACTGAATAAACTACAAAGAACTTAATCTGTATTACCACTCGTACTTGAAGATCTTCCATAAAGTAAATAGTTAAGCCAGGAAGTATATGGATTTATAACGATCAGTATCAGCCTTCTAACTATGAAACAAGACCAATTGCGCTGTCCTTCCAAGTCTTAGAAAGCAATTTTGACATATATTTTTGACACAGGACTACTAGATTTATCTCTAGGTCACTTTAGACATTCCACTAGCAATTAAACATTGCACTGTTGTTTAATATAACTTGCAGTATCCTTCAGAGGGTATGAAAGTTGTCAGCTTCAGCAGACACACCGCATACTGCAGATAATCCACCTACTGCACTACAGAGTTCTCAGTTTTCATTCTAACCTGCTACTTTCTTCTCCAGTAAACTAATTTTTAAGTATAGTATTCAGAAATGATACATTTTTTGCTACTGTGTCAGCTTCATAAGAGGTCATTTGCCTACTCTCAACAATAAGCAGAAAAGTAAACCCTTTAATATAGGAAAAAATCATTAGGTTTTCATCTGTCATCTTCACAAACAGATACATTTCTGTACCATGTGGTTCATTACAGAAAAAGGTATTAATTAAGCTTTCACTAAGCATCATGTGATTCCTTGTGTCTGCAAAAACACAGATACATAAATTTTGCTAATAGCTAGTATGAAGAGTTCCTGCTGTATGATAACCACTAGTCTTTTTTTTTTTTTTTTTTTTTTTTCCACATCAGACTTGCAAGACAAAATTTTAAACTCACAGCATCATGGCAAACATATGTCTGGAAGATGAGTTTTCCTTATGTTTTCCAAATTCAACACCACAAAACACTACAATTAATTATACATAAGATTTCTAATTGTATTTCTCCTTTTTTTCTGGCTCTAATGCATGCACTTAATGTCTTGTAGATTGTTTTAACGCTTAAGTTAAGACAGGGTTTTGATTTAACTGCTCTTTTCATATTTTGCCTTGGGGTTTTTTTGTTTGTTTTTAGAACACAGCTCTAGATAAAGAAAGTCAGATTTTCTGCAGCAAGCGCTGTCAGGACTCTGGTAGAGCTGGAATGGAGAAAATTTCTGCAATTACTGCTGCAGCTGATGATCCTCGTGTGGCTGAGTCCAAGACCCTCTTCCCTGCTGCTTCTGAGCCACTCAGATCCCCCACACTCCCTGCCTCAGTATCTCCCGAGTTTGCTGGGGATCAGCCTGGTGCGTAGGACTGATGAAGCCAAACCCAACTGAAGCTCCCTGCACTCTCGCCACAATTTCTCTTCATTTCACATGACAGTTTTCAGTTTGCGTGCACCCTCTCGTGGCGAGCCCAAGGCAGGCTTTGTCATGGGAGACTGATCTTCTAATAGTGGGTGAGTGAAGATGTGCTTTGAGTGCTCTTTGCCCTTGTCTTGAGAACAGCAGTAGGGGAAAGACTGTGGCAATGTTAGATGATTTTTAAGTTATCTGTGTTAGTTTAATTAACTGCACTTCACACAGCCTTGGGCTCTAAACAGACTAACGTACAGTGTAGCTAACCATATTTTTATATGAACAGTGAGATGATGAACAGTTACCTGGCCTCACCTTTACAAGCAGGCCCTGTTCTGTTCTTCTGATGAGGATTCTCAGAAAAGTGGGAGAGGAAGATAAGGGAAGAAAACTTACATTTACCTTCTATTCCAATGCCTCTATTTTTAGCCAAGTTTCTACTAAATGTGAAGAGGCAAATTTTCACAAAAAAATTTTTAGTGGACTAACTGTAAAATATTATGAGATAAACATTGGCAATAGAGGGAAGGATGGTTGTTTTTGCATCAAGTTTGTTATCTGACTTGCAGGCTGCAGGGTAGTGTTTAGAAAATATGAATTTAAATAAAGTGACTTGGGATGTAAACATGAGCACTGGACATTTATTTGTAATGAAGACTGGAGTCAAGGAAGCCTTTTTGTTCTAGCCATTTTCTACCCTAACCACAAGTGTCCCATCCACACTTTTCTCCAGGGTCAGACTACCTATTAGATAAAATAAAATTGCTTTGGACCTGTGAATGGAAAGCCTGCTGCATGTTATCTAAGCTAGGATGAATGGAGCAGTTCCTAGTTCTAGGGTGAGCTGATAGAGGAGCTACTATAAATAGCTGCCATCAATAGCTATCAGAGGTTTGTCAGTGCTATCCCCCTATTCACCTGGTGCAGGCACTGGAAACAAGGATTGGGGAGCAGCTATCCTTAATCTGCAGTCACAAGATAGATGAGGTTTTATCTTTACCATAATGCTTAGTTCAATATAGTATGTATTCAGCTTATGCTTTTCCTTTGCTCGTTCTTACAAATTGGTCATAGTTCATTTTCTTTCTTAGCTATACTTTCTACTAGAATTGTAAAAGAAAGACCTGCAATAAACTTTCTTCATTAAAAAAAAAAAGTCATTAATTTCTTTGAGAACTCCGTTATTTTGTCAGTGAAAATGTTGTCTTATTCCCTGTGGAGAGATTGAACAGTTAGATACCTACCAAAAAGATTTCATAAAATTAGTCTGAGGGATTCCCATAACCTTTTAAAGTTCATTGACTCCTATGGAAGACGTAGGTAATACATGACTGAACATGAGTGGTTTACCTTTTGAAGAGGCAATTAAAGATCAGAAAGTGCCAGCTGATAACAAGGTCATGGTACAGCTGAAGGATGTAAAGCATCTTGGCAAAAAAAGGGTAGTAAAGGTATGAAAACATATTATGTGTCTTAAACGATGATAAAAAGTTTGGCCTACAACCAGTCATTGTGAATTAACTTTGTTACAAGTTCACTACAGTAAGTTCAAGGTAGTTGGAGAGTATGGGAACGGCTGTTGTATAAAATCGCGTACATTTCTATTTTGGTACAGTGTAAAAATATGAAGATAACACTCTAGCCTTACTCAGAACAGAAACTAGCAAGAGTCTTAGGTAACCTTGTGTGCAGTTGGTAAATTCTGTAACAAGTCTTAGACTAAGCTAAAGAAAGGATGTGTAATTTCAGATGGAGCAGGCTAACCACCCATCTACAGCAAGGAAAGGGAGCCCCCAACAGAGAAGACAGTGACAGACTACTGAATTGGGAGATTAGTAAAGAGGGAGCAACAACAAAGTGATGAATGCTGGGTTCAGTTCTGGTTTTTATAAGAGGATGGCTATTCAGCTGTGCAAGGCCTAGATACTTATTTTATGAAGAAAAAACTGTCATGGATTACCAGAGATATCTAACAAAATTGTGTTCCACAAAACCTGATGCATATGTGAAAGGTTTGCCTTGTCAACAGCTGCCAGTTCTAAACTATTACTTTGTCTTATGGAAGAAGAGAGTAAAGACATACATACCCTGAATTCATGTCCCTAAGTTCATGACTGATCAACATCTAAACATTCTTAGACAAGTATTTCTATTCACAGAGCAGAGGCAGCTGATAGACTATGCTAAAACACCTATTTAAAAATAGTGACAACAGCTGGAAAAGATGATCATGTGGCCAACATGATCAGGTAAAAACATGGGAAAGCTGGGCAAGTTCTTAACTCTGTGTATGGCCTTAGGAAAGTTATATCACTACTCCATGCCTTAATTTATTTCCACAGATGGGTGCATAGGTGGTACGTTTGTGCTGCTCAGGGTATCACAGTTTAACGTAAAAATAAAGATGTGTTGGTTAACACTAAAACACTTAATGAAGAACTCGAAAGTATTATGTTTGGTTTGTTATCTATTGCACCTTCATTTAATCCTTCTCTCTGTAGAACCATCAGTTGCTGGAAGAAGGCAAAAATAGAAAAGAAACTGTAAAACAACTATGCTATCTGCTATAAAGGGAAAGTAACAACTTTAGAAACTCTAAACTCAAGTTACATGTTTGTCAGAAGGCTGTCACCTTTTTTGTTTCATAAAAGTCGCTGAAATTCATGTACCATTTTGACAGGTATTGAATAAATGCCATTTTTTTCAAACACTTAACAGTGACAGGACAACTGCTACCATGCCTACATTTTAAAAAAGGAATTATTAAAAAACAGTCGTTTTTAAAATTGCCGGTCTTTTTAGCTCCTTTGAACGTGAGTAGTTGTTCATATATCCCAATGGAGCCAATTCTTGCAGTTCTAAATTTGAGATCCCAGGACTGAATCCTCACCTGCTGTAAATCAGCATAACACTAAGTTCACTGAAATTCCCATTAAAATTTACCCTTTATAGACAATTATCGCCATTCCTGAATTTCTAAAAAATTAATTACAATAATTGTCAAAATACATTAAGGTAGATGGTTTACGGTTTACGGTGATGTTACTTTCAAGTATTGGCTCATGCTTACAGCTAGTCATTAAGAATATTTACATAAGTCAGTAAATTTTACTTTGGGACTACTTTAGTAAGCAAAGATCTCTTGTTTTTAGGTTGCAGACAGTTCCCCCCAATCTAAACTCAATACTTGAGGAAGAGAAGCTAGGAGGAAGTAATGACTAAAACTGATTGCAGGGTAATTTTTCCTCAACTAAATAAGTAATGTTTTCTTTTTTAAATATATACATTAATTATATATGTAAGATACCAGAAAGTATTTTTAACTTCCTTTTTACACTGAGTTTTCCCTTTCTTTCCTCCTGCTTTTTTTTTTTTTTCTTAAATAAAACAAACCAAAACAAAAGACAGGCTTTTCTATTAGAGTGTACCCAGTGCACTGGACTTAGGATCAAAAAGCATGAAGCTTTTTGTTTGAGCTGGGCAAGTTCAGTCTTTTAATTCAAGGAAGCAGGTCTTCTAAGACCTCATTAACTTCTCTCAAAAATAGAGGTTCTGTGCCTCAGGTACGTGGTGAGAAGACTACACGGCAACAACAGTAACATCCGTGAGTAACATCCAATGCCATTTTTCTTGCTCTATACTTAGAGATCACACTGAGCATATATGAAAGAGGCTGCCGAAATACACAAGTGATCAGGCATCCTTCAGCAGGTGCCAGACACTTTGTGTTATCTCGTGGAGAGCCCTGGCATACAACGAGGAGATCAGAAGCAAGATCCTGTATATGATTTCCAACAGGGATCACAGCTTTGGCCTTTACGAGAAGACTCTCATTTTCCTAATCTACTTGAAATAAACAAATGTTAGCTAGGAAGCAGTAACTTCTTATACCACTGCCTGTACGCTCACCAAAAAGGGGTTCAAATTCCTATTCACAGAAATTATTTTGATCATCTTGGGCTAAACCAACAAATTCATGCAGCAAGCAGGAGATTTTTATTTTAAAAGTCTCACTTAAGCCTGGTTTTCATATCTTTCTTCCCCCCAGCAGTCACTCGTCTAATTATCACAGACTGATAGAGTAAATTTACTGAAGTATTTATTCACTTTTATACAAATATACGTATTTGTCAATTACCTTTGTTTTTAACAGTTTGAAAATGGGAAATGATATTTCGCATTTACTCATTATTTCATTCAAGCTACATTTAAACAGCAATTGGAAAGCAACAGAAATTCACAAAACTAGTAACCTATCCAAAATGCTGGTTAAGTAAAACTGACTTTTTTTAAGATCAAAAAAAGGCAAGCTAATTGAACACTCCTACTGCAACCAGTTTCAATGTCTAATGCATACAAATAGGTATCTGTCAGGGGAATCCTTTCCAGGGGGATTTTTGGTTTGTTTTTACACTAAATTAGCATTGTAAAAAAAAAAATACCAGGGCAGGGACTGAAGAAACAAGCTGCCATGCAGCCATCCGCACCAAGAAGTTTTTCCTTTCCTCAGCTGTTGCTTCTGCTCTTGATTTTGTTTCAAACAGCATTTGAATTTTAAGTGCCTTTGTCATATTTGGAAACAGAAAGCCCAGAGTGAGAATTGTGTAAGATGCAGGTTTCAGAGAAGCACAGCTTCACCAAGAAGTAGCAGCAACTATTCCCTTCTCCCCAGAATAATATTTGCCAATTAATATGGAATACTGACGTTTAGAGTGCTTAAACTCTGGACACTTAAAGTTTAAACGTTTTGCTTAAAAAGACACTAGCTCTATTGTTTAAAATGGTCAGATTTTGGTTTTGCAGCTACCGGGTCTTGCTTGAAAAAGGTTCCCGACCACACAGGATAAACAAGACAAAAAGCAAGACAAAATGCGAGAGCAATCTGCAAAATCATCTATTTGTTATTGGATATATCTAGTGCTGAATACACGACATTCTAAACACGCAATTAGACTCAGTTGTGCTACAGCATTTTGCAGCTCAGAGCTCACAATACACAGTGAACAAACCAACAGTAGGAAGAAAAAAATTAGAAGAACTGGAAGAAAATAGTAAATGATCGTATCTCAAACTCTGTTCATTTAACAAGTAGCAAGTATCACATTTTGAAAACCTCTTTTCATCTACTCCCATGCAATACAGGATAATTCCCAAAGCATGCATCTAAATGTCTTTAATTAGTTGACTATATGATGCAGTCCCAAGGGTGAAGTTGTATGTAATTTCAGATTTTACTAAATATACAAATCTCTTTGGTTTCAAGACTATGCTTTCTGATACTATCATCTCAATTCATTTACAACACAGTAGTTGTATTTCCATAATTTATAAAAAGTTGTGGAATATTTTACATATTCTTTATAATAATATGCTTCTTTATAAGAAGTCTCAACTAAAAATAAATATTTAGATACAAGAATTTTTTCTTTCAAAATCTGGTTTGTATGTTTTAATCAATTTTTTTCCTCATGAGACTGGCTGTATTTAAATTGCAGGGCTTTAGGTTAAATGTAGTTGAATTTCACTAAATCTAAACAAAAACAGAAACCATTTCCTACAGTTTTTGATCCAGAGCTTTTAAAGAGCAGCTTAAAATTATGATGCATAAGCACGGACATGCTTCATTAACTGTATTAGTTTACTGAAGATCTTAGGTTTGTTCTGCATAAAAGTAAACTATTTTCGATTTCATGCAATGAAATGTACTTCATGTAATGTTGTATCACGTGGGAAATCCAAGCAAGTGACTCATCTCAAGCTTTACACAAATATCCTGACCCTATATGGGAAAGGACTCACTGGTTTAGAGCAGCACCCACAGAATGGCCCATCTCTTGTTTTATTTAACTAGGATGCAGCTAGTTTCTCAAAAACAGTGTAGTCATCTCTTATTCCCTTTGAATTACTTCTAAGTATAAGAGAAAGAGAAAGCAAAACAGATGCTGTAACACAAGCACACTTAAATCTCTGTAAATATGAAACTTAGTACATAAAATGGAAAAGCTACAATCTAGATAGTCACAATATCCAGGCCATTCTTATCCAATGTATCTAACAGCAATTATGTCCTGACTAAAGTTGCAATAAAACTCATTTCCCACAGAAGTCCCAGTTTTTAATTTCCTTTTGCTACTAAAAGAAATGAAAACAATATTTTGTTCCAGGACACCAACTCTGTATGAAAAATAGGTCAGGTTTTTGTTGCTGCTATTCAGGTATGTGGAATAACTGAAGAAACTCCACTGTTCCTTAAAAATCCCCAGCCTGATCCCACACATTAAAAGCACCACAGCAGAAAAGGTTCTGAATAACGTTTGTAAACAGAAATTCAATTTGCATATTTTTGGAATTACAATAAGAACCCCCAAATCATGCCAACTTCTGACAGTAGTTGTAAAAACCAGCCGCCACTGTACCATAGTAGTATTAACATCTACAGGTATCTACAAGAAGGGCCAGAAGGAGGATCCGGGGAACTACAGGCCTGTCAGCCTGACCTCGGTGCCGGGGAAGGTTATGGAGCAGATCATCCTGAGTGCCATCACATGGCACGTACAGGACAGCCAGGGGATCAGGCCCAGTCAGCAGGGGTTCATGAAGGGCAGGTCCTGCTTGACTAACCTGATCTCCTTCTATGATAATGTGACCCGTTTAGTGGACAAGGGAAAAGCTGTGGGTGTTGTTTACTTGACTTTAGTAAAGCCTTTGATACCATTTCCCACAGCATCTTCCTGGAAACACTGGCTGCTTGTGGCCGACAGGTGCACTCTTCACTGGCTAAAAAATTGTCTGGACAGCTGGGCCCAAAGAGTTGTGGTGACTGGAGTTAAATCCAGTTGATGGCGGGTCACAAGTGGTGTTCCCCAGGGCTCAGTGTTGGGCCCTGTTCTGTTTAATATCTTTATCAATGATTTGGATGAGGGGATCAAGTGCACCCTCAGCAAGTCTGCAGATGACACCAAGCTGGGCAGGAGCGTTGGTCTGCTCGAGGGTAGGAAGGCTCTACAGAGAGATCTGGACAGGCCGGATCAATGGGCCGAGGCCAACTGTATGAGGTTCAACAAGGCCAAGTGCTGGGTCCTGCACTTGGGTCACAGCAACCCCATGAAGTGCTACAGGCTTGGGGAAGAGTGGCTGGAAAGCTGCCCGGCAGAGAAAGACCTGGGGGTGCTGGTCGGCAGCCGGCTGAATATGAGCCAGCAGTGTGCCCAGGTGGCCAAGGCGGCCAACGGCATCCTGGCCTGTATCAGAAATAGTGTGGCCAGCAGGAGCAGGGAGGTGGTTGTTCCCCTGTACTGGGCACTGGTGAGGCCGCACCTCGAGTCCTGTGTTCAGTTTTGGGCCCCTCACTACAGGAAAGACATTGAGGTGCTGGAGCGTGTCCAGAGAAGGGCAACCAAGCTGGTGAGAGGCCTGGAGCACAAGTCTTGTGAGGAGTGGCTGAGGGAACTGGGGCTGTTTAGCCTGGAGAAGAGGAGGCTGAGGGGAGACCTTATCACTCTACAACTACCTGAAAGGAGGTTGGAGCGAGGTGGGTGCTGGTCTCTTCTCACAAGTAATGAGCGATAGGACAAGAGGAAATGGCCTCAAGTTGCAGCAGGGGAGGTTTAGATTGGATATTAGGAAAAATTTCTTTACTGAAAGGGTTGTCAGGTATTGGAACAGGCTGCCCAGGGAAGTGGTTGAGTCACCATCCCTGGAGGTATTTGAAAGATGTGTAGACGTGGCACTTACTTAGGGACATGGTTTACTGGTGGACTTGGCAGTGTTAGGTTTACAGTTGGACTCAATCTTAAGGGTCCTTTCCAACCTAAATGATTCTATGATTCTAAACTCTCCTTTTCCTAGTAAATAACAACCCCCATTAGCAGAACATCCACAGATAACTCTGCATTACCTTGGTATCAGATTAGCTCTTTTGGACATTTATTCTGCAGACTGCTAAACCAGCAGAGTGGGAAACTTTAGCAGAAACAACGTGCTGCAGGTAGGTGGAGGACCACCAGGAGTATGTCAGGACCAGAAACAGTAATAAATATATGTACTTTGCACAAGGCGCACTTTCCAGGTGTAGAGGCTTTTTGATAACACACAGCACAACACAGCCAAGAACTGAAGAAATATTCTCACAAGTATCATGGCATTAATTTACTTTTGTTTGCAGTAACACCACAACACGAACTTCCTTCAGAGAAACCACCAGTCTGATCACACTACTGTCTCTTGCCAGATCCTACAGCATTTATATCAGCAATTTTCACAAAATAGAAGGGATTTCAAACTACTTGCGCTAAGTATTTCCCCAAAAAACAAACTTGCGGCACTTCTGCTAACCAGCCTCACTCTCAGCAGCAGCAAACGCTGCTTTCCAGACCAGAGCACGTGCCATAAACTACAGCTAACCCTGTGTCTGTTTGAACTCACCAGAACAGAAGCAAGCCCAGACTGTCGCATAAAAAAAAAAAACACGCCATTCATACATGCTCCCTCTGAATTTTGAGGAAATAGAGGACTCAGCTCCCTCTCTTACAGGAACATTCTGCAAATAACTGCTAGCTGAGGCCCAGCTGCAGGTTAATGCCTGGCAACTGTTGATTAAACAGGTTTCAGGTGATCCATTTGACACATGTGCTGCCCTGAATAGACTAACAAATACCCAAACAGTTGGAAATTTAACCCTTTTTTGCCACCTCATCACAAACAGCATGACATGGACTAAGTTCAGCCAAGCTGAGATCCCAAGTGGAAGCCTGAGTCCCAGGGCAGCGCCTGAGGTATGTTTCTTTACCCATGGAAGGAGGGGTTATGTCCTACTCACCAAAGCCACCAGCAAAGCAGTCCAGAATGGGGGTGTCTTCACAGGCTTGCTCACGGAGCAGAAGGTGAAGATGTCCTTTTCCACAGAAGGGCTGCAGCACTCATAATGGGCAAAACACCACGGTGCACTGCTGCAGCTGCTTCCCCGAGGAGTACTTGATACCATCGCGCAGCTGCCCATCAGCATGCACTGGCTGGATGCAACTCGGGATGGCACGCCCAGATACAGTCGTGCTGTCAGTTTGGGAAAGCATCTCATGATCAGTAGGGCCCCTTCTAAAACAAGCAATCTACCAAATCAATTCCCCATGAAATATTTTGGCTCTAAGATCAGACAGTATCGCTTCTATCAATAATAAAGTGTTTCCTAAGCCAGCAGAAGATCATAAAGAGAAGACTTCTAGCATTTCCCTTTGGCAAAATATACCTTTGTTTGGTTTTTTTTCCCCCTGCACCTAGCCTAGGTAACCCACCCCTGGCTTGAGACAAATGCAAATTGCCCTTCAAGAGCATACCAATTTCCCCTCAAAATCTTATATAAAGCTATGAATGTTGTTGAACTTAATTAAGTGTGAAGTACAAGTTGTGCATAACAAATGTTACTGTTCAATACACTGGGCACTTACCACAGATAGGACAACTATAGCCTTCGCTTAAAAAGATCATCCTTCTGCTACACAAAACATGTAACTCTACTGATACCACCATAACCACATCAGTATAAAAATGCAGGAAGCACAGAAAACTTGGTCACCATTGCATAAACGCCAAGAGTACTTTAAATGCATTAGCCATGGTACCCATTTCCTCTATACATTGACTCACAAGAACCCAGTACTCCACTACTCAATTACAAATGTAATTTTATTTAATTTCTTCACTCAAACTGAATTTTCTCATTCCAAATCTTTACTGAAAGAGATAGTAGTTAAATGCTTAGAAAAAACAGGAACTGCTCTAGTAGGCAGCTAGCGAAAGGTATGTATCAATACAGGTATGGAATGTAAATTTCAACTCATAGAGATCACAACATACAAAGAAGATTTTTATGCAATACAGACTTACAAAACAGTAACAGTTCTTTTCACAAATATTTTAACAGAGTTCTGCACAGCAATCTTGTAGAAAAGTAATTTGTGCAACACCAAAATAACTTATTGTTCCTTAGTATAAATTATTTTTCATTCCTAAAAGAGGTAATTTAATATGACTGGGCAGGATCTGACTGGATTTGGTGATAGCAAAATATAAAAGATATTGTTGCTATACGCAGAAAAGGAATATGGCATATGCTACAGTACTGCAGGGGCTAGTTCTAGGAAAAAAAAGGAAGTCACCTGCAAGTCTAGGGCTTCTGCTGCTGTATAGAGGCTGTGCACCAGGAAACACCTGCCTTTTTAGTGCTTTCACAGTCAACCAGCAGAAGTGTGCTTTGGTACTTGCACCTATTAAAAAATACCTACCACTGTGGGTTTCTAATTTGAGTTTAAAGTCTTCAAGATAGCCTTTCTGATTTTGAGGAACAATCCACATTTTGGTGTGCTTTGGAGGAGATGCCAGGTAGAAACTAGGATTCACACTTGATGTAACATAAAATCCATTCCCGATTTCTCTCTCTTAACTGCACAAAACATACAACTAAAAAAGAACTAATTGTCTAGGCCTAGAAACATGCTTGAATAGTAACATTGATGGAAACGATTCGCAAAGTTTAAAATTACATTAATCATAATTTAAATATTACCACTGATTCCCAGAAACTTCAGTGCTGATGCAGTACAATCATTTGGAAAAGTACAAGACAAAGTGTGGTACAGATAGCACAGATTAAAATTCCCCAAACATCATAATTCATTTCCATTACGTTAAAATCATATATTCCTCAAGGTTATAGATAAAGCTTCAGATGGAAAATCCGTTTCTTCATAATATAGCTAGAATGTGAGTTTTAACCATCTTTACTTTAGGTTTCTTTTACATACAGGGATCAAAATAGACTTCTCATTATGACTAAAAATATAGATTTTTAACTACAGAACCCAGCAGCCATTTTTCTGCTTCTTTGCCCTTCCCCCAAAAAAGTCAAGCAAGATCTACAAAAATAGCAATTAACTTTAAAAAATAGGTTGCTTCTTCCAGCAAATTTAAGTTACATTCAGATGTAATATAGCTATTTATAAGGAACAACGTTGTGGCAAGACACCACGGGAGGAGTGCTGTGTTCAGTTTCCTTCTGACAACAGCTGCGCACATCAGTGCTAATCTTGGTCTTTATGAAGATCAGTATCTGGTCTGATACTCGTGGTGCCAACGATTGAAATCATTGTAGAAAACCACTATGCTCCCAGATGCCATGCCAGTCATTATACACCTAAGAAAAGCACAAGACCGTATTTGTTAGTGAACCACCTCACGTTCAGATATATGAGCCAACACACCGAAGAGTTACATCAATACAGGCACGAGAACCCAAGGCAATGACCAACTTCCACCGAAGACAGCTAGAGCTGGAATTGCTCCACGTACCAGAAAAGTCAGGCTCTAGGGGCTCCCATCTTGGGCTTGCAAGGACTCCAGCAAGCTGGATTTGAATAAAACTGCCACCTCTGATAGATTTATGGATCACAGAACATACAAACCACCATGCAACAGTTTGTGTGGTCAGCCTGAAGCTACAATTGAGAGTTAGACAACAGAATTGTTTACCAGCATCACTGTCCTGCAAGGCCGCTTCAGGTTTCCTGGGGATTATTTCTTGGCTTGCTTGGTTGGTTTTTGCGGGGTATTGGAGTGGGACGAAGCCCTGATGAAGCAGCACAGTGAAGGAAGGCTAGGAGAAGTGTTCATTTCAGATTCGCCTCCCCCATTTAAGCACATGATCTAGATGAAGGAATTGGATGTGGGCACAGGACTTCAGTTGGAAATGTTAGTGTTTGGGTTTGAAAGCAATCTGAAGGCTTTGATCGTTTTGGAAGTTCCTGAAAGCAATCGCTGTGCTTTCCCACCGAGGCACTCTTTCTTTCTAAACTCCCTACCCTTGGCCTACTACTAGAGATCATTTAGGTCGGTTTAAAAAGCCATGACCCTGATATAGCACACAATTACAAGGGTTTCTATATCATCTTTTTTACTGTCTCATATTAAAGTTTTAGGAAAATCAAACATATGAGGACATAGGAAATTCTGGCATTTTAGAAAAAAGCCTCAGCATTAAAAAAAGATTCCGAGTAAAAAGCTGTACTTTTTTCCATCAAAACAAAGACTGAATATAAGATTATTGTGTTTTGATAGTAACACACGATTTCATTTCAAGAGCACCATTTTGATTGTTTTTGTATTAGGTTAAAATGTCTTTTTACACACTGTCACTCACTCACATACGTTCATGCATACCAAATAAATTACTCTGAGTAATTACCTGTAATTACTGAGTAATTACTCAGTAAAATACTCTGAGTAATCTCTTCTGAGTCTCTGTGTCTTCAAACCTGAAGTGAATAGGTTCCTAACTTGAGCACATGGATAAATTTATAGCTGTCCATATTAAATTTCAGTTTATTGACATGCAAAGATTATGTTGACATGCCATTAGTTACCAGTTTAAAGATTCCCTAAATGCAAAATTTTTTACATTTCAGAGGTCTAAAATTCAACGGCTGTAACTCAAGCTTCTTCCAAAATGCCTATAATCTCTAATTATGCTTAACAAGAAGTTGTTGAACGTTTGATTGAAGTCCACAGAGTTTGCTGGCTTGGATTTTTTTAAGTTCATTTTATGTAAGTTTTAGAAATGTAGTCCAGGTAAAAATGTTAAAACATTCAGTATGGACTTCAGTAATCGGAAGATTAAGAGTCTCAACAATATGCTTTACTGCTCAATGTAGGCATTCCTAAGGGATTTAGGAGCCAAATCTGCTTGAAAAGTACACGGGAACTCCACTAAGCAAATATACCATAACAAACAAAATTCTAGCTGGCAAGTTAGAAGTGTGCAAATGAAATGGTAAACATCCATCTTATAAACAAACAATATTTTTGTGATAAAAACACAGAAGGACTTTTAAGTACAACTGCATTGGAAAGCGTAATGTAAAAATGCAGTAGAAATATTAACTGATTGCCTTCCGTTGAAGGAATCTTCAAGGAGGGTCATGCTTTATGTGGATAAAATAACTTTTCTAGAAATGAAAATTAATATTTGCTTTAGCAAAACATGGACGTGTGGAGGGAATGTTATTGTGCAACATTCTAACTGTTCTATTTTCAACATAAAGGTCTAGAATTAGGAATGTGATTTGTATCATAAGTGAAAGAAGAAACATGAAAAGCACATATGTAACCTTCCACCTCCATGTGACCCACACTGTACATTGGCATAGGCCAATAACTCAACCTATCTTGAAAGCCTGCCAAAGTAAGATTTCTTGAATCTCTCTTCATTCCTCCAAGCTGAAATCCTGAAAAAGATTATCTGCCCTAAATATGACATATTAGAAAGAAACTTATGCAATCGCAGAATTCTCAATATAATCACCAGGATCTGTGATCCACAGAAAATAAAAATCAGAAGAAAAACAAAAATGCAATTTAATTGTAAGTATATATTCTGTGAAATTCTTGTGAAGACCAGACTTTGCTCTAACCTTTGGTCGTAAGACAGGGCCATGGATCGGATTCCAGCATCACACCCTGGGTAAGCAAAAAGCTGCTTGAGGTCCCACATCTGCCATACCATGACAACTCCATTGTCTCCACCTGTAAGCAGATACTGTCCATCTCGACTCAGCTGAATTGCCTAAGGGGAAATCACATGGATATTTGTCAGATAAATATGTGTTGCTCTTACTCCCCCTCTTTTACTTTCATAAAATTTTTCATATTGACAGCTGAATGTCTAGGGAGACTTGATATCAACACAAGCTTTTAGGAAGCGACATTATTGTTACGTTATTCCACCTCGCAACAGAATTAATGTTCTTATGCAGAAATGTCTTTAATACATTAGATGTCACCAGTTAAGTTTTACGTCACCTGTCGTTTATTCAGTATTCCAAAGATCTAATATGAGGTCAGCTAAAGAAATCTACTCTTTTAATTAGCTAGATTTACAAGATCCAGCAGCACTGGCATTAAAATACAGTACCTGACATTCCCCCAAGGGTCTTTAATACTAGCCTAGCAGAAGCTAGGCTAGTATTATCCTCTTTTTCTCTCTGGCAAAAGGTTGAATGATGGAAGGAACTGAAATGTTATAAAAATTACTAGAATTAGTTTAGACCAGCATTTTTAAACTCCTGCTCTGGATTAATAAGATAATGATCCACTCCTCTTAATAGAGACTGTGTTTCCTTTTATCATCTATCCTGAAAACTGCCTGTGACAAATTCAATGGCTTATACCCTGATTTTGCATGCATCATGGGGACTGACGGCAAATCTACATTTGAAATCTTTATCTGGGATCCAGATAATGGAGAAAGATGGGATATAATTGGTTTTCACAGTGAAGACTTCTGGTAACAGGAATTTTCAATCTATTTTGATATTTCTTGTGTGCTGCTAGAAAAATCACGATAAATTCTGAGTACTTGGAAGAACAGCAACTTTCCTCAGTTACCTGATGACTATACCAGATGACACTATCAGATATTAAGATGACTGGAAACCTAAGAAATATTAGTTAAGGAGAGATTTTGCTGGTTTAACTAGGCCAAAACGTGGTTTAAGAGAACTGAACTTGAAATTGTATTAAAGTGATACCCTATGGGGTCAGACAGACCATGATGCCCAGTGTTGTATCACCAGCAGTGGCAGCAGGAGATGCTGTGGGACTGGCCACTCTACAGTTCCTTCCCCTTGTGCTCCCCAGCACCCCCAATCACGGCATCAGGAATATCACAAAGTATATCTCTGTCCATTCTCTTTAGTATCTATTTATGGACATGTTACCCATGAATTTTCTTAATCTGTTTTTGAGCCTGCTGATGCCTTCTGTGGAGGAAAAAAAAAAATAATGGCAGAAGTTCATTACAGTGCAAAACAGTTTTATGTTTTGAAGTCATCCTACTGGTTTCAATGAGTATCCCATAGGTGTCTCATTGTGGGGTTTCCTGACTAACAGTTCTGCATTCACCTCATCCATTGCCTTCATCATTCTGTAGACCTTCAGCATTGCCCACCTCAGAAAACACTGAATAAAATTAGTTCCCAACGTTAAACCCTAGAAGACTCCGTTACTGACTTTTCTCACAGCAATACTAAGATTTTACTCATCTTTTCCACATGGGTCTTAGCAATTACTACTACAGTAACCCTGAAGGGTACAAAACTTCTTCTGAAAGGAAGACCCTGTCCTGCTGCCATGCAGAAAATAAACTTACGTATAGAGCATACCAGGCCCTGATTTTATAGCCTCATCCTCCAACTATCTGGGAAAACTGAAGGGTTTGTAGGGCTTTCCAAAAAAACAAAACCAAAAAGTTGAATGAATTCTGTTATGTGGAGTGACATCAGCATGAGCTACCAGCAAGATCAAGACCCTTAAAACTACAGTTTGGACCAGTTACAGTTATTAATAACTCCTGTAAGCTGAAACCTTTTCCTATGCTCTCCTGTTTCCAGATGCCTCTTCTGAGTTCTCTTTCTGACTTTTCCTCCCCAGCTGAACTTGTTTTTTCCCTTCTCTGCTCTCTACTTTTATTTTTTGTATGCAATACTGCGCACAGTAGCAGCCTATCATCCTCTTCATTTGAGCACACAGAAGGGTGAGAAACAACTTTGCCAGCTGTTTGCTGGATCATTTGCTGTTATCAAAAGGAAAATAAGGAACTTTGCTACTGTGAAGCACTAATATTAAACTGCTGATCCCACCTAATCCTTCTCTCCATTGCTCCTACTTCCCATTCCTATTTTTCCTTCACTCCTTTCTGCCTCTTCTTGTCTTCTCCCAGACTCTGACAAGTTTCTACATTCCCATTTCTAATTCGCTATTCCGGTTGCTCTTGCAAACATCTCTTTCATTCTGTTCTTGGTTCTTTCCTTGCTTCTGCTCTTCTATCATCTCTGCTTTCCCATCAGTTCCCCTTCCTCATCCAGGATCACCTCATCACACTTCTTGCCACGGCATTTTTGCGCACCTCACTGTAGGGGATGATTGGTCGCAGGGGGAAAATCTGCATCCCTGGGCTACAGATGTTCAGTACAGAATGTAGCTGCTAAGAATTACCTACTGAATGCATTTAACCTGAGATTTGTGAATCAGCTAAATTTGGGCAGCTTTTCAACAAAATACACATCCTTCACACCAGGAATAATTCATGATGCATTTCAGCTCCCTCACCCAAGGCAGGGAGCCACAAAACATTTCAACAGAAAAAAAATGTAAAAATGGAGGATATTCAGAGCAATGGCTTTTAAATTCCAAACACACGTTCTACAAATAGATTGATCCACTTTAACTAAAATATTGTCACTGCAAGGCAAGGAAATTGCCTCAAGATGATAGTCTATAAGCAAGATTCCAGCTCAAAGATTTAAATTTAGGAAACAGTAGAAAGAACTGAAGACAGGATCTTGCAAACATCTCTCTCTCTGCTGAAGTCTGCAAGTATTTTGGCACTTGCAATCTCTGCTTCTACAGTTTTTAGATATGCAAAACTTGTAACATACTGTGATTTGAAATTCTTCAGAAAAAGGAAGTTGTTTTTTTAATATACAGAATTTATAGCACACGCACCACAAAAATGAGAGAAACTAAAACACAAAAATGTTACGTTCATGCAACATTAAAGTGTTTATACAGACTGCTGACAAGCCTATAAACCAAAATATACAGTGTACGTAAGATACTGCTTCGTGAACAGCAATAATTGAAGTCAGACATACTGCACATCTGTATTTTTTGTATTGCTGTACTCTATTACTGTGATGCTAAATATATCCTTTAAGAATTATATGATGTGCAACACCTACATTAAGATAGAGTTTCTATATTATATTATAAATTTTGAATGTTTACTGCAACAAACTCCCAAGTAATCAGAATGAATCACACTTCTAAAATTTTATTTCACACAATTAACTGTAAAATGAATGTAATTGAAATACAAACATATACTGTAAACAAAATAGTATAACACTGAAAAAAAATTATAAACCTATTCCAGCTGTGTTTTGAATTAAGACGACAACACATACATGTAAATTTAGACTCAATAAAGCAGAATACATGGAGTTCTTTCCCAACCATATCTAAGTATGGAAATTTGAGTACTAACCAAGGTTAGAATGGAGTATTCTGAGCTGAAGCTTCTCCCCCCCAAAACCAAATGTTCCAACCATAAATTGCTTCTGTGATTGTTTCTACCAGCCTACAAAAATGTGCTAAGCACCTCCCAAAGCACTGTCTCAAGGAGCTTGAAAACTCATTTAGAGACCCTCTTCTAAGAGTATAGCAACTCAGTAAGAAAGGGGTAGAAAACAAACTGAGATAAGACTGTGAAAATTATCTAGAACTTGCATGCACTGAGTAGATGATCATGAGATCTAACATACCACACACAATTATTAAAAAGATTATTCATTAGAAGCAAAAATCAATATAGGGTGGTTTTCTTCTCTATAGCAATGGCAGTCTCCTAAGGGTATTTTCAAATTGCAATGAACACTGTGACAAATAATTATTTGCTACACTTATAAAATTCAGCTGATGAAAATCCATTAACCTTATGGTCACGGTTCACTTGAATTTTATACTTGAGGCTTTTACTGAAGAAATGCTATATTAAAAGGCAAATTAAAGCCATTAATCTTTAATTCTTCCACTACCTGCAAAATGCAGTGAGTTTTGTGATCTTTTGATTAAATAAAGTATAGGCTTTGAACCCTTACTAATACCTATGCAATTTTACTAAGTCATTGGCTTGTCATGAAGACAAGATGTCGATTTATATATTTTTATTGTTTATTAATAAATTTCTCAGCCACTTGCCTATATATATATATATATATATGAATGAAGGAATGAATGGAAGAAAAAGGTCACCCTGTCAACATTTCAGTTTCATGACATGCCCTTCAAGATTTAACAAAGGAAAGGATGCTTTTACTCCCAAGTACTCCAACTGGTATAGAAGATGACATGAATCAATTTTACTGTTCTGCTTTTCCCCAGCGTAGTTTATCTATGATTCTGCTCGGTATGAAACTGAAACAACTCTGCAACTAATCTTTCTCACAACATGAGCCCCAGACTCTCAAATAATCCCCAAAGCACACAATTTCATCAATGTTCTAAAAGCTGCATTTCTGACTTGTATTTCCTTGGAAAGTCTCAAAACTTTGCACAAATCCCTTTTAACATCTCAGATTTTTGAAAGGCAGTGCTTTGTAAAAAGGCAGAGCTGACACTGTGACAGCTCTGGCTTACAGCAGCAGGAGTCTTGTGGGCACTTCCACATTTCAAAACAGACTCAGGAAAGGAAAATAAATTGGTTCCTCTGGGTGAAACAGCATACAGTCTTTGTTTAGGGTAAAATAACTTTACTTCTCAGAACAAGCAGACTATTTAGAGTTAAGTTATTCATTAAGATATCTAAACATTGCATGGTAGATGTACTGTGATATGACTAAGCTCCACTGAGCAATACAGTATTTAAAACAAAAGCAGGTGGAAGGCATTGATTAGACTGCATTTCCCCAGAACGTCTGAAATTTTTCTAGCAGTTTTCTAGCACAAGAATACAAGAAAGAAAATCAGAATGTTGTTCCAAACATGGCTATTGAAAACTGTTAGTTTTGTCAATAATGTTCTGAAATACCGGTCCATAATGACATAGGAAAATAGAGACTAGAATGTTACATTAGAGATTCAACACTTCCAACCTTTTCCTTCCCTTTTCTATCCTCCTCGAGCAAAAACCAATAAGAAGTGTTTGTCAGCACAGCCCGTGGGTAGGTCTATTCATTTTAAATGCCCCTACTTTAATCATGCAGTTGCCACTTGCCTTCTAACATGATATAGTGCAGAAGCACTGGGAAAGACGCTGTAGGTTGTTTAAGCATAAAGCCCAACAGGGACCACTGGGAGAGAAAGAAAACAAAAGAAAACAAAATAAAACTCAAATCCCTGTACATACGTAATTCTAGCCCACAGAGAGCGGAACTTCCATTGCCTCTAGCAACATTCCTAAAGCTGTGGGTACTGACTGAAACACTACAGAAATTGTTTTAGCCAGCAAGGGATTTCTAGATATTTTACAGATTTGCTGGCCTAGCTGACAACATAATCACAACTGAAAGTGACAGATTATCAACATTATTATTGTAAAAAGAGAAAATGCTGTGATATGTTCTTGCTTTATGGAAAGAACTGGGATGAAGGGTAGGCTGAAAATCTCAAAAGCATTTGTACAAGAACAGCAAAGGTGCAATTTCGGAGAACGGAAGAAAGATTAAAAATTGAATCAAGAATCTACATTAATTTGGAAAAATGGCTCAGGACAGAAATATACACATTCCTACTTAATTTCCCCAGCCTCAAATTTGCACTTGTGGCTGCCACAGCACCCAAAGATCGAATGCCCTCTCACCCCCACAGACAGCACTCTCACTATGGAAAACAGACCTATGAAGAGAGTTATTTCTGCATATTCCACCACCAGTGTGTCTGACATTTTGAAAACACAGGGATGCTGGATTAACAGAGTATAGTACACAACAGAGTTTTAGAAGGTTTGAAGTGGAATACACTGAACCACACTGGAGACTTCGGTGGTAATGGAGCATTCACTGTTCCATGTAAGTTATAAAATGGAAATAATGAAGATCAAAATACTTTCAAATATATCGACACATTCTTCCACCTTAAGAATTAATATGAATAGAGTCAAGAGAAGAACAGGTGCAAATTTAAAAATGCTCATGATTTTGCACATCATCTGAAAGAATTTCAGTAATTCTGTAAAACAAACGTGAGGGCGAAGAGGCATTTTCTTCCTGAGACATCTAATCCAAATAAAGGAAAAACTTCTGAGAGTTTTCAGCTCAAGAGAATATTGGAAATCGCAGCAGCTGAGCTGCTGGGCTCTTCCATCAGATTAAGAAAGTCAGCTTGGAGGTGTTGTACTGCTATATGCTCACAACAACAAAAGTCTCCTTATGCTGATGTTAAATAGTTAAACAGTTTTTACATAGGAGACACTTCTTTATTGTGAGGATGACTGAGCACTAGCAAAGGTTGTACAGAGAGGCGGCAGAATCTCCATCCTTGGAGATATGCAAAAGCCATCTGGACATGGTCCTGGGCTACTGGCTCTAGATGGCCCTGCTTGAGCAAGGGAGCGGGACCAGATCATCTTCAGAGGTCCCTTCCAACCTCAACCATTCTGTGATTCTGCGTCTCACAGACCATGCCTACTGGCATAGAGACCATAACTTCAAATAATTCAGGTAGCCTAAATGCTGACCCAGCAAAGTAATCTTGCTTCATGTCTCTGCTGCATTCTGTAACTTTCTAGCAGATTTGGTAATGCTTGTTCATTTTTTTCCCTTCCCTTTCCTTTCTTTCTCATTCAAGGAAAACGTGGGAATATTTTTAATTCGAGGAAAGTATTCTTTTGACATTTCTGCTTCACTGCAGTATAGCTGCCAGGTTCTGCTCTGCTTCATAGGCCACTATTTCATAGGAAACATCAAATGCCTGCATTTTGTATTATAAAATAATTTCCACAAAACCATAAGCTTAAAATGCCTCCTGCATAGTTTTGGACTTGCTCCATGTCTCTTGCAGCTAAAGATGTGGAACCTAGCTGCCTGCTCAGCAAATGCCAAAGAGCTAAGGAGTTAAAATATAGACATATGCCTATAAACTTCCTGAAGCTCAACACAACGCATGCTATCTCAAGCTAAGATGAAGCAATGTAGACAGAGATGCCAAAAAAGGGAAAGCCAACATCCAAACCAGCATGTCCAACAATCTCCTGCCCTCAGACTCAAAAGTAAAGCAGTAGCCTGGCTTCTCCTGGTCAGCAATTAGTAATATTTGTATTCTTCAGTTCAAGGAAATGCCTACAGGGTACTGCTTACTGTATGAACACAGTTATTTTAAAATTAAAAACAGTACTATTAGGAGTACATGGTCCCCTTAACTACAATTTTTTTCAGAATGCTGCTATTATGGTTTATTACCATATATTTCTATGGCCTGGCTATAGAAAGAGTCTCCACACAACTCCAAAATTGATAGCTTTTCCTGATACTGGAACTGACAGTCCTTAGCCCACATTTGAGTACACTCACCTTTATCTTGTCATCTGTTTCCATAGTGGCTTGAAGTCTCCCATTCACACTGAATACACAGAAGAGGCCATTTTCATAATATATGACACAATGGCCTTCCCTTGAAGCTTGAATAAGTTTTGGTCTCAGGCAGTTTTCAGGACCTGTTTCAGGACCTTCCAATGTCCTCAGTAGATCTCCATTCATAGAATGTATGAGACATGGTCCTTCTAACAAGACAGAATAAAATCTCTAGTTATTGATTTACACACCCATTTAAAGACATCATATACCAAATAATAAGTAATGACTTCTACTTAGGTAATCACTATTATAATACATTATAATGATTTTTACCATGCTTAAGTGGACTTTAAGGGTGTCAGAGAGTAAAATGAACAGCTGATCCTTTAAAAGCTTTGTATTAAGGTATTTTAGAGCACCTATCAAATCTAGTTAGAGACCTAACAATTTCTTCTGTAGGTTTTCTTTTAAAACTGGTAGTAGCTAATTTTCAAAGCACAAAAATAAATGTACTGAATCCTAAAATGAGATTTTCAAAATACGAAGACACATAGAGGTAAGCCTAATGAATGTACATACGCAGGTACTCTAAAAGTACATATTCTCATATTAAGTTTTTAATCCATACATGATCCACTAAATATTTGCTTTTTGATGTATTTGGAAAAATACCCAATTTGCATGTAAGCCACAAGTATTCACATGCATAAAACAGAAACACATACAGGTGCATATGGTGAGTACACCCAACTTTGAAAAAGTGTCTCAAAGTAGGCACTTTGGAAACACTAAGCAGAAGGATCCTAATTCTAAGAAATTTCCAGTTTAAAAATTATTGTGGACCAGCAAATAGGAAAATGATAAACAATATCCATAGAATCAACACCATTCTTTATCATTTGCCTGCCAAAATCAAATATTTGAGAACACAAATGGGGCATATTACAGGCTTTGTAGCTAAGCTCAAAGAGCCTGAACAGAATCACTATAAAATTTAGTTGGTAGTTATACAGACCCTTCATCAAACAAACAAGACAGCACATTCTCTTTCTCCTGAAACTAATTTTTGCTTCCCTTTCTGAGAAGTTATGCATAACAAATATTCTTCACCGTCCTGGCAGTGAAGAGCTGTATCCAAATGTATGCTATATGCAGTTACACACTGGATAAACAAACAAAAAGAAACAGTGATCAGTAAGCTATAATAAGGAAACTGATGAGGTTGCTGCTTCTTGTAAATGTCTGAATAATCCTCCATTTTAACGTGTTTAAAAAGAGGTTTCAAATTCCATAGCAACTAAAAAAAAGGTTAGAAATAAAACTACCATAAACTTAATAAATTCTGCCACCTGAGACTATATTCCTTTTTGCATTAGGATTATAGCTTCATGAACAGAAAGAAATGACAACAGCTACCTTACCTTTTGAACCACTTATTACCAGGCCAAGTTCAGCACAAATGGCAGCACAGGTGATCTCATAGTCATGTCCTGTCAAAATAGCTCGAGGAGTTGCAAAATCACCTTCAATAAAAAAAAAAAACAGCAGCAATCCTTGGTTACAATCTGTTTCTAAAATTGCTGCTTTCAAACACTGAAGTGCCTTCAGTTTCCCTGCTCTTTGAGTTCATGTTCCTTACAAATCACTTCTATGCTACTGTTTGCATATGGTTGTTCTGTAGTCATATCTATATAGGACAGCAGCAGTATACTACAGGAATTCAGCCTGCACACAGATTCGCATTCTCCCCTCCCTCTGTCTCCCCCTCCTTTTTTTTTTTTTTTTTTTTTTTGTGGAGGAAGATATTTAAGTCAATTAATACCTTTTCCTATAACAGGCATAAGTAAACACAAGTGTCACCGTGACAGGTACTGAGAGAAAACGCCTACATTGCCCAAAGATGAAGCAAAACATCCATTGTCTGATTTTATTTTAACCTAGTAATGGTGTTGAAACCTGAGCCTGACATCTAGCTGCTTTTAAGATGGGGAGCTGGGACCGTAATCAATATGAATTTCAGACGAGTTCGCAAAATCAAAATACCCAAACCCAACATTAATTACCGTTGGTCCTATGAGACATCTCCCTGCAACAAGAACAAATAAAACTGTTTTTTTAAAAAAATTCTCTTTGTAATCAAACATATATGGATACCATAAATAAGAAGAAATTGTACAACGGGCACATTTAAAGGGGGAAAAAAAATATTCTCCAGGTCAAGACACAGAAAAGGTAAGCAAATGCTATAAAGCTCTTTAAATAGTTTTGTAACTTCACTCATGGGTCATTTGCTGGATCACCCGCTTCAAGAATGCTAGCATTTCATGGAAATCACAATCTTATTTCTGTACTACCATATGATTAGTTCATTCATAGCATTTTACAAAGCATATAAACTCTAAAGAATGTATTTGGGGCAATGTTATCATGTAGCTTCAAAAAGGATTAGATGAGTTTTTAAGCAGCAGGGAGTGGTTTTACTTCACAATAAATGATGATATGTGAGATACGAACAAGGCAGTAAAGCAGTAGTAAAATCAAACTTTTTCTACTGCAAAAACAGGAGATGGTTTTGCAAAGAGACACAGTAGTAATATGGCCAACTGACTCCGTTGGTTACTAAGGTAGCATCATTCAAATTACATTTGGGGTTGTAACTTTTCAAAAGATAAAACCAGCATAATGTCATTAGTTTGTCCCTGTAGAGCCTTAACAGTACTAGCAATACTGGTACTAGGTCTTATTAGAAATTATGGAAATACACTAAAACAGGTAGCTACCCAGACCCTGCATGTGTACAGCAAGAGGCTTCTGTGGAAAAGAAGTGTAGATCTGGGCCTGCATAAATAAAAGCTTGGCTTACTCTCCGTATTTTACATTTTTACTCAGACCATTTGCACCGCCTCCCAGAGTGCCTGTGTAGCTGGCACATTCAAACGGCTTTTTAGAAAAGGTCATAATCTATGACAAAGTATCCAATCAAGGATTTTGACCTTTCAAAATTTGATTTATTCTGCAGTTACTGTTATAATCTATAATTTATATCCAAAATACAAAATCTTGAAAAGTAAATAAATCTGTTTCTTCTTAGATACATACATATACACTAAATACATACATGTAAATATATACACACACCCGTATACATGTATGTTATCAACACTTTAAATCTGAAAATGCTTTGGAGCAACTCCCTGAATTGTCCCTGATCTCTTAATAAATAATCATTAAAAGCTATTGCTTTTGTTTCGTATAATGTTTGGCAAAACACACTCAAACCCAGGAAGTATGGCAGACAGTTCAGAAGCAAAGGAAAAACTCCCAACAAATTAGAAGCATAAGGGTAGACTTAATGACCTCTAGGTGCTTCTCGGGTGGCTGATCCTACAAACGCTCACAAACCTTTTAGAGAAAGTTTGCTCTATTGAACTTCCCTCACCTAACATGGGGCAGGAACCTTCGAAGATTCATAAATGAACATTGTGTAGACAAGCCACAAATTTGCAGCTCTAGGGGAAAACGTAACAGCAACCATAACGGCCTTATTATCCAGTAACAATTTAATTTTGTTGACACAATTCTTTCTCCCCGTTGTCCCCAAGCCATAAAACAGGAGGCAGCTTTGTGCATTTAAAGCTCTTGTTAGTTTGTTTTCTTTTAAATGAGCTGCTTACATTAGGAAAATTCTATAATTCTGGTTTTATTGCTTTATTTTGCTTTCTTTTCCTTTCAGAAATGGCATTTAACACATAGTTGCATAGATCAGCAAGGAATTAATCTAATTATACACTATACATGTTAATGAAACTTTTGAAATCAGAGAAGTTTTAAATGTGCAATGTTGTAGTAGAGATAATTAATATAAGATGTTGGAGTTAGAAGGACCTGTAAGAAGCAATGTCTGAATGAATTATTAGGAGGCTTAGATAAACAAAATCCTGATAGTAAACTTACTGCTTACAGCAACTACATTACTGTTGGCTTCACCTACTTTAGGCTGTCAGTAACTGTATATGTAACATGTAGGAGACAAGATTCTCAAAACAAGAAATAGAAAATGAGCATATAAGTTTATCGCAGTCCACAGAAAGGTAAAATTACATAAGTAACGCTCAGTCTTTTTAGAATTGGTACTGGACTTCAAACATAATAGAGTATAAATCTACAGGTGGCAGGATCAGTGTTCATAAATTATATCAACTGTTTACTAAATTACATTTGTTCTAAAGAAACACTTTACTGCAAAAAAGAAATAGAAGAAATCTGAATAGTATCTTTAAAGAAATTAGGACTTGAATAAATACTGTAAAAGAGGAGTCCTGTGAAAAGTCAGGCTGACTCCTTTGATAAGAATGTCAAGTATTTAGGGGTTTCCAAGCCTCTGATTTTCCAAATAATGGGGTCAACTTAAAAGCTGGTCGTAGAGCAGAACAGATTTCTTTAAAAGCTTTTAAACTGTTATTGCTTCAGAAGATTGTCATGGTTTTCAATAATGCAAAGAGAAAATTTTATTTTGTTGCTGGTTTAAGGGGCACCACTTCAAACTTCTCTAAATTGTTTTAGGGGAACCAGCTTGCAGACCTTTTGAAAAGCTGGGGAAGTGACTTCAAAGGGAAAAGAGTCTTTGTCCGCTAAGCAGGTTTACGACCACTGATGCAAACCCTAACTAAGGACTGAAAAGAATACTCAGTGCATCTTTATGGAGATTCTTAAGGAAGATGAACAAGTCAAATGAAATTAAAGATAGTTCAAATCCTAGCACTAATAACCAAGACACGCCAGTTTTACAGATGTGCTTTTCGGAGCATAGTACATAATAATATCCTTAGTCTACACCATTGCTGGATTGCTACTTGAAGTTGAATGCTGTAAGAATCTTAATACCACACTCACTTTGCAACAAATGTCATCAATGATTTATTTAAGTCACGGGAGGTATACATAAGGTTATTTTCCAGTAATGGACATAATACTTTACCTTTGCGGTAATCATTCAAATTATTTCAAAAGAACTCTCCTCCATTTCAGTAAATAATTTCTGCAAAGCTGTTTTCCCATAGAAGATAGCATAAAATATCACTCTTCCTTAAGTGACTAAAGTACATTTTAAATCATAAAATTCAAGCTTCAGAATATAAAAGAAGAGCACATGATATCATGTCAGCTTATGGTGATATTTCAGTGAAAAAATGTTAGGCGTTTGGAAACTACATTTAAAAAGGAACAGCAGGATTATAGCAAAGTCAAAACTTTCTTCTAGTTTAATGACATCCAGAAAAAGATATGCCTTGCTGGTTAACAAGAAATTGGTTTGTATTGCTGGGTCTTTCCCTGCTATTTTTTCAGCTTTGGTGATGTTACAAAACAAAACAGGATCATGACATTTTAAATCCATCCGTATAGTTCTAAAATGACCACTTTCTATATTTTCAGCGCTAAGCTGTAAGAGCTGAGCCAAATGTAGGAACTTATTTAAAGAAAAGTTATCTCCCTAAAAAGAAATCAAACTAGAGATAGACTGAAAAACTTATCTCACAATGAAATACATGAAATAGTCTTCCTACTATTTCTGGGTGAGATAATATTATGCAACACATTAAAATATAAAGTATTTGAGTATGCTCCTTTTTATGTTTTATGCTGAGAAGACAGTTAATTATGATAAGTCACAGACAGCCAAACAGTCATTTCTAAATTATTATTCTATGATTGCAGAGGCTGTAGGGCACTTTTAAATGGCAAATTAATTATGTGATTTTATGTCAATATAAAATCTGAATTAAATGAAGCATCAGTTAATCTAACTATCTTTTTACCTACTTCTTGCAAAAATAAGCGACCGAGCACTTTCTCAGAAAGAGACATCAACCAAACCAAGTTATATATATAAGAAAAGTCTTCTAAAAATAGTTTTACAATTTTCACAATTTTGAAGTTGCTTCACATGATAAAAATTGAGGAAAACAATAAAAGTTTTGACATCAATTTGAGAAGTACAAGTGCACTTACAGAATATATGACATTTGGACAAAAGTGCTTTCAGCAAAATGTAAGTAAATCAAGAAAACTAATTTGCTGCTAGGCTTCTATGTTGATTATATAGCAAGTTTCAGAGTTTAATTACATCAAAGTGATGACTGTCAAATATTATATGAACTCTGCATATTAACATTATTTACAGATCACACACAGTGAACACTTAAATAACAGCCAACTGGTTAAAAACCCATTTCATTGGAGCAGAAAGGCTAGCTCGTTGATGGATATGAGATCTTCCTAAAGTGATACCACACAATTTGAATAATCCTTCCTTGGTAAATATGCATTTTTATGTAACAATGTAATCTTTCCACATTATAGAGGAACTTCATTGTTGTCTGGTTCTTCACACGACACTCCATCAGCATTTCCTCTAATTCTTTCAAACTACTTCCCATCTGTTCAGACTTTTTTTACAACAGAAAGTACAACCTTATGCCTAGATGCAAGTTTTGTTTTTGCAAAAAACACTTTAACCGTACATTTTCTGAAAAAGGAACAATATCTTTGAACAACATATCATTCTATCCTGAAGCAAAATCTAAAAACATAAACCACAGAAGATGCTATATAGTGCTGTTACGTTTCTTCAGTAAAGAAACAAAAAATTAGATTTATCTTGTAGAATTCATTTCAGCAAATATAACACAGGAAAGCCTTACTTCACTCCTTCCCGCAGTCACACTGTGCAACAAGTGACTAACATTTATTCAGTACTAGTAAGAGATTTTTCATACACATCCTGTCAAGAGAACAGGTTCACCATGATTTCCAAAATAAACACAGTAAAGAAAAAGATTTAACAGGCCTTCATGAATGGGCTATTACAATTCAGAAGTTAGTAATCGCCAGCCTCTTAATTCCTACACCATGTGCAACGCGAAGCTTTCTGGAACGAGTTCACCCATACTGGGGATTCATCTGCTAGAAATCCTGGAAGTCATTCAGCAGGACTCCTCCCACTGAATACAGACCTTTTTGAAGCTCCTGAAAAGTATCTGCAGGTGAATATTCAGGGTCAGCGTACACTAATATTTTAATATTTGCACCATCCCAACTTCATAAACTGCTACTTAAATATCAGCTTTGAAGTTTTAAGACACTGTCATTTTTGTTTGAGAATGTTCTAAAACAGCTTTATGAAGGGGCTTTTTTTCCTTATGCTAAAAAAATAAAAAATCTATTTTCTTCCTCTTTCTCTCTTGTGGTTTATACTTACAACTATTCCATTACTTGGTGAGTCCAAGAAAAAAAACAACAAACCTCAACAGAAAAGGAAAAAACCTATCAAGCAATTATTCCAGTCAGAAATAGCACCTACTGCAGAATTGCTGTAAGATAAAAGACATCTTACAACATGCTAAAACTGAACAGTAGTTGAAATTTATATAGTATTTCATACCTTGCACAAAAAATAATCTGAGATGAGAGGTTTCATATGAGAATTCAGCTCAATTCAGCAGGTTGGGTTTGTTTTTTTCTGTTAAAATACTATATTAAAATAACTTTGTTTAAAATAAGAAAAATCACTGCAAAATAACACTGTTCCATAACAGCACGTATAAAAGTCTGTGCTTTAGCTATCTGATTGCTTCTTTAAAGTTAATTTCAAACCAATGCACCAATAGTGCATGGCACTAGATAGATGCTTACCAGCTTTTCATATCAATGTAGCTGGGAATACTGATGGCATACTCCAAATTTAGAGCATATATAAATTAGCTGGTTTTTTAAAAGTAACTGTTTTAAAACAGATGCTTTTTCAATGAAGCAGACCACAATTCTAATTACAGATAGTATTCTTGCACTCAGCGGAGTAATGCTTATCTCTGTGATGCCAGTGTTAATAGAATTTAGATCCAGAAACATTTACAAAATAATTTTCTGCCTGAGTTAGGATTATTGTATTGACCAAATAATTTTTGCAACATTTAAGTTGGTAATTTTATCCCAGAATATAAATTATTATATCTCCTGCATTACTCTCTTCTGTCTTACATGGTATAGACTTTGAACTGAATGGTTATCTTTCCCAGCAACCAAACAAGGTAAATAAATGTGATATATTAGTCCATCATCCCACCACTATGCATATGGTGCACATTAAGGTTGTATTCATTTACCATATGAATATAATTCCTTTTACCACATCAACTATTAGTTACAAGTTGTAAATATAGCATTGTTTTTCCTGGAACTCAAAGGTCTGCATTACATCATGAAGCACTAAATATCCTTATCCTTCTGGAGAATTTCATGCATATAGTTTTAGTGACACCTGAAGCTGTATACTGCCAAAAAAGCAGCATCCAAACTCTTTCTCTGTTTCCAGTCTCCAAATACATACTGCCTTCACTTGCGTCTGGATCGTGCCTCAAAACTTGCTCTACAATGTTATTTGTAATTACCTACTCTGACAAATCCTGAAACACAATCTCCCTTAGCCAGTTGAAAACAAGGATGATCCAGATGCTGCACTTAACACTATAGGACATACTTTTAGCCAAAACAAATATTTGTACCACACAAACTTACATGCTCGTCAGTACCAAATCACTATGATGATTTAAATGCTTTCTGAAGCATCAGTGAATGCTATTTCAAGTTCTTTTCAATGAAGACCATGTCCTCATATCTATCTATGACATGACTTTCTTGGCATTGTATAAATACAAAACTATATTGCTTAGGCAGCGTCACTGCAGATTTCCAGATATACCAGAATTCATCCACCTGTTACACCTCATCTTCTTTCGGTTTAAATATTCACAGGCTAGAACCTTCATTTATATGTGATTTCTAGAGTACTTGGAGGAATGAGGCCTCAACCTCCTTGAGGTATCAATGTGTTACAGTTTAAAAAAGAAATGACAGTGACCTTTTGTAGCTGTATAATTGAAGGCTCTGTTCTAGATTAATGCAAATAGTCCCAGTACTTGCTGCACTGGCTACATCGGTGCCCTAGGAAGATACAGGGAATTGTAGGACCACTTACAGCATCAGGGCCTCTGTCCATTAAGCTTTCATGAGGCTTTCAAGACTAACATCAAATATTGCAATAAATGTTAGGTAGAAGAATATTTAGGGGTTGCTACCCTTTTCAAAAGATGTTACAGATACTTTTCTAAGCTTTGTGGGTCTCCTCTATGAAATAAATTTTACTGAATTTGACTTACAAGAGGAATGGAAAAATTTAATATTGCACTTGCTAAAGCTCTAGTAAAAAATAAAAAAGTATTCCACCTCTTTTTACAGTCGCACTTAACAAAACACTCCTGACCTATTTCGATTTCAGTTCGTATGTTAACCTTAAATTCACATTGTATTTTCTCATTACAACTTTAATAAAAAGGATAAAAATTATACTACAAATGAAATCAAATTTTTTTGCACCAAATATGTGAAAATACATATAATTTAAATATTTTACTAGGCAGTGCTTTGGAGTCAGTCCCAAGATCAGCTTTCAACTCAATGCCAGCAGATGGTGCTAAAGGATTCCTTCTTTATATACAATAGTGTGCTACTTGTCCAGCCATTTTTGAGAAACAAAGAATATTTGTTATGTCTGCAGTTAAACAGTGTTAAAATAATACTGAATAATTTACTGGCTTTTTGTGAAGAAGGACTCACACAATAACATAATGTGTGCAGGGGTAAAAAATAGAAGTGCTACTGAACACCGAAAGGAGCACATGCAGACTGTTTTTAAACTCTCAGTGCTGTACTATCATAGAGCAACACTCTTTTAACAGACTGACTACAGTGAACGGCAGCTACCGCCTTAATAACTGCAGCAATTCCAAACATATTTTAGTATTTGGAGGCTCTGCAAATTTTAGCTGTGACAGTAGACCAGCATTTGACAGAAATTAACAATAACAGCAGAATTTCCATCACTAACTAACATGATTACTGATTCATGGACATTTTGATACCCCTACTACGTTGCATGATAAATGCAAGAGGGAACATTGACAGATAAGATTTTTACAACTACTTCCCAATTAATTTTTTAAGAAAAGAAGCTGTTATGCAAACTACTCCCAAGATTGTAGGGGGGGGGGGGGGGGGGGGAATCATTAAAATTCTAAATAAATATTTATGCTATAAACGTTCTTTAGAAATGTGGAACCTTATCTTCTCTATTATTGTTAGTTTTGAAATTGAAGATAAAAGTCAAGATCATGCAGAAACTTGGGAACCAAGATGCAGATTAATTCAAGATGAGAATAGGATGGGGGAAGAAGGCAAAGAGGGTCTTTTGCTACTAAGTTAACAGCAGACATACAACCTGCTTGAAATCAGTGTGTAGAGAGGCAAGGACGTACGCAAATCTTCATAGAATTCAGGTTTACAGGATTAGTGTGTCTAAGTACACAGAAATTTTTACCTATGACATTATTCTTCAATGAACCAACACAAAGATGCTCATCAGGTCATATTTTCAAAGTTTTAGTCAACTGCATTATCCACTTTAATTAATTATCAAACACTAACACTCACTTATAAAAATGTTATATTTTCAAACTGAAAAATGTGTGTAGCAGTTGATGAAATACAAATGTTTTATCTTTTGCTACGATTACTAATACAATTAAAACTAATGATTTCTCTATTCTCAAGACCATAGCTTTAATTTAATAATAATGTTAATTGATAAAAAGTCTTTCAGGTATTCAAATACTTATTTAAGAATTATAGCTATATATATAAAAAAAAAAAATCAATCAAATTACAGGGTTTTTTAAAAGTAGCTTGGATAGCAGCTAGACTGTTCTTCGGCAAGACAGGAAACTGGTGATTAAATTTTGAATCCTTTGGGAGATTTCATATTTTAGAAATTGAAAAAATTACATATTTTAAAAATTTGTATTTGAGGAGGATATTCTACATGTTAGCAATAGTAAAAGCGTTCAAGGAATCCTCTCAATTAAATCTCAGTTAAATAGAGTAATTGTTTTGTTCAAGTACGAAATCACATGCTTCATTCACACATGTGCCCTGCTACACAGCTACACTACTAAGAGCATTTAATTTCTCTAACACGCTTCAGAAAACCTGAATATAGTACCCTCTAAAAAATATAAAACTATGCAATGAAAGCACCCCCATAATCCTCAGGATGCAAATGTGATACATACAGAAAGTAACATTTTCTAGTTTTATGAGCTAACATAAAGGAGGTAATATAATTTGTTTTATTCACGTATGTGTGGAAGATCAATGCAATAACTCAGAAGAGATCACATTAGTATTAGTAGTAGTAATACAGTTATACACAGACTGTACATTTCATTAGTACTGAATACTTTTATTGGTTAAGCCTTAATTTCATTAAGCAAATCCAATTTCTAAATTAGACATCTTTTTGTTTTTCAAAATATGAAAACTAAAAAATAATTATGAACAAATCCATAGGCATTTTGAAAGAACAGAACAGTCTCTTCACATTCTATTAATATAGTACAAGAATAGCAGAAAAGTGCTTTATCTTCACCTTGACTATGGAAATGCCTACCATTTTATAAGCACAAACAATTTTATAAACAATATTAAGACAATAAATTCACCACTGTAAAACTCCCCTTCATGAAAAGTACAACCAAACAAAATGATTACAGCGGAAAATCAAAAACGTTGAAGACATAGATTGACATTCACTTCTCTGATTGGCCTCTACCTGGTAGGTATAGGGCTTATTAAGAAGGAGGATTGGAGAAAATAGGATATTCCAATTACAAAGACATTTGTTGGCAAAGGAATACAAGTATGTGTGTAGCAAGCAATTTGGTGGCAGTTTTTAATATATAAGCAACAGCTAGAGATGACCTAGATATGATTATAACCAATATAGCAAAACATCAAAAACATGGTGGTGAAAGGAACTTAAATGAAAGTGCGGAAGATATGAGAGTGTTCAATATGCTTTATAAGGGAAAGAACAAGGACAACAAGATAATTTTCAAAGTATTTTGGGGAGACAGGTTTCAATAGATATAGAACACTGTTCTGTAAGATCTCATGGGAAGTTAAGTCTACAGAGAAAGAAAGGAAAAGGTAATAAGGATACTAGCAAAACCCACTCCAATACAGCAGAAAGATAAGACAGACAAGATACCAGCGGGCAAAACTGAAAGTTCTCGAGTGACTGTTACACAGGAAAGTCGGGCAGAAAGTTCAAAATAAGTGAGATTTTTCTGAACCCGTGTAAGAGGCAAGGTATGAGCAAGCAGGGACAAACCCAGGATAGCCAAGCATAGAAGAGATGCAACTAACAGTGACAGAACAGTCACTCTAGAAACACAAAAATATGTTTTCCTGAGGAGTTGGTCTGTTATTAAGAGCAAGCAATACCAATAGATGATGCCACACATTTAGAAGTATTTCACTAAAAGTCTTCAATAATTTTTTATTAAAGCCAACTGCAGTCAGGCAGCAAACATATGTAAAAGCAGCAATGAGAACTGTTGTCTCAATTAGAGACTACCTAACTGAGTTAAATGTTTGGGACTCAATTGGCCTGATAATACAGATTTAATGCTACTGTGAAAATAAAACTACGTAATCCCAGAGTTGTAACTGTTGTTTTATGGGTATTGGGTGAGGTTCTGCAAGACTAAAGAAAAGTCTTGTGTTGTTTAAGAAGCAGGAAAAGGAAAACTTAGGAATTGAAGAATGGGCTGCTTCATCCCAACAAACAGAAAAAATACTGGCAAAATGTTTATATTTCTGTTTACATGCACACACACACACAGAATTTCCTAGAAGAAAAGAAGATGAGTAACAGCTGATATGGATTTGTTATGAACGAATCATGTCAATGCAATTTTTTTTCTTGCAATGGCAGAGTAACAGGACTTGTGTTCAGGGAGACATCATGTATTTTGACTTTAGTAAGGAGTCTGGCACTGTTTCACATGGGCAATTTCTTAAGGAAAATAGGGAAGCACATATTTAGAAGATACTACTATACATCAGATGAAAAGCCAGTTGGAAAGCGATATTCAGAAAGCTATTGACAGGCATTTCTGAACTGTGTACTATCTATTTTCTTTAATGACCAGTTTAATAGAGTAAGACTGCAAATTACATTTGCAGACATGAGTTGCTGCAAGTCTGCTGGAGGACAGGATGAGAATTCAAAAGCAGTTTGACAAATTTGAGAAACGGTCTAAAAAGAATACAATTCAGAATGTTTAAAGACAAGGTTCCACAGTCAAACTACACAGAGGAAGAGAAACAAATGAGTAGATGGTGATTCTTCAGAAAAGACTGAAATTTATATTGGTTCATACACTTAAAAGAATTAACACCGTCATGCTGGTTTGAAACAGATACCCATGGGGATGTGAAAAGTACTGGTCTGTAAAACAGGTTGTTTTCTACTTATTACCGGAAAGGCTTCAACTGCATTGCTGAGTCTACTTTGAGGAAGACAGACAACTGAAGAAGAGAGGAACACATAAAAAAAAAAATAAAAATCAGAGGTCAAAACCCCCATAACTTATGGCAAAAGACAGAAAGAATTGGGTTTTTAAATCTGGAAGCAAAGAACTGCAGGTCACAATAATCCAAATAACTGGAAGTTGTTGCAAGGAGAAAATAAATAATCTGTTCTTTATAAAGAGAATAAATATATAAGAAGTGATAGAATGCAACTGCTGCAAAAAAGAACAGGATACTAGGCTGAACACTGGGAAAAGACTGCTAATGATAGGGCTTCTAAGGCCCAAAAATATATTTGCCTAAGTTTTTAACAGAAGGTTGGACAAACATTAGTCAAGATTGGTTTTGGTGTAGTTAAGCCTTCTTTGGGAAAAGAGAATGGATCAGGTGACCAAAGCTCCTGCCCGCTCTGTTTCCTACGGTGCTGTGATTACAAAGTAAAATGCAATCCCTCAACCTAGGAAATGTCCAAATACTAAGAGTTGCCACTTGAGCTTCAAAGCCAGAGTGGGATCTGAAAGTGATGCACACCATTTGTATGCAAATGAATTCTCTCGTCTCTTTTCTCCAGCCATCACACACAGTTCCTCCCCTCACCCCCCACTTCTCGCCTCCCCTCCACCTCCATCGCATTAGGCTGGGCAAGCGCAAAACGTGGCATCTTTCTGCAAGTACACTGCCCTCTTGCAGTAACCTCTACACGTTCTACCACCCTATTCAGGAACGCAAGTCTTGAAGCATAATGTCACGTCCCCAAGTGGTCCCTTGCTATTAGATTGGAGCCTCTAAATATGCAAAAGCCAACCTTGTGATACAGATCACACATGGGCTTCAAGGGGTACAAGGGGAGGGTGACATCCTCTCCCTCCTACCTCCTCCACTTCCCCAAAGCAAGCCACATGCCAAGGAGAGAAAAATAAAAGCCCCTTATGCTATCCAAAGCGACTTTACCTCTCCCCAGTAAATTATGCTAATTAATGTGAGCTCAAAATGGCTCAGAGCTATTCTAAAGGATACAACTATTTCAGATCCTCTGCTCTGTTCTGAATTATTCCTCGGCTCAGTCAGAAATTGTCCACAGAAACATTTCTGCATCAGAAAGGGCCTGTGCACCAAAGTGAAGTACTGCCATGCTTCTACATTTTCAAAAACAATTAGTTTAGAAAGAAAAAAACCCCTACATTTGATCAAAGAGCATGGTGAAATATTTTTTGAATTTCAGGTTTTAATTTGAGAAGGAAAAAAGGACTTAACCTAAATGTAATCAAGCTGTTTTGTGAAGAATAAAAATAGTTTCCAGCAGATGTGTCCCATGTAGGAATTTCATATCTTCGAGATTTAAGTTCATCAAACTTGGTTTACATTGATCAATGCATTCCAGAGTTATTAGGGAGAAACTAAACAGTGAGACTGCATAGGTGTAATTTCTTTAAGTCAGTTTAAAAGTTAAAAATTAAAGAATGTAAATAATGAATATTTCAGTAACATATATCTTCTGTTAAACCACAAATGTAAAGAATTTTTCCATACAGTCCAGTTGGCCAGAAAATTGTCCTTGATAAAGAGTATCAAACAAAACACTTATTTATCACGTATGCCACAGTCCACCTGGCTTGTCAGCTTGAGTTAAGTACCATTCTAAAATATGAATATATGCAGCCAGAGATCAAGAGCTCTGTGCTTCCTAAAGTAATGAAACCAGATAAAGGAGCCTAAATAAAATGTAACTGGTGAAGTAATGGGTGTCCAATGGGATAGTATTTAGAGTAGCTTGATCATACTAGTCTGCTGATTGATGTATATCAGAGGCAACACGTACTATGAAAGGAGGAAAGAAATGCTCCTGGTTTAGATTATTTTTGTTGAAACTACTCTGGCATCACGATTTGGTACAGTGCCATTGGATGCATGTTGCTGTGAAGTCATTTTCAGATGGAAATTAGAGACAATTAAATAGAGAAAAAAAAAAAAGGAAATAAGTATCAACTTTGACAGTATCAACAGTGACAGTATCACTTTTCCAGTGAATAGTGCTCATTGAAAGCATGAATAAACTATATTTTGAGGTAAAAAATCACAAGCTTCAAATACAAAAAGTCATCAGACAAGTCAAACATCTAGCATCCCACAAATGGATGGAAGTTACAGTTGCAGTAATAGGGCTCAAAACCCAACAAGTCTGCTGGTGCTTTCCATTTCTGACAAAATCAGAACTAAGCAGAAACAGCTCTTCTTATTTGCCTTTTCAAAAAAAAATTTGACTGAACAGAGATGCCTGTAGAAAGCTATTTCTGGGAAAAATTAAACCCACCAGATTACCATCTCTTTGAAGCAGAAACTCTTTTACTATACACATGTCTAGGCCTATGTTCAGTGCCATGAGATTCCAATTCATAACAAAGGCTTCCAGGCATGCTGTATCACCAAAAAAACCTACATAATGGCAACTAGTAAACATAGGAGCCATTGCATGGCCCTAAAAGTACAAGTTTAATAGGACTGCAAACAAAGGGACTTACCAGGTAGCTATTGTTTGATTTTAAACAGTAGTTAAAATAGCCTAGCATTAACTTTGAAAACCGCAAAATTCAATACGTTAGAAATTTGCATTTGAGAAGACAGTCAACAGATTGTAACAAAATCTACCTATTCTAGTTACATACTAGGTACAAATTCTCAGCATGTGATCTGTTAAGGTCATAAAGGAGCCTACAGCCTCAAGGTCTTGTTCAAAAAGCAGGCAAGCCTGGCAAAGACTCAACAAGAACAACTTCTCAGGACAGGCCTAGGAATCTACAAAGATGGGCTGCACTTGCAGGCCTTGAAAACACTATGAGGAGACACCTACAAATGTTCATTGCTTCACACCAGTAAAATATTTAGGGTTTCCTCCTCAAAAGGGCAGTTTTGTTCTTTAGGATTTACAAGCTTGCTTGACTGTCTTAAGTTCCCTTCTCAAAAAGACTTTTTGGAGTTCCCAAGTTTACAAGCTCTGCAAAAATAGTGCAGAGTTTGCATTTTCTTTAAATTGATAGATTGCAAAATATGTATAAAGTGTTCACAGAGATTTTGTCCCTCAACGAAAGCTGTAGTTATTTAAAGATGCTCATAAAGTTCTGCTAGTCACATCCCAGAAAAGCTCCCATTTCTTGAATCAGACCGTTGGAAGGATAATGGGGATGGTTTGCTCCCATCCTCTGTTTGACAATTCTGTAACTGTGTGAAATGAACTTCTGCATCTTGTGCAATTTTTGAATAGTTTTCACAGTAAACACCAAATAATTTGCAAGTTAAATTCAGATATTCATTCTGATATTAATTAGTTGTGCTTCCTCAGAATAGTTCATGGGATGTCATTTCAGTCAAACCACCTATTTTTTTTTCAAATACCTCCAGTTGAGTAACAGATTGAGTATGGAACACACAACTTCACCAAATTGATTGATTTGGAAGATGTCAGATATTGTTTACATCATATGAAATAGTATGCTAGTTATAGTTGCAATATATGCCAGCTACAACAACTCTTCTTGTTTTCCAGATGCCAATTTCGTCCTCTGCAGACAGCAGGTATGTTTCTACTAGTACTTAAACAGGGTCAGAGAAGACCGTAAGTGTATGGCAGAAAACCTAACAAACACACTTCTGAAGACAGACAGAATATACTGCTTCTCACCTTTTCTCTTCAGAGCATTTTTTTCTTTTGGCTGAACAGGGAGAACAGGACCACTGTTTTGCTGTGATGCGCTCCTCTATTCACATATCACAGCTCTCAGCACCAGCTGTCTCGAAAGGCTCTTACTCCTGTGAACTGGCTCACTCAGGCTTTTTGTCAAGCTGCATGTCTGCTGCCTTCTTTGCTTTGGGCATCAGGAATTAATTTTTTGTGTGGAGTGAAACTGGCACAATAACCAGATCACTTTCTACCTTTCCTGTTATATAATACAGGCACAGCAGGGTTGAACAGTCATAGCATTTCATTGTTTTCCGGAGAAAATTATGAGTTAAAGAGAGAATCTTCATGTGTAAAAAGATTTGGCATTTCCTGGGAAATGGTGCAAGATGGAAGAGATTAAATTCTTTGGCAAGTGCAAGGTGAGTTTGGGTGGGGAGGGGTTAAAACTGAATTAGTCTGAAGCAGGGTTATTCTGACTTATTAGTTTAGTTATACGGTATGAGCCCTGTTTCTTGCACTGGAACCAATTAAAATGCCTAGTATGTGAGAGCAAGCATTAGGCACGTAGCACCCTACCAAAGTGTTAAACGAATAAGTTTTAAGCTTGCTTCTTTAATCCGTCCCACGTGTCTCTCCTCCTTTCACCTAAGTGTCCTGCTCAGGCCATTACACATCTCATTACAATGACCTTAGTCTAAGTTAAAATTCACTGTCTGTGTAACTCTATTGATAGCTAAGGTACTGCTGTGAGAACCTACATGCGTAAGATTACAGTTGAACAGAATACAGTCTGCACTGGAGCAGTGTACAGTCTTTTTTCTTTTAAACAACTCAAGTACAGGTATTTAATGAAATCGTCATGTTGAGAGGAAAAGATTTACTCAGATTGAACAGGAAATATAAAAACCGAGTTCCCTTCTCTCAGTCCTGGAGCCACCCCTTCCCAATTGAATGAGAGACAAGAAAAAAAAAAGTATTTGTAATGTTCAGTATCCTATAACTTTAAAAATTAGTTCTACTTGTGCTGAAAAGCAAGCACTGTTTACCCTCAATTCTTTAAACTAGATCTAATCACAACTACAAAAAAACCCCCACCGTACTTTGACATTAATGTTACTGAAAACTTTGTCATGCAAAGTGTTCACTCAAGCCATTTTTAGAAAATGTCCTTATAAAACAGGTTTTTCTGGTTTTGCTTACCTCTTGGGTTATCGCCAATGATATTGGTTTTGCCATTCCAGTACCAGAGCAGCAATGTTGCATCACGTGATCCTGAGAGAATGTAACAATTTCCTCCAATATAGGACTCAGAACGAGCAAGGCAGGTTACAACATCCCAGTGTCCAAATATTACTTGTATCAGTTTACCTAAAACACATAAAATTGATTGTTTTAAAATGACGCTTTTATTCTTTCTAAGGTAAATTAAATACATTATAAAGTATTTTAGAAATATTTTCTTTATTAAAAAAAGGTTCCAAAAAGAACTATAGTGGAGAGTACTATTTTTTTTTTCTTGGTTTGGTGGAAACTTATTTAAAAATGCAGTAGTCCATAAAAAAAAAAATTTTACAGTCCATAAATAGTATACTTTATTCAAAGGCCAATCATGCCAGAAGGATTTTTTTAATTCTATATGTTTACATTCACTTTACAGACAGGAAACATGATGGGATTCTCTTTTAAGACAAGTTTAAGGTAAGTTCACTGACAAAAGTAACAGTAACAATGCAAATCTGATGATGATGTGGGAAATGGAATCAGAAGAAGCTACAGAACACTTAGGACCCAGAGGAAATTGGTAGTGTGAGAGCACATACGTTTATATAGGGTATGCAGCTTTTGAGCATCTCCTTAAACAGAGAAAAGGAGATTTAGACAAAAAATTCCTCTTGTACCCAGGTTTTTGCATCACCATTTAAACATTTGCCAATTATTTCAACCAGCATCCCTCCCTTTTAAGAATTTCTGTAATGTTCAGAAAACCTCAGAAGACAGACCTGGAAAAAACTCTTTCACCCATTGATAAAGGATAAATACTCGTACTGCTGCTAAGAGGCATAAATGTTAAAAAGAAAGGAAAGCCCAGGCAGTTAAAAACGTGGCATTCAAGAGTCTGTATAAACATGAATATGACTATTACCTTTTAACCTTAGCTAAACAGGACAATATTTTCAGAAAAATGTGAATGTGGATGCTCATGCATAGTGGATTTGCATGTGGGAAAGGAAACACATGTAAGGTCACCCACAGCAGATCTCTGCCAGACCACCCTGCCAGAGGCTGGCTCCTACACAGCAAACGTGTCAAGCGTCCTGCTGCTTTCTGGATCTGCCAGCAGCATACGTGATCCTATAAAATGAGAATGTAAGCACTCAAATCCATCTCACTCCATTTGCTGGAGCCTAGCAACTGCGGATCTTGTACGGACGGGACAAGATACACACACACACACACACACACATTTCTTAATGCGCCTGCTTGGCCTATTTGGGTAACATGGGCCAGGCCAAATTCTGCATCCAGTGACACAAGGAAGTGTGAGGTGTGAGGTGTGATGCCATTAATGTGTGACCTCAGATTCCTCAGCCCAAATGCCCATGCATCCATTTGTGCTTTGGGCTGACTAAAGAATGAGGAAGAACAGAGGGGAAAAGAGTGATGACTTTGGAAGGATTAACAACACAAGCCAAAAAAAGAAATAGGAAATGCAAACTACTGTACTTGAAAGAAAATGTCCTGAAAAGTGTTTAAAAATAATAACTAGTAACATGACAAGTAGTAACACAAATCAGTATTGGGACTCAAATTAAGCACATCTTAACAAAATATTTTGTTGCATTTCTTAAAAACAATTAGTCGATCATATAATATGGCTAGTAGGACACATTTCATAGCCCTCTTTCTGTGCAATACAAAGGCACTATATTCATATCAAGCCACTAAATAACATTAACTGTAACAAAAGACTTAAGGGAGTGGTTCTGAGGAAAGAACAAAAATGATTTTAAGAGCCTCATTTATATAGAAGATCAAAAAGGTAATTGCATTAAAGTGGAGAAAACCTGAAAAAAAAACAAACCAAGAGAAAGGTATGAATATCTACAGAACGGGGGAATTACTTTAGTACATGAAGAAAAAATAGAATAACATGATGTCATTTAAAGGAAACCTGTACATCGGATTCAGCACAGAACACTGACAAAATTTATTAGGCAAGTATGATCCTCCAAGAGAAATTGTGAAATGAAGTACTATCACATGAACCTTTTCTAACTGGAAGGGGCAAAACCCTAGAAGGTACACTCACTGTGCAGATCTACCTTGTATCAGAAAGGAGAGTAACTCAGCGATCGAGTCTTTCACTCATCTCTGTGAGTCTCCAATAGTGTTCCACAGTGGCCACCTCTGCACACCAAGGCTTTAATTTGTGTCACAGGGTCACCTAACTGTCTCAGATGCTGACCAGTCAATAAATTTAGTCAGAAAAAGTTACTGAACTTCACAGCTAGGAGCAGTGAAACACTCACAGACTACATAACCTCATTTTGGCAATATACAAAAACGTCTTACCAAGCGTATGTTTTTCCCTGAAAATTCAAGTTGTCAATTACATGGTTTAGATTTGAGAATAATTTAATTATGTAATATATTTTTCAGCTGTATAGCCGTAGGTATTCAACTACCTGAGGTGATTTATACTTTTAGAATGCAAGTTTATGCTATAAACATTGCTGAGTTATAGAGATCTCTCTTTCAATTATATTCTATGTTTATAGGTTCTGTTCTAGAAAACAAACATTTTTCAAGGCTATTTGTTTGACAGCTGCTCATGCAGTTGCACTGCCTTGTTAGTTTTACTTTGTTACTGTGCAGCTAAGGTTCAATCAATTCCATCAAAACAAGAAATAAGCTTTTGCTCTTTCATATTAGTAAAAAAAACCCCAAAACATTAATCTCATAAGAGTTCCTCAACTTTTTTTGCTTCCTTTAATGTGAGTTGTCCTCTCTATACAGTAATATCAAACTTTACCGTACGTGCTCAGATATCCCTTTTTGACAGAACAAATTTTCTAGTTAATGTTTTATTTGACAGCTGTGCTACGAATAATTAAAAGAAAAATAAGACTCAAGTCTCTGCACTACTGAATCTAAAATGCTGTCTAGAATTCATTCCCACTGCTGGAGGAAGGTTTTATTGTGCTTCTGCTATACTGGCTGTGCTGCGAACCCATAATTTATGTTAAAATTATTTCCTGTTAAAAAAGCCCAAACAAACCCAAAATCTAATAAGAAAAACGTTCCCTTTTTGTGTAAGTGCTAAAATAGAATTGAATTCAACACTTGTGATCACTTGCCATTATGCATTACTGATCACTTCATCTTTTTCCCTTGCTGTTCTGTCCATTTCAGAATAAGTATTTCACTATTATATTCTCATTTTAATCCAAGGCAAAATAAACTACATCTGAATTCACTTGATTTAAACTAGAGCTAGAGTTGCTATATTGACAAACAGGAGACACAGAGAAGACACAAATCTCCTGCAATTTTTTTTGACAACTGTATTTTGGTTTATACCATAATTAGCTATGGTAACGAGGTGACCGGTATATCTGACTTACACAGGATGTAATTTAATGAGATATTTGTAGTTCAGATTGATCCAGGACAAAGCCACCAAAATCATACAAGTTCCTTCCGTAGGTGTAAAGTAAAATATATCCTTCAACACAAAAGTATTAGTTCTCTATTCATATAAATCATGAATATACACTGAATATTTATTACTGCTAGCTAACTTTTCTGAAGATCTCCTTTAAATTCACAGTTTTATGTAAATTTATTTTCATCAATGAAAAAATTAAGAAGGGTCTAACTAGATGTCTGTATAATGAATTGTAGGCAGTCAATACGAAGTAAAGGGAACTTCTCCTTTATAATTAAGGCTTCAAAATTGCAAAAATGACAGATATGCTAAAATACACCATGAGATCTAGTCTTAACAGATTCTCATTAAAGCATTAAAGACCATCCTGTTTTGTTAAATATTTTGGTTTTCCAAGTGTGAAAAACACTATTAACTAATATATTTAAGAAATTATGACACACATGTAGGATATTCCCTAGGGATTAATAACCTACTGGAAAGCTTGATGGCACACACACATTAACCACACCGGGTCATTAATCCCAAAGAAGTACCTTGCAGTAAGGTCGCTATTCCCATTATAAGATAATGAAAGGGAAAAAAATCATACCTATTTTTTTCTGGGGTGCCAAGGCTTTTAAATCCCTGTAGCTCTTACATTGAAAGATTCTTTTCTATTTAGCATGACACATGCATGACTTCAACAGTTTGGATACATGCCAGGTGACAGACTAATTTAACTGCTCCCCATTATATTGATCAGTTTATGTTATATGAAAGAATTTGGTGGCTCCAAATCAATTTTTCTATTATACCATAGCTTTCAAAGGCTTTCATAAATGTTCTTGCATCAGATTTCAAGACTTCACTTCTGTTCTTATTGTATGGTGCTTGCCTGCATTTCCTCAAAAAAAAAAATTCTCTGGTGCTGAAAGCCAACCAGAGTTAAATTCAAGTAAGCACTCTAAGAACAATTAGTTCTCCTGGAATGCAAAGCTTCACAAAAACTCATTTACTTGTGGAAACTACAGTATAAGAACAGGCATGCCTGTCATATAGATTTGAAGTGTGATGCTATGGTAAACAAGAGCTCCTTGTCTCATATTTGCCATCATTCCACAAAAATGATGGCATACAACACACAGTAGCAGTAGGTAAGAAAAGATTTGACAAATATTACTAATAGGGGAATAAATACATACTCCACTTTCTCCCCTGCCCCCCTTCTTTCTTTATTTGAAACAGTAGGTTGATGATGAACAGAGAAATCTTTTAGGCTATTCCCATATTTTAAAAATACATTACCTGAGTCAGTAGAATAAACTCGGAAACTCTTGTCCCAGAAGCCACAGACCAAGATGTAACGATTATCAGAGGTGATGACAAAACACTGGGAATGAACCTGAATGCTTTGGTCTAAAAGGTCAGTGATTTGCCTTCTGTGCATACCTGTATTGCTGGCTGAACAGAAAGACAAACAAATCAAGAAATTTTAGCATCCACATTCACAGAACAAAAGCACATTTTTAGAAACTTACATTCACACCAAAGCTATTCCTCACTGCTGTTACTTGTTCTTTGTGGCAGGGACATTTTCTGTCTACTTTTACTACAAAATACTCATTACGCTTCTGGGAACAATGCTAATTCCTTGTAGTATATATTCTAAAATAGAAGAAAGCCCTTCTTTAAGTCAAATGCAGCTGACAAATATAAATGAAAGATTGCAAAAGGAATGATACATAAAAACGTAATAAGCTTCCTTCCCTGCTTCTTCTAGTATAGGAAATTAAAAATTAGGAAACAGATGAAGGGAATGTAATTGTAAGACAGTACATATACATATATGCTATATAGTGGCTCAACTGCAGCAGACAATGGAATTATGATTTCAAAATCATACAAAAGTTGTACTGGATTGCAAGCATTGTAATTTAAAAAAAGGCTAACTGCAGTAAACGTCACTATCATTTCACAGGTTTTTGAGCATTGCACAAGAATTAACCAGCTTATCTCCACAATCTCCTTTAGGATTGAGAAAATAATTAACCCTACTTTGATCACCTGCTGTTTTATTTCCCCAGATAATCCTGCATTGTGAACCCACAGAATGGACAGGAATCAATTAACGAACACATTTTTCATATTATATTTTGCCCTTATTAATCGATGTGTGTGCATATATATATACACACACATATGGGTCCCTATAGATATATATAATGAAAATCCTACACTGTAGGAAGAACTTTTAATATGCTTTGCTTCTGAGGGAACCTGACTCCCATCCCAGGCAAGTAAGTTCTCCTGGACCTGGGTTTGTCTGTAGACTGCTCGGAGCATCATTACTTCCATTCCAGGTGGTCTCCCAGCCCTGTCTCTGTCCTGGTCTTGTGCTCCTCTTTACTCTTAACTTCCTTCCATTCTCACAGTCTAGCTATCCCCTAAGCCTTGGGCTTATTCCATTTACTCCATATCAAATCCTTAATTTATTTATGCTTTTGCTATGTTTAACATGTTGATACTGTCTTGTCCATATGGCTAGCAAATAATTTAGCAAGGTATTGCCACTTGCTCCGCAGATAACACATAACGGGGCCTTGACTGCTGTTGGGACCACTTAAAGAGTAACAACAACGTATTATAAATTCACAGTGAAGCATTCCGTATGATAAAATAATGGCAAATACACCCCTCAAAAAACATGCGGATCAACACATTCAGTGCAGGTAAGACCTTCGAAAAAATTCGCCTCAGACAGAGGTCTGGGATCTACGTCATATCAGACATTGCTGCTTTACATCTTCCTGGGCAACTGGAAAATGAGGACAGCAGGAATCCCTCCTTATGACTAAGGCAGCAACAAGATTCCTGCTATAACCATGAAAGTGTAATTTTGTGGTCCTCTTAGGTGCCATTTCTAGGTAAACGTGTCTAGCCACAATTAAAAACCTTTAATATTATCTACATAATTACTTGCTTGTACCCAATGATGCTACTTAACAGCGACAAAGAAAGCCTTAAACCTTCTAAACTATGTCCAATACAATCACAAGGCTGATCTGAGATCTATTGTATGAAGAGAATATTAAACCATTTTTCAGAACTGTAAACATTAATTTTAAAGGTGTTTATACCAATCAAAAGGCAAAGTATTTTGTAAATTAAAGGCAAGCCTGAAAATGGAATTATAATTTTAAAATTATGAAAAATGCAAATGAAGATAAAAATTTTATTTCCTTCCTAATGTTCTTCACAATATGTAGAAACATTATCGGACAGGCCCAATGTGATTTTGGTTTTTTTGCTGTGGTGTTTCTTTATATTTTTAAGATCTACTTGATGGCAGATTCTAAAGCAGAATATACACTTCCTGCTCCAAACATTTTTTAGATAAAATCTATTTCAGGAAGGAAAGGAGAGTTACAGCATATGTCCTCCTCATTATAGTTTATAAGTACTGCATTATTCAGATGGGAATTGATTTTAAAAACTTTGGAAAAACATTTTTTCAGCTTTATAAAATGGTTCGGTATGCCCACACTGTTCCTGATTTAATTATCATAGAGCTTACCCAGTAAAATGGCTACAAAGCAACAGTCTGTATCTACAGACCAATACAATGCAGTTCCTACTGGGATATGCATATTAGTTTTGAAACTGGCTGACACACCTGTCATTCTAACCTATCTAGGCAAGTTCATTTTTGCTCTGATTTTTCCATGCTTCTATAATTGGCCACTTCACTTCTTTTTCATTTAAACTACCATCCTGAAATGGACAGTTTAAAAAACAGCTAAGTTAGAAGACTAATAGAATTGGGGGCGCGGAATGGAATCGTGTCTTCTTTGCTCCTGCGAACTGTCCTACAACTAGTCTGTATTTTGGGGTTAGGTTGTTTGAATTTTTGGTTTTTGATCACGTTTAAGGTTCCATTTGCCATGCTACAGGCTCCTGAATTACAGTCCAAGTATGCACTCCCCAAAGTTGGGTCTGTAATGAAAGAACTGACCAAACTCTAACCACGCTAATAGAAAAATCAGCTCTATATAAACTAATAAACCTCTATAATAAAAAGTCATGAATTGAATCTATTACACTGAGTCATTAAATAAGAGAAAGACATTCCTCCACTCCTTTTTAATAAAAGAAAATCATACACAAATTTAACTAGTGGTGCTGATCAAAAGATCCAATACCCTTGAAAAATGAATACTAATATCTCAATACTAAAACGGAGCGGGCAATATATTTCAACTTTGAAACCACTTTGCAATTACACATTAATCCCCTCAGCCTGAACAGCAGGTCTATGAAGAAAGGATTGATCTCCTTTAATGATGAAACCCTGGCACCATGGTTTTATTTTTCACAACACGGTGCAGTTAAGAACCCCACTGTTATTATGAAAATTTCTTCAGCAAAGGAGCTCCATCACATTACCAGTGCACCAATTCATCATAACGTGCCTCGCTCCTGCTCATCAACAAGTCTGAGTGATGAAAAGATCCAATATTATCCTGACAGTACTTCATGCACATTCTCAATCACACATTATTACAGCATCCATATTAATTTTCACTGACACGCGTCCTAGGCCTGTTCAAATTAGGCAAACCAACGAGGGGGAGTTGATGAAATACCAGCATAGCCACAGCTCATTGCATTCCAATTTGCATGCAAATGGTTTATCAGGAAAATTCCATTCCCAGCAACCAGCAAGTGAAAAACAACCGTAATCTACACTTCAGGGCCACCATACAGAGCTTAATGAATCGCAAAGAGAGAAGGAAGTGACAGACCTATGAGAGGATCGATTTCCACTGGCAGCTGGTAAGGCTGGTCTTGTACAGCACCTTGATGAGCTGGAATTCAGGAAAGAAGATTTTAAAACTCTGCATTTTTTTAATACATGAAACCACATACATTTTACAAATCAAAGCTACGTCCTTTTTTTTTAACTATTCAAGATTCTTCTGCATCAGTTGAATTAAAAAAAAAATAAAAATTCCAGGTGCTTTCACAGGCTGCTTATTAAACATTTATTTTAGATTAGTGCTATTCTGAATGTATGCCATCAGCAGCAGCTCCGGTCCTGAGCCATAAGCTCTAGCAGATGCTTTACTGGCAACCTCTCCTGTCGCAACAAAACAAAATTAAGTGGTAAAGAGCACTGAAAACAAAATGTGACAACCATCTGCTGACTGTAGCAAATACTATTTTCCTCTTTACTTTTTAAAGCACTGCTTTGAACAAGTGAAGCACAAAGGACATTTTTTTTTAAAAGTCACTTTATGATGCAGACAGGGAAATCTCATAGTCATCTAGTATTTAAGGATTCATCCATCACCAAAACCCATTTATTTGCAAGTTTGCACAGAAGTCAATATATAATTCTGCCGACCTACATTTCATCTGGGCACCTGGCATACTAGTGAAATGTTTACCTCCTGAATTTTCCTCCAGTGTTAAAAAAGAAAAAAAAAAAGAAGAAAAAAAAGAAGAAAAAAAAAAAAGAAGCCTTTTTTTTTCCACAGCCTCACTAAAAACAAACAAGCAAGCAAGCAAACTCCCCCACCCCCAGCCCACAAGACATTCTTGGAAGCAGAACAAAAAATAATGGCTGAATACTTACACCTATGATTTTCCTATCTACCATCTATAGCTTAATATAAAAATTAGTATCAATAGCAGGGTTTCATGAGTAACTGGAAAGTCATAGTTCTGCTGCAATGAAACACTAACACAGAACAAAACATGAAATCCACGTGACAAAATGGAGGCACCCTCTTGGGCACCAGTGCCATTAGATGTCAGCAAAGCCACCAAACTCATATACAAAAGCAGGAATGAGATTTTTAATTACACATCACTGACAACTGGTCACTTGGCAACTTAACTTTTTTATCATGGTGCCTCATTAGTAAAGACAATGCTGAGCCCACAGCAGGAGAAACGGCGTAGCAATGATACCTGCCCTCTAATCCTAGCAGATCCCATTTTGGTATAAAATTTGAAGGCTACAATAGCGAAGGCTAGTCGCAGGAGTCCGTACCCAGATATCTTAAGCATAGCACTCCATTGACAGTCTGCAGCTGACCAGTCTGCTCTCAAAACGGTGGGGTGAGGAGGGTTTTGGTTTTGGTTGGTTGGCTTTTGTTTGCCTTGAACTGTATGTTTTCTTGAGCTCTTTGTAAAGGCAAGACGAGTGTAAAATGCTTCTAAATGAAAAAATAGTGACTCAGAGGCACAGCTTACTGGTCTCCCTTCCAGAGGTGAGGGAAAAACCAAAATCTGAAGGTTTTGTTCAACTCAAAACAGTTGATTACTACGCTCAACGACTGGCTTGCTTGCCGACAGATTATCAACCAGCAGATTTACAAGGAAATCAAAATCAACTCCTACCACTTCAGGACCTCTTCTTTTCCCATGACTGTTGTATGTCCACAAAGGCTATTTTTTAAAAGCCTTGATTATTATATGACCATGGTCACACATCCAAGGTATGAGAGGATATTGCCATCCTCCTTTCAAACAAATGTCAAGAGCCCTGTAAATAGTTCCTGCTCACAAGCTGTTATCTAGACAAGCCTCCCTTCCCTCCCTTCCTTCCCACCTTTCTTTTTAAGCATTTCTTGGGTGGGTGAAATAATACATAGATGTTTCTATTTGTACAATGTTGAGAGGTAATTTGTAAGAATTAGGAAAAAGTGTGGGAGTCATCTGGCTTTTTTCAAAATGTAATCAAGGACCACGGGTCCAGATTTCTTAGTAGGAATTTCAGTGATGTGAATATTACCCTGGTGCAAATATCCTCTCTTTAAGTTATTTGAGTAGAAACTCTTTCTTCCCTTTCTTGAAAAGCCTTTGACCAGATTTACTGCATAGCACTGAAATAAACTCCTTTCATGGCTTGGGCCTGAAACTGTCATAGTCAGGGAAATAGTCAGGGAAAGGACCATGAGTGCCTTTAAGATTAGAGAACCCTAGAATTGAAAACAGCATGAATATATTCTCAAGCCCAACACATTTTTAAAGGAAAATTAATTTGATTGGTTGCTATGCAAATGGATATGTTGTTTTCCTTTCATATTGACAAATACATAAGCACCTAATAACTTTGGGATGTTTAAGTTAGAGAAGATAGAGATTTCCCATATTATTTTATCTTCTAATTCTCATTGGGCGGCTTTAACATCAGAATATGGTGTTTATAAACAACTAGAAGAAGATAGCAGAAAAGATTTCAAGCAAGTTCTACATGCTTTAAAACTTCTCTTTGACATGATGTGGTTCAGGCTTCCATCTCACTGAAAAACAAATTCAAGAGAAAAGAGCGTGACTTTATCACAATCAAGCAGTGATTATATACTGGTTTTGTCTTCTTGTATAGTGCCTGATGGCCTGGAAAGCAACCTATTGTTGTTACAAACCTTTTGGGTGCTATGCATCTTACTACACAATAGTTCATATTAATTTTTTAAGGAGAAACTAAGTCCACATGTGAAGAGCACGCTGTGTCAATCAACTGGACTTGCTCTTCATACTTTAAATTTAAAACAGTTCTACAGCAAATTTTGAAACAGACAACAGAAGTACTGCTTGATGGCAGTGGTTTCTTAGGCTACGTACTTTAATTCACTTACCAGGAAGATTGTGCCACTTGTTTACAGCAAATAGCCTATTTGCAGTAACAGTGATCACAGCAGGAGTGGCCAGACCAGGCTGGGTGTTGGCTGCTACGTGAGTGACAGGGGAGTTAGATGGGAACTTTAGAACCATGATAACGTCCTGTTGAGCTTGGTCTGTGAACATCAACGGACTCTGCAGGAGGAGATACTGTTGAGTGCACACAACAAGAACCCAAATACACGGGAAAAGAAAACATGGGGAGGAGGAAAGAAGACAGGACAAGAGAAGGAAGACTGGATTAAAACACAAGATTCAATAGCAGCTGCAGTGAAAAGCAAATGCAGTAATAGTGGACAGGCTTGTGGAAACAACCATTTTCGGTAGAAAAACCTTCAAGTACACTATTAATCTGAGGGCCTTGTTGAACACAGGGTGTCTATATACAAACTTTGCTACAGATCACAGCAGATTAAACTAAAAGTTTCCAATCGCCTGTCTCTGCCAAAAGAATTCTCCTTCGTATCTGCAGAGATAGTATGTCAAGGAAAGCAATGTCAAACTACGATGGAACAAAAACAAAACAAACAAACAAACAAACCAAGAAAAGTAAAAAAAAAAAAAAAAAAAAAAAAAAAAGGCGAGCAAAAGAAATTCCCACTCCCAGAGATTGTCTCAAGTTGCATTAAGTTGGCAGACTGCAATTCTTTACAAGCCAGATGAGAACATGAAAGCACATTAAAATAAACAGATACGCACATACACTAGATATATGTTCTGTATATATTTCTGGTGTACAAAAATAAGATTTATGAATGCAAAGTAGAAGGCTTCACTGCAAATGTGTTTCAAAGGACAAACATAATTAAATGCAGTTGTAAAGAATATAAAGTGGACGTGATTACAGACACTATCCTGCATTGTTTCTAGAAATACCACAGGGAGGGAATGAATCCAGACTCTCATTTTCAACATAATATTTTTAGGTTTTATTTTTTAATTTAATAAGTTGAAAAGTTTAATAACTTTTTAACTAAGCTCTCTAACAATACTGCAAATGTCGAAACAAAATATTGAAGACCTTAGATCAGGATATCAAACATGAGGAGGAAAAGCAAAACTTAATGGGTTTGTGATGGTGTGGTGTACCTAAAAAAAAGGGAACTCCATTGAGATGTAGAAATACAACCATCCTAGTTCACCAGTAGCCATATTGCTCTAGTATTTGTAATTTTCTAATAACTGAATTAGAACACTAGTGAAGTGTTCTTGGCTATTTTCCACCTGCAATATTTCATTACATATATGTGTATGTAAGTGCATACATTTAATGTATATTTATACAGAACAAATAAAAAAATTAAATACATTTGCATTTTTATTATCACTCCTTTTTAAAAAGTTATTAAGAGTACTTAGAAAAACATATTGCTCTATGAATTCCTATTTACAGTCTTTGCATAAAGGTGTAAATAAAAGCAACTAATAAGCTACCCAGACACCCTTCTGAGCAAGTGGCTAAAAGCCAATCAATATTATGAGTTAATCCTCCCTGGATGCTCATTCAATTAAAGGTGTCAGTAATGCCTCATCTGATGTGGCCTCAATTAAATCCAGCTATCTGATGGTTGAAAACACAAGGGGATACAGCAACAGCAGCAAAACCAGACAAATAGGCAGCCTTCGTGTGACTGCTAATTACTACACCTGGTGTATATTATGGCTTGTGCACTTAACACAGCACGTGGTAGCTCTCAATTCGGCTGTATTCATGCATACATGCACACACACACGAAAACAGAAAACTCAGTAAATAATGCAACTAGAAATAATTCAGAATTGTAACAGGAAAAACATCCTTACTGTATTTCACCTCCAGGAATACTACTTTTAAAAGCACTTAATATAGTGCTATTATAAAATCATGTATTAATAACCACAAAACTGGTCAAAGCAAGTGGAGAACTAAGGGGTTTCTTTTCTGTGTGTACCTCAGCCCCAAAACCAACAGGAGTTAGGAACAGTTAACTTCATAAAATTTAACTTCTTCCATTACATACTAAATCTTTACTAATTCAGCGTCATGAAAAATATTATGATAAAACCACACAAACTGCTTCCTGGCATCAAATTTATTTATTTATGTAACAATGGGTCTGACAAATACGTCAACAATCAACTTCTCAAGTTCCCCCTCTTCCTGAAACAAATCCCTCTAAATTAGGGCAAGTGCCTAGTCCATGGCACCATGACAGACGGACGTATGACGAGGGCGCTTGGGCTCCCCAGCATCCCTGTTAACGGGGCTCTTCTGAAAGAGAGAGCCCCGTGGGTTGCACACACATGTCACTGCAGTGGTCTGCAGCCCTGGGACACTACGTGGGGGGTGCAAGGGGCCAGCAGATCACAAATCAGCACAATCAGCTCCGTCCATCCAGGTACATGGGATCCCAGAGCAGGAGCATGTCTACAGCACAGCTGTCAAAGCGCGTAGTATGTACTGGCTGCAGAAAGGGGGATGGGGATGGGGAGACAGTCACCTGAGCAAGTCTCATGTACAACACATGACATATCTGAGAAAGGCTAGTAGCTCAATTTGACCATAAAGTTTACATTTCTTAGACTCCTACATCACAAGGTTTGTAAGCTACTTTGGAAACATTTCAGATTTTTGTGTCATTTTTCTAAAACCTTTTGCAATTCAGATATGATTTTAATCTAATAACATTAGTCTGCTTGAGTAGGACATACATCTTACAGAACATACAAGAAGAAAATGTCTTTTTTTATATTTCAGTGTAAAATGTCCATCTTAACAATAAGGGAATGTAACCTTTTGAAAACCTTGTGAATTAGCAGACCATTTGCTCCACTTGTCAGAGTATCACTTAACATACTTAGTTCTGGATCTATGACAACACAAATGATATTTTAGACCAAAGGACTGCACACAACATGATATGGAAAGTAATCAGTAATAAAATAATAGTTTGTATAATAAAATTATATTAGACACAAGTAGAGGTAAAAGGGAAAGCATGTTAATGCTCACTGCCTGGATTTTATCACCCTAGCTTTACTGCAAAACACATTTAGTCACATTCTTTGCTATGTAAGTTTCAGCTCATGAATTCCTAGTAATCCTGGTTTTAGGGGAAAACCTATGCCTAGGGGAAAACACAAGGAAGTTCCACCTCCTAAATCCATGCTTCCTGGGGAATCTGCCAAAGATTAACTAAATTGTCTCCATGATGACTGGCTCTCACCTGTACAGGTATGGTATTAAAAAAATCAACTGATGAAGTGTTCTTAGATTACACTGACAAAAAAGGTCTGTACTAGAAATCAATACAATCCTTTCAGCAATAAATAAAATAATAGTTAAGCACTGCATACATTCCCGGTCCTACAAAATCGTAATTCATCTGCTGTTTTTAATAACACAATTCCACAACCACATAAAAGCAAAGCGAAGTGGCCGGTTTTGTAATTTTAAGATAGCAAAGGAAATGAACAAAATGGCAGGTCACAAAGAGTTAACATGGTACTTACCACCTGCATGGCAGAACTTCTTGGAGGATGTGGTTCTATGAGCAGTTGGGAAGGGGTCTGTCCAAAACTTCGTATTTGAGCTTCAACAGCCTGGAAAAGGCACAGGCAGGTTTGCATGTTAAGAGGTGCTAATTACAGGCAATAGAACCATAACTGTCACCTGAAAATGTCATTCCACACTTCTGGCTTGTTTCATGTTGAAAATCAACCCCGTGTGTTCACTGTGGGGCTAAGTGCTTGGCACTGGTACTGAGAATGAGGTAATCACTTTAGTACTGTGGATGCTATTTCCATGAGAAACTCTGCAAAACCTCATCCTGCTCAATGATATTAAACAGAAACAAGCTATTATAATCAGAAACCCTCTTTATTGGCTCCATTTTTCCTTTCTAACACTGGCTTATCCTGTTTGTATCATAACTCAGAAACAAAAGTCAATTTTTTAAAAGTTTCTATAGGTATTAAGAGTGTTCTATTTTCTATTGAAACTTCATTGCTTAGTTTCACAGCAATAACTACAACAAAAGCGACACCAAGCTTTTTTCTTATTTTCATATTTATTCAAAAAGAGCAAACAACTTTAGGATACATTAAAGTACCAACAGCAAGGCTAATATTAAATGCAGCTGAAGCGGAAAACGTGAAGATACAATGCAACAGATTTTTTTTAAAAGTTTCTCTGTAACTCTAGCAACATCTTTTATCACTTTCTTCATAGGGCACACATGAAGATACCACCTCATGCTTAGTTATTTCTTAAAAATAATTATTCTGAAATGTGTGAACTTATACCTCTTCCCTAGGCATGTCCAACTAGTTTTCCATGTTGCCACCTATTGGCCCACTGGCTTAAAGATAAAATCAAGCAGCCAAAATTCAACTAATTATTTCTTCAGGCCCCTGCACTATCCACAGAAACGGGCTAATACTACAGAAAATCTTAAACCATTCAGCTTAGATTAAAACTCTTTCATTGTGAGCTAGACTAAGTAAAATTACCTTGCACTTGCTGTGGGCTAACAGACTGCATATGGGCCGATATTTTAGTTTCTCTGTTGCATGGTGCATTGAGCCCTACCTTCTCCAAAGTGTCTAGTGATGCTGAGTACCTAGATGAGGCATTAGCAAGTCGTACTTTCAAAAGAAGTCCTGAACATCAGGCCCTTCAGGAAAGCGTTTTAAATGAGAACTTGAATGCTAAAACACAAAACCACTAGCCACTTTTTAGCTATTAGAACACCAAGTTTTTCTCTCAGATATTCTTATTTTTCAACATACCCTGAGGCTCCCTACACTTACATTTCCTGTTCTATTTTAGCCACCCGTTAAAATTTTTGAGACAATGGAGTAACACTTATGCTGATCTTATTCTTACAAACAACTATTTTTTAGATGATAATAATAATAAAGACTATTACGAGGACACACAATGTTCTTCTGTTACAGAAATAACAAAACCAAAAGTAGAATGCACCTGAGGCCTTAAGATCATCAAAAATAATCATCCTCTGATAGGAAACATGCCATCCAAAACACTTGACCTTATTACATTTGGCACAGCATTTGAAACATCTGAACTCACCAGAACAGGAGTTGCAATTACTTTATGGACAGATTCTAACCCTCTTGCCCACTCTGGGAAGCACCTTAATCTTTAAAGAGCTAGTGAATAACAAGTTTATCAAAAAGCTGGCTGAAATCTGACACACAAACACTGTGATTCAATGAGTGCTCTTTGAGAAACAGCAATATCAGATTTGTGAAACGCTAAAGCTCAGTAAGACCATCAGAGTCCCCTTTCTAGCAATGAGACATGCTACATTAAAATTCAAAACTGGGTTTTTGTGACTCAAGATATCAAGGGAATCTGAAGTCCCTTTAGACATGAGGCATTAACAAAGCAACAGCATACCGGTCAGCAGCTCTACCCTTTCCACAAATAGCTGTTAGTTTCAAAATCATCCAGATTGAAAAGATTTGCCTACATCTACTTGCAGATTGAGTGGAATATTTTTACTACCAAATATGTTGCATTGAGGGTAGAACCAGAAGTACACAGGAGGAGCAGAATGCAGACAGTCCTGGATGTCAGTTAGTCAGTGCCTGTTAAAATCTTTATGGAAAATCTACAGTCTATAGGATCCACTATTTATTTCCTATAAGATACATTTTCAATGTATTATTCAAAATGAATAAAATATTCTTGAAGCACAACTCCCACGCATTTCTTTTACAGGTGAAAATAGAATAGATAAAATGAGGAAATAATAAGCTTCAGATTTGTTAACTTCCTTGTATACTGACTTACGATCAGTACAGAAACTTCCATTCCCAAATAGTCCATGTTCAGCATTTAAAGGGAGTCAGAATTTTGTCTTACACATGAAATCTGGTATGTCCTTTAATTCCCAATGCTACTTCTACAAACTGTACCCTCTTACATAGTGCCAGTACTAAGAAAGGGAAAATGTAACACAAGATACCACATATTGCTGCAGAGTGTTTCAAATACTTCAAATACATTCAACTTAACAAGAGCCCAAACTGATGTAGAACAAACATCAGATGTTATAACTGCTTTAATCAATGAAAGATCAGCAGTCAGAATGCTATTTTCCACAGTCCAGATCTCAGGGGAACTCACCACCTTCCAGCAACATAAAAACTGGAAGAGGCATAATATGCTTCCACTGCTTACACACATATATGGTGCTCATCACAATCACACTCCTAGACCACACAACGGCAGCAGAAGAACAGCTATTTATCTCCCACTCACCCTCAGAGTAGAAGAGAATCCCTCTGAGATATTAAAAACAAGTATAAAATATTCTACTCAGCCCGCAAGTAGATAGTCACTGCCTGTTTTCACATAGTGTTCTGTCAGAACTGGTGAAACTGCTGACCAATGGGACAATGCTTTTGCAAAAGCCTGCCTTAGAGGACCACAAATTCTCCACTTGCAGTCTTTAACAGACAGTTTCTACATCCATGTTTATGATCTAGTTTGAGTTCGGGATTTACAGTTCCGGCACAAACAAGTCTTTTAGACTCCTTAGGTTCCATCTTGTCCTTCCAAAACATATGAGAGCCTACATTTCTAGGATTACAATAGCGCCCTGACACAATCCTTCCCTTTTAGCCAAAAGAACCGGGAAAAATCTACATTCAGATTGTGTCCTACCACAGGTAACAAGGTATCATAGAACATCAAAACTGCACATAGAGTAAAGGCACAGATATTTGTATCTTTATGTCCTCTTTACCGACATCTTCAGAGATCCAAAAGAAATTTGAAAACCTGTGGAGTAAATGCAACAACACTTGGACAATTATGGCTAGACATAGTGGCTAGACTTCAGCATAAAAACCTTTTGCATTCCTTTTAATCACCAAGAATAAAGTAAATATTTCTTTATTTAGCTTCCACATTTCTTAATTATGACCAAGAGAGTGTGCTAGCAACCCCAAATGATTCCTTCCTTTCCCCAGATTGTATTCAAAGTCAATCCATATGTCACCTCCATGTTCTGATGATGTCTCGGCCAGAAGGATCACATACAGAAGGATGCAAGATGACCTCCCTCTGTCAGCGGAAACATGTGATGGTGGAGCTAGAATCAATCCCCATTCTCTCTATTTACATAACAATAGAAAGAGAAATACAGGGCATTTTAGCCACCGGGTGTCACTCAGACTTTTGTTCAAGCTGTCAAAGAAAATCAGCTAGGAGCAGGGAATCTTTTCCTCAGAGAGGTAATTAATATCTCCTTTGAAGAAAACAACCTACCATTTACCTGAGAATATACAGTAAAATGATCATCAGTCAAGAAGTCATCAACTCACTTTCTAACAAATTATAGCCCAGCTTCTAACTTAATTTTCTTGAAAAATGTATTACTAGCATTAGGTGACATTACTAAGAGACAGCCAGCTTCTTCTAGTGGCAGAGGAAGGGCACGCGTTCTCACATTGCTGAATCCCTCTGGACCATACAACCATTTACATTATTGTAGGTGGAAGCATTTGGGAAATTTGCACAACTTGTTTCACACCTATTAAAGGCACTATATAACTTGAAAGGAATCACCTTTCTTTGAAAGATATCTTTAGTTCCACAAACTCTTATCTCTGAAAGCATGCTGCATACCACAAAGTAAAAGATAGTATCACTCAACATTTTGTTTCACTGCTTCTCAAATATCTCAGTAAAATAGCCTTCTTCCTCTTAATCCTCTACAAAAACAAAACTTTGGTAGGGCCAGAATTGTTCCAGATGCTACAACAAGAAGTAATAAAATGAAACAAGGTAACTAACCCTTTACAATAATCCATACAGTATGCATCTCAAACCACATACTTAAATGATAAACATGGTATTTCTAATGTTAACTAATTTACAAGTATGAAAGCCATAAGCAAATTTTACAAGTTAACATTTACCCCATTACCACAATAACCTGTTCTTTAGAAGTCTCCTGGATCATCTCTCTTCTTGGGGGGTGGGATGGGGAGAAGGGGAATAGGGAAGTAAATTAAAAGAGGAAGAGTGAAAAACTTGAAAACTTGGCTTAGCTACAATGTAGCTTTTGGCCACTGCTTAGTACAGACATTTTCAGTCTCTGAATTTACCCTCTAATCTAACTGTGAAGAAAGTTAATTCAACAGTATGCAGTACCCACCAAATACGGCTGTAAATTTTTTGGGAAGGAGGGTGATGGGGAGGTTGAACATATGGATGCAGTTAAGGTAAAAACAGATGTTTGTTACTTTTCTTTGCAGCAACACTCAGAAACTAAGTCAAAATTGCTTTTTTTTCATGTTTATGTCTGAAAGAACTATAAAATTAAATATGAGGCAGGGCGGGCGGAGGGGGAACTGCAGTGAGTGTCACAGAGAAAGAATGAAACCGTCTCCAGTTTTGAACTCAAATCCTGAGATGAAGGCCTATACAGTTAAAAGGCAAGACATACACCATTTAACTGTAGATTTAAAGACCCTTAAAGGGACTAGTTCAGAGTTGCTTTCATCATGCCTGCTCGGACACAAAACACCAAATTGTCTGAAGAGTCTAACGGCACAGCATACCCATGTTAAAATGCACGCCTCGGTCTGAATGCACGACAAGCTACAACCTTACCGTTTGCTACGAAGAGGCTACTTTCAGTCAATGTCCCTTTACAGATCTACACTGAAGTACTTCCAGTTACTTCTCAAATCTGTAAGATTTAGCTGCCAAACATTTGAAAACCCAGGTGAAATAACATCACTAATTGTAATACATATTCTTTCAGCATACGTGTTAGGGACAGGAAATGTTTTGGGTTCATCCTCCATCTTTCTACCCAGTATTTACATCCAGAAAATAACAGCCCTTGCAAAAATAATTACTTTGGCTCTCTGCCGCTCCTACCTCACTTTTCAATATTCAAAAAGGTTTACACACATGTTCCTCAGTGATTTCTATTGGCTTGAGCGATATGCAATTATGATTACTTGCTTTCCCTTTCCTTCCACCCAGATGTTGCTTTACAGCACCAGACAGACCTCTCAGACAGCAAAGTTGAACGGCTTAGCGGCCAATTGACTAGCTCCCTTCCCCATGGGACCATGATTAAAATCAAGCTCTGATAAAAAGTGATCAGAAAACCTCTTCTGACCAGATAGTCACTTAGACTCCTACAGTAAGATTCTTAGTTAAATTCCTCATGGACTACAGAGGCACAGATAACACTAGCTGGAGAACAAGCATGATTCATAACAATTAGATAAAATTGCTGAAAACAGCCTAAAGGTTATAGAAGAGAAGTTCTTTGTAGTACCATCTCCCCTTGTTTCATAACAATCCCCGTTAGGTCAAGATTGTGAAAAATGGGCAAAATGCTTTTCTGACACAGGCAATGTATATGCTTGCTGACTGTACACCTGCCCTGGGGATACTGCACTACACTTGACCCAGGGAAAAAATACAGCGCTCAAATGTTAGTACCATAAATTCACACACTCCCATCCGCTGTTTTAAAAATAAAATGAGCAGCCTAATTGCTTCATGCTTCATGCCAGAAAAATCTTGTTTCAACTTCGCAAATCAACCCTTTTATACTCAAACACTTTAATTTTTTTGCTTTATCATTGTACTACTCACTTAACATACTGGTTTAAAGAAAATTGCCTACACTAGCTTTGAAATCTAACGAACAGCAGGTGAGGGAAGGAAGCAAGAAGAGAAGGAAGGCTATAGAAAACATACTGTAAGATCAAGAGTTACATGCTGTTCTCTAGGTTCATTAAACATGCCCGCACAACATTTGTGATATACCCTCTGTTAGCCAAGCGGAGTGTTAAGAGATGCCTGTTGCAGCCCACTAATGCAGTTACTACTTCAACTCAAGTAACACAGGTTTATGGCTTCAGAGCTGAAGCGTGAGCATAAATATTGCCAACAACCTGCAGAGGGGGACATTATTAGAGTACACCAGCAAGTTGGTATGAAGTAAGAAGTGCACAAGCTTTACCTGCTGCAGTGCATTGGGGATACAGGTAACAAAACTGAGTATGCCTCATTACACAAGAAAACAACATACAAATGTAGAAATGAAAGCCATCAAATATAAATGAAGCACAGGGTTTTCTTCTTCCTTCCTTGTAAGAAACACATCTATTGTATAATATTTTTCTTTTTTTCTCCTCCTCCCACTGCCTAATTTCAGTTCCTTCTGACTGCTCAAAATACCATAGTTGTCTGTTTGGAAGTTGGTTACTAGTCTAACCAGTTGTTATTTATTAAATCCAAACTACTATAGATAGTTGGAGCCAGGAGAGGTTACCCTACACAGGATTTGGGTTTTTTCTCAAAGCTATTTGCAATTCATTATACGAATAATACTTTCTTCTGTTCGCGTGACAGAAAAGTTTAGAAGGGAGCATAGAGTAGGATACCTTTCACCAGACCTTTAAAAACAAAACCACTAACCCAGCTCTTAAACTACATTAAGAAATTTTCTGTGAGAATAAAGAAAAATGAAGTCTTTTTGTCCACACAAATCAGTATGCAATTACATGGCAGTCATTAAAGTGAAACAGGAAGTAATCACAGTTTGTGAGAATACAAATAGATCCCCCTCAGGGCCATGCAAGTTGCTCCAATCTGAATATATACATTCCAGGCATATTAAGCAGAGGCATAGCACGGCCTGGCTGCAATCTCCAGTTCACGCAGCTGTCCGTCTACTGCAGCGTAATCCCAGCTGCCAATCTGAAAGAAACCAGTTAGTCAGAGCAGACACAACCAACAGAAACAAATGTCACTCAATAATGTTCAGAGGCACTGGGTTCATGGATAATTTCAAACAGTATCTCTGTCTGGAGCACTGATGTGCTCATTCAAAACACCTAAATCTTTGGCTACTGGAAAGAAGCAGATAAAAAAACTAGAACTAGAAAAACAGGCCTGGTAGTACTTCAAAGAGACTGACAAAATAAAAAGGGAAAAGAATCTAAAAAGAAAGTTAAGATGAATTTAAAGACCTGCAAATAAATCTGGATTCAGTACAAGCAAAATCCTAAGCAGCTCTGGGGCTAGGGTTTTTTTTTAAATATAACAGTCTCCGTTTTATTTGAGCACCACAACCAAAATTGCCTCATGTCTCTTTCCACTGTGGCAGTTGAAGATTTCAAGAGAGCAACTCATTGCTTTCATTTAAAATCAATAATTATCACACAGAAAAGAGTGGCATTGCCACGTGCAATACCATGAAATTTCATCAATTTCTGGCATTATTCATTCACTCCTCGAAATAGCTAAACATAATCTTTAAAACTTGCTGCCTTCACATAGTCTACTTGCTATTTAGCTGACTCCAAATTTTCTGATATAAAACTTTTTCCTCTGGAAAAAAGCAATCTGTTCCAATCTGTTAGCATTCCACTGAATTTCTTCAACTTTGATGCTATCTCTATTTATTAAATAAAAAAGCTTCATTAAAACAAAATATTTCTATCTGAAGGAGGTTAATACACTGATGTAAGAATCCAATATTTAATGGTCTTTAACGGTCTCAGGTGATCACCTTTCAGAATCTGTAACAACTGTGAAAAAGAAACAAATAATTCATTTTGCTAACCTAAGAAACACATTTATTTAAACTAAGTCATAACTACTACCTTCAAGATCAAATTTTTTATTTTCAAAGTATGGGTACAATATTATCTCAGAGTCTTCTACTGCAGTGAATGAACTTTTTGTTATCATTTAACAAAATGTAACGTTTAACTGAGACTTGATTTTTGGCCACTGCTTGAGGAAAAGCACCTTCGGCATGACCGCAAGCTTTCTCACTCAAGAAGCAGCTATTGTTCAAATATAACTAATAACTAATATAATACAGTTTGCTAAGTAAATACCACACCACATCTGCAGCACAGTGGGAACATGGATGAGCTAGACACCCTAGGCTGCAATGAGCAACTACAATGAAAACACTCCAAACAAAAATTTTTAGTTTCCCAATTACTGTGAAAGTCAATACAGGTATTGATGGACTGCATAAAGAGCCTGCAAATAATCAGAGCATGCTGATGACACAAAAAATAATGAGGTTTTTGTAGCCTGTTCACTTCCATGTTTGATTCAAGGCTAAATGACTTAGTGTATGATAACTGTAGCTAGTATACACTAGTATATCTCATCCTTTCCACATACGGAAGAGGAAAAAAAAAGTTAAAAAGCAGAAATGCTTTCTCTTCAAAACAGTTACTTCTGAAGGATTATGAACATCACTTTTTTCCATTCCTTGTTTACCTTTTGATTACTCTTTCTTATTTAATGCTGGCCAACAAATATGTCAGCTATCTAAGACTGACCAGCCAGGCACAAATGAAAATGTAAAGAGCCCAGGGGGTCTCAAGGCCTCTCTGGCTCTGATAGATCCACAAGACAGGTCAAGCAAGAAGAGGTGAGGGAACTGACTGCACTGAAAATTTCTATCCTTTGAATTTCAATCAGGGGCTGAGGAAAAAAAAGTGCACTTGGAGCTGAAGAACTAATCTACATGAGTTACCTCCTTCCAAAAAGCTTTACTCCTTCCAGCCAAAGCAGTTGTTTGATTCTTATTTTTTTAATCCTTATACATCAGGCATCTCAGTCCTGCTTTAATTAACTCTAAAATACCACTCTTTTTGCTGCTGGATAGAGAAGCAGAAGCACCAGATAAAATTAGAATCTATTCTGTAATGAAGGACAAAAGAGAACATCCGAGTCAAGTATTTTGCTGGATCAAAACCTAGCTGAATATTTTTGTGTCCGTTTCTAAGTGCTGTAGTAAATACATAAGTTAAGACAAAGGGCAATAAACCCCCATTTGTCATGCCATGTCAAACTCTGGGCTGAATGGAATCAAAGAAGTGCCACACCTCCCAGATATCACAGTAAACACTCGCTTATGCTCATTTTGCCCGTTTACTCCATCACCACAGATAGGTCACAGTGTGAGCTGAGATGTGAGAATTAATAGGTAAATGATATGAACTGGTGGCGGGAATGGTGCTCCTGTTATTTTAACGCTCCTTTTACCAGAAGAAAACACTTCATCTTTTCATGGGAGAGCCCCGACGCCCGGCCAAGCTGTTTTCATGCAGTAGTGGTACCTGCCCACGCACGACAGCAACGGAGGCCCTGTCTTAGCTACGTTATCCTGCTCTGCACACCTTCAGAGGAAAAGACCAGAGCACGGGTTTGGTTGCAGTTGACGTGTCCACCTCTCCCTAGCCATGAAATCAGTATGCTTCCTTTGAATATATTCTTCTTAATTCCGCTTCCATATAATGGCATTTTAATATAGACCTGCAATTAAAACTAGACCAATTCTTAACATTTATTTGGCTTTTCACACTGTTCCTGTGCTGTACAATGTCAAGCATGCCATCTGTGCAACACACTTCTGGCCAGAGATGATTCAAAGATTCTTTCTACAGTATGTTGAATTTTGCCTGCATGAATTTGTTACTTACTGAATTCAGCACATCCAAATTTACTGCTCTGTGACAGTGTTTTATAATCACTTGATCCTATTTTTTGAAACTCATCGCAGCCACAACAAAGACTGTTGCCCAACCTGCTAAAAACAGACTGATCGTTTTCCCAACTATTTAGTAAATGTTAACTATGCTATAAATACAAATTGTGTTTATACTTTGTGAAAGATTCACTGTTGTCAGAGTTCTCCAGCTGAGTTAGAGCTGAAATATGCTATTAAGTCCCACCATGAACACAGCTACAAGAGAGGCCAAAAATGCTTTCTTTGGGATAAGATATCAGATCTGCTACTGCTGTCATGAAACTGGGGTCATGTAAACTAAACATCCTTGAAACTTCTTTTGGAAAGCACAGAAGTCTCTCAAACTGTAAATATTTAAAAATAAAATTAGACTCATAAGAGATAGGTCTAAGATACATAAAACGTACCCAAAGATATTAATCTCAGGCAACATTTAAAAGCTATTATCCATAGAATAATTTATCCCATATGCCTTAAAACTGAAAATAAAAGAATTATTTCCTCTCTTTATATAATCAGAAGTGGCACATTCAAATAACATACCAAATGCTACGTCCAAGCTGATTCTTCACAATTTTTGCAACTCCTCGGTTCATATGGAAATAAAATATCAACAGTAGAAATCAAGGTGCCGATAGAATGGAGAAAGCTGTGCTTCCTAATGTTAAACAGACTACCTTCATGTAACAAAAAGGCACCTTCTCTTCAAAGGAAGAAGTATACAACAACTGAATCATCTAAGGCTAAAAGCAAATCACTTAATGAAGGTATGTGGGATGTTAATTGGATGGGACTTATTCTCATCTTTTTCAAACTATTATTGCTAATTTTAAAATCATCAATCTTCCTTAATTGCTGCCTACACAGATAATATAAGATTATATTTTAAAAATTATTTAAAGAATACGGTTAGGTGCTTTTTGATAAGCATGGTACAAAATTTAGTATGCTTCCTGAAGTTCAGGGGTTCCTATAGTAAATCAATGACGTATTCTCCAAGTAGTACTTTGCCTTCCCGCTATTAGCTTCCTCTCTTTTCTTTCCACTTATCCAGTGTTTATGCTAGCTACATAGGGGTATCAGCGGAGAAACGGACTTTTAATTAGGAACTCTGAGTGCAGCCCAGATTCACAATCATCCTTTGTGACACTACACCAGAGACAAGAGAAATTTCTATTCTTCTGACCAAAACACTAATGGAATACCCACAAATCAGTCCAAGATACAAATTATTTTCTATGGATTGTGCTTCACCATTTAATCAGTTGCTTGTCTGAATAGCTTAGATCTAATTCTACTTTTTTTTTTTCTTTTTGCATTCTTGGGCAGCTATTGCAAAAAGAGAGCAGAATTTGTGATAAGAAGGTGCTGTGAATTCTCTCCAGAACAGTTGGATGACATTTATCTGTGCTACTGTGACTCCTTGCCTCTTTCATACAGACAACAAAAAAGCCCTTCCACGGCAGATCTTGTGATTGGGAGTTCCACAGATCAAAACGTGGTGTTCAAGAAGGAGTCAACAGAAGGTAGTCACATAGCATACCTCTGCTGGCAAATACTCTGTTTTCCACCAGAAATAGATGCGATATTTACTGCTTGTCAACTGAACAGCAACTTCCCTCAGCAGTTGTAACCTCCTTCAGCAAGATACACAAGTACAAGGATCAGAGTCAATGACAATGCTGCGAAAATGGCTCAAGGAAAAAAGAGGAGGATGAAGGAATGGTCTCTGCAGGGAGAAGTAGCGCACAGATACGCCATCAGATATCCTGGATCTCTTGCCTTGCTTCTCCTGGTTGCAGCTCCCTTCCCCCACTGGCTGTGACTCAAACCCTTCTCTCTTGATCTACTCCCCTCCCCCTGAGATTTGCCTTTGAATTATGCAAGCTTTGCACTCTCCAGGGTTTATCTGCCAAAAGGTAGCATGTGGCCCATGGTTTGCATTTTAGTTTAAAATTTTCTATTATAGCAGTCAGATCCTTTCAAAATACTTTACTTCCTTTATTCCCATAGGCAGAAAGAATGGCAGGAAAAAATTGTTCACAGCAGTATGAGAGGATGTAAAAGTTCTACATTTTCAGTTTAAAAAAAAGAAAGGAGGAATATGGTTTTAATCAAGTAGTTTTCCTTCCTAGACGAGTGCTTCCTTCTCGTAATATATATAACCTGACTGCCTATAAAAATAAAGGTGCCAGTTGGAGCCATTTAGGAGACCTAAGGAAATTCTGCATTAACCTGAACTCCTCCACTCCTCAGTTCCTTCCCCTATTATTCTGTGTGTGGCCTCTCCTGATGAGTTAGGTCACCAATATCCATACATGTATCTGTGAAGATACTTCAGAAACACATGCATCATAGGCTTCTCATTACCGATGTGGTCCGTGCTTAGCATAGACTATGTGGAGAAATTACCAGGGTTTAAGCACATGCTATTATTTCCATATGATACCTAAAAGCCTCAGTAACTCGCAACTCTCAGAGTATATAGAAGCTTTTCCTTGTTTCAGGTTTGCACATAAAAATGTATTTTCTGCTACAACAGTCAAGATTTAATGACCCAAACCCTAAACCTTATCAAGAGGAGAAAGCCAAAAGCATTCTTTTTGAAATCAAGAATTCCAGAGTAAAATTTCCGGTTTAATAGTTGCCTAATAAACATATACTAAATCTGAGGTGTCGTGCCTGCCTAAAAATAGCATTAATTGTCCAGATCAGAAAATCGTTTGCCCTCTAACTAGGAATTTGGTGAAGAAAAGAAGAAATACTTTCTAGCAAGCTGACTGAAGGAGAAAAATAAATGTGACTGAAGCTGCTCGGCAGTACAGAACGTTAGCACAGGTCCTCAGGGAGATGGATTACTAAGCAGGAAGAAGGTGAGGCTGTCAAAGGTGCATGATAAATTCATTTAGCACATAGATATAGAATGATTATGCACATAGATATACACACAAACACATTTTTTATTACTTTCATCTCTACTTATAAGTGAAAACAGAATAACTCACCATTGGTGATAACAGTCATTAAATCTCTGCACTGTCAATATCGTATCAGAGCTGATCGTATGTACCATTTCAAACTACATATACACATTTGCATAATAAAAAATATGCTTTACAAAATACATGTAAATAGCAAGGGATACCTAACTAAAGAGGAATCTTTCTACTGTTTTAATGACCTGCTTAAAGATACTAAATAAAAATATTCCATTGGACCAATCTTCAAGTAACTCGGAGCAAAAGTGCTACAAGATACCATTCATTCTGCTGCCTGCATTCATCAGCATGTATTTTTGACATCATCAGTAGTGTTTTGAAATTCTGCAGCTGCTAAGCTACTCCATTACTACGCACTCAACAACACTGCTATTCTCCCTCTCCTGTTTTCATTTTTATATGCCACTCAGTTCAGGCAGCATAGAACAACTCAGAAATAAGAAACATTGTAGTGAAGTACAATAAAACCAAGAAAAATTCAAAAGATATGGTAACAAAATATATTACTGTATTTACAGAAGTACAAAGTGAATGCCTCTCTAACTGAGATGATCAATACTTCCAGACAGTTTGTAACTTCCCTGGTCTTAAATTACTTTTTTTCAGGCTACGACACAAGTAGCACAGATCACAGTTAAACTGATAATAGAACTGTTCTAGAAAAATTAAAAACTACATAAAAATTGTGTGTGGCAGACCTCTATTTTGATTAGTATTACTTCAATTACTAGTTTCATTAATGATCATTCAACGATGGTTCATTTAATACCAAAATTAAGAACAAATTACACACAATGCCTAGTCTATTTTTCAGCTCACGCTTAAACCTAGCACTTCAAGAGTCTAATAAATACTTTTACAAGGTAAGAATATTTCCTTGTCAGTGTACAGTGGACAAACATTATCAAGGAAATGAAAACATTGCAGGGTGAACATCTAGTACCCTTGGGTCAATAACTTTTTCAAACCCAGATGATGACATTTTTTTCTCAAAAGTCAAGTGTTCCAGTAGCTCTTTTCTTAGCTCAATTAAATGTATTTACGTGCAACAGCTGTATTTTAGCTCAAAGTGGACCAAGATGCAGTCTGACGGCAACCCACATAACAGTGATACCCAGCCACCACTCTTGGTACTTAAGCCAGTCCTTGCATACCCCTACGTACATACACCCCAAACTTTTCCATTGCACCCACAAGCCAGCTACAACCCACAGTGTTGCTATGATGTGACTTTCTCTACAGAGGCTGTCAAGTTGCCCCAGTCAGATGGCCAGTATGTACAGAGAAAATAGCGTTATTTAAAATAATAATTGCTTACTTCTCAGACCCTAAATAACAAATACTTCAATTAGGATTTGCCTAGAATTCTACAGTGAACCTCAAACCTAAAATTTGTAAGGAGAAATGCCTTCTTTCTTGTCTTCATTCAGTTCACACGTATATTGCCTGTTGCTATACATCTAGCCATCCTTTTAAATAAAATTGTTGATAGCATTCATATTACTTTGCTCTCGGAGATTCAGAATATTTTATAACAAAGTACCAGTTACATTTATTCCATAATTAAAATACTTGCAGCTATACTTGATAGCAATGTATTGCCTGAATAGAGGACGTAAACCCGATCAAAATTCTGTTTTAATCACCCACCACACCCTGCCTTTTTTTTTTCTTTTTTTTTTTTAAAAAAAAACCACCAGCTGTTTAGATGGAGGAGGGAGGAGTCTTTAAGCCCACAATATCCTAAAGGATACTTTAGCAAACAGATTTTTCTGAATGGTGCTGAGTCTGAGTGAGACTACTGATCTTTCCAATGTTTAAATATTTATTTTTGTATATGAAAAAACCAGGACAAGTTATTGTTAATTTGATAGCAAGCCAAATAAAAATAATGGAAGCTACAAAACTATGGTGTTTGATGCGTACTGCATATGCAGGATTGCATTAAGAGAGAATTGTTAAACCTGTAAAAGTAAATACAAAAGTGCAAGCCAAATCAAGGTTGCTCACTGTCTTCTGCCACTAAGATCCAGTATTAGTGAAGAAAATGACTGCCCTCAGCAACTGAAGCAATCCTTGAACATTTATTTTTATATTGGCATCCAGTTTGTGCTGAATCCAGGTGCACAAAGTTTAGAGAACAACTTGTATGCTTGTTATCTTAATTTTGCATGCTGTGATGACGTTCAGGCACCTTGCATTTGACTGGCCTGTAGCCAAACCACAAGAGACCACAAAGATTTGAACATTCACCAGTAGCCTTGAACAACACAGAATCTTTACACTTTCAACACTGCAGTGGTTAACAAAGATTTTCCTTTCCTATATTTAAAGTACAAACTTACCTCTCTCAATACGGGATCCGTTATTGAACTTAAATTAACAGCTCCTTCATAAGTCAAATAGTAGAATACATTCAGGGACCTAACAGCCTCCGGCCCTTGCTGTTTGTAGCCAAAAATCAGATCAATCCACTGGTGAAGCTGGCAGGAAACAAACTCACTTTCTAATGCCTGTAAAAATACCACACACAAAATATATAAACTTTAGTTTGCCAGATAGTCATCATTTCATAGTAGTAGAAGCATTTTTTGAATAGTGTACAAAATTATCTTAACATGTCTAAGTACAAAATTAATAACAGGATTTTAGGCATTGTATCAAAAAAAAAAAAAAAAAAAAAGGTGGGCCCTGTGATAGATGTCAGAGTCTCACCCCCTACTCTACTTCCCGCTGACCAGAAGACCTTGCTTTTTAAAACTGTAATAGTAGGAATAAAAAATTAATTAATAATAATAATACTAAAAAAAAGCATTAAGTGGATAGCATTTATGCCTTTATGGACAGCCAGGCTATGTTTTTATGAACTCTTGAGACGAAATTGTGCTTTTCTGTGTGATGTGCACATTGAATAATAACCGCACGATAATCTGATTCTGACAGACAGAGAGAAGATTGATAGACTTGGGGAAACTGAACTAACTAGGGATGCTAGGGTACAAATTATTTAAAATGCTGGAATATCAACTTGCTATTACTTTTATGCATTTCTTGTATATAACTCTTATACAAACCTATACAGAAACAGTACTATGTTGAATGATGAAGCCACCTTTCTGAAGATGTTATCCAGTTACAACCCAATCCCCAAGACAAAAGCATCCAAACAATAATGAACGTCTCCATAATGGTATTAGATACAGCACATATATATTAAAAGATGACTTAAAAATCATTGTCATATAAAGAGTTAATCCATCTAGATTAAATCACTAGCAGGATTAGCTTTCTCTGTTTTACACAGAGAGTTCAATATATTTCTTATTTGAATGAGCAAATGAAACAACGTAACAAAGTCTGATATTCTTTTCATCTAACAAAACGAATGGCATTTTCCTTGTAAAGGAAATTCCTAATTTTGAGCAGAGGAAGTTAAAATTAATCTGAAAACCAAGGAAATCACTCTGCAATTTGCACACAAAAATGATGGGTTTGTTTCATTAACCGATGCCTGAGAACAACATTTAAATTGACACATAAAACCAGCAATTGTCTTAATTTGTGTGGTGCACTCCACACAAAAGCCCTAAATATGTTCAAATTAGAGCAAGCTGCTTGATTGTCACTGCAGTCTCATGTCATATTAATGCATGACAAACATTAAACCATACACTTAAATGGCAATTTATATCATTTAAATGTTTACTGCCACACCAGATCATCACTCATTTAAATGTGACTTTCTGACAGCTAATTTCAGTTAATTTTCCTCGATTCACTTAATTAGAACTTTCAATCAAGAAAAGACCTGTACATATCTTCGACATCATATCATTCTTCTTTTTATTATTATTTTTATTAGGATTCCCAGCTACTGAACTGCTGAAAGCATTCTTTAAAATGAATTACCACACAGTATAGTATCTCTTTGGATGATCATATGGAAATACCTTATAACATATATGGTTAGACAGGATTTTTTTTCTTACTTTTTTCTTTTTTTTTAAAATTAAAAAAACCCCCACATTTAGACACAGACACACAATTAAAACTATAAAAAACCACAAGCGGGCCAATTAAAAATTAATGATTTCAAAATTGTTTAATAAGATAAAACCAGTCAGTAGTCTCATGAGTGTCCATAATACTACAATGTGCAGCCATAAAATTCTACAGGACTCAGCAAATGACAATGATAGGAATTAATTTTCTTGCTATCCTGCTAAAAAAAGTTTAACCCTAGAATATACTTACTATTACCATTATAACTAGTTAATATCAGGAAAAATAGCATTAAGAACTTTTGTATATACATATATATACAGACACACACACACACACTTAGTACATGCAGAGGTTGTTCATGTTTTCCTTTTCTTCAAAAGCTAGATTTGTAATAGGTCATATTACCCTCACAAAGCATTTGGACATGACTAACTAAAGGAATATCACTCTGCAATCTCCTCAGATTAACTGATATATAAATCTGTTTTTTTCTGAAAAAAAAAAGCAAAACTAAAACACACATTCCTTTTCGTGGAATGGTTGGGAGCTATCCTGAATTTACTTCTCTTTTCCAAGTTTAAAATTACTTTACACTTGTAATTTATACAGATTCAAAAGTAGACCATTTTCTTTTATTTTTTTTCCACATTAGGCCATTTTACTTCTTTTTTTATTTGCCAAATCACACATAAAAGGGCTGAACAAAAAATGACTACAGTCAGCATCAAAATCCAGGAGCCTGAAGGACAGAACAAATACAGCACACAAATTGAAAGGCTAAATAAGCTTGCCTGTCATTTCAGGTTCACAGTTAAGCTCCTGATTGTAAGGAAGTGCTTATGCTGTGATACAATCGATGGACAAACAATACTTAACAGTCTGTATAATGATTAAAATATAAAGTAGACTTCCATGGAAAACAACACAATGTACCAATACATGTGATGCACTTTATAGCCACACTGGTATATATTACTTAAGTATGGGTACTCCTTAAAAAAAAAAAAAAAAAAAAAAAAAAGAAAAGAAAAAGTGAGAAATATAAAAGTTCCAATTTGAATAACTATCCGGTTTTAAAAAGGAGGTGTTTTTTAAAAAAAATGTTACTGTTAGCATTTACCTCTTGCAAAACTAAACCACGGGTATCGAATGCTAAGCATTTAGGATTACTTAAGCATCTAGGACAGCCAGTGCTCATTAAGGCTCAAGTTAAATACGGCATGCAGCGATGGGATACTAACATCCTTCCCATGCTGCTCTTAAAGCAAACCAATCAATTGTTAGCGCTCCCACAGCAGACCAAGTACATCATTTACTGTGTGCTCTGAGGAAAACGTGCAAAACAAGAAAATCCTCTAGAATGTCTGCTATAATATAGTAATATTCAATCCTATTGAGTTATTGTAAAATAAATCAGTGACTGATGCCCAATTGTTAAAGGATCAAACAAGACCATGAAAAGACCGTCATGTGAAGCCACACACAAATTGTCAATTCTGTCCACAGGGACTCATACTAACTTTGACAAACTGTCTTGGGGCTGATATCTGTTTCTTTAATGAGATCTATTAGGCAGAGACTAAAACACTTGAGATATGCTAAAAAGTACAGTATACAGATGTCAAACACAAACACCTATTAGTAACTTTCATTTCTCCATTCCCAAGGTAGAAACGCTTCAGACACCAACAAACTGAAGTGTTGATCTTACAAGGAAATTTTAGTTTATTCATAGATATTTTTCAAATGCATACTCTGATGTCACTAAATATGTGCAATCAAAACTACTTCTTCGTGAACGACTCTGAAATCCATTATTTTATGCACATCTTTTTCTGCCCTGTTTTCTGAAAGGAATGAACGGAGAATAATTTCCTGCCAGCAACTGAAGACTAGTATCAGTCTAACCCTGCTACAAATTATTTGGTAAAAAATGGTCAGAACGACAAAAACATGAAACTAGCAGGTTAGGAAAGATTTTGCCTTTTTCCAGTATAACTAACCATTTATTATGAATTATTTTCCCAAACAGTATTAGACCGTTGGAATCAAGATTTTTATCTTTAAAGAGACTATTATTGGTTTTTGCCCTCTACTTTTCTTTCTGGTTTAGATTATGTAATGACATATAGCATATGAAACGATGTCTATTAAAAATGAATATATACTGTGCTTGAGATTAGGATGTTCCAATGCCAAAATTAGATGAAAAGATAACTGTATTTCTTTTCACCAGCACAGATATTTATTCATAATGAAGCCGTTAAAAAATAGACCACAGACTTCCTTGCCTTATCCCTATGCTGACAAAAGCAAGGTAATCTTGAAGCAAAGCATAAAGCATGCATGTAACTCTTATTTGAAAGAGAGAAAAGAAGTCCAACCTATATAAAATGTGTTTTATATAGTTAAAATGAAAGTAGAAACTGTAATGAGAAACCAAAACTGCTTCTCATACATGAATAATCTTTCCTATTTATTCAATTAAAAAAAAACCCAACCCAAACACCAAGCCAAAAACCCCAGGAATATACTACATCGGCAAGTAAGAAATTACAAATCTCAAGTACATATAATTGCCTATTACCTTTAATGGGCTAAATATTTTAATTCATCTTTGAAGCAAGACATTTCCTTTGAAACACTTAAAATAATTGACTCTCTTTTTTTTATGTTCCATATGAAAAATATTTACATATGAACAGAAAAGCATGAATTAGGATTTCACACATTTTTAGCACAAACACAATTTTGACATGAAAAATTCTCTTATTGAACACGACAAAGCACCCGCACAACTTTAAGTACATGTTCTGGCTTGGAACTATGTGTGTGCACTTATATTTAAAAAAACAACAACCCAAACCAACAAAACCAAACAACTGGAATTATGTTTGCATGTGCAGGCTTTCAGACACAAGTTGGTAATGCTGCCTTAACATTGATATATGACCTTTGTTAAGTTACAATGAAGAAGGCTGGTTTTTTCAGCCTAATTAGAACTGTTTCAAATTTTCCTGCTAAATATATGATAGAAAGTCCTTTCAACTTTTTTTTTTATTCTAGAGTTTCTTTCCATGTCAACCTTGTTCCAATCAAAATATGTTTTGAATTAAATTATTTTGATTCAATATGTGGATCACATTTCACTTCTAAGATTTAAAGTCCAAAAAGGAAAAGTTTAGGCTGTTCAAACAAAGCAAAAGCAGCCACTTTGCGGAAAGCTATTCACATTTACCAAGACTGACAAATTGTTTGTGCGCACCATTAGGTCTAGTTTCTGCAATAGTTGCCAGATTTCCTGTCCTCCTAATAACATATTAACTCTTGAAGTGCTGGCTTTATCTTTTGAGGTCTCTCCGTAACCACTAATATTTAAAAGTAAATTACCAAACACACTTTCACCAGCAACACTATTTGATCACATGGGTAGAGATGCGAGGAAAAAAAAGCATAAAAAGCTATTAGAAAGATACTGAACTCAAGCCTGCCTTGAAGACATCAGGAGGAGAAGGAGGAAGAGGACAGCAGACTTACTAAGAAGAACCCTCCGAGTTCTGCGTGCATGAGGTAATACAAATTTCAAAAGGATGAAACGGACATCAAAACTGTTTATACGATTGGTGGTTTCTAATTTGCTAAATAACCATTCCAAGCAAATGCAATCATTTTATTTACTGTATTTTGCAATTTGTTTTAAACATTAAATACATCAGAAAGTGAGCAATTGCTTTACAGCTTACGTTATGAGAACTAGCTCATTTTTCTGGGTTTTTTTTGTGTGTTCCAGAAGTGCACTCCAATGTATTCTTCATTACTGTTACAACCTAAGCTAGCATTTTACTTTACTTCTCTACTTGGTTACCAATACCCTGATAAAATAGAAAAAGAACTCTGAAAAATATAATCTTAATAAAAAGATTTAACTCAGATGCTTTACTGAAGATGACTGATCTTATAAAACAAAGGATACCAACAATCTGAGAAGCAGCTCAGACATAGGAGATTTGTGGCATCTGCTGCTTCTAGTTCTCTGTAATTAACAATAAAGTACTAAGTAATGAGAAAAGAGAAAATTCGTGTAATAGAGTAACTTAATGAAACAGAATTTTGTGGCAAGGTATATTCTGCATACAGCATGTAAACAAAGAAAAACATTCTGTAATCTAATGACTCAAACTCCTACCTGAATTGATGTAATTGTTACCAAAATAAGAATGAATTAGTAGCATGTTTAGCTAAAAATCTTGAGCACTTCTGCATCTTTTGGTGATTTCGATATTCAGTCTACAACTGTTATTTTGTACTTTAAATGGACAAGTCAGACAGCTGTTATGTATTTTGTAAAATGAAAGCTACATTTCCTTTGAAATTCAGCTTTAATCTCAACTGAAATCTCTATCATTAGGTGCCAGGAATAAAAGATTTAGATGAATATGAAAACTTGCCTTGGAGAGTTCTTAGCTACTCTTTCCATAAAGGGCAGTGATCACCCTTAAAAAAATATTTCTTAGAATATCCATGATAAACTGCAGATTTGAGAGCAATTTTTTAAGGCAAAATTGCTACAATTTACCATGAACAGTATATAGATAAACAGACCCAATATTGCATTTTTGTTGTTAAGTTTCAAAGTTTAGACATCTACCTTAGGTGCCAACAGTGAAAACATTTAGACAGATGTTTATCTTTACTCTTGTGAGCAATTGCACAGCCTTCATAGTAGAACAACTTAGAAAGGTGAAGTAAAGCATCCTGGCTCGCAGGATCTCCAGAAGTACCCGCTAGAAGAAGACACAAGCATATGGCTGTTAGAACATTTGGAGAGCTAAACTTAAAAATGCGTACTTCCAAAAATGACACTATAGAGAAACTGAAAACAGGTTAAATAAATCCAACATGGGTCCCAAAGCAGTGTAGTTGCAATGTCACACACTGAATAAGGGGTGATTTGCCCACAGTCCATGTAATTGGTATATCCTTTTCCTTGAGCGTGCACACTGGTACTCAACAGTTAATGAACTATAAAGTCACATGTTGGCTTACCTCTCTTGTTCACATATTCCACTGGCCATGGTTGTGACAATACTAACTTCCCCATTGGAAAAAAGAGTGGGCAAAACCTGTCTCAGCCAACTGGCTCCATAAACCAACAGATACTTTTCAAAAGGCATACCAAGAATAGTCCCTTCCTAATTGTTTGATTTCTTCTCAGCCAGAGGTAGAAAAGATACAGAAGAATTGTGATAGGAACAAAAAATGATCAGGAGGTCTTTATTAAATTCCCCTACATGAAAAATAATATATAGAAGCCATAATTAATTACACTTGTGGAATCACACAAATGGCTCTCATTATTCATAACTGTGATAATTCTGATGTATGTGGCTTGCATTTCCCCAGAGACACACAGAAAATCTAACCACGACCGGTTAGACCATAACCACCTATTACTACAAATGTGGCTAAAAGCAAGTATTTATAACACCATGAGGTGCTGCTGATTCCTCCACCCTTTCCACCTGTCCCCCTCCACCTCCCCCCCACCCCCCCCTTTTTGTCCGGATTTAAAATGTCTGCTACATTGATAGAAGATTCTCCCCTCCAGAAGAGTCAGCAACATGCCGAGGCAGTGAATGAAAATCCCTTTTGAAAATCCTCACACACAGCACCAAGAGAAGGCAGGAAGCTCCCTCCTCCCTGAAATTCAGCAATTCCTCTTCCAGTTCCTCCAGCACTTGTTTGCATGAAGACTGACAGCCTGGATCTGGAACCTATTACCCATGGAAGCACAGGCTGTTAACCACACAGCTGACAGTTGGCTCAGTCAAATTAGTTTAAATGAAGTTTTGTATTAAAAAAACCCAACAAACTAAACACCAAAAATCCCACAAGATATGACTGTATTGCACAATGCAGTGTTGTGTACTGATCGAGCTGGCAGTGAAGCTGTGCAATCATGTTAGCATCCCGTGCTGCCAAGCTAACATATATTTCCTCTCAGAAAGTTAATGCAGGTATACTGCTTCTAACACTTCAGCTAACTTGCATACTTCTAGCCGAGGGACTTCTGCGTGGCATCTCCTTGAGCCTTGTCAACATGATCACAGTTGCTTCTGAATGTCAAGTATTAGCCAAAGACAAACCAAAAGGTCAGAGTACAACACACTTCCGAAACAGCATTTGTCATGGTAAACTGTGATTCACCTTTTTAGTTACAGATTTCTTTCCCGTTAAGAGAGAGGTGCAAAACACACACTACAAAACCTTAAACCGTGTAAAATTTGCTTGCCTTTGAGGTTGAACAAGCTTTTCACTGAAGCTAGAAACAGGCCAAACTCTGAAATTCAGGAAAGTGTTATGATTAGAGTACACTTACCTAGTGGTGGGGTTTTAGCTTACTTATACTGGATGAATACACAGCTAGCATAATTGTAATATAACATATGGTGAAATTTAGCGAATGCAGTGAAGGTCAAGAAGTTTTAGAAACATCTGAAACATGAACTGAACTTGCATGATCAAAATGCAAAAAAAGATTTATGTGGACACAGACAAAACTACACTTGACACAGCTTTCATGTTAAGTATTAGGCCGGGTACTACCATCCCATTTGATCCTCAAATTAAAATTTAAGCCTACGCATGCTGTCTGGTTAATGACAGCACAATACACTTCAAACTGGGAGAAACTACTGATTTTTTTTTTTTTTTAAAGTATTTTATATCTAAACTGCTTGTACATTTCTTCCTTCTGATTTACTCTGTAAGCCCTAATAGTCAACTGTTGCTTTATTTTTGCACTCTGTTTTAACAGCTTGCAGCATTTATACTGTGCTTTGATGTGTCAGTTGTATATGCAATTCACAAGAACTGTGATGATCAACAAGTATTAGCATGCATGTAAGAGGAGACAGAAATGGTTGCAAACACATGGTCTTCAAATCACTGCAAATCGCACTAGCAAATGTCTTAGAACGAGTTGTAGAGACTAATCTTAATTTGTCTTTGAAGCCAGTTCTGGGAAAAAACCATTCTAGAAAAAGTTGTTTAAGATTAGGAAATGGTATGACAAAAGGTCAAGGAATTTAAAATTTAAAACACAGTTTAGATGCAAGTCAGGCAGCCAAGTCATTTCAATCTTGTCATTTGACTTGTCTGCTAATTCACAGAATAGGAAGCATTCAAGAGCTTTTGGAGAACAGAACACAAGATTTACAAAGGCAATTGGGGTACCACATCTGAACAAATCAAACAGTTACAAAAATAGGAAACAGCACTATATCATCACGTGGCACAACTGTGTAACCCACTCTGGGGCTAACACGCATAGATAAGCACGGGATTTGCTTCCTTGTGATGAAGAGTGAAGCCCCGATCTTTATATATGAAGACATTCTGAGTGGTTGCTTAGGATGACAACACAAGGTATGTTTGGCAAGGACACCTGACTCCTTGAAGCTGGCATTTAACTGGAATGACACAGGAGAATCATTATTTGACTTTAACAATGACAGCAAAAGGGAGAATTTGTGCATCGAGGACATTATCAGCCTCTGGAAGATACTATTTGGAAAACGAAATGCTCCTTGCAAACCTTCCCAGACACCTGTAGCAGGTTCTCGTTTAACATCTTGTTTTGGCATGCTTGCTAAGCAAACTACCAGGAAGTCTGAATCCAGATGAACTGGTGCTCAGGGTGGCTCACCTTCTATCAAATACTCTAGGGACAAGCATTTCCACAGTTTCCTGATTAAGGAGGACACGCAGTCTTGACTGTTCGTCATGCCCTGTCCCAGTGGATCCCCTGGACTGTCTGCCGCTCCCTGGGAGTACTTTGGCTAGTGATGGAATTTGCAACAGAACAAAGAGCTCTTAGGAGTCAGGTTCAATGCTTGAAAGAAATCAAACTGAGAATGGATTATATTTGTAAATTACTTCTTAAAATGTCCATCCTTAGAAAATGCAAAAGTCTCTCTTTTTTATTCTAATTTCATCATGCATTGCATATTGAGTTACAACTAGTTTTGCCTATAATGCTTTCTTGCAGATAGTTTCTTCTAGATGTTATTCCCTTTTTTCACCTAAATCACTTCAAATTTCCACTATGACAGCTGGACACAGAGAGCCAAGTGATATATTGAGTATATTGAGCATGCTCAGGAAATCCAGGCGTAAACACTTCCAAGCGCAACAGACATTCTGTAGCCAGTTGAGAGCAAACTTTTCATAACCTTTATATTACTCTGCCATGAACCGTGTTAGTGGGAAGGGCGAAAGAGATTAATACAATTCAAATTCGCGTTCAGAGGTTATACGCTGAAAAAGCATATGGTCAGTTATTAACATTTTAATGGATTAAATTTTTCCAGCTATAAGATAAATAAGATGCTAAAAACCCCTAGAATTTTCCCTTATATCAAGAATATGCTTTTTTTTTCTTCATAGAAGATGGCCTAAAACCCCCTAACATTTAGAAATAAAAACATACTGCAATAAAACAGTATTTAAGTCCCATCTTCCAAATAACAATTTAATTCAGAGGCTGAACTCCCAGAGACAGCTCTTGCTCTTTACAGGGCAAAGAAGCAAGCAACTGTCCGTGACGTTACTTCCCAGTATGGAAAAAGAATGAGTTTTTAAAAAAATACAACCCTCCAAAACCAACACAATGTTACACTATGTTTTAAAGTAGCAGCAACCAAAGGTTTTAATCAAACAATGCTTCTAATAAAACTACCTAGTCTGACTGAGGGTAACACTAATAGAGAAATTTTTTAAAATAAAATCCTGCACCTGTGGCCCGCAGGTTTTCTTACAGAGAGTGAGAAGCACAAGGCCCCGATCGAGTTCTCGCCTCCAAGTCAGGGTTGCTCAAAACCATAATGGACTGATCTTACCCAGGAAAGCAGAAGGTGCCATAGCTCCTCACCACCACAACCACACAACGGAGCAGTTCCTGCAAGTGGTTTGGGTACCTAGTCCAGTCTCTATAAGCTAACCTTGAAGTTCACCCATCGGCAGAGCATGGGGGAAACGAACGCTGTTTTTAAAAAGTCTGATAAGTCTGTGTTTTCAATTCTACCCCTTCTTTTAGAGAAGCCGCTGCTTTTTTCTTTTTTTTTTTTTTCCCTCCAGGTATATGCCAAATGGCAGAAGCCTTTTTGTAGCACTTGGAAGAAAAAAAACCCAACAAACCAACACCAAAACCAAACACCCAAACCAGGCGCACCAGGCTGGCAATCGGCCCGATGCCGAGCTCCAGGCCGGGGGCCGGGTCCGACTCTCGCTCCGCTCCGCTCGGTCGCCGCCGGGAGCGGCCGGCGCCGGCGCGGGGAGCCGGACCCGGCCAGCGCCGCCGCCGCCGGGAGGGACAGAGGTTCCCGCCCCGGCAAAGCGCTGCCGCAGCCACGCCGTCCTTGCAAGGAGGAGAGAGAAAGAAAAAAAACGAAAAAGGGAAAAAAACGAAAAAGGGAAAAAAACGAAAAAGGGAAAAAAACGAAAAAGGGAAAAAAACGAAAAAGGGAAAAAAACGAAAAAGGGAAAAAAACGAAAAAGGGAAAAAAAAGAAAAAGGGAAAAAAAAGAAAAAGGAAAAAAAGAAAAAGGAAAAAAAGAAAAAGGAAAAAAAGAAAAAGGAAAAAAGAAAAAGGAAAAAAAGAAAAAGGAAAAAAAGAAAAAGGAAAAAAAGAAAAAGGAAAAAAAGAGAAAAAAAGGAAAAAAAAGAAAAAGGAAAAAAGAAAAAGGAAAAAAGATAAAGAAAAAAAGATAAAGGAAAAAAAGAAAAAGAAAAAGAAAAAATAAAAGGGGGGGAAGAAAAAGGGAAAAAAAAAGAAAAAGAAAAAAAAAGAAAAAGAAAAGGAAAACCAAAATAAAAATAAAAAGAAAAAGTAAAGAAAAAAGGAAAAAGAAAAAAGGAAAAAGAAAAAAGGAAAAAGAAAAAAGGAAAAAGAAAAAAGGAAAAAGAAAAAAAGGAAAAAGAAAAAAGGAAAAAGAAAAAAGGAAAAAGAAAAAAGGAAAAAGAAAAAAGGAAAAAGAAAAAGGAAAAAGAAAAAAGGAAAAAGAAAAAAAGATAAAAAATAAAGGGGGGGGGGGGGGGGAAGGGGGAAAAAAAGAAAAGGAAAAAAAAAAAAAGAAAAAAAAGAAAGCGCCTTTTCTGCGCACCGGGGCAAGGCCTAGCATTTCACGAGAACGCCCCCGTTGGCGAGTGGGAGCTCGCCCCGTGCCCCGCGCGGGCGGACCGGGACCCAGCCGCACGGTTCGCCGCGCACGCCAAAGGCAAGCGGCAAGGCAAGAGTTAATGGGCGCCGGAGGAGGGGGGGAGGGGGCGGCGGTGGGGCGCGGGGAGTTAATCAGGGAGCATATCCCGAGCCAGGCCTGGAGAGGCCCCGCTAATGAGGCTCAAGTACCCTGCAGTGGCTTTCAAACCTAACTGGCTTCAAACGATGCCACCCCGTGACGGAGTACTGCTGGCCATCCGAAGAGGGTGATTAGAATAAATGACGGGAGTAATTAACTCTGATTGGAAACCACCTGACTGGAAAGAGAAGCTAGGAGCTGTTTAGCCGATGGTCTTCTGGTAGCAAAAGGAAGCTTTCCTTTACTCCAGTGTTTGTATGTGCTAAAAGAGCTCTTCCTTTCAAATAGGTATGTGGTGGCACTAATGAAAAGCAGCTTTCATTCAAGGGCCTCCCCATTCATTCCGAACGGGGGAGAAAAGAAAAGCTTCAAAGTAGAACTAATTTACTTCATCCAAACCCCACTTTGGGGAGCCTGTAGTTTGAATTAACACCAGAACAAAATATCGGCCCCCAAAAAGCAGACTTTTCTCTTTGCGGGGCAAGTTTAAACAGTTTAAAGACACTCGCCAGTTCTTCGCTTTGGTTTGGTTTAAAAATACAACTGTTCAGGCCCTCATAAAGCAATCCAGTCTGCATTTTCTATTTTTCATGCCCCCGTTGCCAATTTGTTTCAAAGCGTGAACGCAGTTCCTTCCCTCTAGCGGTGGGAACTTCGTTTTCTGGGCTACGGAAAACAGCAACGACTTCACTTTTTTTTTTTTTTTGGAAATAGGATTGGCAACCTCCAGCAGCCCTTAGGCAGGAAACATATTCGCCGCGCATTGGCTTTCTCTGCCACGCTATCTTGCCACTTTATTTTACAAAGCGGAATTACAAAGAGTGAGGGCATTACTACCTGCTGTTTTACAAGCAATCGGCAATTCATTGTACCAGTGTTGTCCTGTACCTGCTGAGTAAATGCTTTAAAAAAGTTCCACTAACTGCCCAGTAACAACTACAGTATGGTAGCAAAAGCAATTCACCAAATGTTTATACTGAGCCTCTGATTTATTTGACAGCTTTACACCTTCAAGACATGATATAATTAAATGTTTTGACAATGAAACAAAAATTGTATAAATTAGAAAGGCGTTAAAGAGGTACAGTATCTAAAATTAAACTGTAGTACGGCTATGAAATACGACTTCTGAAATGCTCCTATAAAATAGATAACATGTATTTAACGTTCAAAGAGTGATTTTTTTATCCTTAGACTTTCTGCTACTGTATTAAACTATTATACACCTAAAAATTTCCTAATTTAATCACTGTATGAATGCAGTTCACGAAGATTACAACTCCAATTCTATGTTCTTTTCAAAAGGCAATCAAATCATGACCTAGGCAAAAATAGTGGACGTAAAATATTAGGAGATTTTTTAAAGTTAAAATACTAAGCGGTATCTTAATTTATTGTGTCGATTGTTGTTATTTTGATCGTTTCGAAATAGAAATCAACAGCTGCCACGATGGCTTAGGGAACACCTAACACGCTCCGATGGTTATCCTACCCCTCCAAGGCAGTCTAGTTCAAGCCTCAGACAACCCTTTGTGCCTGCCTAGACCAGGGAGATGCAAGCTGGCACTTCCCTATCGCAGAGAAGAGGGCACGCGATGCACAAGGAATGCTGAAAATGAGGCTCAGAAGGAGAAAAACTAGCTGCCGACCATGCCTGTGTTCACAGGGTGACCAAGGACAAGGGCGGGAATCGCTATTCGTGTTCAAAATGAAAATGAGCATGTTAAAAATCAAATTTTAAAACTGAAATAAATGTCCATAAACTGTGGTTGCTCACTCTAAGGTCAGTGCGTATCTTTAAAATGCAGTTGCGTTATCATTTTTGGTAGTATGTGTATAAAATGCGAGCTTATTGCTCGACTTAAAAGCTAATTGTTTAAACAATATATAATTATATAACCATTATTTAAACATTAAAGCCTTTAAGCAACTATGTGAAAACATTTAGAATCGACTTTGTAATGCAGCTGAAGAGCACTGTTGTTCTAAAGGAAACTGTAATCCAGCAAAAGGTAACAATGACCAGTTGTTTATAAAAACCACTGAAATGTTTGGGAACTAGTTCACATTCTCATGCTATGTTTATGTTTCCATTTATCATCCTTCTCCTTGAGAAGATAGCTCAAAAGGAAGAAAGACTAGAGAACAAAATTTTGTTTAAATTACACATGCAGACGTCAGGTAATTTAACAAATCGAGACAGAAAAGGGATGCCTGTGTATAGCTAAAATCATTATTCCATTAAATCATTTTCTCCTCTCTCTCTCTCCAAGGGACCCATCCTTGCAGTGCGGTTTATATTTATTTTGTATATTCAGCTTTGCCAAGAACTTCTAGCTCACAAGTGAAGAAAAGGAACCAGAAATACAATAAAAATGTAAGACTGTACTGTGTGTAAATGTTACTGCAGCCTTGTTAATCAAAGAACAGACCCGACCTTTGCTTAAAATGTGTATCTTAATGATTGACTCCCACTCCCTTCACACTTCTCTTCCATCGTACTGTAACAAAATGCAACACTATATAATATTATGCCCCTAGAAAATACATTGTTGGGGATGGGACAATTTCGGGAGTGGTATAGTGGGCAAATGGAAAATAGTTATTCATCAAACTGTTCATTAGGAGGATTATACGATTGGTTACTTATGACTGTGGTGGACTGTATTTCTGAATCGAAGCCTCTTTTTTTTGCCCTACGCTCATAAATTACTGAAGCCACATGTAATTTCCATAATGATATAGGTGATAACTGAATGTGGGGAGATTGTTTTCCTTACACCTTCACTGAAGAAGATTCAGGAAGTTACCATTTTGTTTAATCAAATGTTTGGGTTTCAATTCCAGATTCAGTTACGCGTCTGCCCTCCAACTACCATGGGGTTTGAAATAAGTGATAAAGAAAACTGTGACAATCAAAGTAAAAATAGCTAGCGCTCCTTGAAAAGAACTTTATTGTAGTCTTACTCTCTACTTCATTATTGTTACAAGGAATACCTGGGATGACCACAAGCAGTCACATTTGAAAAATGTTTTTTTTTCTGTGACAAGCTGAAAAGAGAATTCTTGCCACACAAGGATTAGATAGGGTATGCTTGCTTACTACAAAATGATCCGAAGTAAAATGAACTTCTCCAACTCGTCCTATTGAGTTATTGCTGTATTTAATTCAGGGAGTGGCACTGAGGACGTGTAGTGCTGGTTGAGTACATCAACCGTAATGCAGAATATTCCAAATGTTTATTAATGTAATACTAGCAATCATTTGTTAATCCCTCAGCTTACAATGCCCCCAATTCTCCAAATACCTTTTTTTCCCCCAGGATGTCATTAAATTCAAGTGAACATTTTATAATTAAACAAAACGTCGAAGAAATGGACATTAATGCAGCCACCCCATGGCAGGTGGATTTTTTTTTTTTTTTTTTTAATTAAATGTAGTAATAGAGTGTGTTCTACTACTTCTCTTGGCATGCATGCAAACAGACCAAAATCTGTTTGGAAACATTGTTCTATATTAATATAAATCTTGCTATTGTTACTCCACCTAGAAAATGTTGTAAATTGCTTTATAAAATAATTCATTGCAAAGTTTTAGATTAAAAAAAAACCTTTCCTTTCTCCCTCAAAACACATTTCTACTATAGCAATACTGAGAGTCTAGTCCTGGGATCAGGTCACATGGAAATACACAGACGGACAAATTCCATCTTGCTCAGAAATCTTTTAGACAAAGTCAGGATCCGCCACTTGTCCTAATGCATACAATCAGCTAGACAAGAACATGCACTATCCACAACTGTTTTGACATTACAAATGAAAGCATAGAGGATGCTGGACTGGAATCGCCATAAGCTATATTCAGTATTCCCCTTCTTACAAAAACTAAAAATCCAGTTAAATTTGGTTTGCATACATGTACATATATGGAGGAATCTTGAAACGCTGCTTAACTGTTCCTGAAAGCGTAATCAAGGAAAACTTTTAGTGACTTTACTTAATGGCCTTGCCACTGAGATGACAGAAGTTGCTAGGTGTACAACTTAATGTAATTCATGCCTTAAATTCTTGTAAATCAGTTACATTAATCCCAATTTTTATCGGAACAGCCACCCTCTCCAGTTTCCTCACATGCAAGCAAACAAGAAAATGACCAGTGCCTTTCCACTGGCAAGAAGTGACCTAGAAAATGGTTGTCTATTTCTACATTTCATTCCTTTGTAACTAACCTGGTCTGTATTCATCATTTAATTGTGGCAATGTTGATGTTGTTTTATTCATGAAATATTTTGGGAAAATTTCAACATCTAAATGAGAACAAACATATCAAATGACCCCAATAAGGAAACGAAAACTGGAAATACTGAAGTATTGTAACCTGCAGTGTTAATGGAAATGACAGGCAGAGATCTGCTACCTGAAACCTTTCTCAAACTTTAAAGCATTTAAATAAATCTCCTGTTTACCAAGTAAAAAAAAAAAAAAATCACAACTAAATAGCCACTTTGAAAATTAACAGAATTAATCATAAAAATCTGAGAATTTATACTATAACAATCAGAATCACAAATGCATATATTGCCAAAAGTTCTATTGCGTGGGGTTTTTGTAAATTCATTTTAGCTTGAGCAAGCTCGCCTCTTGTTATTTACATACTAAACATACACATGTTATAGTGTAAAATCTAAAACTTCAATACCTGCCTTTAAAATGTACATTCATAAAATCCCCAGGCATGTAATCACAGGAACTTCTCATGTAACATAGTAAACACCATCGAAGGCTTTACATATTTATGTCCCTCGTGCACTGTACCTACACTAAACAAGCCATTTAGTTTTCTTTTTTTACAAAAATACACCAGGCCACTTTATAAAGATTTAGCATAGCACTACAGAAAATAAGGGAAATGTGCTATGATTTATTAGCCAATTAAATCCATAATTACTGATTTATCCTTCAAATTATGTATGAAAAGCCCTATTGTTGTAAGCTGAAATGAAATTTTTAGTGTATGATTATTAGCAATACTGAAAACTTTCAAAGAAAATGTTCAGCTTAGTGTGTATACACACACAGAGATAGAGAGGAAGATAATAAAAACTTTTTACCTGCAAAAATTAAAGTATATATGTGGGAAAAATCATGATTATCAAGACACGATGAGAGTTAAAATTGAACGGTTTAGCATTTGACACAACTATTTCTGTTTCTGCCCCAAAATGGAAAGTTTAGATGTGGACAAAATATTTTCCTGGACATTGGAAGACTAGAAATACTAAAATGTAAAAGGTTCTTAAAATCAATTTGTGTTAATTTTTTTTTTTTTTAGTATTGCAATTATCTTATTGGTCCTGAGCAGAGGATATATGTAAGAAAATCAGTATCACGTTCTATGCACAAAAGGAAAAGTAGAGGGGCTTGTAGAGAAGACATTCCTTAAAAGCTTCTGACTCAGTTATGGACAGAAATTTCACCAGCTGCCTTGTGTTTCAGTGTTTGTTTTCCAGTCATTTCACTGCCACTAGACAATAACATTACAATGTTATCAAAACAATAGTATTTAGTTCTGCACAAAACTTGTGTGGGCAATACAAAAGCACACAGCAGAAAAACTTCAAAAGGGGCAAAGCCAGAAACTTTCAGAATTACCAGGAACAGAAAGTGATGGTGGGTGCCTAACCATGTAAATCCAGCAGAATATGGTATCCTCTGTCAGGCTGTCTGACCAGCAACTGCTATCTTGGGAGCAGGAAAGAGGGAGGAAACAAAGACGGAGACCTCCATTCCTTCAGCAAGTTTGCACAAGCAAACCAGGAGGAAGAAGGAGAGGGGCTACACTGCCAGCCCCCAAAAGCCACAATTCATTCTTCCCAGTTATGCAAGAGCCGAGTGTTGAAAATCATTATCAGAAATTCTGGACCTCAAAATATAGTGTAAGTTTTATTTGCCTAGGAAGATTTGAGGCTTCAGAGTTCACATTTTCAACCTTTTACCTACAGAATTAGAAAATTGCTTCAGAAACTTAATAAATGATAAAAGCTTACTGCAAACTAACAATTTCAAGAGCAATAGCTTAAGGAAAACTATGGCAAAATCTGAAGTGAGAAAGACTGGTTTATGGGAGATTAAAAATGGAAAAACCTCAAAGAAAAAGTTTACTGGAAACTACAGGTAAAAAGGGATTGTAGACTAACTTCACTATATAACCTAAAGATCCTTCTACATAAAACAACGGGGGGTTCACATTATATTGAGACGTACACTAACAAGCATTTTCAAAGACCTTACAGCTGCTGGACCACTCAAGGGAAACAAGCTGTTTAATACACCTAGTAAAAAGCACGTAATTAATAAAAATATGAAAACAAGCAACTAAGTTTACATTAAGCCTTACGTTAATCTCGGCACACGCAGGGTTATAAAATGCAAATACTACCAATAGTTAGAATTCAAAAACTTGTTTCTGTTATAAAGGACTTCATTAATTCCATACGTATAGCAAGCCTCTCCTTTTTTAAGACCTAAATCCCAAAGGTCCCAAAGACTTCCTCCTTTAGAAAATTTCTAAGTTTGGACTTTGGCAAAACAAAGCCAAAACTATGACATACAGTCATTTTTTTCCAACTGCGCAAAATAACTCCACATCCCTCTGATTAGACAGATCATAATGACTAATACACGTAAGGAGAAAAATTACTCTAAGAAACTAAAGTATGATTTACACACAAACAAAAATATCCATAATATCCATCATACAAGTAAAAAAACCTGAGAAACAAAAAAAAATACCACAACAAAGGAAGATTCAAGTACCAGTACACATTTAGTTGTAAAACCGCTGAGAATGATTTGCTGGTTTAAAGCTTATGTGCGGAGTTCGGCTTATGTAGGAACCATAAGGGCTTAAAACACTGAATTCAGATTTGATTTTTAACTCTGTTCCCTAAGGAAATAAGCCTTAGGTGCGAAGTTCCTTGTCAGTTCACCTGTTTGTCCATTCCTCCCTTGGCAACATGGAAATCTCTGGCTTATTTCAAGCAGATTTAAAAGATGGGTAAAAGTCTCAAAGCTAATTCCATTTGTACAGCTTTTCAGAAAATCCACGGTCAGACACAGGCAAGAGGGGTAAACAGCTACTCCCACCAAGGGAAAGCCAGGCAGTACATATCCTTAATATCCATGTGGTTGTATCTGGTGAGGCAGCACATGCACGCTGGCCAGTTCATTGGCAGCCACCAAGAGCGGTGGTGCTTCTTCGGTTGCCGTGTCATAAGGAATTTTTGGGAGAACCTGAAGTTACCGCTAAGGATGAAGGGGAAGAAGCACAGGACACACACACAGAGGAAACCAGGTTTCAGCAGTCCCGCTGCTCATTGAACAACTGGTTACTTTCTCCAGGTAAGTGCTTTGACAATGAACTTCCATAATGAAACAGATCTTATCTTAAAAAGAAGAAGTTGTAACAGTAATTTCCAATTCTGTTTTGAGAAAAGTATAAGATAAGGTTGGAGTTCTTCAGAACACATACTCAGCAGGAGGAGGCCCTTTTAAAGTTGCTTAGAAAAAAATATGTGTACCTGTTTCTTTAGTACTTATTTTTAAGTACTGGATCATACAAAATAATTTTTTGTGTCTTTTTAAATGTACTTTATACAGATGTCCATTATTCTGACTTAAAAAAAAGAATGTAAATTAAGTTCAACCCAACAAATTACATGCAAGTGTTAATACTAGAGTTAGCAAAGTACAGTGACGTATTTCATAGCTTACTGTGTATTACAGCGTTCACCTTCCTAAGTAGCTACATAACCTGAAAATGTTCAATATTTTTAATTAAGTAAAAAGAATATGGCCATAGATGCTAAAATCATAGACTTTTAAAAACACAATGATTCAAGGATTTTGGTAGGTAAAACTAAACTATGGAAAAATCTTTACATTTCCTTCAAACACTGAGCAGAAATCAACTTTCTCTCTCTGGATTCTCACAACCCACATGTGTGTCACTTCAAATTCCAAATCCGGATTTCGGAGAGGACGTGCATGTTTTTAGGACTGCTACAGTACGCTAGGAAGCTACTGTTCCTATGTATACTTAATATGAACCAGTCCCTGAAACACTAACTGAACATAAATTAAAAAGTTTGTCATTGATTTTATTTTACTCTGGAATCTGCACTATTGAGAACAATGGGTACGAAGCAGAAATCCACTATACATTCTTACATCGCTTTGTGAAATTTGGCATCCATCAGTGTCATATAAAACACATTAAAAAAGCAGCACTACCAGTTTTAGCACAAATATTTAAAGCAGTTCAGTATAAACTTTATGTCCAAATAAAGTCTACTAATATCCAGCAAGCAGTGGTGCAGCTGCATTAGCTCATGTAATGTTTCACACATGGAAACCAAGATGCAAGATTACCTCATTTATGGTAACACTCATAAACTACACAGTACACAGTAAACATGTCTACCCAGCAAATTAAAATATCACTGCACTATGCAGCAGCTGAAGCTATCCAGAACCTGTTTATAATCCAATAGAAACAGAAATTTGTCTTCAGTTCTAGAAACAGGGGGGAGGGGGGGAATCAAAGTCTAAGTAAAATAAACTGCACTGCAAGTGTCACTTGCCCCAAGACTTCCTGCTTCCCACAAAAGACATGCACCCATTCTGGAGATCAAAGGTCATAGCTTTACAATAGAATACATTGTAAATAGGTTTAAAATAATTGAATACAACTGCAAACCAAGGACTCATTTATAGCTTGCTAGGAAAAAAAAATAGCTGTTTTAAGTCATTCCAGTATATGAACTGAAACCTGCATTATAAAACTGCATCTGCTTCAAAACTACCAGATCACCACCTGCATACCAGTTGGATTTGGTCATTCCACAGCCATCTAAATAATGAAATGCCTTTGAGTAAATTACATGCCACCACTGTTTTGATTATCCTCCGCAATGTCTGGAGGAGCACTAAAACCAGCCATACCTGCTGCCAAGAGGCTGCGTGCTCAGCAGCTTTCCTAGGACCCGAACCTCGCTCCTAGAGACGTAACAACCACTTCTCCTTTCTGTAACAGCAAGCGTCGACCCAAGTGCTGTAAATATTCACCTGCAAGATGATTTATTTCTCCTGCTGCACTAATCAAACTGAGTTCACGTCTTACACAGCTGCCTAGTGGCTCAGGGCCTGGGATGGTGACTGCCTAACCGGGGCGGTGGCACATCTTCCATTCTGATGGCTTGCAAGGTCCAGGTTTATGTACCCCAAACAAATGGGCATTTAGCCAGTGCCCGGAGGCGCTGCCAGCATGTCACGTATGTAAGTACGAAACCTGAAGTTAGGGAGGTACTTACTAGTCATTCATATCTTCCTTCTCTTCCGCCTTTTTTTTTTTTTTTAATCTATCTCATCATTTGCTAAGGGAGTAAAGCTATCAAACATAGAGGTAACCACATATTCCTCCCCAATTTGATAGACTCATTTTTATTCAGGAACAGAAAAAGGCCTCACTTCTGGGCTGAAACAACTCAAAAATTGTTCAGAAAATCAACACGCACAACACATACCTTAAAATTTATTATAGCTATTTTTGCAGACCACAGACTCATTCACAATTTACAATCAGCACTATTTTTCAACCAAGCAAAGCAACTATGTCATACAGGTCCACATTCAGTATCAACAAGTAAAATGTTTAGAATTATGATGGTTCATAAAAGCTCCTATAGCTCTTTACATGTCCAAAACCCTGCACGAGTTTTAATGGGATAATCCTGTGAAAACAAACTATCACCTGAAAGTTATGTTTACTAGGGCTTATCTGGCATGCAATCTGTCCCATAGTAGTAAAGCTCAAATACCCTCCTTCAGGGCATAATAAATTTGGAGGTTTGTTGGGATTTGTTAATATATTTGCTATCTCACCAGGATTAAAGGCAGGAAATAATTCCATGATATTTACTTATCTCTGCTGTTAACCTTAGCTACCTCTATTAGACTAGCAATTATACCACTACAAAACCATAATCACTAGTCACAGCAAAAAGACAGTTCATCACAAGACTGAATTGATGCTCATTTTAACAATGACACATGAACAATTAACTACTGCCACTTCCTTAAATCAGTGGTTTTCAACCTGTGGTTTGCAGATGCCTTTGGTCTCTGGACTACTTCTCAGAGACCACAAAGGGTAATTAAGGAAAGTCTTAGCTTACTGTCAGTCGGCTTAAATTTTCTGTAGAGGAATATGTACCTTCAATGGAAAATTCTATGGGGTCCCAGAAAAAAAAAATGCTGGAAAGTCACTGCCACAGATCTTTTCTTATGCAGCAGAAACAGACCTTGGAGTTTTTACAATAGTTTTGACCTCTCAACTGCTGCAGGCGAAGAGTTTTCCCAACAAAACCGAAAGTCTGAAACGATCAGGAATTCCAGGGTAATGTGATTTCTGGTGGAACATTCAACTTTGTAGGTAGGGTCTGGCAGATTCATCATCTTTTTTCAATTCCTCTGTTCTGGCAGAGGTGTTGGTGGCTGTTAATGGAAGCCTACAGAATACTTCCACGCAATAAAATAGATTTCATCCAAGAAAACATGTAACTGACAGCATAAGTCTCAGAGTACCCTCTTTTGCCCTGTTGCACATTACTTATTCTGAGTGATAAATTCCAGATTTTTCTTGGAAAAATCAAAATCCTTTGTGTAGACTACTACAAAACAACCATCCACTCTCACCTAAAAGGAATTTGTGGTCTCTCTTGAAATTTCTGAAAACATGTAAACCAATTCTTTCCTACCTCATTCCATCAAAACAAACAACCCTCACATACTCTGTAAGAAAAAAAAAAAAAAATCTACGAAGCCATATTTACCTATGTTTTCTTGTATATCTAACCCATTACAGAAAAAGGGTAAGCATATTGAGTACTTCACCTTAGTTTAAGAGCCAGACGTAGGAAATGTCATGTCTAAGAGAAAATATGACTTTTAGATCCTCAGAAATATAACATCTTTGTCAATTTTTTGGCAATGCACTTTGTTAGCACATTGGCCTTCAGAGCAATCTTCCCTTTCCCTACCATTTCATGGAATGCCAAATAATCATATTGGACATAGATAAACAAATCGGTATCTTCATGTAAACAAAAAGTAAATAATATTGAAAATCCAGAGTCCATTTATTAGTGTCATGGAAAGACTCGTAAGACCCATATCAGAGCCCCTCAGTCTTTTGCACATTGGGACCCCATAAAACAACAGAAAAGAGTTTCATGTCTCCATTTCTGCAAAGAGAGTGGTTATGTTATTTGTCAAGATATTTAAAAGAGAAAAGACTTTTCCATTGAACTCAATTTTTCTGGCAAAGCTGGATTTCATCCCTGCTATAGGACTGCCATCTAATTCTAACTACACTAACCTTTTCACAAGTACTCATTAATCAACCTATATTTTGGGAGGTATCTAATTTGATACCAAGGTTTCTCAAACTGTGGTTAGTTCCATGATTATTTCCACCATATTTCATGGTCAAGGTAAGATTTGTTGAGGTTTTAGCTGCAATACTGACCTAGGTGCTTTCTGCCCTCTCGCACTATTTCTAGCCGCTCATTCTTGATACCCAGTTATACAAACACAACTATTTGTTGGGCTGAATGGTAAAGCAAATGAGAACTGACTCAAAATAAAACCAACATTTTGTCTTTTCTTTCAGAATTTACAGAATGCTTAATACTCTGAAAAATGCCACCTCCTAATACTTTCAAAATAGACACCCATGATTAGTAGGGTTGATAGATCATCATCTTTAGCCTCCTCTGCATTTATAAAATAGAAATAATACAATTTCCTCATCACATGAAGGTCATGTAAACTTACTAATTTTTGTGGATGATTCAGCTACTACAGAGTGAATATTAAAGAAAAGGCCATGTAGGACGCTGTTTTCAGAATAGGGTTCAAAGAATGTGCAATAAATAGGGTTTGGAGCCACACAGATGTAACAGTATGGACAAAAAACCACACTGAGTAACTTATTATGTGAGCCCGGTTCATCTTGCAGACTGAATACAGCCACCAGAAAAATAACAGCATGTGATCATTTAGTTAGAGGCTACGTGTTAAGGCATAAGCTAAAGGGAAATGTATCCATGGGATACAGGTATAGTTTCATTTGTGCTTTTCAAGCACTTAAAGTCCACAAACATATTCCATAAAGCCTACAAAGAGAGAAAAAAAGGACCGCTTCAGTTGTATGACATAGTGTATGAACACGTGTCTATGCAATCTGCAGTTGATTTCTAAACTCACTAAAAACCACAAAGCAGTAGGTGGTGCAGAATCATAGTTCTGAAAGAATTCACAACCAAAATACCCTTTCTTAATGTTTTCCTATCACTGGCTTTGTGGAAGGCCCCTTCAGCTACCAAAGCAAACAACTGAATGATGTGAATTCAGACATGTAATGACTGTAAGGTCAGCACATGACCACTAAGCATTCATGACCCCAAATTAAGAGGCATTACCCTCTATCTACTAATCCTTGGGTCACAAATGTACAGCCTACTCCAAGAACATTAAAAATTCCTGAAATTTGCTTACACCCCACTGCTTGAAAGATAGAAAGCTAACATGCATGAAGTGATCAGATAAGTGAAAGGGGCAGTTCTGTTCTCAAACACTATCTTAAAAATGCCATGTCTTTCAGTCACCTTTTTTGTTAATGAAGCCCACCATGATTTTATATTGAAGTATTATAGAAATACAACCATCTTCTGAAAATAAGAGTTTTAATTTCACAGATCCTAACATTTTGAATCCCAAATAGAATTTTAAAGGACAATGAAAAAAAAGAGGCTACATTCATCTTAGTAGTAAATGCATTCAGAAGGTATTACTAGTATAAGCACGCTACATGGGATCCACAAACTAAGTTCTACATTTTGGCAGGGTGGCTTGAGTTTTTAAACTATGTAAGCCTATATGTTTATCACTTTCAGTGTTTTCACATCATGTAGAACATGTAAGAGGCTGCAACAGTCATTCTGTTGGTAAGATTACATAAATGTTTTTACTGAGAATAAAATTCCAGCTTTTTAGGCCATCATGACACATCTTATGTCCAAATTTTACTTGTTAAAATTAATAGCAGCATTTACATTTTCCATACTTATTTGTTAAAAAATTATACAGTTTTTGAAAGAAGACACTTCAGGAATGAGTCCTTTGTGGAGACCAAAGGAGTTGTGTTAATCTTCTAGCTGACACCAGATCTCACTACACACTTCATACCTAATATATGAACCTAAGATTTCAGGAAGATATCAAACAGATTTCATTTTAGGTTCCTGAATTAGGATCTCCATGTAATCACCGGAGATTTTAAAGCTGTCTTCATTTATCAATCCCTCCCATATCCCTGTCATTTTTGTATTTACAGATGGTAACATGAAAAGCCCCAGAAGAACTGAACAGATCTGGCCACTCTGTTGATTCCTCAGTGTAGTTTCTCATTAGTTTCTTGTGAAATTCTCTGCTTCTCTGACTGTATCACAGCTTTCTGTCACTAAGCTCCTCTTTCACTATTCATGTGCCACCACCTTCTCTAGTCTCTTTTCAGAAAGTGATCTTTTGACTGGAAAACCCCGATATGTAGTACTTCATGGCAGTTCATAACTGTCTCCTGGCAAACATAAATTCTGGAGACTACTTTAGTTGGTTTTTTGCCTTACTTACTCTCTCACTTCTCATAATGCCCTAAACCTCATGAAAAAAGGAGCAGGAAAAAGGGGGATCTTTCAGTCAAAGATGTGTGAATAAGAAAGAAGCATCCATCTCTAGGAAACCGCATGGCTCACTTAAGGGAATACCAATGGAATACATTCCTTACCTTCCTCCTGCATTGGGACTTACTCTTGTTAGGGAAGTGAGAAAACTGACATATAACAGAGATGGCCATCTGGCAGACCATGGTGAGACCCAGCTTGCCAGGCGGTTTTATCTGATCCTCTAGCATGCCTGCCCATCACCAGCTCAACCAAACTGAGGATAATGTTTATATATGCTGCAGCAGAAAGGCGTATAAGTCAAATCAAAAGCAGCAGGATTTATAGTATCGGATATAAAATTGAGCTAACATGACGGTGTTGATCTAGCCAGAAATAAAATTGATCCCCGAGTACATGGAATTAACTCATTTCTAGCACACAGCCCAGCTCACGACAGTCTTCTACATAACCACAATATCAAAGCGGTAGCTAAAACAACGCAAGTCAGCACACTACTTACACCTTGTGTACAAGGGCCTATAAATGGGTCATAATCAGGTTAGATGACATGTCCCATGGGAGGAATCTCAATGCAAAGCAAAATTTTCCATTGAGTGGTCACCCATGGTCCCAACAATAAAAGCAGAACTTCTCGCTATATTTGGGAGAGAAAAATCCAAACCCAAAAGAATTAATCTGAATAGTGCTCTCTTCTAAACTTATTCTGAACCACTAATGCATGCAGGGCAAACTGCAACTTGGACAGAGTTCAAGAAACACGTGTAATGCCAGAGAGGAACACAATCTGCTAAAAATCTGAGAATGGTTTGGATCTATCCACACCAGCAGTAAAACTAGGCTTAAAAAAGCTCTGGATGTGAGCTATGTTTGTATGCAGCTTTGGAATGGATTTTAATCATAGCATAATTCTGCTGTATACACAGCCCAAGCGTGTGCCTGCATGATCTGCTTGCATCAGTCTGAAGGGAGGATATTGACAGTGCAAACATCCAAGTCCACTGCAGTATGGCTAGTTCATGTGCTTTTAGTACCTTAAAGAAAGGTTTAATAAATTAACTGACTACAAATCAAATAGCCCTATCAGAATATGCAGCAAAATTTAATTATTAGTTTATTTATATTAGTTTAGGCAAAATATATTAAAACCCTATTATTAAAAAACTAATTCTGTGATTTATTATGAAAGCAGAGAACACTCCAGCAACTCTTGGAGCATGCTCTCACCATCTTCCATTCCTAATCCTCATTACAAAGTTCTTATTCTGCCTCAGAAAGCAGATGGCAAGAGATAATGTCAGTAACAATTAGGAGGCTTCACTGCCCTTAAGGACTCTTCTGCTATACACTTGTAATTTTTTTTCCAAAGGTTTTTAGAAACAGGATGCTTTGCACTATTTTATTCCAGGTATACTGTCTGGAACATCCACAAAACAATTACAAAAGTTTTGTTTTGTTGCTGGTTTTTTTTTCCCATTAAACAATGGAGAATGTTGTATTTTTTATTAATTAAAAATAAAGACATTATAAATGAAACGTCCAACATTACTTTCATTCTACACATTGCAAAACTAAAACTACTTGAGTTTCCTAATATTTTTAATCAACCTCCTCTGAACTACTTGCATGTTGCTCCACCTTTCATGTTTTTATGAGCAGAGTTCAACTCTCACTAACAACTAACTTGGATCAGATCCAAAATTTCTTCTTAAACTGTGGCATAGAGAAATCCTACCTATTTGAACAAGGACAAACACAAAGAACCTCACAAGAGTATATATTATGTTACTTTATCTATGCAGAATTTTGTCTGCTTATGACCTATTTGAATGTCAATTATATTTTTGCTATTATTAATATCTTTAATCTTGCTTTACAAGCTGTTGCTTTTTATTAAAAAAACTAGTCTACCTAAATAAAATCCAAAGAGAAAATAAAATTTCAGAATGAAAAGAAAAAAAATGCTGAGGGATAGATAGATTTCACATAATTAATTTGTTGGAGATTCATTTTGAAACTTCAGTATTTAAGATGGAGAAAAGAAAATTACTTCCAAAACGAAGTAAGCCAGGCTAGCTTGGTTCTAGAGCCTCCTTGGAGTTACCTAAACCTTATTGTTCTATAGAGATACTGTCCAATATGCTCCTACAAAGCAGGTACAGTAGTGGAAGATAGACCTGCCCTCTGTTTCTTGTTAAAGGTCCCTTCTGCCAAAAGCCACTATACCTCAGATCTGCTACAGGCACTAGCAAATGAGGACTCCCTAATATATTTCAGTCAAACTGAACCAAGCTAGACAGCTGAAACATTTTTTAACTAGTTAAACTAACCTCAAAAGAATCAGGTGAGCACAAGCATGAGAAATTCTAGCTCTGGTGTTTTTACTAACAGTCGTCTACTTCAGAGGGAACTTTCATGCTTCAAAAGCAGAACAATTGTATTGGTTTAAATTGCAGAGTATATGGTATTTGTAGCTATTAGAGAATGAAACAAGGAAATTAAAACTGGTCTTTTATTGGTTTTGGTTCTGTAGCTGACTATATAGCTCACAAATTTTACTAATGCAGTTCAATAGATCAGCAAGTCAGTACTTAAAGGGGTACCTTGCAGCTAGCATGTGTACCCTTTTAACTAATAAAGATTGAGAGTAAAAATTACAACCCAAGAGATTTGGGGTTGCTTGAATTGCTTCAAAAAGGGAGACTGGAAAAGGAATTCACAGCCCTTGATTATTTAAGGGTGGACCAACCATCTGACCAAAGGAACCGACTGCCCAGTACGTTACTGGAGCGAGCATGACCTTGATTGTCAAAGCCTGCATTTGTTTTGCTAAATACATTCTCCTGCTTGACTGATGGGCTATAGTTTGGCCTCTCCGTAAACCAAAAGGGCTACACCTGAACTTCCAATTAAAGGGTAACAACTGGCAGATGTGAGGGAACATCTAGCAGGAGGTTGATGCTGAGCAGATGGGCTAGGGTGCAGCAACCTTTTCGATCAGTTTCCACCCACTGCTCCGCAAAAGCGCATAATCATCACGGGGCTGACACTACGTCTCCTCAAGCAGCAGTATGATACTCCCTGCAGAGCGCTGTGCTGCTATAGTTAAACTAATATCAGAGACAGCTAACTAGAGCTTGTCTAGCTCTACAAGTCCACACTCCTGACTGCGGTTTAATGAGATACCAACTTTGACAGGGAAAAGAGTTTAAGAGATTTCCGCTCGGAAATGTTTGTGCTTGCACTGCATTGCAGCTAACTATGCCATTATTTGTGCCAATGCCACCAGTAGTGGAGCAGTATTGTAAATCAGGTCACTAAAATAATAACCTGGGTTAGAAACAAGGCTTTTTCATATCTCTTCAGTGATCTAGTTTGAAGTACAGCCTCACAAACGTTAGCTCCTGAACAAAGACACAGATGGGGAAATGTGGTGAGGGACAGGAAGAAGAGATGGGGGACTTACCTTAGCTACACCCCTGCAAGTCCCCTATGTTTTGGAACTCTGTCTTCAGATTTTCCTTCCTATAAAGCCAGAAGATCTGTTGTACAGGACTAAAGCATCGCTAATTTGATATGGTTAAGAAAAAGATACTTCTCTTCATTAGAGCAAGAAGTGGTGGGGTACTGTTTCTCTCATGAAACTCTCACATATTCCTGTAGAGCTTGTCTTAACCACTGAATGTAAGATCTTGTATTTCACATTGCATGTTTTGTACTGCCTAACAAACTAGCTATCTTTTTATTTATAAACGTCCACAGTCCCTTTCTGGTTCCTATCGTTACTCTTAATGTTCCTGAGTCTAATTACACACTCTGAAAAATATTACCTTGTAGCAAATTTTAATTTTTCATTTCATGAACAACCTTTACATCCTAATGTTATAAAACAGAGAATGTCATTTCCTGATGCATCTCCTCAGTACTATTCATTACACTGTATGCTTTTATTATGCTGTTTCTTATTCTCCTCTCTTCTAGGAAGAAGAAACTCTTTCCTCATATGAGAATTTTTCCTACCTCCGTATCATTGTCATAAGCTTTCTCTGTACCCCAGATGGTTTTAGCAACATTACTGTTCCTCATCCCAGGCTTTCAAAAAGTGGAGTCTTGCCAGGGAAAAGCACTGAAAGCAAAGCCTCAGCTGACTTTTTTTGTATCCTTCCATGTAGGGCACAGATGGCCATGTTTTCTCAACCCCTCCCCTACTTCAGCTGAAGACCACAAATTCTCCGTTTATTTCTCCACAGCTCCACATACACAAATGTTATCAAAATCTCCCTTTCTTTTCCAGCACTAGGATGGCAACTTCTCTACATGCTGACTGTATTACAAATACTGTATTTAGAAGAAACTACCCATCAAATTCAAATTTAGCAGCATATTTTCACATATGATCTATAAATAAACTTTAGACAGCACTGAAACAAATTCAACACCACCATATCCTACCAGATCTCTCACCAGTACATTCTGTTGTATGGAAGTCCTGACCATCATTAGTTTACCTTACAGGAGGAATAAGTCGCAATATTTCTTTGCAAAGCAACGTTCAATCACAGACTGTAACTCTTAGTAAACTGAGTAAGGAACTGCCATCACTTTCAAACTTTTTTTCCTCCCTTACCCTTGTGATGCAATTTTTCCATGTTAATCAAAATTCTTAATACATTCAACTGTATCTCTCAGAACACCGTTTACAGGGAGTGCCCAGGCACAGCATTCAGAGAACAGGCAAACAGAAGACAGACAGATTTAGTGAACACCTGTTAAATGGGGCAATGGCTCCAGCACAATTGTTTCCCACTTCATTTCACACAGTAATAACTTTAATGTCCTCCATGGACTCGCTTTCAAACACCAGTTCTACAACATCAAACAACAAAAGAGCTGAAAACAAATTTAATTGTCTAGATTGCTTCCAATCAACTTTTTTGGATAAAAGCAAGTTTACCCACCTTAGTTTTCTTTTTTTTTTTTTTTTTTTTTTTTAAACTGTATATGCTCAAACTGTGTTATCATTTGGCTTTTTATAGTCTTTCCCAACAGCATATCATTCTCCTCCATGTTTTAATATTTATCTTGGCTATGATAAATTATCTTACCCTATTAGGAAATCTGCATCTCTCATCGCTCTCTTGAATGTCCATAGTTTTAGTTTAGGCTTTGTTGCCTTTTGACTCGTCTACATCCATCCTGGCTTTTTTCACTACTTAACCTCTTTTTTATTTCATTTTGCTCTCATTTAAAATATTTGTACTTTTCAGTTTTTCTCCTGCTCACTTTGTTTAGCCTCAGACTTCACTAAGATAGATGCATTACAGATAACTGTGTAGTGTCATAATGATTAGCAAGTAATTTAAACTACTTTTAGAATGTGATACGCTGTTGTTTTTTTAAATATGAGAGAATTACACTAGAATTATTTAATACCTTGAATTTTTTGAATTATGAAGATTGGCAAATTTTGATCCCAGCTTCTCTAATTTATTTTCTTTTCCAGAATAGCAAAGACAGACAGACTGCCCAGGATATCACATTCCATGATTCCATTAAGCTTTCTTTATCCAGAAAGACTGGCATCTATCACACTTTCAGAAATTATTTAAATGCAAGCATATGTGTGGACTTTTTTTTTTTTTAATTTTACTTTGCTTACAGTCTTGAAGTCCAGAGTTTAGCTGTAATTTCAATAAAATAACTTGTATGCAGAGTTTAAAGAGATGGTAGGAATCACAAACAATATGCAATGAAGGTATTATTATGGAAAGAATAGATTTTACAAACTCTGCTTTCCCTTCCTATTTACTTATCTCGACTGGATATAAATGAGATCAATGCTTTTGGCTAAGAAATAATGGTACACTACCTAGGTTACTGTTTTCATTGAAAAGGCAACAAGAAAGTTTCTTTACATCATCACGTTTGCTTTTTACTATATATTCACTTTGTCCTACAGATGCACCTCTCCAATGTATTCCATCATATATTATTCAAACCCCATCTTCCAATATTAGCATATTTTGATGTGTTATGAAACCAAAACTGAATGCTTTCAGCATTCTTAAGACAAGTTCTATTCAAAAGCATGGCTCGAGTTCACTTTTCATTACCTTCCTCATATTCTTGAATATATTTGACTTTCTTTGTATACTAGTCTCCTTTACAAATGAAATCAATAAAAATTCTTACCTGAAAATTAGTAAAACCAATATTCCAACAGAATTGGATTTAAATATAAATGAATTTCTGGCCATATTTCTTAGATGACACTTCAATAAAAATAAGTTATTCTTATACGCAGAGTCAATTGTACACACAGAAAAATTAGTCTACTTTAGTTTATTTCCAGATTTTCAGAATCCTTTCTAATAGGCCATGTATCACATTCCTTTACAAATATGTCTTCTCTACTTTCCAAAACTGTCTTATATTGAATTATCCCTTTACTTTCCCTCTAGAATACCCACAGATTAGGTTTTCACTTGCACTGATTTCATCGAAGTGCAGTTATGCTGGCATTACTAATGTTATTCTAGACTTATCTTCATATGTGATCTGAATAAGGTGCTTAAAAATATGTAATGAAAGTCTGATTCCCCTCCCTTTCTATGCTAATAATCAGATCTGTACATGAAACAATTAAATCAAAAGACTGCTTACAATTATCCAGTATTTCTCGATTCTAGCCTGCACACAAGTATTTCTGTGTGAAAGACAATGAAAATTCTAAGTTCTAGGAAGTAATTCTAACAATGCAAAAAATCCTGCTGTGACAAACACAGATGATGAAGTTGTTACACGTGTGGCTGAGTTGGTAGGAAATGAGTGTAAGTGGTACAGTAACACAATTATACCAATAAACCACTTAGGTACGAAACAAACAGGTTTAAGCCAATGTTGGTATTCTACATGGAAAAATTGAAAGAGAAAATCAGACAATCACTAGAACTGCACACTGCAGTCATGGAAGCACTTTTAGAGGAAAAAAGAAATCCTGCTGCTTAAATTTACACACCATCCTACTTTTCTTCAACTGTTTAAGACACTTTCTGTGCTCCACTGCCTGTTAAGTACCTACATGATGCAGCCCCTGTGCTTCCCAGGACTGCCTTGTTTTCATAGATGAGGAAAAAAATTATTGTGTTAAACAATACCAAACTTTTAAATACACGAAGCCAGCAGACTGGATCTTTCACACCCAACTTTGCTCAAGAATAATATTCCTGACAACTTTCTGGATTAGACTGTTAAATTTGTGAGAGCTCTATGAATGGAAATATTTTGCTTGATACAAGGAACCTTACCTCGTGCACAAATCTTTTTCCATAGTCACAGCTTGAAAGCAACATAAAATGAATGCAGCATAGTGTTTTAAGATGCATTGTCAATAGTTATGGTTAAACATATACCTATTTTAAATGCATTACACACACATGTGGCATAGAAATACAGGTATTTGCCAAGAAAAACAAAGTTATAGATTACTTTCCAACTTACTTTTTCTATTATAAATTTATGAAAATGATTTTTTTCTAAAAATTAAAATGCTTGTAGAGTTAACATGTATCCTTCTTTCAGAGGATATTGTATCAATCTTATATTGTATATAGATTATGATTTCCAAGGAAAAGCCACAAGAGATCACCAAACATCAGAAATACAAATGGAAGTAACACTTCAATTGCGTATGTATTTCATGAAGTAAAGAGTTTGAAAGAACTGGTATCAAAACTCTTCTCCTTTTTCACCGTGATCCATCACCCCTCTTCTGGACAAACAGATATCTAACATGCCAACAGAACCATCTAGAAGAGCCCAAGCTGAGTGAAGAGTTCATTCACAGAGCTAAGATTTTCCTTCTCCTCTATTCTACACTCAAATTCTGTAAACATTTCAGATCAGCTCGGATTTCCAGAAGCATCTTCATCATGCAGTGTACACAGATGAATCTGCTTTCTAGCTTTTTAAGACTACATTCAATCCTGCTTAAACTAGAATTCCAAAGTAGGTGCTGCACAGATAACAACTCTGATGTTGCTAGTTTTCATTTTAGCCTTTTTCCTGCTCTCTAAAGTTTTTATCATATTTAATGAGCAAACTATTACCAGCAATATATGACTAATAATCTAGCAAACTATTACTAGTAATCCGCACTTCTAAGCAGTTCATATCCACATGATTTTCTACCCCACCTGCTGTAGCACCTTTGTAAACACACAGCTGTGGAACAAGGAAAAATACCATGGAGAGATTTTTCCAAGATAATACAAAAAATCCAGTACATTCCAAGTTACAGATGCTGCCTTAACTGCTGTTTCAATATCTTTATTTGACTAATAGCAACAGTTTTAATTGAAAGTAGCATAATGTTCTTGAAACCAACTTTTGCTTTTTTTATCCATTCACTTTTCAAGGATAGGAGAGAGTGAAGACTCACAAAAACTGCAGTTCTGAGTATTGTTGGTGTATTTAGTTGGTGGGGAATGTTGCTTTTTCAGTGTTTTTTTGATGTAAGGTGGAGTAGCCTGTGCTAAAAAGTAATGCGCCATATCAACCAATAATGATCCTTTAATTCTCATTGTAGATCTTTCTTACCAGCTGGTGGTTCTTAATACCGATTCATTTTGCTCCACTAAATTTGTATTAGGGTGAATGGCTGGCCTACCCTTCCTCTCCATTTTACTTATCATGCCAGGATAAATTTTGTGTATAGTACCTTTATGTATTTAAGGATTTCATTTGTTTCAGAAAGCGTCCTAGCTTCCAATCACTACATTTTCAATTATTTGAAAATTGGATTTCAAAACTTTCAATCTAGCACAGTAATCTCATCACTTTTCTAATTTGTCTTGCATTTTCCCCAGCATTGAATCAAATGGATAAACAGCTAATCATGAAAGGACTAACTCTGCAATAAAGCACTAAAATACTTAAATTGAGATATATGGTGCAAAGCTGTCTTGACTTCAACAACTTTATTATCATTGAAGCAATCTAATTCTCAAAAAGCTTAGGCTAATCAAAGCTGTGTGAAATTTGGTTATTATCAGTTGATTAATAGTTTTAAATTAATTCTTACCTATTCAGACGTCCAACCTTCAATGACAGGACAAAACAGACCACTTCACTATTTAGAACAAACAGAACTGCCTTATTGAGATTTTTCACTATTCCTAACTATCAGTGGGAAGTATGAGACTTTTCTTTGGGTTGCACCTGGTCTTTGTGAATGTCTACTTTGTCATGCATGATAAGAAGGGCATTTAAAATTTCTATCAGCTTTAATGGGGTAATTATCACTAACTCCAACAAGTGAATTTAAATTTCTAAACCAGAAAACTATTCTAAAGGAGAGCAGCTAACATAACTAAGACTGTGAAGCCAACAAAAGACCCCAGAAAAATCTAAGTTTAAAAAGGCTATGTCTATTTCAGTGTCTCACAACTACTGCTATAGTTTTTGTTCAAGATTTCTGTACCCAAACAACATCTGAACATCTATCTCTTTATACTCTTCCCTTCCCAGTTTACTTCCCATTCCTTTTTCCTATAGGTGTCTCAGAAGCATGGGAGAACCAAAAAATTGTTGGGTATTTTCTTTTTATTAGATATCAGATCAAGTTAGCATTCTCCCCTTTGCTCATGTACTAATGCCCTAAAGATATCATAACTTTGAAATAATGAAGTAAGGATGTAATAGTATGTTGCATTTGGGATTTTTCTGTTTTGTTGGGGGGGCGGGGAGAATTATAATTTTATCTTATTTAAAAGTTTGTGGGATTTTGACTTTTATTAAGCTAATACTATAATTCATATTATACACACACACATATGTATATAAAAAGACAGCATTGTACAGTAACACAATTATTGTCAACTGCATCTGTGTAAACTGAAAAATATTTTCAGATATCTTAGTAGTTATTCTATGGCACTAAATATAATACAGAACTTCAGAGGTTTATAATAAGGTTTCAGAATGGTAAAAACCCAGTCACTTTCCCATCAAACTGTAGATGGTCTCAGAGAAAAACATCCTACCCTCCCCCAATTGATTTGTGCTATTATAAAATATTGTGCTATCACAAACTAATACAAAGTATCAACTATATGCAGAAGCAATACATGCATTGTACACTTCTTTGTATTGCTTAGAATGACATCCTGATGCTATCATTTAGCTCATCATGACATTCCATCAATCAAAACCCAGTTTTAATTATACACCATTCTGCTTTTTCTCTCGGAGCAAACACAGAGGACATGCAACGACCTATTTAAATTAAAATACATACTTTATGGAATTAAAAATAGGTTGGGAATCACTTTTAAATCAGCTATCAGCCTGTCAATTAATGTTCTGAACCCCTGCTATTGACCCAGTACTGTACAAGCTGTTATTATGCACTGTCCTACATATCATCTGTTCCCCGTGCTGGTCTGTTCCAGAAAGACAGACAGCTGCAACAGTATATCCCTGTTCAACCTGAGGACCATCTGACTTTAATTGTAGCACACAGCTTGATGTGGGTCTGGTTATGAGAAGCCAAAGTATCACACTGTAATAATCTGGAAAAGGAGAAACCTGCCAACACAAGGCTGCAAACAGGGGCTTGGGCTGTCTGGCTGGCTGACGGGCTGCAGGAAATATGATTAATGAGCAAGGTATAATGATATCAGGAACCCGATTAGCACCACAAAAAGGTCACAGATCAAAGTAGTATGCATTTCATGAGCTCCAATCGTTGTATAAGATCTGTGGACTTAAAGAGGTAAACTGAAATGCAAAGGGAAAAAATAGCTATGTGTGATAGCTTACAAAATGAGCACTTAAAATACTATAATCACTATTTTGTCTGAACCAGGAAGCAGTTAAGGAAATATTAACTGAATGAATCAGCCCATGCCACATTCTAGCCATCTTTTTTTTGACAGTATTTGTGAGGAACTGAGCTTTCAGCATTCTTCCTAAACACATCGATTCTACTTAAAAATAAAAGGATGCTGACTCGATGCTGATTGCATCCAATCCACTACGTATTAACAAGAAAAAGCAATTTAATATTTGCATGTAATTTTCTCAGTTTTATTCCACTGCAAAAATGGCAGATTACAGAGGGCATCATCCATACCAGCACTAACATGGCCACCACCACCACTATGAGGTTAATCATGTCACACAGAAGCAGTTAACACAATTCATTAGCACGGAGGTTTAAATTTAATGCTACCAGACTGACCAAAACTTGACATCTGAATTATAGCAGCAGTATCAGGGACCTACAGTGTCACCAAAAGGGATGACGTCTGCAACACTTTAATATACCATCACTTGGTCAATTATTTCTTACCTTCATAATTAACTTAAGCCTTAAAAAACCTTCTGTTCTGTCCAATTATGCGATACTTGAAAATTGCATGTTCCTGTAAAAACTCTTTCTTTTGAAAAACTCTAATTTATGGCAACTTCTGCATGTTCTTTTAATACGACATTTGACGAGTTATACTGCAAGGTCTACTTTCACAGCAGAAGTTATGAAGCCAAGCAGATTACTAGCAAAGTCTTTTTGATTAAAATAGTTTCAAAAGTCACAATCGCTAATGAACAATTACTTGGGGGAAAATGTATATGAGAAGGAAACACTAATTATACTTAGGTAATAAATATGATATTTCAGTTTCCTAAGAAATGCTGAGTGAAATTAAGGAAACTACAAATTAATTTTAATCTTCATCACTCAAATATACAAAAATTAATGTATTGCTGTTTTCAGATTACTTTTTCTTGAAATAAAAGTTTTGTATATGTAACAAGCACTTCATTCTAGAGTGTTCTGAACTTCTTGTTTTCAGGATTTAACAAAATAAAGATGTGCTTATTGTAGATTGTACATAAAAAAAAAAAAATACATTTGGAATATGGAATGAGATCATTACTCTCTAAGAGAAGACTTTAAAGGGATTTAACATTTTGTGCCCAAGAGTTTAACAATAATAATCAAAACGCAGCTGCTTCCTGCTGATGAAGCACTTTATCCTGAGAATATAGCACAAGTGAGAGATATCAAAGAGAGCTCCAAGAAAGGCAGACACTAGCAGCAAAGGCTTTGGGAAATGATGGAAGGATGAGGGAAGGGTAGGCCAGAGTGTACAGAGAGGTGAGAGTGAGAAAAACCTGGCACCAAGGCTAGAAATGAGGAAAAGAAAATTAAAAGCTAAAATCTTAGAAGAGGAAGAAGCAGGAGATGGAGAATAACTTCACTGTGGGGAATGCCAGATCCATAACTAATAGACTGAGAATGATATTTTATGCAAAAGCTAAAATACCACAGTTGTGAGAGATCAAGGCCACAGGCTGCCTTTAGCAAGTCTGTTTAAGAACACAGCTTTTAATTTCTCAGGTTATCCTGAATCACCAACGCGTACCAAGCTCAAAAAGGCGTCAGGCTACCTCCCTAACCTATCAGCAACAATTGTAAGATCAAAAGTTGCGTTTGAATATGTTTTGCCAAGTAGTCCTGCTAAATGTTAGTGTATTTCATACCTTGTTTAAATAACATTTGCACATGCTTCTATACGAAGCAAAACACTAAATTCACCTAACATAATTTGTGATTATTATGGGGCACCCTACAATTGCCTGCAGAAATCTAGGCCAAATCACATTTCTGAAGACCATGGTATCATGTCACCAGCAAAAGTGCAGTGTAAAGCATTCTGATAACTTCTAAGTCACAGATTGCTTCTGATGTGACTGTTCTGCAACTTTATGAATATGAGGTCTGATGTTCTGCCAACAATAGAACTTTCTCAATCCCCGTTTTCTAATTTAGGAATATCAGGACATTACCAAGTCTAAGCCTGGTATCTGAAAAGTTTTTGAGAGTTCCCATGACTTAATTCAATATTTCCCTGTTAGCTGACTACCACATGAAAACTGCAGCCTCATTTTCGAAGTTTCATTAAAAAAATCTTCTCTAATATATTTATTTTAGAGTGCCACTGATGCAGAACCCTTTCATTTTGAGAACAGCTTAATGTAATAGCTTTGTGAATGTGCTGAAACACCAACGATACTGTAACAGCTCTTCCTTAGTTCATAACACTGCCTGGAGGGCACAGTGAAGACAGGCAGTGCTAACAACAGGATTTTCCAAAACATGGAAGAGAATAGTGATACAGGTTTGGGGAATAAAGCAGGCAAAGGAGAATTCAGTTTTATTTTCTTGTAAAAAACTCTCTGAAAAATATCAGTTTAATGCAAGACAGGAAGAGGTGAGAGGAAATTTAAAATGCAACCAACTTTCCTGAGGCATTTACTGATCTTTGGAGCTAAATGGATACTAAAATTAAAATCAGAGTGAGAAATATTTCTATGATTCAACCAGCTTTTTCAAGTCTTCCATAAAGTGATGATTTTATTAGCTCTTTAGAACCACAAGAGCTGACATACAAGTGGGACAAGATCTCCTGCGTATTTAGACCACACTCAAACTTTTTTGAGCAATTCTAAAGAATGAGCAGTACTATATGCCTTTTTTCTTCCCAAACTTGTAAATATAATACTTCTTCAGATCACTTCAGCCATAGTCCCATGTAAATTATAAATAGCTATATATTGCAAGCAAAGAGCCAAATCATTTCAGAAGAATCTTGCAAGATAAATGTTACTTGACAGACAATAGAATATAGCCGTCTTACCAGTCTGTTTATGCGAACAAATTCTTCTGGGGTTTTGGCCCATGGTGGAAGTTCAACATCAGACACAACTGTTCCATCATCCATCACTCCCAGATTGTAATTGTTGCTGTTGACAAATATCTCTGGGAGGTAATAGAATTCAGGAATCAATTCCTGTAGATAAATGAAAAACAATGCCTTGCTACAAATTCTGTTAGAGGATGCATTTTGTCATGTTAAAAAAATAATTATTAGAATGTCATTAGGTAAAAAGAATATACAAAACCTCCCACAGACATCCCCCTCCCCTCCAGAAGGGAGAAATCCCCTCTTTCATACTTTCTAAACTTTAAACCTTTAGATATGATAAATCTTTATGATGCTTTTAACAAGACAAAGAACTAAGACACAACAGGCCATAAAACAAAAAAATTCATAATATTGGTTTTGATTGCATATTATGCACAGAGAAACTTATAAAACTAAAGTAATGAACATCACATGGTACAAATAATATTTAGTGGAAAGCAAGACAACCAAGGATGTTAAGAAGTTGGGGAAAACTGCTTCTTTCAAATTTTAATACAATCCACATTTTAAAGTGCTAATGCACAAGTGGCAGTCTATAGTTTGGATGAAAGTAGCACCATATATATTAATTACAAAGGTGTAAAACCCAGTTATATTCTTATTCTCTCTAACATAAAGGGTCTAAGAACTTAATGTTTAGGCTATTATCTAAGATTGTTCAATGCCCAGAAATAATTTTGTAAATTCTAAAATTCCTGGAGTTATACCACATGTTCAGAAAAAAACCACACAGTCAAAGCTGAATCAAATCAATATTTTTCTTTCATTGAAAGGTCGTTAACTCAATTATGTGTCCAGTCTATAATTACAGGGAAGAACCATGCATAATTTCACACACATGCACGCACGAACACACACAGACACAAGAAAAAAAAGGAAGGCATTTCACATGGTTACAAGGTCTGTACATGCACTAAATTCCTTGTCAGGATCATCACTGCTTTAAGTGTGCTCTACAGGCCAGCGCTGAACAGGACTGGAACTCGGCATTTAACACCTCCATGGCTGGCCCACCCTCACTCACACTTAAGGCAGGCAGAGCCTGCTACACTAAACATGGTTGAGGAAAAAATGCAAGCACATACAGCAAACGAATTGTAATTTCCAAGTCTTATGAAAAAAACAAAGTATTTTTTTAAAAGCAGAAACTGTACATTCTAGTGCAGAATTGAACACACATTCTAGTGCAGAATTGAACACAACATGCTAGGAAGCAAAATTAAGCTCAAAAGCATAAGGAATTTCTCCTAGATAAGTGGAGTGTTTCCCTGTTTTGCAAACAGACATGCAGCTTTGTAAGTTGTCATTTATTTTGTAAAATATGCATTAGGATATACATAAACTTATCTAAGTTAATGTGATTAGAACCTTATTTATACACTTGTATAAATGTCTGCAAAGTCCTGGCAAAACACTTAATAGAAAAAGCCTATTAAGGCATACATATTTTTGCCCTTAATATATTTTAAAGATGCTTTTTTTTGGTGGAACTTGATGTTGAGACTTAAATACAACCAATAAACCTGGCAATGTGATGGATTTAGAAAAATTGAGCCACTAAATTAGAGAATTTACTTCCTTTGTAAAGAAAGGATCAATACGTGTAATTGCTTCGGGAAGTGTATTTCATAGCAAATGACTGGTGTAAAATTGGTCTTCCATACTGCAAGTGCAAACTGCATGCCACTTAAGAAGTAGAAAAAAAATCAGACTGCCCCACTGGCTTTGTCTACAGCTGGTGTAGTACGTAGCTACATCAGAAGCTCAGGCGATCAGATCTGAAACCCAGTCTTGACATGGGTCAATGGATCAGTGGTCTCCCAGATAGCCCCTCAGGGCTAGCTATGGCATGAGCAGCTTTCCAAATGGCTGAGTGCAACAGGAAGGTCATCAGATTGCGGACAAGGTCAATCCGAAGTAGCCCGGGCAAAGACAGGAAAGATCAAGCAGGAATTAAGCTATTATCACCTCCATCCTTGTGTGAAACACTGCTTGGCTTTGAATTGTACATCTTTTTGTTTACAGTCACCTTAATTAACTAGGCAGGGTAAAAACATACTTCTGTACCAAATGCTTGACAAGTACTTGATAAAAAGAGATTTGAAACTATTTATTTGGATAAGTGAAAGAACAAGAACGCAGCAAGGATAAAGGTCTGTAAAAAAGAAGGTACTCCAACATTGAAGTTTCTGTAGTTTTTATCATCACAGACAGAAACTAACAAAGAAAAAGCAGAGACAATGGACTATTAATTCGATAGCAGCATGCACCACAAATATGAAACCATACCGTGATTCTGAATACTTAAAACATAAGCTCATTACATATGTTACTGATGTTTTTATTTTTTTATATATATATCTGTACAGCTATTCATTAGTTTCTTTCAAGATCAGAAAACATTTGGCTTTCTAGAACACACATTGTTTTCATTAGATTACACAGAAACAATATGCTGCCTGGAAACTTGAAAATTATCAGTAACTTCTGTTAGTTTGACTATTAGAAACTTTTCATAAAATGTTACTTCATTACTCCAGCAATGAGTTTTCATAAAGTTTTTCACTGTCACCATAATGATACATTTTTACAAAAGGAGCTTCTTTATTATCTGATTTTCTTATCTTGACCATGTGCTAATATTTACACATGGGGAAAGGGAGTGCAAACAGATGCACCGGGCCATTCTAACTGAGTAGTATTTAGCACCAATTTTCAATGGCTTTACAACAGGTGAAAATTACATCATTAGTTAAAGGCCAACGGTTTTTCCTAAAACTGGTGAATAAACCTGATAATAAAACATTTAATTTTTATCAAGTTTACTAATATTCTTCATGTATTTGGTAACTGCAGTCCTTAACACTCCTTCTCAACTCTATTTGTGGGGTCTTCTTTTTTCTTAAAATAGCCACATCGCATGCATAGACGGAAACTAAGACAGCAGATGCTGACCCATGTGCGTAACTCCATTACTAATGGAACTTTTTGGACACCTGAGAACATTAAAAAGATTAATTAATGCACTTTTTGCTTGTTTTTTGAGGGGCGGAGGAAGGAGTTACTTGTAGTTTCACACAAATACCACATGAAGATGCAGGACCAGCCACGAGGGGCCAGACTCGGAGGACCATTTAGTATTTCACCTGGAACAGTGACAAGAACTGGAAGACTAACACAGGGCAAATACAGTCTTTCCACAGATATTCTGCCAGCTTCTTACAGATAAATGGTTTTGAACTAATCTGTACTTCTGATTTTTAAAATCATTAATCGTGGGTTCCACACTGTAGTTTCGTCTGCAAAGGTTTTTCCTTTGGCTATTCTAAAACTGCTTCCTAACAGTTCCAGTGGCTGGTTCGAGTACCCGTATTGTGAAAAACAGTAAATATTAATTCCTTATTCACTCTTCTATATGCCCTTCTGGATACTGTAGACCTCTGTTGTCACACTCTTCCTCAGTGGTCTCTTTTTGCAAGCTAAAGGATTCTAGTCAATTTTGATTTGTTCCCTCTGGAGGTCTTCCCTTCTGACTAACCACTTTGGTTGCCTTCACACTTTTTCTAATTCTGCTGAATCCCTTCTGAAATTTTACGCACTCAGCACATGTACAGAAACAGTAAAATTGTCCCACATTTGTTTTGTTTATATTATTTCACAGAAAACCAAAAACATCTGTATGATTTGTTGAAGCTCTTGCTTTAGCAAGAAAATTAGTTTCAGAAATTCCTCTGTGTTGGAATTCACCCGTTCTGCAGGGTAGACACAGACATCCTTCTGATAGGCAGTATTTCACTCCTTCTGCCATGTTTTTGATTTCATTACAACTGATGAAAGAGCTCACACTGAATATCAATATGAATCTAACACACAGTATTTATAGTGGTATATTTAAAAAAAAATTAAAGATAAAATTTGCCATATCAGGATTCTTATTAAAATGCTTATAAAATTCTGCATATAATTAAAATAAGAAGTTTTCTTTAACAAAAACTGCCCTCTACCGCATGGAAACAATGATTCCTAAGGAAACTTCACTAAAAAGATTTTTTTACAAACAAGTAATATCAACAGAATGCCAGTTTAACACTGGTGATTTATTTTCATATTTGCCACCATGCATAAAAAGTCTATACAGGATACTTTGTTTTTTAACATAATGAAATTTCATTCTTTTCTTTTGTTTAGAAAATAATAGACAGATGCATTTTGAAGCAGAGTTATATGATCTGCAAAGGTATGTAGAAATAGTGACACAGATTCCCTAACCATATTAAACCATTTCTAAGATACCAGATTTTCAAACTAAATTATTTGACAATCACATTAAGCAATATTAAGCCTATATATAACCTGTCAAACAGAATAATAAAAATGCATATTAGAAGTCTAGGGTTTTATTCATATTGCCACACTTTATTTCCTCTGTTATGAGACTTAAATGGCATTCAAAAAATATATACTAATATATTAAATTAATACAAATTTCATTTTTTCATCACACTTCAACATAATCTTTTTCATCACTGTGGCAAAGTATAATTTCTAAGTACGCATGAGTTTCCCTCCCTCTGCTATATGTGTGTTATTTCTTGCAGAACTAAGAAATTGCCTCAAGACATTGCCTGAAATTCTCCCAACTTGTAAGAAGCCTTCAGCAGGTTTCCATTAAAATTCTAAATTGAATTAATGAAGAAATTAATTTGTCAATGTCTAATAAACCTGCTAAAGTTCTAAGAGATTGCATTTCAAATATTTTCTAGTTTAACAAAATATTAAAATCTTTGGTAATTTACAGTTAAGCAAAGAAAATTATAAAAAATCCTGCTGTTTATTTAGTAGATTTATGAAATATATGATAAGCACAATTAGTAATTGATTCATTATTGATCAATAAGTAGATTTTATTAAGTCAATACTTTATTGCATAAAACATGCATCTTTAAGGCACTTTAAATCCTATTAGTCAATACATGGATTACAAATATACAAAATTATTTTACTTTTTACTGAGGATATATGTAAAAGTATGCAACAGTATTTATTGACCATATTTATACACTGTGTAATATGTAGTTCAGGTTAATGTGACAGAGAAAGAAGAAAAAAGTTCTATATATAACTACATTCCTCTTTTTTTTAAATTAACTGGGGGTGAAAAGGACTATATTGAATTATAAAAAGGTCTAGATGAAACCTTGAAAGGTCGTCTTGTCCACCTTTCCATGCACAGACAATTATAATCAGGGATTCTTGAAAGATGATTCTCTTGAAAGAAATTAAAATTTTCAATGATGGGCATCCTATAAATTTCTGATCCTCATCTGTTCACCCCCCCCAGAAGGTCTTCCTTACTTCTAGTCTGCTTTTGCTGCAACTGGAGCCCGTTTCTTGTCTTATTCAGACTGAATACAAGCAGCAGTTGCCCTCTCTACACCTACCAATGTGTAGAAGCAGCTTTTACCTCAGGGACAGCAAGATCCATTCCCACCAGCACTTTCTGGCCACTATTCCCCTCCTGCACTAAGGACGGACAGCACACACGTCACCACGAAGGATGGCATGGGGGCACACTGGAACAGAAAGTATACAGCAGAATTTCTCTCGATCTAAGAAAGAAATTCTTTACAGTGAGAATTATTGTTCAGTGGAAAAACCTCCCAGGGACGTGGCAGAGTCCCCATCGCTGGAGGTTTTCAAGATGGGATTGGACAAGGTGCTAGATAATCTCATCTAGGCTCCCTTTCCCACAAAAAGTTGGACCAGATGATATTTCAAGGTCCCTTAAGCCTGGGCTGTTCTATGATTCCGTGACATGAAGTGCACTATGCCTGCCAGCCAAAATCCCCAGCAGGGTAAAAGCATTACAACTGCCACTACCAAAACCACTTCATGTTTCTGTCCTTGTTCCTCTTTTCTCCAAAGTAAACAACCTAAAACCTTCAACTTCATCTCATTTTCTGAATCTCTGGTCATCCTCCTTTGGACTTCAGCAAATTTGTCCATAACTTACTTGAAGTTTATTATTTCAACAGCTACACAAAAAGTTGGGAGCAGATATTAAAAGTATTTGTTTCTTTTTCAACATAATTATGGCTGGGCATAAAAGAAGTAGACCACAGATATTAGATGGAACTTTCTGATCCATACACCCAGATGTCTGTATTTTTAACTACTGCAATTCCCACAGATTACCACGCATGGCTTTGACTGAATTTAGAATTCTTTTTTTTTTTTTTTTTTACTCAGAAAAGTATTTTCCTGTTATGGATCTTGGCACAATTTTACAGAAAATGAAACCTTTCATGAAAACCAAGGATCTGCATCCTAAATATGTTAAAAGCTTTGCTACACCAGACATACAGTTTATGGTTAAAAATCTGAATTACTATGTATCTGCTTCTGAATTTTGCTAGTCGTTGCTCTTGGACATCTTTGACCTTGCTACTAATATGACATGAAATTTCTCCTATACAAAGGTAATGTTGCCAGTTTGGCAGCAACTTTATTCCTTGTAACTTTTGAAACTCCCGTCTATTAGATGGAGAAGTATAAAACAATGCAAAGCATATGTAGAAAAGCTTATCAGGTTACAGGGTGTCTTAGGCATGCTTATGTTAGGCAGCCTGTTTCAATAAGCATGAGTTGCCATTTTGCAGAGCTTCAACTTTTTTTTTAATATATATTTTAAAGAAAGTCAAGAAATTTATCATCCTCCAGTTTCTGAATGTTCCAGCAGCTTGGAACTCTAGAGTTTCTTGCCTCTAGTACTGAGGTTTAACCATATTGCTTAACATGCCTTTCAATCAGTCATATTCAATCCTGCAGCTCACATGTGCTCACTGGCCTATCTACAGCAACCTCCATCTCCACCAAAAACATTTTAAGTTTCTTGGTCAATTTTAGCCAACTTTTCCAGCAGCTTATAAGGATAACTAAGATCCTACAAGTTTAAAAAACAATAAGCAGGTAAGTAGCCATTATACATATGTGTCTTGAGGGGCCCAGTAAGTGCAGCATAACTTCACATTTTAGTAGTCTCCACAGAAGCTACACAGCACTGTAACAAATGTCCCATCACTGAGAAATTCTTAATTTGAGGCTTACAGCTTTTTTGACAAACGAGTCAATCAGTTGCAAGAAGCCAATCCATAGGAGACAAAGCATCATCTGTTCTAATACTTGCAGAGAATGATTTTTTTTTCCTTTATAGAACGCTACCAAACATACAAAACCTGATGTATCATTAGGTAAACTGAACTTTCCTAATGCCTGCCTTAATAATGTTCAATGATGAAGTCCAGATTCTCAAGTCTTCTTGAAGACTTGAAGAATCTCATGCTTGAAAGAAAAAATCCATCTTGAATACAAAAATCCATATTGAATACATGTGGCCCAATAATGACTTAGTAATCCACACAACAGTCACAGAAACTAAGCAGTATCTATGACTGCAGGTAACTCTACCAGTATTTTAATACTTATATTTGGTTACAGATCTAACTTGTCTACCATAGCAAAGATTTTCTGTACAGTTTGTGCTTGTTTGGATAAAATACACCAGGACCCACAGACAGGAGCAGGTTTAACAGTCTAATAAAAAGAGGATCTAGTAATTCCTGTGAATACTCAAAAGTTTCCCTGGATGTGCTTCTTTCAGTAAAAGTACGTGAAAAATACATGCAATTACAGGACATATGACTGGATTTCTGTATAATTTCTTTATCAGAAATCAATGGATTTCTTTTTTTTTTTAATAAATGTTTTGCATAGGCCTTTATGAACTCACAACTGAAAACTTTAGCCTGGATAGCTTTGACTTGCGTAAGCTTTGAAAGTTGTTATTTCACTCAAAATATGTACTGGAAAGGAAGAAAAGTTAAGAAATAGTAAAGGACTGAGGTACATGGGCACATTCTACAATTATCTGAGCATCTGTCCAATGAGATTCATGTATTACATGATTTAATTTTGCTTTTACTTTACTGCAACTATTCCTTTAATTTTAAATATTTCAATAATGTTAATCAGATGCATTAGCTATATTTTAATGCAACTACCTAATTAAGAAGTCAAGGCACCAAAACTCAACAAATCTTCTTAAAAATTGCATACTTGTAGCCAACATTTTCGTTATTCCTTTTAACAACAATTTACAAAACCTGAAGAACAGTACATAACAGCCATATGATAGCTTCAAATAGATTTTGAGAATGTCCTATGGCCAGGAAAACCCCTCCTTTAGCACAGGCTACTCTAGTTCAAAGTTGGCACTGTCAGTTTCCATAGGTAGCTTATTAAAAAAACATTTTTGTCCAGGATCAGCTTTAGTCATTAGCATAGAGTTGACTTAGAGGCAAAGAATTAGAAAATGGATGAAAATTGAGAAGACAGAGGGCTACTTTCAGAGCTCTTTGTTTATTACAGTCTATGGTTTGAGACAACATTTTAGACCCAGGATTATCACTTAAGTTATAATTTAGTTCTTAATCTTGGTATCCTATTCATAATGAAATCATGTCTTCTTAGCATTCTCCTGCTTCCCAAGCTGTCCCTTCTAAGGACACTCCTGAAGAATCTTGGCCAAACCCATTCTCCCGCAGTCTCACTAGTGTTTATATACACCAGATACCCACTTTATAACACTAGTACACTCCCAGAAGCCCAAGACAAACTACACGTTAGAGCAGACCCTGTTTAATACTGTTACAATTCAATGAGACTTTAAATATGAAGCTTGATTTAAAGAAAAAGTGTCCAAAACAATGTGATGCTAATGAGATTTATATAGTTAGCTTGCCAAAATGGCATTTCTGTATCTAAAAATTAAGCTGTTCTATACTATGAGAACCATAGGACAAGATAAAGTATCATAACTTGCCAAACATATCTGTATGAGATATGAATTCAGATATTCAATACCATCACACCAGCCTTTCAATAGCTGTCACTTATACATCTCATATCACAAGATTAACTTTCATAAATTAATACCCATTTTATGACAGGACAATCTGGAACAGCATAATTGGAACTTACTAATATTTTCTGTAAGTTTATGGTCTTCTAGCATCTCCTTTTAAACAAAACTTATCAAATGCACCAAAACCCGCTCCCAACCCATAAGCACATGAAGAAGGAACACACACAAAGCAGTAGAGAGAAAGGCATGAAGAACAGTACATAACTCTATAGTAGTGACCGTAACTTCGTTAGAAATGGTAAAAAATCAATCACATTAAGCCAATCTAATCTTCTTTTCAAAAGATAACTGCAATAATGGATGGTGAAAGAAAAAGAGGCAAGATGTTGCTTCACTTTTGAGAAAGACCTCTGAGACTGTCTCAGTCTCCCGTGACATTCTTATAAGCAAAGTAGAGAAATGGAGATGAGATTAGGTTACAATAATGTGGGAGTACCCAAGCTGGAAATCCATATTCCAAGAGCAGTTATCAATAGCTCACTGTCAAACTGGGAGGACATGGTAATGGGGTCTGCCCTGCTCCTAATACCAGTCAATAATCTCATTAATGGCCTGGCATAGAAGGTGCAGTAATAAAATTCCAGATGACACTAAGAAGGCAACATAGCTGTTTGGATGACAGCATGAAAATTTCAGACAATCTTGAAATACTGTCTATATGGTACTAAAAAACAAAAAATCAGCAAAGTACACTTGGAAAAGAGAAAATACATGCAAAGAGCAACATGGGTAACAATTACGCTGTTGTAAATATAATGATAAATAAATTTATTGCAACAGGTTAGCTACCAAACCAGAAATAACAACTGCTTCTGAACAAGTATGTGCAAATTTACTCATTCATCAAAGAAAAAGAGCAACACTGAAGAACAGACAGACTTAACTTCTGTATTCCAGAACTTAGTCCAAGCTCCAAACTAAACTGTTTTTCTGTTAAACACTGCCAGGCTATCCATGTTTGCTTTTTATACAGTATGAACAAAACTAACCAGGATTGTTTGCACTAATAATGTAAATTAAGAAGTAACTAAATTAGTTAATGGTCATGCCTGTCTAGTAGTTTAAAGGCACTAGTGGTACTCTCACAGAATTGAAATACATTTAATATTCTTCAGTGCAGACGATTTAACTTACAAACACATGGTTAATCATTTAAAGGGAACACTGCTGAGCTAATTAGTAAATAACAATGCCAGAGTGGTAGTGAGACATTAGCAAACTTCTGAAGGATTTTTAATTTGTATTGCTTACATCAATGAATAGCGAAGAACTAGGAAATTAAATTTGATGCAACATATCACCTCTTGAAATCAAAATTTGAAAAGTTCAACCAAAGGTTATACTACAGTGCAACACTGGTTTCCTGCTTTGATCATCAATCCAGGGATTTCACAGGATATTGACAAAGATTGGTTGTGACCACACATATGCTTTAGCTTTCTCTGTTGAAGTGATACCAGCCAACAAGTGTTGCTTCCAAAGCTAGCTCATGTTAGTCCTCTTTGTAATATATGATGGCTCCAACTAAGATTAACATTAATTTTAGGACAGCAAGCATCAATAACGACATTCATTCTCTTCACACAAGAAGCAAGGAGAAATCATTTCCTGTAATCAGCTCAATGGTACTAAAAATACACAATTTTTTCAGCTGGAATAGGAAAAAACCCTTCTTTTTCCTTTGTGCTCCCTACTCCCTATGTATCAAGATACAGAATCATTCACTTTGGCCTGCCACTTTCAAGGCCTTATAAGTGGCTTCCCAAATCCTGGGTATTTCTATAAATCAATGCACTAAATTGCTAGGTTTTTATCAGTTGTAGCAGTATCAGCAGGAATAGCAGAAAGCTTATGATCAAAAAAACCTAATATTATTTAATCAGCCACAAGAGCTGACTACATTTATGTTCTCAGCACATCAGAAACACAAGGTAAGACTTAAAACCCTTTAACTTGTTGAGAAATAAATGGTTTTTACCATGTTTCCCATGGACTGAATGGTATGGACAGTCATACTTCAGCAAAATCATTTCCATGTCCATCTATACCTACATTTTCAAGAGATTTCTCCCTCAAGTCATTCAATCTATCTCAAGTCCTTAGCTAACTAGTGACTCCCCTGAAATTATTTTGTTCCCCACATCTCACTTATGAAGACATCTTTTATAGCTAATTTAATTTTCTTGTTCATAAGGCTACTCCCAGAGTGAATCTACTGTTGAACACAAACAAGCTCTATGTTGTCTTTAAAAGGGACAAGTTATTTTGCACTTAAGTAAGCGGCAGCCTCCCTATCACACCTAGAATAGCATCTACCTTTGAAGAAGTCAGCTGCTTCAGAGCAAGTACACAAGAAAAATTCAAAGTTGAAATAAAAAAATGGATTAATATTTCATATGAAGTTTGACCTTAGCCAATTACTTTTGTCAGAATACTCATCCACAGCAGAACAAACACCTGTAAATATATAGTTTAATAATTAAATCATATACTAAGACATTCTTCTTAATTCCATATTGCTCAGCCTCAAACAGACCGCAATGCAATTAATAATACCTTAACACAAGTAGACCTTTTCAACTTTAAAAATATTTAATATTCAGCCCAAAAAGCAATATAGTAACCCCACTTGAAACACTGGAAACGGAAGCTGAAAGATTGAAGAATTTAGTTAAGAAATCTGTTTAAAAATACTGGACAGAACAGTAAAATGTAGCCTACCTATGAAATAAAAAAGGGAAACTCCTCATTACTTTAATGCATTTAAATGTTTCATCACTCAGGCAAACTGACTGGCCTGCTGCAAATACAACATTCAGGATGTATCTCATAATTTTGTTAAAGATAGAAAACTGTTTCCTGTGGAGATGAAAGGTTAAAACATAATACAGAGATCTCTGTATGAAGGCTTTCTAAAAGGCCATTTTTTACTTAAATGCTCTTATTATTTTCTTATTATTATTTTTCATCTCAGCTCTGCATAATTTTTGTGTAAATGTAACAATGAAAATTGTTCTCAAAACAAAACATCTTTTCCAATATGCCAGCTGCATTCAGTTACCATTGGATTATAATAGGCATACAGATGATAACCACATTGTAACACATGACAATATCTCTTCAATGAAAATCCAAGAAAATACATTTCGTATTAAACATTTTGTGAAAAAAAGCAAAGCATCTTTAAGTGCCTAATTTTCTTAAAAATGACATGAGATAAAATCTTAATTTTGCATGCAAATGTATAGTCTTCACAGACAGGCATGTGCTGTGCTTACATAATACATTCTTACACACACGGAGCTAAAAGGAAAATCACATACTGTTTTGGACAAAATCTTGAACCAAATTAAGACAGTCCAAAAACATGTTGATATTAGAAAAGAATGAATAAATTAGATGTCAAAAGCTTTTGAATAACCTTTGAATAATCATTAATGTATTAGTGTTTGCAAATTGCAGACTTCAAGGAAATCACACTAGCTCTTGCCAGTAAGCAGCATCTTCCAAGTTCTGGAAACAATTGAAAGAACATAAGGCTATCTATTTTTTTAAAAGTTTGTTTGGCTAACATCAAGTATTTCTAGTACATTACCACACAAGATGTTAAAATGTAACTTCTGGTATTTTACTCTTTTGAAAAGGAGGTGGATATAAACTAGACAGCTTTTCTACACACAATTTCTTTCTTAATGTACAATTTAGAAATGTTAAGAACTCCATTGATAACAGTAGTTGACAGAGGCTTTCTTTCATTTCCTTTAATTTTATAGACATCATCCCTTTGATCCTGGTGATGCAGAAACAGCTTTCTTGTCTGGAATTATAAGGAAATAATTTCAGAGCTCAACTTGAATTAGAAAATGGCATTTGCTTAACTACAATATTGTATGTCAAGGTGATAGCAAACGATGTGCACTAAGTCCTTTCAGGAAAGATCATGAGAAAGTACTATCATAAAAATATTAGAGAGAATGATACTCCAAGATTACAGGGAGTAAGTCTAAAACTTATGGGTGTCATGTTTCATAATATTTATTGACTGTAAAATAGGTGGGAAAGAACTCTAAAGGAAGAAAAAACACTGGAAACTCTTCATTTCCCCTGTTGGGGATCAAAACCATAGGGATCTGCATTCATTTAACTCCTTCCCTGTCTTTCTTCTCCTTCCTTCCTGAATACACACATGCATGCACACATGTACATACATCATGCAAGATAGTTAAAGAAAACATTCTAGCTGGCCATGGATTGTCTCCCATGGAAGTTACTGCTTCAATTGCACATATTCGTACAATCATAGAATCGTTTAGGTTGGAAAAGACCTTTCAGATCATTCAGTACAACCGTTAACCTAGTACTGCTAAATCCACCACTAAACCATGTCCCTAAGTGCCACACCTACATCTCTTTTAAATACCTCCAGGGATGGTGACTCAACCACTTCCCTGGGCAGCCTGTTCCAATGCTTGATAACCCTATTGGTGAAGAAATTTTTTCTAATACCCAACCTAAACCTCCCCTGCTGCAACTTGAGGCCATTTCCTCTTGACCAACCCCAACCTCGCTACAACCTTCTTTCAGGTAGTTGTAGAGAGGGATAAGGTCTCCCCTCAGCCTCCTTTTCTCCAGGCTAAACAACCCCAGTTCCCTCAGCCGCCCCTCATAGGACTTGTTCTCCAGACCCTTCACCAGCTTTGTTGCCCTTCTTTGGACACGGTCCAGCACCTCAATGTCTTTCCTGTAGTGAGGGGCCCAAAACTGAACACAGGACTCAACGTGCAGCCTCACCAGTGCCGAGTACAGGGGGATGATCACTTCCCTAGTCCTGCTGGCCACACTATTGCTGTTACAAGCCAGGATGCTATTGGCCTTCTTGGCCACCTGGGCACACTGCTGGCTCATATTCAGCCGGCTGTCAACCAGCACCCCCCGGTCTTTCTCTGCCGGGCAGCTTTCCAGCCACTCTTCCCCAAGCCTCTAGCACTTCATGGGGTTGTTGTGACCCAAGTGCAGGACCCGGCACTTGGTCTTGTTGAACTTCATACAATTGGCCTCGGCCCATTGATCCAGCCTGTCCAGATCTCTCCTACCCTCGAGCAGATCAACACTCCTGCCCAGCTTGGTGTCATCTGAAACTTACTGAGGGTGCCCTCGATCCCCTCATCCAGATCACTGATAAACAGAACTAGCCCCAGTACTGAGCCCTGGGGAACACCACTTGTGACCAGCTGCCAACTGATTTAATTCCATTCACAACTACTCTTTGGGCCTGGCCATCCAGCCAGTTTTTTGCCCAGCAAAGAGTACATCTGTCCTGGTTTTGGCTGGAATCAAGTTAATTTTCTTCTTAGTAGCTGGTATAGCATTGTGTTTTGGATTTAGGATGAAAATAATGTTGATAACGCACCAAAGTTTTAGTTGTTGCTAAGCAGAGTTTATACTAAGTCAAGGACTTTTCAGCTTCTCATACTGCCCTGTCAGCAGAGGCTGGGACTGCCCAAGAAACTGGGAGAGGACACAGCAAGGACAGCTGACCCAAACAAGCCAAAGGGCTATTCCATACCATATTACATCATACCCAGTTGGTCAGGGGGCACCACAGCCCACGACTGGCTGGGCATTGGTCAGCAAATGGCGAGCAATTGTTTTGTGCATCACTTGTTTTGTATATTTTATTATTATTGTAATTACTACTACTACTACCATTATTATTATTATTATTATTTTCCCTTCCTTTTCTGTCCTATTAAATTGTCTCTATCCCAACCCACAAGTTTTTAGGGGTTTTTTTTCCCCAATTCTCTCCCCCATCCCACTGGGGGGTGGGGGAGTGAGTGAGCAGCTGCATGGTGCTTATTGTCAGCTGGGGTTAAACCACGACAACACCTATCCAAGACATGAGCAGCCAGTTTCTCCAGGAGAATGCTGTGGGAAACGGTGTCAAAGGTTTTACTAAAACGCAAAATATAAAATGCAGGTATACAACACCCACAGCCTTTCCCTCATCCACTAAACAGGTCACATTGTACTAGAAGGAGATCAGGTTAGTCAAGCAGGACCTGCCCTTCATGAACCCCTGCTGACTGGGCCTGATCCCCTGGCTGTCCTGTTTGTGCCATGTGATGGCACTCAGGATGATCTGCTCCACAACCTTCCCTGGCACTGAGGTCGGACTGACAGGCCTGTAGTTCCCTAGATCCTCCTTCCAGCCCTTCTTGTAGGTGGGTTTCACATTTGCTAACCTCCAGTTAACTGGGACCTCCTTGGTTAGCCAGGTCTGCTGATGAATGATGGAAAGTGGCTTGGTGAGCAGTTCTGCCAGCTCCCTCGGGTGGATCCCATCTGGCCCCATAGACTTGTGTGTGTCTAAGTGGTGTAGCAGGTCACTAACCATCTTCCCTTGGATGATGGGGGCTTCATTCTGCTCCCTGGTCCTGTCTTCCAGCTCAGAGGGCTGGGTACCCCAAAACCAACCGGTCTTACTATTAAAGACTGAGGCAAAGAAGGTATTAAGTACCTCGGCCTTTTCCTCATGCTTTGTCACTATGTTTCCCCCCGCATCCAATAGAGGTTGGGGATTGTCCTTAGCCCTCCTTTTGCTGTAGTTACAGAAACATTTTTATTGTCTTTTATGGCAGTAGCCAGATTAAGTTCTAGTTGGGCTTTGACCCTTCTAATTTTCTCCCTGCATAACCTCATGACACCCTTGTGTCCTGGTTTCAGCTGGGATAGAGTTAATTGTCTTCCTAGTAGCTGGTATAGTGCTATGTTTTTGAGTTTGGTATGAGAAGAATGTTGATAACACTGATGTTTTCAGTTGTTGCTAAGTAATGTTTAGTCTAAAGTCAAGGATTTTTCAGCTTCTGATGCCCAACCAGCAAGAAGGCTGGAGGAGCACAAGAAGTTGGGAGGGGACACAGCCAGGGCAGCTGACCCAAACTGGCCAAAGGGGTATTCCATACCATATGATGTCACATCTAGTATATAAACTGGGTGGAGTGGGAGTGGGGGGATTGCCGCTCCGGGACTAACTGGGCATCGGTCGGTGGGTGGTGAGTAATTGCATTGTGCATTACCTGTATATTCCAATCCTTTTATTATTACTATTGTCACTGTATTAGTGTTAGTGTTATCATTATCATTATTAGTTTCTTCTTTAGTGTTAGTGTTATCATTATCATTATTAGTTTCTTCTTTTCTGTTCTATTAAACTGTTCTTATCTCAACCCACATGTTTTACTTCTTTTCCCAATTTTCTCCCCCATCCCACTGCGAGGGGAGGCAGAGGGAGAAATGAGTGAGCAGCTGCATGGTGCTTAGCTGGCTGGGGTCAAACCACAACACCTTGTAGTCCTCCTGAGTTGCCTGTCCCTCTTCCAAAGGTCATAAGCTCTCCTTTTTTTCCTGAGTTCCAGCCAAAGCTCTCTGTTCAGCCAGGCCAGCCTTCTTCCCCGCCGCCTCATCTTTCGGCATACAGGGACTGCCTGCTCCTGTGCCTTTAAGATTTCCTTCTTGAAGGATGTCCAGCCTTCCTGGACTCATTTGTCCTTCAGGACTGCCTCCCAAGGCACTCTGTCAACCAATCTCCTAAACAGGCCAAAGTCTGCCCTCTGGAAGTCCAAGGTAGCAGTTCTGCTGACCCCTGTCCTTACTTCTCCAAGAATTAAAAACTCTAACATTTCACGATTGCTATGCCCAAGACGGCCACCAACCACCACGTGACCCACAAGTCCTTCTCTGTTCACAAACCACAGGTCCAGTGGTGTGCCTTCCCTAGCAGGCTCACGTACCAGTTCTGTCAGGAAGTTATCTTCCACACACTCCAGAAACTTCCTAGACTGTTTCGCCTCTACTGTACTGTATTGGAGAAACTGGCTGCTCATGGCTTGGATGGGCATTGCTGTGGTTTAACCCCAGCTGGCAATAAGCACCACCCCAGAAGACATCTGGTAAGTTGAAGTACCCCATGAAAACAAGAGCTAATGATTGTGAGACTTCTCCTGGCTGCTTATAGGATATTTCATCTGCCTCTTCATCCTGGCTGGGGGTCTATAACATATTCCCACCATGATATCTGCCTTGTTGGCCTTTTCCAATTCTTACACATCAACACTCAACCCTATTGTCACCATCATTAAGCTCCAGACAATCAAAACTCTCCCTAACATAGAGGGCTAGTTTATAGCCATCCATTGCAGCACTCCAGCTGTGCGAGTCATCCCACCATGTTTCCACAATGGCAACTATGTCATAGTTTTCCTGCTGCACAATGCCTTCCAGCTCCTCCTGTTTGTTGCCCGTGCTGCGTGCATTGGTGTAGATGCACTTCAGTTGGGCTATTGATCCTGCCACCTTTTTGGGCAGAGAAGCCTTAATCCCTAAGTGACCATTCTCAGGTGCTTCCATGGTTTCTAACACATCAATAACCTTTGTGTCTTTGCTGCCGCATGGATCTCTATCCCCTACCTCCATTGAGATGGCAGACTGAAGGACCTCACTAGCACGCCATCCCTCAAACATTCGCATGCTATCCCCAGGCTTATCTCTAGTGAGCCTGGTTTTATTCCTTTTCCCCTTCAAATCTAGTTTAAAGCTCTTTCTATGAGCCTTCCTTACTCCTGTGCAAAGATCCTTTTCCTCCTTTGAGACAGGTGTACCCCATCTGTTGCCAGCTGGCCTGGTGTCTTGTAAATCGACCCACGATCAAAAAACCCAAAATTCTTGATGTATGAAAACAGTAACACAAAACATACCATTTAAGTAAGACTTCTGTCATTAATTTCATCATGACAGCAATATCTAATTTAATTTTCTTAATTAGCTAGTAAATAATTCTATTTACAAGCATGTATACAGTATGATGTTACCATTAACTACAGGAGCATATCATAATCTACTTTATTCAGGCTCTTCGATGCATATGTCAGCTAAACACTTTCAAGCACTAGTAAGGTAACACATTGCAATTCTGCATGTAGAAAATTTCTAGAGGCATATGGGACACTTCAGCCATGCATTTCTCAAACACTTGTAAGGTAGAGCAGAACGCTGAGTATCAGGAAACGGTTTTCACAGCTGTACTGAAATATTGGGGATACAGGTATTTCCAACAAAGATGGTTCTGTGCATTTTCAAACTTTTTCTTTCCTAATTCTTTCAACATGTCCTACAGAAATCCTATCTCGTTCCCCTTTCTGGCTGCTCATACAGTCTCACGAACAGACTCCTCTAGTCAATCTTAATACTCACTCAGATGCTTCACAGCAGTATAACGCAATTCATGACAATTCACAGACTCAGAAATCTGCAAGCAACTTCAAGAGGCCATCCATAACAGTAGGAATGCCTCTAAAGCCAGTATCAGCTTGCACATACATCATTTTCCAAAAGATATCTAAGCATTTCTGAAAAACCCTCACTACACTAATTGCCAGGGAAGCATTCATTGGTTTTATTTGTTCTGTTAGAGAGGTTACTTTCACATCTAATTGAAATCTCCCTGATATTTAAGTCCCATTAATTCTTATTCTGTCCAGCATGGGCAGCAGAGATTTTTCCTTTCTTGCAGCAGTCCCTATGTAATAGAAGACTCTTAAGTTCCTCCTCAATCTTCTCTTCTTTAGAAGAAAAACAAGCATAACTACTCAATCTTTCATTGCATTTTATTTTCAAGACCTTGCATTGTTATCATTGTTCCAGTGTGGATTCTCTCCAACTAGCCCACAACTAAGGATGTAATACTCCAGCTAAGACCTTACCAAAGCTGGGCAAAGCTGAAGATTTATTTCATACATTTTGAAAGTTGTATTATGTCCTGTTGATGTATCTTCTAGGAAATGTTACTAACCTTTTGTTATACCACAATATTGTAAATTCACATGCACTGGTGATGTACTACAACCCTACATCTTTTTTTTGCACAGCAGATTGTTCTTTGTGTTATATTTGTACCTAACTGTATGAGAATCTGCATGAAAATTACAATTCTCACTTTTCCCTAATAAACTTCATCTAACACTTTTCTCAAAACCTTTTCCCTTCTGCCAGAAGTCCTTCCAATTCCATTATACTTTCAGTACCTTCCAATCCAAAATCAATGGAAATTGAGGCCTGACCTGTTATTATCAAGAAGAATTCTACTCAATACATCTTTCAGTTTTAATAATGAACCACTGGTAACTATTCTCCAAATACAGCAGACTCTTTTAGACCAAGTTTTCCCAGCTCACTCATGAGACAATGTGAAAAACTAAGACCACCATCTGCTTCTGTGTTTATAAGGTCTGTTACCTTTTCACATCAGAAACTACGATTGCTTTGACATAATCTCTTCTTGATAAATATATGTTTCATTTGCTTGTCTCCTTGTTATCGTCCTGGTACTTAAACAGTCTGGTAATTTGCGTAAGTATTTTTCTGTGAATTGAAGTTAAACTCACCTCATAATTTCTTGGCTCTCTTTTTCTTCCTTTTTAAAAATGAAATACTTCATTTGTCTACCACTGCTGCCTTTCTCCTCCTCCATTTCTCACAAAAAAAAAATGCACTCTGAAATTTTGCCTGCCAGTCTTGTAGGTACAAGAGAATGAAGCTCATAATGACCAGTCAATTTGAAGAAATCTAACGTGTTTCTATTTTCTAAATTGTTCTTTCCCAATTTGAAAGAGACATTGTATCTTTTTATAAGTGGTATTAATTCCACTAGTCACTGATTGCCATTTTGGTGGAGACTCACAGATGCAAGACAGATTACTTTTTCAGCATTATCTGTTGACAGTTTTCTCATTCCATTAATCTGTGTATCAACCCTTTCCTCAATTGTCTCCTCAGTATGAATGTAGTCATAGAAAGATTTCATGTTACTTATGTCTCTTGCTAATTGCGTGACATTCTTGAGTTAGCCTCTGATTTTCTTCACATTACACTTTTCCGTCCTTCCTTCCATTAAAAAACCAATTCTTATATTATTCCTTCTTCTTGGATTTGAGATCAACAAAGCCTTCCCACCACTGCCAGAATCCTTGTCTCCTTTATTCTCCTCCCCATTTCAAAATATTCATCAGATCCCAGACTCTATTTGTTTACCTCATTCCTTCTTTCAATGGTTACCTACCTAAACCTCTGCCCTTGGAATTTCTATGTGCTCCTGCCTTACCTTCTTGACCCACTTAATTCTAGGTCTTTTTCTATACAGTGACTAATTAATTTATCTTCTGTTCCCACCTACTTCTTGTTCACTCGCCAGTTCCCAGGCCCAGTGCCCCTGTTAGGATAGGTTCAATATCATGCTAAATTCTGTGTTTCATCTTGGTATCCTCAGACTCTGGCTTTCTGTAGCCCTTTGTTTCTCTACCCAATATACAGTCTTTCTGGAGACTGCTTCCAGATCTCCCTCTCAGTTTTTTATCCCCTATCTACTTATTCCTCATCACAAGACTAGTTTTTGCCCCTTCTGCACCTAAATTAGCACAGTGTCCTCCTCCTGTTTGTCATAGTCAAACAACAAAACAGGCCACTGCAGAAATTGCCCAAAATATGAGGTTGGATGCCTAGAGCGAAAATTACATAAAGTGATATGAATATTAACGACAACATTCTTATCTGAGTGGGGCAGAAGCACGAGCAGAGTATTTATGAAACTTAGTGGTTAAAAATCTGTACCACTTTCTACTGACTTTTCAAAGGCTGAAAACTTGTGGAAAGGAACAAAAAGACAGTGAAACACGTATCTGTAGGACAAACGCCAATTTTGCCTTATTTCAGTCTCATGGCTAAAAATGCTTGCTAAAGTTTTACAAAATAATTCACTGAAATATTCTAACAGAAGTAAAACCATGTGTCATGTCCCTTGCATATTTTCCCAAGTGGTAGGATAGCTGCCAATCTTCTTTCTTCCCTTTTTCATAACCCGTGGTCCTATGATCACAGCTACAATAAAGGCAGATACAGTATAAAATATGTTAACAACTTTCAGGAAAGTTTTTACCTTGATATCAGAAGTGTCACGCTGACTATTGCGCCACGCTCTTGAAATAGATGAAAAAGTTCTATCTGCATGATCAAACTTCCCACCTTGTAGATTTAGGAAAAGTGTTGTAAAGGGCTCCTAAATACATATAAAAAGATTAATTAAAAACAGCAAATGTATTTCTTCAGGAATTTCAGGGGAAAAAAAGGATTTATTATTCTTTTGGGGGTTGGTTATTAATGATGCTATTCTTCTGGCAGACACTTGATTAATTGCAAAGGGTTAATTCTGCTATCCAAGAATGAGAAATATAAACTGATGCTTATTTGTTCAATAAATGCTTTTTATTCCTACTCCATGCATATATATTCAGATAAAGAAAAGCAAATAAAAACAAAAGAAAATATTTACATGCCGGAGGAGAAGCTACAGCCAGTTGTGACACAAATTGCTCTCAAAAACATGAAAAAGCTCAATATTTTTACCTCAGACGTTTTTAAACTAGCATGTAACAAAAATAACACATGCATTTTATTTTGTTCAAGGTAATCTATTAATATAAAGGGTAGCATTCAATACCAATAGCTTTATGATTGTTACTATTTAATATGTAATTTATGATTTAGAAAAGAAAAATGTTTGAAAGATTTAAAAGCCTCCTCTTAGTTAAAGAACACTTAAGCACATATTAGTGGATAATTGCTTGAAATTAGCTAAGCACTATAAATTACTTCAAGGATTTATGTATGCTTGTACATTCTAACAAGCTTTAATTAATGATGTGCTGCTAATGCTTTCCCAAAGAAATTACTTTCTAGGAGATAAATCGCCTTTCAATTTTATAGAAAAATGCATTGTTTAACCAATATATTATCAATATGTAGCATCTCAAAAGTTACTTCCATATAAATTCCAGCAGATTTTTTAAAAATTAATTATTTACACCACAGAATTTCATGATCATCAGAAACTAACTCATTTACTCTCATTAGGAGGTTAAAATTAAATGCATTCAGTAAGAACCACAACTGTTCAGTATGTGGTCCAATCAGAAAATATGCAAGGAAGGAATGTTAACTGTTTAAAGTAATGTAAGAATGTAACTAAAAAGCAATTTTTAAGGAAAAAAAGCTTTACTGATTTGAAAAGGCTGTACCATAAAATTTAAAACTTTCTGCTCAAACTTTGGAACACATTTATTCTACGCTACTGATTACAAATACTAGAAAATTTCAGGACTCTCCTATGCCATTGAGTTTTAGTTTATTCATTCCTAGCTATTTGTTTTTTTCATTATCATTTAAAGGAAAAGCATTTTTAGAAGATATACTTACAATTCTTAATAACCACGTGAGTGCGAAACTTGCAGTTGAATAATGTGTGCCATAGTGAAATTTTGGAACCTGATCATCTTCCCATGATTCATATCTCTCAGCAAAGAACGCTGCTCTCTTTGGGTTCAAAGCTCCAATAGGCTACAAGGTTTGTAAAAATAAATACATTAAGTAAATAAAGATAACATGACCTATTATCACATCATATTCCCCTTGTTCTTTTTGGTAACCAGAATTATCACACGCATGGAGAAGACTATTTTGTGTTTTGCAAAAGCAGATGTTGGATTCTGTAAGCACCTGAACAGCACCCGTGTATTTCAAACCAGGATTCCACGTACATGCACACGGCTGGTTGGAAAAAAGTCTCTTCTGCATTCATATAGCCCTCATTTCTATTTACTGCTGATTCAAGTCAATGACTAAAAACTGCTTCACAGTGGAATGTCTTGGACAAAGCGTTGTTAACTTGTGTGCCTGTGGATATGTATGCAGGTTAAATACACTATTAAGCAAATGGTAAGCAACAACGAGAAACATCTTTGGATATTTTGGGGACAAAAATAGTGACTGATAGGGTGGAAGAATATTAACAGTGCATTTGGAATTTTGGTATTACTATTGTTTCTATGCTTTCTATTTACCATCCAAGACAAGTTTTACTTAATGGATAACACCTGAAACTTTGAAATAGACTAATAAAATAGCGGCATTTCTATATAAAAACATTGATATAAAAGAAACAAGTAACATATGTATGACTAAAAAAGTCTGTCACACTTTCACCAACATTGTTATTCTTTGTTCAGCGCTTACCTAGGACATGAACACCAAGGGATTTATTTAAATGTAAGAAATATAATATTTTGTTATCTATAGCTAAGTATTTCTTCAGCAGACTCTTACATAAAGGATTTGGAAAAATCAGCATAAGTCACATAAGTCACTGAGAAACGCAAAAGTTAATTTAGCCATTCCACATGTAGAACACTGTAAGAGGTCTAAAATATCTTTGTATTTGTGAAGATATATGCAAAATATCTGCAATAAAATTTTGTATACATATTGAGCACACTGTTTGTATGTTATTAATGTAAATGATGCCTGTCTGTACAGACAATGGATGCATTCAAGTGTAACCGAAGAATAAACATGCAAAAATATTTTCTTCTTTCTGTTCTGCAAGAATAAATATATTTAAGAATACACTACAAGGTAAGGAAAGACTTTAAAAGAAAAGTCCTTGAACAAAAGTATCAGTAACCTAGTCATTAATTCAAGCATAGTTCAACTAAAAAACTATGTCTGCTATTTAGATTATTATTATTCAGATAACTGCTTCTTTGCAGCTCACGTGAAATTTGGCATACAAGCTTTGAAGTATTTTCTCTTCTAGGATAGATTAGATCTATGAATGACCTAAGATCTAATCTTACATTTTTTACTTAGAGCACCTTTCACATTGCAGTAGGATAAAGAAAACATCTTAGGTTAATTACTATTTTTGCAGTTCACTAATTTGAAATATAACCCTTTAAAAGAAGTGGTTCCTGTATAAAAGGATTTTTATCTGATTTAGCAAATTTATTCCAGGGAAGAATGAAACTGACTCCAAGAAGTCTCTTTGTTGCAAGAACCATTTTGGAATCTCCATCTGTACTGATTTTCCCTAAAGACTCAGCTATGCTTGAGGGAAAAAAGAAGAAAGAAGGTCATTGGTAGACAAATTATATAAATTAAAAAGAGAAACAGTGTTGTGCTGTATGGTTCTGTAACATTTTATGTATTCTCTTTATCTGCCCCTTTTTTATTACTCTCCAAATGAGTATAGCCCAAATCAATAGTTATAGAATTACACTCCTTGAATATAAAGCAAAGCTAAACCCAATTAGAATTGATTTCATTCTCTTTTCAAAAAAAAAAAAAAATGGTATCATGCAGAGATCCATATAGCCAGAATCCACAGTATTGATTTTGGCTGTTATTGTTACAGTTGGTTTCTGAAGCCTGCAACAGGACAACTATCAAGACATGTCACATTTATTTGCAAGCAAATAAAAAAAGTCCCCAAATGAAAGAAAGCTTAGGGAAAAAAAAAGAACCGTGGAGCTGTGCACTGACAATGATACACTATCAGCTTACTCAGAGAAGTTACAGTGGGAATACACACATTGAATTATACATTACACGAATGCACTGATTTATTGTGGTAATAACATCCACCTCATTAAAAGATTCTGCTTTGCTGCAGTTGGAGGGCTACATATTGTTTACTGCTATAAATTAATGGCAGTGCACAGAAGACTGTAGAACCCTTCTAACAATAGATCTGTAATGACAGTGCTGTATATCACAGCTTCCCCAGCAGCTTCATAATAAAATGGAGACAATGTATTGGGCTAATACATTCTACCAGCCAGGCCCATATTTTTCTGACAACTGCTTCTAAGGATGAGGTGATTCTAGTGTGTTGCACTGCACTGTGAACAGTTAACTAAGCTTGAGCTACAGAATAAAGGACATAAAAGGAATATTCAAATACCCTCTGACTTTTAATTTAGTAAACAAATTAATTGAAATTTTGTAATTATTTCATATTTCAAAATTAACAGGGAGTCATGATTACATACTAGATTCCCTCCCCTTTGGGTAAACGCCAAAGGAAGAAGAGTTAACTCCAAACGAAGCTATGCTAGATGTAGCCGCGAGACCACATCTACACTACTCACACTACCTTCCCTATGGCTACAGACCACTAAGGAAGAACAAGCTGAAAAGCTTTCATATCCAGAAATTCCAGAATATATTTTCTTTGCAGTACCTCTTGTCAGAGTGGAAAAATAGATATTAGTTCACCAATTAAAAATACTTATCTAGATGGGGGGAAAAAGAAAAGTAGAGGTAGAAAAATTCCAACAAGCAAAAACAATGGCTGAGATTACAGGAGTCAAGACCAAAAAAGAAATCACTTATGGCTGTTAAGTTTTCAAACTGCATTGAAAAATGAATAATGCATATGGTTTTCAAGTCAGAGTTCATTCAAAAAAGGCTCCAAACGGGAGGAAGAATTGGGGTAAGGAAGTTTTTGTTTTCTCTTTTTGAAAGGCATGATCACCTGGGTTTTGACCCAAAGTGGTTGTTATAACATGTGCTACAAATATGAAAGTTACAAGCTATTCTTAAAAAAACCAAACTCATTTGATATCAATTTTTCAAGTGCTCTCAAATCTAGGAATACCTCAAAATAAATAAACCTCACATTTTGACCATGAACCGAATATAGTAAATCTCAGTCTTTGGACCAAGCTTGGTTGCTTTCTTTGAGACACAACAAAGAAAAATGGTCTGTTGAAAAATAACTGAGAAAACACTCTGACTCTTACCATCTACTGCTGTTAAATATGTCCAGACACTATGGTATACAGTTATATCTGTTGGTTCTTTATCTTACTCTGTGCCAGACATTGGAACAGTGGCCCATCTTGCCTCCATTTTCAGAAGAGGCCCTGTTGCACCCAACAGAAGAAAGCAGAATGCTCACTGCATCTCTGCATAGGGCAAAATCTCTCCTGGATTCTGTCACTCATGTTCAAAAATACATACATTTTGGAAAATTGTTAATGACCTAATATAAGCAGACTGAAGCCTTATAAAGAATTACGATATGTTTATTTACAGTCACATATTTAAGAAGAAACAGAGGTGCTTTTTATTCCTATCTAATGTGTTTTTATTTTTTAAATAGTGTTACTCCAAAGAAACAGACACACCCTGTTCTTACTCATGCTGCCTTTTGTTATTGGCTTTTACACAGACTTCTGTTATTAAAACATACATTGCCACTTTTACTGTCTCCTATCCATTGCAATACTGGGAAGACTTTTTAACTCATTAATATTCAAAATCCATGAAAGACTAGAGTACTATGGCAGTAAATTGCATTTAATTACTGCAAACAGTATGTAGTCAAGATACCCTAGTTTCATCTTCACTGTAAACTGTTACATCTTTTGCTGAAGATGGCAATCTTAACAATGACTACTGGAAATCAGGACATGTGCCTGTGAGTTCTGAAAAGTAGGCAGTTCCAGAAACAAAGTCCATGCTGACCAGTGCAAACAGAAAGATTTAAAAATTAATGAAAATATTATTCTTTGAAACTTGTATTTCAAAGGTTCTTTACCATGAAAAAAAAAATTAAAAAAAGGAAAGAAAGACACTAAAAAAAAAAAAAAAAGAAAGAAAAAAGACAAAAAGCAAAAAAGGAGGGGAGGGGAGAAAAAAAACTCTTTTCCTTGTGATTTCTTATACCGTTTTCTTATCCATATCCAATCAGGTATTTGGATTCCTGTGAATACCATTGTCTGTATCATTGAATTATGTTTTGTAGCATCCTTGCCAAGTATGATGTTTGTTTTTCATACGTTTTATTTTCAAGATGACTATCTGGTTTTCATTACTGATATTTTTCATATATTCATTGGGCTTAAAGGAGCAGGGGGACCATTAGGTGATCTCATCTAGCCTTGTGTTTGTATGACAAGCCATTAAATGCCTTTCCATTACATGATTTTGAGCCCAACTGTTTACACTTGATTATAACATGAGCTGTATTTGGCCAACCTGCTTTCCAGAAAGGCATCTGACTCTTGAGTACACAGACAACCTGCTATTTTTCTTGGAAACTTTTTCTACTGATAATTGTGATCCTTATTCTAAAAAATACGTACTTCAGTTTGTCTATGAATTTACTGGTGTGTTACCAAAGAAATCTTGTTATGTTTCTCTCTGACATACCACAGAGTCTCTACTTACCCAGTATTTTCTGTATATAAAGATACTTATAGACTATAATTAGACCTTTTAATAAACAAAAGAAATCGAGTTCTTCAGGTCTTCCATTTTAAGGCATTTCTTCCAGCCTTAAGACTTCTCTGAAGCCTGCCCACTTATCAATGTAATCTAATATACAGATATCTGAAATGTCTTCAGTGTTCCAGTGTTAGACTTCCCACTGTTGTAAATATGCCAAGTGCTGTATACTCTGCTGCAATCTAACCACAACTGCATTTTTAGAGGATTGCTTGTTTAGTTACTTTATGTATTACCAACACATAATTAACTCCCAGAACTAGCCACTACTTGTAATATTGTCAGTGGGACTTCGTGATCATCTGAGTAAAACTTTTTCCCAGACAGATGTATAAAGACAAGATGCAAAGGTTTAATTATACCCAAACTATATTAACTTAGGTCAGCTGGGAAATATCTGGGAATAAACTCATATAATGTAGATCACTACTCTTTCATGCATCATTTTTCTGTTTGAGAACAGCCACAAAATGCTATACTCGCCTCTGAACCAATTCTCACTGCTAGAACCCACCATTCTTCCTCTCAAACAACTGACTACTGCTTTCTTAAAAATTAGGTCCTCCAACTCCCCTATCTTCTTTAGAGGGCATCTTAACTTTAATCCGTATCTAACTCAAATTCATTAAAGAACTGTATCCCAAAGAAAACAACAGACACAATTACTGGCTGAACTGTTTGAACTGTCCTCACTGATCAACTAAACTGGTCCTTGAGCTGCTCCAGGAAATATTTAAAAAATGGAAACAATCTACCAAGGAGAAAAACAATCCTTACCAATTCATTCCCAAAAGCACTGGTTTCACACCAGATGACCAAATCCTACATCAAAGACTAGGCTAGGAGGTGGCAACTATGAATTCAGATGTCAAAATTTGGCTGAACCCAAAAGGACAGAACTTGACAGAACTTTTGCCTCCTTCCCCAGTGAGCATTTAGGTGATATACAGTAATTTCTGCTCCAATTCTAACCTGATTTACAATTTTTTAGTATTAATTGTAAATCATATTTTAGTCACTTATATTACTCAGTTTCTGAGAATTTCAACCCAAGCAGCTACCTGAATTTCATGTGGTTTCTTAGTGAAATAAGGAATCCTGCGGTCAAACACTTTTTGTATATGCAACATTGAAACTGCAATAATTATGAGTATTAGTGAGTGTACTCTACCAATTTTGACATCAATGTATGAAATGAGAAAAATTCATACAGCTGTGCTACCTTCTTTTCCAATCACTGAAGTCAACGCACATTTCTGGTGAATTTGTTGAGTAGACATCCTCTGGATATTTGTTATTGTTCCATCTAGTTAAGCTTCTTCCCCTTTAGAACTGGCAGGTCGTTATGGTCATAGTTACAATTCTAATCCATTATTTGGAATATAGGTATTTCAAATAATTATGATACTTGAAAATTTGTAGGTAGAAGGGAAACAAATGGGACAACAATGTAAAGCAAGTTCTGAAGAATACTTCCTCTTCTTTTTATGTTGACCTAAAACTAAAATAATGTTCAAGTATAGATAAGAGTTGCAAGCAAGCAAGACTTCATACGGTCCACAGAGAACACACAAAAAAATTGCCATAATTACCCTAGTTACAAAGCAAAGAAAACAATACCTTATCATATAATTAAGTTGCTAGATTCATTGCTTCAGGGAGAAATGCAGAAGAAACATAAATAGGGTTTTTTTTTAAAAAAAAGGCAACTAGACCACCAGTCCATCAGTGGCCACTAACATGACTGTCTAAATTATTTATCCAGTTCACATAGTTAAACTTCTGGTTGCCAAACCTGGGAGGTTATCTGAAGGGAAGGATGATGCTTTACATGCCCTCTTTCTTTTCTTTTTTCACTAGGCTCCTGCTACTGGCTGTTGATAGAGGCAAAATATTAAGCTAGATGAGCTTCTGGACCAGCTCCTCTCTTACAACTTCATACTAAACAACTCAATATCTTCCCACTGTCCTGGTTTTGGCTGGGATAGAGTTAATTGTCTTTCTAGTAGCTGGTACAGGGTTATGTTTTGGATTTAGGATGAGAAGAATGTTGATAACACACTGATGTTTTCAGTTGTTCCTAAGTAGTGTTTAGACTAAGTCAAGGACTTTTCAGCTTCTCATGCCCAGCCAGCAAGAAGGCTGGAGGGGCACAAGAAGTTGGGAGGGGACACAGCCAGGGCACCTGACCCAAACTGGCCAAAGGGGTATTCCATACCATGGGATGTCACATCTAGTATAGAAACTGGGGGGTGTTGGGCAAGGAGGGCAGATCACTGCCTGGGAACTAACTGGGCATCGGTCAGCAAGTGGTGAGTAATTGCATTGTGCATTACTTGTTCCGTATATTCCAATTCTTTTATTATTATTATTGTCATTTTATTATTGTTATTATTCTCATTACAATTTTCTTCCTTTCTGTCCTATTAAACAGTTCTTATCTCAACCCAAGAGTTTTACTTTTTTTCCCCCCGATTCTCTCCCCCATCTCACTGCGGGGGTGGGGGGCAAGTGAGTGAGTGGCTCCATGGTGCTTAGTTGCTGGCTGGGGTTAAACCACAACACCCACATACACAGACTGGTTCACATGATACAATAAAAGCCAGTCAAGAGTACTCCAGTACAACAAACTTGCAGTTACTTTTACATGCAAATGATTTCTTTGTTTAGTTACATCGTTTTATTTACACTAGTGAAGAAACACTGATAAATAGCTACCAGCCACTTCATTTAATACTTGCATGCACAGCTTAGGGTGCAGATAACTATGTCCCAGCAGCTCCTTTAAATAAGTGACAAATATAACCAGCTGACTGTGATCAGCATTTTTCATCAAATGTAGGATCCCTGGGTATTTCCAGATGTACTGCACATGAGATGAAATTCCATAATCCTCTTATCTCAGTCTTTTCTAAAATAAATTTAATATAATCAATGCATACTAAAACCACTGACCTTTTTATGTAAACACACTTTTTAAAATAGTTGTCAGTCCTTACAAGCTTTCTTTGAAAAGACCCTATTTACCAGAAACCACGTCATGAAGTTTACCAGATCACATTATGTTATAAAATTTTTTTTAAAGTTCAATTTTCTATTCTTCAGAAACTGAGAATTAAATAAAGGGCTGGAATAAAAGCAGACAACAGTTGTGTGCATGAAAATCAAGTTAAAAGTATTTGCACATATGGTTTATTATTAAGATTTTGTAAGAGCTTACACATTCCTTTGAGACAAGAAAAGTCAGAAAAAACTGATCTAAAGGTGGTCTAATAACTAGAATGTCTGAACATGTCAATATAAATAATATTTAAAGGTGCAAAACACAGAAGATTCCCAAAGTCCACAGTTCAAAAATGGATCATAAGCATAAAAAATGAAGAAAAACTTTGTTTAGCAATATTAGTGATGTTTTAGCAATATATTAGTGACAGGATACACCTCAGGTCACCTAAAACCTTGGAAGAATTTGAATGTAAAGGAAAAATCTCCATGCATTCATATTACTAAAAACAGTATCAAATGCTATTACACCCATCTGGAGCAGATTCGAAAACAATGCACTGCTAAGCTGCAAACTTGCAAACTAATTAAGCACACATATACTTTTACATAAGGTTTATTCATTGTTCAGCACAACTGAATGCGTCACACAGTGTGTATTTGAGGTATTACTACACCTTAATACTACCGGGAAGACAAACTGAAGAGAGCTGTTATGTGTTGTACAATTCCAAAAGGTCAGGGAGAAAGGAAGTTGCATGTCCCTGGGAATCACGAGGAGAAATCAAGCTGCTTACAGGCGGTGAGGAGGGTACGGCATTGTAATTGCCTGACTTGGAAAATAACCCTGCCAGCCAAAAGCAACCATTTGCTTATACTATCCGTGACTTAATCTGTCAAGTGAAAGAAATCCCTGCATCGTCACTCACTTATTTAAAAAACAAAAACAAATCCTTTTATGGATTTCAAGAAACAGGATTTAATGAGAAGCCACATGCACTTGAATCATAGCAGGAGATGAAAACGTTCTCTCTCTGCCTTCCCTTCACAGACCATGCTCCTCAGCCAACACATCGTACAAGCCACTGTCACAGAAAACAGAAGCCATTATACCTAACACCAGATCTGTATAAGACAATCAGAACTAAAAACATAATCCTCTTGGCTTGTACTAGCAGCGCAGGACCTCAGGCTAAAAGCTGATACAAACTTGCTTCTTCTGCAGATTAAACACTATCAGGGCACACAAAATATACATTATTGTGTATCACATGTAAGCACCAAGCCCTACAAAAAGAGCGGCCGCAGGCTAGAAATGTGTACTTGGGAAAGTATAAAGAGTTTTTTACTGTAATCTGTACTGTTTCATAGAACTATCACAATCAGATTATATCGATCCTGAATATAGTCAGCTAAGAGCCTGTCAATGTATATTTTTTCACACATGCATAGCTTCACTCCCATCTAAGGTGAATTCATCCATCATTTTATTACGTATTTCAAAAAGTCTCCTGATTAGTCAGCCATCACCTTCAATACCATCAACAGATTACTATTGTCAGAAAGTTTTATCATCTCCCTTTTCATCTTCTTTTTCAGATTACCATATATGCTGAACAGAATAAAGTACAGAAAAGACCTTTGGAAAGCCAGTGACCACCCCACGTTGAAAACTAACCTTGGGTTTCTGATACTGAGGCAGTTTCAAGTGATTAGCTGGATATTATATGTAAATTATTTTTTCTTAATCTTATTAGACTATTCAACTCAAGCTTTTAGGATCATACCATCTTCTAGTGATCTTTTTCTATTGATTTCCTTCATTTGATCCACACTTTCATCTACTGATATTTGAGTTTGAGACAGATCATCTGATGTGTCCATCAAAGTAAGTCCACACCCTGAGAACCACCTTAAACTCCTCTTTAAACAAAGATTATCATTATTATTACTTTTACCATGCTCTCATTTTCTCAGAGCACTATTTTTATACCTGGATTGTCCTTTGACCCCAACAGGTTTCCTGCTCCTAGGAGTTTGATCAACTCAGTTTTAGACAGCTCCAGTTAGGTAAGATAAATCCCATCCACATTTCCAGTATGAATGCAGTTTTCAACTTAGCCACCATCATACTTGTTCAGAAATCTGAATTACACAGGTAGCAGCTCATAATCTGCTGGAGTTCAAATGTATGAATATAAAAAGGAAGAGAAACTCTATCAAGAAAATAACATTCACTTTACATTAGGAAGACAGAAAACACACATTTAAAACGTCTATCGCCCAAGACATATGTGTGAAATTACTTTATTTTGATTGCTAGTACATTTTATGACCAGACATGTGCCCCATGGTTTCTTGTGATCATTTAAAAGGTCATGAACCTCCCTCAGTTCATTTCCATCTAGAAGACGACAGTTGTTCAGAGCACCTAAAATTGAAACAAGAGCAGGATGGGCAATAACATCAGATACAAACTAAGAATAGCATTTTGAACATTCATTGTTAATTCTAAATTACTGTTTTTCTTGTCTTTGAGTATTTCTGTATTCCAAACAATACTCCTTGAAGCAGGGAAGATTAAGATTATTAGGCTCATGACCAAAACGATTCTTATTGATCCTCTAAACTTGGCTTTTGGTCTAAATAAATGTAAAAAATATACATAAATAAATAAAAATTTCTTGAAAAGAATTAAGTGATCCTAGAAACTGCTATATGCATCTGAAGTGCAAAGACTATGCTTCTTGTGACTTCAAAAAATAAGCCTCTGGTGGGAAAAGAAGAGAAAGGGGAAGCAAAAGTAAGACTGGTAGAGAGATGCATTTGATTATCCACTTATCTATTCTTTAGAGGACATGGTTTGACACAGAGAATAACCAACTAATGATAAGGGAAAAAAAAGAGAACGATATAAAAGAATGGTTATGACACTGTAATAGAGCAATGGAAATTCCCAGAATGTTTTAAAAATTCTATCTAGACTAAGAGTAGGATTTCAGAAAGTATGTTTTGATATATCATCTCAGAGATGTATTTGGGTGAAGTTTCAGTCTCAGCAGGTCTCCATAGGAGTTGTGGAGGAATGGGCTGCTAAACATGCATGGAAATCACATGTTTATTCTGAAAAAGGTCCTGAGATAGATGCTGTATGAAGCTCAAACCAACATAACCGCACAAAAATCTGTCTTTGAAAGTGAAACAAGTGCGTATCAAGCAGAGATTGATACTAAAATCTGAAAGGGCTAGAATTGTTTCAGACATAGCAAACAGTTTTGTGTCTCTAAGGATCATGTATAAGTCGGGCTTGACAATCCAACAACTACTTCACTTAAATGAACAAGCCTTCCTCGTGGCTATGTTCTTGCTTTTCAACAGAACTGCTTGAATTTGCCTAGGGAGGCCCCTGTCCGTGGTCCTGATCCACCCGAGCATGGGCTGACCGACATGAGGACTTGGTCTGTGGGTGGGTACCTGACCATGGTGCTGCAAAAAAATCCTTGGGACCTAGAAAACAGACGACTGTAGCACATCAGTCACAGACCCATGGGACCATTTGCAGCTTTGTCTCTTAATTTTGGCAAATGTGCTAAAGGAAATGATAAAACAGATTGTCTCAGCTGTCAGAAAGAATAACTGACAGATTTTATCATTCACAAAAGTCCCTGACGGAATCTGTCTGAGGGTTACTGGCATTTGAGAGTCTCACAAAATCACTTTCCCCCCATTTAGAAATGGGAAAAACTTATGTTATTAAACCAAAACTTTTCATGGGAATATAACAGACTACTCAGCACTTGATTAACTGATACAATTTCTAATTCCACAATAGATTTTCTGGTCCAAACAAAGAAAGTCCATAATAGTCCTAAAATTATAGCACTGTGCTGGGATGTGAACAAGAGAACTTCATACCCTTGCACAGCTTTCTTCAAAGAGGGACTTGACTTTTGAGTTCTCATATCACAAGCAAGGACCCCAATCACAATTGCAATTCTGTCCCATCCCGTCCCCCCCTCAACTCTTTTTAGCTCTCTGTCTTTATATTCAAAGAGGAAAGATTGGTCTTTGTTCTCTCAGCTAGATTGTTCTCTTTTATGGTTTCCTAAATGGTACCAACACACGCATCCCTAAAAATCAAGGTACTGCTCAGAGTATTGCTTCCTGTTTGAATGCTTCCCTTCCCCTAGAAGTTTCTTTTAACATGATTATGTCAAATGTCTAGATCTGTCAACCACTTTGCACAAACAGGTACGGAGATCAAATGTACATCTACAACAAGGTGATAAACCAGTTTCTGTAATAATTTCTCTCAACTGTTCCCTATTCTGCATGCAATTTTAGAGAGGATGGAGTGTCCCTCTCCTCAAAGAAGCATGATATCTTGTTATCTGATAATTTAGAGAATCTGACGAATATACTTCATACTAAAAATATCAAAATCTGTAACAAATGAATAGTGAAAAACATGTCTCCTTTTCAGATATCACTGCTGCAGGCTGACTGTAGATGAGGGCTGGTCTTGATATCTCTACCACTGTTTCTTGAGGTGATCCAAAATTCTAGAAAATATATCAGACCTACCTCTTCTTAACTGCCAGGGATTTTGATACAAAGTTTGAAATATTTTATTTCTTTACTGTCCTGTTTTAAGCAGGGATTTACATGGACTGCCCTGAAAGGAAAAAAATTTGTACCTTCCATCTGAGCTTATCCTCTCCGGCTTTGGAATGCTTTTAAATTAAGGGGTATCTAAGGGGTATCTTTTGTCACAGGTACAGATGACAAATTTACTGCCTAAAATACAAGCAACAAGGCAACCAAGGCAGATGCTGAGCCCAACAGTGTCAAGCATCATAGGTTTCAGTGCCTAAATTCCAGACGTAATTGCGTATCAAAATAAGTCATCACCACTGCGCCCGCTATTGTTAGATCTCACACTGTTGCTCTCACCTTCTTTTAGTGTCCCATTTTGGAACATACTTTATACTTAGAAGGAAACCGAGTCCTTCTGGTGAGTTTATCAGTTTTAACTGGTAGTAACCGGCATTGATTTTCTGTTGGAGCATGAGCTGAATAAAACAATTTTCATTTACTACATGAAAAACACTGGTTCATAGAATGCCTGTACAAGTTTTAATGCCTCTCTAGACAAAAAGAGCTCCTTAAAAAGTTTGCAAAAGTATAATAGGTGCATATCAAAACATTTGTTACTTTCTATCTCTTTGCCAAGGGGTAACAAGAGATAACTAAGCAAATTTCATGCACATCCCACTCTGTTTCCTTGCAGGGTAAAATATGCAGCCCAAGTTACATGTGCAATGAATTTCTGCTCCTGAAATGAACACCCTGTAACAGAATTCAGGCTGGCATGCTGAAGAGCAGTCAACAGTGAAGTTTACATTAGAATAACAAAACTTGTCTAATTTGTCGTAGTAAAAAAATATCTATTACTTCTCTTCTGTCAAAGTGTATTGGGTATCAGTGGCTCCCACATACCAATTAAACACCTCACTTCACTGAAGGTGAGAGCTATTTGTTGCTTTTGTACACTTGACTGGAAAAGAAGTCATTACATACATAACAGCCACTATAAAATTGATGATGATTTAGCAAATATTGCATGAAAATGATAACAATTAGAATAAAAATATTATTATGTACATATGTAGCTATAATGAAGACAAAAGAAGATTTAAGAATGGCATAATTTTCTTCTTCTAGTAGTGTCAGTTTATGATCTTACAGAAATTTTGTGCCTTATGAAAGAAATATTATCAAAAGCTGCTTGCATACAGCAAGATCTTGTAACAAACTTCTTAGAGTACAAAATCATGCTTTGATATGTCAGATTTTTACTTCTTTTTTTTTCCTTATCCGAGTATAGAAACACAACATAATTTATTGCTTCCACTGAATAAAGAAAAGCAAAAAAAAAGTGCTTTTGAATAATGTAAGTAATGCAGAAAATGGGACGCGTTCTGGTGGGAAACTGTGTCTGTTGTATAAATAAAATATATGCAGCTATAAATATAATACGTAATACTCATTCCAAAACATAGTCACCTCTTAAGAAATAAACACTGGAGTCAAAGCAGGGTAACAGACTGGCAGTGCACTCCTGGCATTTGTCAGGAGCATTCGTCAGGCTGACAGTAATATTAACCACAATCCATTTCAGTTGCTTTGGTTTATCATTGTGTGACTGATGTTCAAAACAATGCCATAAGAAGCTGCTTAAATACATGTTGGTTTAGCCTATAGTTAAGTGTTGGTTTAACCTATACACTGCAGTTCTTTAAATCTGTACTAACTGTGGACTTCTAGCTAACATATTAACAAAACTGTTATTCATATTTGACACTTAATAATACCTAACCTTAACTTGCAATTTCTAAAAAAAAAAAAAAAGAAAAAAAATAAAAATTCTTCATTTTTTATTTTCTTAGGTAGTAAAAAAAGTAAAAATATTGACCTGACATCCTTTCTGCCAGACCAAAATCAAAGTTTTCCTTTTCTTTACTCAGTGGGAGCACTAAATTGTGATGCATTTCTGGAAGTGGATAAGGAAAAGAAATAAAGTAAAAGACTGTTAAAACAATGTAAAAATGTAAATGAAATATCTTTAAGTATTTTTAAAACCTTTAGCAGTGCAAAAAGCATGGACATGCTACAATACATAATTAGCACTTATTTTGAAGTATTACCCCAAAGATAACTGTACTACAATGAAAATATCACAATATACATGACAGTCAAACATTTTCATAGTTGAATATTAGCAAGTTTTTTCAGATATTTGCCATGAATTCATCATCTGACACAAAGCTTAACATTTAAACTACATAGAGTAGATACTGCTAGAAATGCCTAAACAGTAACCGAAACTTGAACTGCTGTATCTGAGATAGGTATGGCATAAAGACTTTCATTGTGTATATGGGAAGGACTGGCATTCATCCAGAACAGCAGTTACATTTTTAGAGATCAAGACGCACTGTCTGATCAACAACATTTAACAAAACATAAGGGAAAATCCATGTTAAATATACACATACGTAGAAATATTCACTATTCCCTAACAATAGGGGCAATTCTCTGCCAATCACCTGTTAAAGATTAAAAGCTCCCAAGAATATAATTTTACAGGATTAAATATTATTAAATGAAACTCCTTCTACTCATAATACAGTATGACTGACATCTAATATTGTAATAATTATTTCCTGTATTAAGTTCATAGTTTTCAAACATATGATTGAGAAGCTTAAGTATAGATATAGATACAACCTAAGTAATGTCCACTTGGTAACGTCCCTAAGTAATGTCCTCTCTCAGCAATAGCAATGGAAAGATTCCCTCAGAACTTAAAGTATACTTAGTAATCCTCAAAGACTACTTTCATGAACAGAGAAATCCATATAACCAGTCACTGTTAATAAAAAAACACATATAAAAAGAGCGGATTTGCTATCCAATTTCTTAATGGACGCAAGAGTGGTACCTAACCTAAAATGAGGAAAAATTGCTCTACGCTGCACTTAGTCCTATTTCAGCGTGGAGGAAGAAAGACTACGACTATGGCACAGACTGAATTGACTAGTTTACAAATTAAAATACAATTAAAAGGAGATGCCTCAGAAGTATAGCAGCTGGAGAATCCTTTTTTTTGGTCTTGAATTATTTTAACAATGACATGATATATGCAGAAGTGTCATTTAACAAAAGTTAATGGAAAACGAGGCTGCAAAAATCATGTCATAAACAAGCAAGTTATTAATGATTAATACATTTAATTTATGTACTAATTCAAGCTACACAGAGCTGATGTTACTCGTAAGTTTTCAATTTTCACTTCAGTGTAATTCACGAGTGTAGTCTAGGTTGGCAATAGGTATTTTTAATTGTAATCTACCTTCAGATATTTTTTGGCCCGGGGGTTATTAAGAAAGCATTTACTAAATTCCACATCAAGAAATTATTTTTACTTATTATTTAGTTTCAAAAGATTTGTTAAACTATAAAAATATGTGTAGGTTTACCCATGAATATGGATTTGTGTCAGTCAGACATTCTGAGAAAGCATAGTGTTCATGACTTATTCAAATTAAATAACACTATTAGAAAATATTACAATGACAGTACCTCAGTATATCCCTGCTTTGGACTTAAAAACATCATTCCTTTATTTTTATTTGTACATACATATACACCCACAAAAGGTACGATATAGTCTTCAGATATACATACATATGTGTATCTATATACACATACCTATCCACATATATACATGTATATATAGTTGATGACTATACAGTACCTTTTTTAAGGTTAAAATACTAAATCCATACTAAAAAAATTAATTTTCCAGATATTTTCACAGACCTGTGTTTAGCTTAATCAATTGCAAACTGAAAGCAAGAACTTTTAAAAACTGCTTTTTTTTTCCTATTAAATTATCAATTTGTATGGAAGACTTTTGTAAAAAACAAGCTATAATTAAAATACGTCCTTTACCTTTTCCACTAATTAACTATATAGTTCCATGTGCCAATCATTTCCCATAATAGCTAGCTTTTAGAAAAAGAACCTGTTTGATGATCGGTGCACCTAGTCTTCGTAGAGAAAATGCGAGATGCTTCTGCTTTGTCAAATGAAATATTCCTTTCTTGGAAAAGACTGAAAGAGAATAATCATATTCCACAAAGCTTTAAACAGGCTGTATAATATTGCATCTGCATATGTTGGTTTGGGAAAGAACCTTAGAAAAACAAGGCTACACTGCCAGAAAGGAGTTGTTTGGAAAAGTTGGTAAAAACTGACAATGTCTGTCTGACAAAAGACAACAGCATTGCTTGAGCATACCTGAAGGGGATACGCAGAGGAAGTGAAAAAATAGTTTCTACTCATGGGAATAAGGGCAATGATTTAAAAGTACTTAAAATATAATGGTATCACAGGCTTTGCTACTAAAAAAGCACAATTCTCATCAGAAAAATGGGAAATTATTTGGCTAATTTTTAATCTTTAGCAGCCTCAGCATCCCTAACTTCGTTAAAATTTGAATTTAAATGTAATGCATATGCTCCAACTAAGAGCACCTTCCATTAACAATTTTTAAATTGATACAATCAGAAGCAATAAGAATACATCAATAATTCATTCTTCCACAATCTGATCCCCATTATCAGCATACACATACAGAACTGAAACACTGTTAATGGTTGTGCATTTAACATTAATGTATCAAATGTAGCAGAAAACATTAACAAGACTGAAAGCTACTGTGATAAATACTGGAGAGAAAAAAAGGTATATCTGATGACAAATACCTTTGACAAATCCCTGAAGTTGCTAGGAAGTGTAAGGTCCAACTCCTCTGATTCATAGTTGGTGATAACCCACGGGAAGACAGGGTACTGATTTAAATCATTGTAAGTTCGACCTGACAACAACAAAAAACCCCCACCATGAGTTAAGAGTTACATTTAACTAAAATATGAACCTCTAAAGATACAATATAACTTTAGAAACTCTTCAAGAGAACTGTAATTTATTTTGGATCTTTTATCATTTCAATATTCTACTTTGCTGTATTAAAAAGGATAATGAAAAAGTTCACAAATTGCTAGTATTTAATTTAAAACGTTGCAGCCCATTTCACTTTAATTGTAAACTCTTTTGCATACAGTAAGAGTGACAGTAAAATCCATTCATTTTCTAAGTATTTCTCCTTTCCTTGTTTATGTCATCTTGTCTTCTATTTCTTTAAGGTGAAACACTTCAAAAAATGGAGAGCCGATGACTTTTGTTGATACTAAAAATTAAAGCAATATTTTTACATACTGTATTAAATTCAATACGTGAAAGCAAAATGAAGCAGCTCAGGATTTTAGATTGAGAAATTATGCAAGTAATAACCATTTCATCTAGAGAATACACTTTGAGGGGAATTCTTCCTTGAACATTGACCACCTATGGATATGCCAACATTCACCAGAACAGAAAATCTGTTCTGGTTTCAGGTTCACACATGTACCTTCATGCACCTGTATGGAAATAATACCTTTCTTCCAGTAAAAACAAAATATTCAATTAGAATAATCATATCACATACATACCACATAGCCTGGTTTATAATTCTAAAACGCTTAATTTTTACATGGATCCTGTCTCTTTTTATGATACTGTTGCAGAAGCTCGTTCATTCACGTCACCTCCAGTCAGCATGCTCTCAGATTTTGTCTAGTCTGGCCTCTAAAGTCTCAAAGGACAGGTTTTTACTTCTTCCCCAGGAATATTATTTCACAGCCCAATTTATCAGGTTGTCAGAAAACATTTTCTAAAACTCCACGTAGGTTTTTCTTTTTTCAGTTTTCTTACACCATTCAGGATTTTTCCATCCTGGTTTGCAGATTTTAAATGGTATAGTCAGATCCTTTCTTTCCCTAATCAGTTGGTTATGTTGCACATTATCTCTTATTCAGGGTTAAAGCTACTTACATGACACTGATATCTGTCTTTATTTGTTTCAAATTGATAGCCATCATGACAATCTTTTAACTCCCCATCATAGTCAACTAAACTTTCCCTTTTTCCATAATGTTGTTTTTTTATTCCTTTTAACCTCAAATACCAAGTAGGTAAGAATTCACTTTATTATTTCAATAATATATTAAAGCTGAAAAGGATCATTCACTAGAGCAACAGAAAACAGTGTCATGATCTTGCCTCATTCCACTTCGGCAGTAAGGAGTCAAGAGGATCTACCCTACTTTTATAAAAACTGCCAGCATCCTGGCATCTCTGACTTAATGACTGATTACAGAAACTAGCAAAACTGACCATTTGTATAAAATGTAATTAGTGCAAGCAGAGGCATTTGTTTTATCAATCGTGTTAGCAAGAGCCAAGTCTGAAAGGGAATTAATGGACCTTTCAACACTGTCAATACCATAGAAAAGAGCTGAAAATCGAGAAATTTTGTAAGTTGCTCTGAGAACAAAATATGTTGGAAAATAAAAGAGAGGACAAGAGACCTAACAATTAGCCTCCATTTACTAAACAAGTCAAGTTGGTTAGAAGCTAATGGGGTAAGATGGGTTAAATGAAATATAGCTTAGCATTCACAGAATGAGGGGTTAGGACAACCATAGAGAGGTACAAATTCGGATTTGGGAATGGATGAATGGTGTCCCGACACAGCAGCACTGGTTATCCAGGCACTACACACTTCCAAGACCAACCATACATCTTGTAACAGTAGCATTTATTGGCTCCAGGAATATCCTGATCCCCAGCTGAGGCCTCCCAGAGGGTTACTGCCCTACAAAGAACTTGTTGCATCAGCAGTATTTAGGGAGGATAGTACTTATGAATATTAAAACTTGGAATACTAAGGGATAAAGAAGATACTAGTTCTGAGACTCCCCTCTATAGTAAACAGTCTATGTAGATCCTGTCCTCCTGCAACAGTCAAGATATTCTGACTTTAGTGATATATTTTAAGTGCAGTTCAGTACAGCGTTATGAATTGCATGCCTCTCTATTCTTACATAAACATAAAAATACATTACGAATAAAGTACATGTAGGAGGATTTTATGAAGTTGTTTTTCAGGAGAAAATTGTACATAGAAAAAGTTATTTATTAAAAGGTCAAAATCGAGTAGTGTCCCATGTCTGTTGAGATTGTTCTACCATTAACTCCTTTTCTGAGTCATTATAGTAATTTCTGTTACCTGCTATAGTGTTTAGAAACATCAGATATTCAAAGTTGGAAATTTCTCGGTGTTGCCATCGCTGGGTCATATTGGAAGCTTTGAAAATCTGTCGTGGACTAGCCAAAGAAATGCGTCTGAAAAAAAACAAAAAAACCATCCCAAAACATGGGAAAAAATAATGAGAAAATCTGGTGGGTCTTCCCTTTTACCTATCTGAATTTTAGTGGCAGTTGTACATAATCCTTCTAACAGTTCTATGGTAGATTTCTCTGGAGATCAAGTTGCTATTTTGGACACTTGAAGTTCATTTTTAAAGTTTTATAATCTAGTAAGAACAAAAGACTGAAAACATCTGACAGCTGGATATGTCAAGATTTGAAAGCTTTCAAACAGAAACCTTTACAGCTGTGCAAATTCAGCTGCTCCATGAAGGCTTGATGTATTATAGAAATATGTTACTAGTGATTTAGAGAGATGGCAGACCATTAAATAAGAAAATTACACGACTTTTAGAATTTCACAAAAGAATAAAGTCATCTTTTAGGAGAGCTTTTTAAATCCCTCAAGAACAAAGGAAAAGAATGATAAAATGATAGAACTTCATTATGAAGTCCATCCTCTTGTGATTTAAATTCTGGGCAGTGTTGGAGAGTTAGTCATAAATAACTCAATTAAACTTTCAGAATTTGATGCCAGATTTCCTGATGTTTGTGAAAGAAGACTATTGAGTCATTCCTTGGAGTGATAAATCAAGCAAAGAAGAGCTTATAAAATTCCCAAGACGGTTTTGTTCATAATAAAAACATCTGTAAATACCAAAACTACATCATTGGCGGGGGGGGGGGGGGGGGGAGAATCTAGATATAGTTTTAGTTAACAAATCTTTACAGATATGGATAAACAATTAAAGAAAGCAGTTACAGTAACTGATTTTTTTTTTAATAAACTGCATTATATTGTAAACAAATTTATCAGTATAAATGGATGTGAAATTTTGAACAAATGTGTTTATACTTTCATGTGTAGTTAAAAATTTTCACACATAATTTGCGCCTGTAAATAGAAATCCTTAAGTTCTCACAGAGTGGCTATAATTGCAACTCAAGAGAATTTTTTCTGGACTTGATAAAAAACAGGTAAACTACAAAACACAACAGAAAACATCCCCAACTATTTTCATGTCATTTCTGTGCACAGAAACCTTTAAAAAATAAAATTTAAAGTAACAACAACCAAGATACTCCTTAAGGGTTGCTGTTTCTTCCAAAAATTTAGAAATTAATCTACTTAAAAATACTTTGTAATTCATTAAAATACAAGAGGTAACCAATCCAACTAGAGATGGGGTGCACATCAAAAGCTTCTATTTCTATCAGCCTCAGCAAACATTAAACTGTGCTGCTGTGTTTCATCCAGAGCATATCTGGTAATCAAGCCCTAATCTGCTAAAAAAGATGTAGAAAACTGAATCGTGTTCTTCAGTTTTAGGATCCAAACACAGAGCCTGACATTGCAATATTGATTTCTCACCACGTAAAATTCAAACAATGTCCTCCAGAGCTAAAAGACAAGCACATCGTACCAATCCTTCACATGCTGTTCAGCTTATATTGTTCTACGCATCACTACAATATCCTTCTGATGAGGAACAATCATGTTCATCTACGTTTAAATACTACAGAGGATTCAAGGATGTTACAGGCAAGCTAATATAATTGAACGCTGCCATAAAACCTAATCAGTCCTACAACCAGTCTTAGATCAGTCTTAAATTTTAGTGAGTTGGCAAGCATAAAGAAACCTATTTTCCTTAAGTAGGGTAAGTGATTGAGTCTCACGGCCAAAAAGAAGCTATCTTCCTTATAACATACAGAAATCACAAAAAAAATCTCAAATCCAGAAGTTTTTATTATAAAAATGCATTGCAAATAGCATGCAGAAGTGATAGGCTGAGGATGTGCGTGTTTTGTAAACCACTAGGTGTAAATGCTTCAAACTGTGTAGGCTGGTTTGATGAAAAGACAACTCAGAATTGACAGATAAAAGTAACTCAAATTGTAAAATACCTGGTCTGGGGTAGTCCAAAGATAGTACCAACACCAACACGAGGTAGACAGTTAACCACTTTCTTTACTGTTGCTTGGTCAGGAAAGTTAAACATGACACCCACTGTGAACACAAGAGTTGAAATACGGCAAGATTTTATATCTTTTATTTTAGGCTTTCTGGCCCAATAAAATTTAACTCTAAGCTTAGGTTTTGAACAGGTAAAAGATTAGACATGTTTCCTTCAGGTTACTATAGATATATTTTATAACAATTTCCAGAACTGCTTTTATTTACCACTAACAGGGATTTCAACAGAAGTTGTCACTGTTACAAATCTTACAAGGTCTACATTTGTTTTCCTTTCTGAATAGAAGTTAAACCTATATGCACATATTGACTGTCCAGAAAAAAAGAAAAGTTTATATATTAATTGGAACACATATTTACTTGTTTATTTTCTAGATGTTTTCAAGACATATTCTTCAAAATATTATCTTTATATTTTGTTTGAAACACTCAATGATGCCTAGGAAAGAGCAACCTAAAAATCTAAATAACAACTACTAACCCTCTAAAGGGACAAAAAACCCCTTCACACATAACAGATCAGAGGTAGGTATGCCTTAAGCAAGAGTTTCCAGAGAATACCAAATAAACATGTGGATATAAATGAAAGTGAGGCATTGCTAATTCCCAGTTATCACGTTTGATCATAATTCCTCATTGAAAAAAAAATAATGAAAAGGAGAAACTAAATTACAAAAATATACTAACTTAAATATTGAGACACTTAATCCCAGCCCTTCTGCTATGTACACAAATCCATACCAAAAAAGACATGACTAAACAGCCAAACAGAATGCACTTGTCCCCAAATCAACACTTGCCATTCCTCTAAACTGACAGTACCTCTATTTGCCATGAATATCTCCAGTGCTGTATTTTGCAAAAGGTAACGTCGGGAAAAGATAGATCGAATCTCTGAAAAGAGCCATTTTCCATGGAGTCCTTCTGTATATGCCAGAATCTAGTAGAAAGAGACAGAGAGAGAATGTTTTAAATAAGTTGTCAGTATAGGTAATATCTTGTAAAAGAGAAACGTTTGACCCACAAACATAGCTTCTACCAACTACATGCAAAACACGTGGCAAAATTAAAATATGCTCAAACTTCAAATCATGCTATGAACCTATAATGGATTTTTTGAAATCCTAAATTCAACTACTCATGTCAAGGATTTCAATAATTTGTTTGTATTTTTTCCTTTGAAGACAACTGCCTGTTTTCCATAACCAAGAGAGTTTCAGAAACATTATTAAATGTCTGGCACTTCAGCAAAGCATAAAAGCGTATTCTGAAATGTATTACTAGTGCCATTAGATGTATTTGCACTCACTTTACTGTTGCAATAACAGGACTGTAACAAATAAGCAAGAAAAAAGTATTTAAAGAAAAAAATGTTCCTTAGGTTTATCGTTAAGGCAACAGTCATTAATTCTGGAACTATAAAGGTTGGCTGTATAAGAGGTTAAGTATCATTTTGTCAGCTAAGGTTAAACACAAACCTGCAAATGAACTCAGCATAATCTCTCTATGGAGTAAGCGGTTGTCAAAGTAACTTGTTACAATTCCTGTCATCCCATCTGACAGACACAGATGCTTAGTCTGCCTTCACAATTCAGACTAATCCCATTTTCAGTCCTCAGCCACTTTGTTTCTTTGTTGCTTTGCTTTTTCCTTTTCATTTCAAAGCTTAATTATGTAAGTGTTAAGGGACAGCAAGATTGGACACTTCTCTGCCTCAGATTAACAACAAACCATAAGCGAAGAAAAATCTGAGATTTGTCGATTTTAGCAAACACAAAAGCACGTAACAGAAATCCATCACAGAAAAGGAGATTCAGATATAATCCTAGTTATCATCACTCTTACTACAATTTTTCTTGAGCACTATATAGTGCATAAAAAAGAAAAAGTGAAATTCAAGCCTTTAACATAACAAAGATTGTTAATGAACCCAATCATCTGTTTATAGATTTTTAACAAAGGAGGATTTTGCCTCACATGTAGCATATATTCACAAATAACCTGCATTTTTGTAGCACAGAAAGCAGAAGCACCATTACAAAAGCACTACACAATACAGTATAAAACACTGTACTACCTTTGTGAATTAAAAGCAAACAAGACTGGCAAACCAAAAGCAGACAGCACAGAAGACCAGAATGTACAAAGCAAAGCATCTCCCACACCTTCTTTCTTTTTACTTAATCCCTCATCTTCCCCTCAATACAAATGCCATAGACAAATTCTCTCCCAACACACACAGAGAAGGAAAAAAATGAATAATTATTCTGATACAAAATTTTAGAAATGCAATGAAAGGACCAGAGATTGTCAATGGTTGCTAATAATTTCTGGAGCTGGGGAACTAACAGACTTGGGCCACACTGACACTTTCCATAGCACATCCATAACCCATCCACACTAATTGGGAGATTTGTATAATTCTATGGCGCTATTCAGAATCACCACAGTTGGCTTTTGTCACATGCATATAAATATCCTTTAAAGAGCACAACATAAAAAGAGGTAACAAGGGAGACAAAGTTGCAGTGCTTGTATACAAAAATCTCTTAGTACTTTTGCTGGTATTCATCCATCTTACAATCTTTAAATTGGAGCTTATCATTTCAATTACTATTTTTTGAGACAGACAGGAATGTGACGACCTCTGCTTTTCTGTAGTAACAATTAAAACACAGCAGCCTGCTTGTCACTATCAGTCTGTGCACTGCAAATTCAAACACTTTTTACATAGATGCTGTGAGTAAAATCAGCAAGTTAAATAATTAAGTATTAGTTTTACCCTGGGAAGCGAGCATTCTTCTGTGACAGTGGAAACTCGGCTCATGGCCAAAAGCTTGCTGCATGCAACTTCTTCAAAATTGGAAGGAAAAGCATCGACTTGAAAATAGCAGAGGTGGTTTATATTGTGCACCTTGTACAGCCGAGATAAAGTTATTGAGTTCAGTATAACAGGATTTACAGCAGAAACTGGAACTGCACTGCAGAAACACTACCAGTCGCCACTAACAATTCTTTACACCACTCATTAACAGAAGTTATCAGGAGTGAGAGGCAGCTGAGGCCTAGCTGAGCAAGGCCTTCATTTCGAGTTGGAATAGTGTCTGCCTGGTCTGCAGCTTCACTTCAAAGTCTCTGGAGTTCAATTAAAACTGGATTAGGTGGAAGCAGACCTTCTTTGGGACGCTGTTCTCTGAAACTCCAGGCACACTGACAGCACCCTAGACAGAGGTCTAGCCCGCCAATGAACCAGTTGCTATGGAAACTGCATCATTACCACTGCTCCCTGCTCATCACACCACCTATAGTAGATGAAAGGTCCAGAAGACAAACACGTTTCTTTCATGTGTATTACTAAGTATTCCTTATGAAAATCCAATTCAACCTTTTATTCCCTGTCAAATATCTGATTTTATTAATAGAACCTCCTAGCTGCAGAAACTGACTTGTACTTCAAATTAAATTCAGCTTTTTTATTCTGGCAAAGAGATTTTTTAGTTTTTTTCTTTTTTTAATCAGCATTACCACTTCTGGTATTATCAGAATTACAACTTTCAGAAACTATTTTTGTATTTGCCTGTTTTCAGCCATAAGCCACACAACACAGAATTCTACTTCAGAATTTAAGAACAACTATCTTCTTCAGACTATTGCACAATAGGCTGAGTTTAAAAATGACTCGCTTATTTCTGTCTTTTGTCACCACCAGTTTTGGAACAACTTGTGGAGCAAAGACTAATGAGGGTGTACAACGTAATTTAATCTGCACAAAGAGTACCACCTTCTCCACGTGAAAAAGTATTTCTAGAATTTCAGTTGATTCGACACATCAGATTGAAGCTTAATATACTGCACTTTTCATTTGTTTCAAAAGATACTGCACCTTATAGGAGGAAAGACAATTTACACAGTTTACGATTTCATTTAAAAATACTTAAAATAAACAAATGAGCTAATTGTACAGTTCTACAGTTCCAAAAATCTCATTACACAAACTATTCCGTGATTAGACTTTGGCAACACCAGATGAACAGGCGGCATGACAACACTACCAAAAATACAAAATTACTTTCGCCTTTGCATGAAGTCCCTTCTTTACTTCAAGTAATAGAAATGAAGGTCTAAACCTGTAATCAGTCCCAATACTCGTGCTGCAAGCCCTGACACTGCGTGGCTGGAAGAAACTCCCCAAGAAGCTAGTAAGTAAAGAATAGTCAGCTTCAATTTCCACTTCGAGGAGATTCTGAAATCAGAGTTGCATGAAAACTCAGGTAGCATAGTGCTGATCACGAATTAAGATCATACATAAAGAAGTCCTCTCCCCACGATTCATACTTGTACATCAGCTAATTTCCAACATTAAAATGCTCACTCGGAAGCTATTCTGTCATTTTATAGTTTTGAAAACGAATGCCCCACCCTGCCTTTTCTTCAAAGCCTCCTTGAATGTTGATGATAAACAATGTCTCTCGTAAAAGATTATATGCTGTAGTTAAAAGATACCATCACTACAGCTGCCTCCTGAATCAGAAAAGTAGTGTTTTACTAAAGACTAAATGAACATTTTGCTTTACCTTTTAAGCAAACCAATCAGCTATCGTATATTTTATTTTATTTTAGAGAAAAGTACTATTGATCTTGAAAATGCGAATAGGCTAGAAGTAATTAAGTCTGCAAATGGCTTATAGAACTGAAACAGTAATTGAATAATTATATTACTTTAATGTGCCAGCCAATTTAACTGCCAGGAGTAAAATAAAAACTAAATAGCTTATTTAAAAAGCTGATGCATATTTGTATATTTCTGAAAAAAGTTATGATGTACCAGACAAAAAAAACAAAACAAAACACACCAAACAAAAAAAACACTAACACCAAAACACAAAATTAAAAAAATAAAGCATTTCATTTGCATTTAAATTTGATTGCAGTTGAGAGATAAAATCCATAAACACATTCTTTTAGCAGCATTCTCTGTCGTTTGGGGTCATTTTCGTTCAGGAAGGCAAAATTACAGCATTTGGAGGTTACAAAACCTGACTCAGTTCATGAGGAACATGGATCTCCACCACAATCTCAGCCCTGCAACTGAGGATCCTCAGATCCTACTGTCCAGGTACTATTTAGTTCCTGGCTGCAGGATTCACAGTGAAAGGATCTTACTCTGCTCTTTGTTTAAATACATCCAAGTACAACCAAACTAATAGGGAATTAGATCAAATTATTAATAATTTTAAATATCCAAATGCTCTTAAATAAATCACAGTGCTTATTAGTTTATTTTAGATTTCTCAAGAGAACAATAAATAAGATGTTCATTTTAAATCTCAGATATTTATACAATCAGCCACTGAAATCCACAGGCGAATGGTAGTAGTCTCCCATCCAGTCCCTCCTGTGAGCACACACAGTCTGCCACACAATCCTGTTCAGCATTTTCATGGGTGACAAACTCAATTAAACATATTCATTACTTTAATGTTCCACTAGACAGTTTTACCCAGCATAAAAAATTTAAATAAATAAATAAATACTCTGTGACCTTTGTATCGATCAGAGCAAAATGGCTTATGCCTGGGTGTGGGTGGTAAAGGGACTGGGGAGGGGGGTGGTAAAGGACTCTTATGTTTTCTCTTCCAATTACTGCAGGAGATGATAAAACCACAGCAAATGATGTATCAGCTCATTTTATCTTATCGCTTTGGGGCTAGGTGACAATGAAGTTCATATTTCACTGGTTCCCATTGAAGATTGTGAAAATTACTTGCCCTTGTGACCTGAAATTTCACTGGAAGACAGAAATTTCTCTTCTGCAAAGTAATGCAATTTTTCAGATGTCAACCTTTAGCCCAGCTTTAAAAATTAATTTCATTTATATTAACCAATGATATTGATATTTTCACAGAATGCTCTTTGATACATGAACCACCAACTAGCAAACTGATGTGCTCTAGAAGGATAAAATTATTTTATCTGAAGCTGCTGGGGACAGACAGATTTACCACAAACTGAAATTCCTATTTCACAGTATACTATTTATACTAGCCTCATATACCTTAAGGCCCCTGGACGTGTAAATAGTTTAAGCTTTAGTTAGGGCTTAGTTTTGTTTCTAGATCTATTCAGTTTTTAAAGAATTTCTATGTACGCAATATACTAATAAAAACACCATTTGTTTGGAAATGAACAAAGTCTGTCACAGGCCACAGATCAGTACACATGTGATGACACGAAAAATACTTCCCAGGTAATTAAAACAGAGGAATGCACAACCATATTTTCTCTCTTTATCCTGACACTAAAACTAAAGTGAAAAGAGCATTCAATGCAGATTTTCTGAAAGTGGTCTCCTACTAACTACAGATAAACTTCTCCCTGATTATCAAGATCTAACTTGGAAAAAAAATTATGGAGGGAACCTGTATTCAGAACTTTTCTGATTTGACCATGAGGTTCTAAACACCTCAAGTGGACTAATAAATCTGTGAACAATCTTAGCAAAGTTAGCACCAACTATCTTATCTTTTCTACTGCATCCAGTATTTCACAAACTTTCTTTTCCCCTTTTGATTAAACCTGCTGACTCTTAGAGACCAGGAGTTCATTATCACTGGCAGACAACATTTAATCAACCCAAAGAACAAGAAGATCTGATTGCTAAAGATGGGTATGTAAGTAGATAGGTAGGTTTGGTTGGCTGTCCAAGCCCTGCAAGGTTAAGGATGTAAAGTTATGCCTTTCTTTGGAAAATAAGGTAGCAGACTTGTCTATGATAAAAGGGAGCTAGAATTGCAAGAATTCTCATAGGACTTGACTGATGTCTTGATTTAGTGAGCCTGTTACATTCTGATTTAAGAGTTAGAAGGATCAGCTCATCAAGAGGTAGATACAAAAGGCTCATCCAGCTGTTTATATCATCTGGGACAGTTTGCCATCAGGAATTAACTGTAACAATTTACAAATGATTTAGCTTGCACCTTCTGAAACAGTGGTTATTTCAGCTTCTGTGTCCATCCTCGGGTTCTACAACTAATTCGAGAACAGGCTAGGTAAACAGTGATCAATGAGTTGTTCACTGACATGTGTGAAACTGATAATCTGTATTGGGTTTGCATGGCAAGGTTTTAGTAGCAGGGGGCATACGGGGGTGTCTTTGTAAGAAGCTGCTAGAAGCTTCCTCTGTGTCTGACAGGGCCAATGCCAGCCGGCTCCAAGATGGACCTGCCACTGGCCAAGGCTGAGCCCATCAGCGACGGTGGTAGTGCCTCTGTGACAACATATTTATGAAGGGGGGGACACCCCCACCCCACCCTACCCATGCAATAGAAACTGCAGCCAGAGAGAGGAGTGAGAATATCTGAGAGAAACAGCCCTGCAGACCCCCAGGACAGTGAAGGAGGAGGCGGAGGAGGTGCTCCAGGCGATGGAGCAGAGATTCCCCTGCAGCCTGTGGGGAAGACCACGGTGAGGCAGGCTGTCCCCCTGCAGTCCATGGAGGTCCACAGTGGAGCAGATCTCCACCTGCAGCCCAGGGATGACCCCACACCAGAGCAGGAGGATGCCCGAAGGAGGCTGTGACGCCATGGGAAGTCTGTGCTGGAGCAGGCTCCTGGCAGGACCTGCGGATCTGTGGAGACAGGAGCTCACGGAGCAGTTTTTCTGACAGGACTTGTACCCTGTTGGGGGACCCACGCTGGAGCAGTCTGTGCCTGAAGGACTGCAGCCTGTGGAAGGGACCCACACTGGAGCAGTTCGTGAAGAACCGCAGCCTGTGGGAAGGACCCAGGTTGGAGAAGTGTGTGGAGGACTGTCTCCCATGGGAGTGACCCCACGGTGCAGCGGGGGAAGAGTGAAGAGTTCTGCCCCTGAGGAGGAAGGAGCAGCAGAGACAACATGTGATGAACTGACCCCAATCCCCATTCCCTGTCCCCCTGCGCTGCTGGGGGGAGATCGGTAGAGAATTTGGGAGTGAAGTTGTGCCTGGGAAGAAGGGAGGGGTGGGGGGAGGGTGTTTTAAGATTTGGGTTTATTTCTCATTGACCTATTCTGATTTGACTGGTAATAAATGAAACTAATTTCCCCCAAGTCGAGTCTGTTTTGCCCGTGATGGTAATTGCTGAGTGATCTCTCCCTGTCCTTATCTTGACCCGTGAGCTTTTCCTTGTATTTTCTCTCCCCTGTCCAGCTGAGGGGGGGGAGTGATAGAGTGGCTTTGGTGCGTTCCTGGCATCCAGCCAGGATCAACCCACCACATAGTCTCAGTGTGTTTCCAAGAAACATGCATGCAAATTATAATTATCAATTCCTGAGATGCAAAACGCTACAAAGTAAGAATTAGCAATAATTTATTACCAAGACTACCAAGGGAAGCCTTTCTAAAGCAATCTCCCATATCATATCTCAGACACACTAAAAAAGCATTGTGGCTACCTACCCAGCCCACAAACCATGCGCTCTAGAAATGTCAATGCAGCACCTGCAAGCAGCAAAAAGATACACAAGAAAACAGAAATTCGGGGGGGGGGGGGGGAGGTTATGTTATATTTTAGGCAGATAGCTCTCTAGCCAATCATCCTCTTTTCATTTGCCTCAGTAATTTTTTATTCATAATACATTTGCAATACAATTTTGCAAAACAGTGTTGCAAAAAAATCCACCATGCAACACTTTTAGATCATACGAAGATGTAAAGAAAAAAGTACATGCATGAACCTGCAAGTTCATTACTCCAACTTTTATTTATTTATGGCGGTGTTTATGATCCATACACATAAAGGAGGAGAATGGTGACAATTTTTACTCCATTGGGATTACCTGTTTATGCTATTTGCTATATCATTGATGTTAATACCTACAGACTTCATATACCTAGTACGTAAAAAGATACAGACAAAAAATAATAACTAAGATATCTTTTAATCATACAGAAATAACTCAGTCATAAGCATAAATTGTACAAAGGAACCTCTGAGACATGTGCTGTGCCTTCCACATTGAGGTGTGAATCACTCTTTGTTTATGCCTCATGTGAGTGGGTCTGTATGGATCTAGACTTGCTTAAAATCTTTGCCTAAATTATCTAAGATTGAAGATACTCTTATGAAAGTGCATTGGTACACACACATGTACAGTCACATGTGTGTATTGTGCACATATTAAAATATGAGTGAGAGACTGCATAAAAGCATAAAAGCATAGTTATGCACAGTGGGTAAATAGAGTATTTTCTCATTTTTTCCTTCATTAGATCATAAGTTTTACAATTTGGAGAGTGCTTTTAATCCATTCTAATTAATAAGTACAATTCTGGCTAGCCTTGATGTCCACACAGATCGACAGATTCCATAACCCCTCTGTGAACTGCATTAAATTACACAACTTCAAGATTTCATGTGTCAATGAATTCCATCAGTTAAACGTACAGAGTGTAAATACTAAAAAAGCTAGTTTTGTTGATTTCTTTTTGTATATGTTGAAAAAATTATATTACCTGCAAAAGCTAAAGAAGAGAGCTTAAGCATCACTGAGCAAAATTCAATGAAATGATTTCTCACTGTGTAGAAGCTGTCACAGCAGCTCATCACATTAAAGTCGTGGAATTTGGATCAAAAATGCTGAAATAAAGTCCTATTAATATTAAGTCTCTGTAGTAGTGGATGGTGGAGCTATGCTAGCTACCCTACATCAGACAAAATTTTGGAAACTTAGGTGGGGAAACTCCATTTGCCATCATTTTCCTTATGCAACTGAGGAGCAGGTGTCTAGACCTCACAAAAAAAAATTCCTCACAACATTCTTACTTTGGTGCTAACAACATAACTTTGTAACAGCACAAATGTTGCTACCTCATTACTTAGCTCACTTTCAAGTTGGTTAATACAGAAAACTAAGAGACAAAGAACAGGAACCCTTAGATGTTCCAAACCTAGCCTTTGTGGAAACTGATCATTTAATTAGTCCTCCTGTTTCCTTGTGACTTAACAAAAGAAAAAATACAAATTCAGATTGTGATCATCTGAAAGTGATCATTATGGAAATGTTTTATTATTGGAAATAAGGTATAAAACAAAAACTCTTTTAAAACTTAACCTCAAAGTTTTTTAATACTCCCTAGCACTGGGTATTACCATTAAGTAAAAACCAGATATATGCTTTTGAGGTGATGAGTATGACCATGTTCCAAATTTTGCCAATGCACTTAAAACGTAATCATATAGAAGCTTCCTAACAGAAGTAAGACAAGGCAGGACTCATTCAGCTGCAGTTTATGAGGAAGATACCCAGGTATGTGCCTCTGAAATAACTGAGTTAAAAATACGCTTGAAGACTACCAGCAAGGACTGGTTTTAGCCATTCCAGTTAAAACTCTACAGTACAGGGTACCTTTGAAGGGTCTCAAGATAAGGTTTCTTCCTGGAAAGATTTTACACAATGAAGGGTACCCATTCTTTTCGTTCCTTGTATAAGACAACTGAAGCAAAATTAGAGAAAGCAAGTGGTAGGGATGCGGCCTCATCATCTACGATTAATCACTCATACTGAGTGACACTGAGTTTGAGTTTTCAGTCAGTCTGTTTTTCAGACAATCAAAACTGATTTGTGGGAATTACCGTCTTCTTATTCTCTCCTACACCTTCAGACCTGAGTCTCTTTGGACGGGCCCCTCTTTTCATAATTCTGAGAAAAAAAATTTTTTTGCTTGCGTATCAGAAGCATCTTCTAATATTTGACGAACTTGTAACAAGGTTACAGCACTTAGCAGAGGACTGTGTCCCTTTCCAATTTTGAACAGCTTATGCTCTTGTGCTTTGCTCATCTTGTTTCTACTAGTGGCTCAAATCTGTGCCGTGATGTTGTAACACTATTGGAATAAAAAAACCCTCTCTAAACTATTTAAGGGATTTCACAAAAAGCTCTAAATGCTTTCTCTTGTTTAAAAGATGGAAGTACCTGAGAAAGTCAGAAAAGGAATCAGCCAGAGATTCTTTTATTTATGACAAGAAATTATTACCATGTTGTGGGTTGTTGGTTGTTTGTGGGGGTTTTTTAAGTTTAAATTTCTGGTTGGTCCCTCTTCTTTTATAAAATTCCTAGTGCAGAAAAGCCTTGGAGATAATCTTTATCAGACTATATTGGTCGATCTCTAAGAAATACAGAGTCTGAAAACTAGGGCAATTGCCAGACTAATGACTCAAAGCAGTTCATATCCATAGCAGTATAAGTAGATATGGTGAAAGGTAATATACAGGAGCATGTATCTCAAAAGCAGAGCTCAGAAAAAAATGTAGAAGCTATCTTTGTTTTGCTGTCTCTTAAAGGTATTTAGCCATTGAGGCTTTTTTAGAAAAATAAGGTTCATGTTTGCTGTAACTGTCTCCTCAAATTCCTATTTTGAACAGCAAGTCAGAATACTCATGTTAGATTTCCTACTGCTGTGCCCTGCACCTGCCTATTTCACCACTTTCAGGACGTGACTTCTCCCATGGGCTGCTTCTCTGTGTAGCCAGCAAAGGTCTATCCAGCCAGAACACGTGCAAATGGAAGCAGCAACTACAACCAAGAAAGAAGGGAACTAATGCACCTGCAAGACTGGCAGTTGTCCAGCGTCTGCCATTTTCTTCTGATCTTGCAGAAAACGGGTGAGGAGAAGAAAGCAAATGGGCAATGAAAAAATAAGTTTCAATGCCAAAAAGAAGGAATACTTTTTTTTTAATTGATGACCTGTAAGCTGACCTTCATATCCCTTCATCAGAAACAAAACAAAAACAAAAAACACCCCCACACATCTGGCAGGAAGCTAGAGTACCAGTCATCATGAAAGACTGCATCTGATCAGCTCATTAATGGGAACCAAGCCCATACATAGAAGAACAGATGTGCCTCTTGAAGGCAAAGAGAAGGCAAAGAGAAAAGTCAGACTCCAGAGCTGCCAATCCAGCAGTTTACATTAAACAATTCTGTGCTATGTTTTATGAGAGATATGGCACAGAAGGTGCGGCTTGCAAAGGGCTGGGAATGTAAAAATGGCTTAATGCCACCTTTGTGCTGCACAGACTCTAGACTGCTGCAGGAACCAAATCCCCTTTGAGTAAACCGGAGCAGCTGCAGGGGCTGCTGTGTAATTACATACATTTGCCTTACTCGGGATGCCTAGTGGCTACCCCATAGCCCAGGACTGTATAGTACTTAATGCTATAGAGATTTTTGCCTCCTGGTCTCAGAAGTTGGGACAGAAGATAGCACAGTACTGCTAATAAACCCTCCACCGGTCAAGCTCTTCTCTGCTTACCGCTAGTTCATTTACTGTAAACCAAAGCAGAACACAGGTATGACAATGACGTAGAGAAATTGTTCTTAGTTGTTAAATGGCATGTCCTCCACATGCACTTTTTAAAATCAAGACCCACATGAGTATACCTCGTATTCTGTATCTGTATTCTTACATTTATCTTGTATTCCTGTAGAAGCAGATTAATTTCTCAGGTAAAGGAACGGAATACAACCAGTCAGTGACAAAGGTTTTGCTATGGCCTGTGACTGTAAAGGAGAATCTCTTCTTTTAAGATCACCCATAGAAAAAATTTGACCAATTAAAACTTATCACGTTTGTAAAGAACAAAAAGCAGTGTGAAGAGGAGGTTTTATACAATAACTTCTGGTTTTCATCTTAGTAGATGGTAAAATATAGTAATTTAAATTCAACTTTAAAGCATTCCTACAAGTACAGACCCTTTTCCAAGGTTAAGCAAGCCATGGACATAGCTAATGTGAGGTCCACAACCACAACTAGATTCTAGGGTAACAGAACAGGAACGTAACCCTAATTTCAGTTTAAAAATGCAATAGAAAATTAAACTGCATTTCTAGTCCAAATGACTGATAAGAAAGGCTTGGAAATGTGATTCAAGTGTAACAGATACACAGACAGCAGTCTGGGGATAGCTGAACAATTGATCCAACAATATGATTTGCCTTGCCATTCCCCCTGGGGTATTAAATCTAAAACTTGCTACTCCTGAGGGCTCAATAAAAAATAGCCTATCAAGGAATTCTGCAGATGACAGGAGGAGAGAGGGCAGTAAGTCTATGTGAAAATATCAGCTCTTGTGAAGAATTGTAATCTGGGCTGTGTTATGCATTTATCTTACAAATCCACGATGCTGTTTTGCACAACTGGAAGTTTTCCTAAGAACCAGAAGAAGTCAAATCTAATGTGGGAGTATTTACAAAGGACTGGGTTCCAGCCAATATGTAACAGTGTTTCATAAATGCTGAAGTCAAAAGGGAAAAAAGTATTTTAAACTGCTTTTTTAGACAAACCTAACCTCATAGCAATATCCTATCCATCCTGCCCAAAGTGCTGCCAAGAACTAACAGTTCTTTGAGAAAATACAACAATTTATCCTGCTTGTGCATATTTCATTTACAAAACTAACTTAAGGCAGCACTTTCATAGGCAACTCTTATCAAGTATATTAACCGCATTTGAAGAAATGATGTGGGAGCCCTTCTTAAATCTTTTAAGTGGGAAAAAACCCTAGCTGGACAGCAGCTCCCTCCCCAGTCAGCTCCACATGTTGAAAAAGGTATATGGTTTCTAAAAAGAGCAGGAAATTGAAGGCATAAGAAAAATTGATTTTGCAGAGGCATTTTCAGTTCTTAAGTGATTTAATTTGTAACTCAATGCTCTTTTGTTAAAAAAAAAAAAAAAGGTGTAGTTTAAGATAGAAGATAGAAGACCTACCTTTAGGTTAGTGAGGGTTTTCCCTGTGAGTAACTGCAGCTGGAATACTTGCAAGTAATTTTAACAATTTCATATCTGGCACCAGTGAAAATCAAAAATACGTGTAACCAAGCCTCTCCATAACATATTAGCAATATAGATATTCAAGTAGGTTAATAATTTTAAGATATGTGTCAAAGTAGTGCATTTGAGATCTGAAATATAAAAATATCACACCCTACAAGGAGGAACACATTTACAGCTAGAAACTTTTGCAGATTTATCTCTACAAAATCATCAATTTTCTACTCAAGGAGTTGGAATTTGAAACCTGGTGGAGTTTAATGGCTCTGCGCTTATTATAGGGCAAGAAAGCATTCCTTAGTTTTCCTTGAGTACATGAAAACTGACTACGCAAATGACTAGGATGCAGAACTTCAGGCAGTAGCACAAAGACTAAAAGTAACCCATCCAGATACATCTAAGAGTGTTCTACCAGTGAAGAACTGATAAACTGATCAACAAAACACTGTTCACGCTTGACAGAAGTTGTATGTGTTTGTCCTCATGTAATAATTACACAGCGGGTTTTTTAAATGTGGATTTTGAATAAAAAAATAGACTTCTCAACTTTAATTTGTTATATTAATTGTTGAAGCTTCGAACTTACAGTAGCATATAGAAACTACCAAAAAATAACTAAAATTGGCAAGTATCTGCTTCTCAGCATTCCATCCAAACAATATGTCAGTGTTGATAAAACCCACTTTTTAAAACATGTATCCTTGCAAATCTTAAGTACTGTCATCTCATCTCCCTGTTGGAGTTTGATTGATTACGCCTTTTCCTTATGTTCATTAATCTCATCACCTTATCTTTTACACCACTTCATTTTAGCAGAAAGGCAATAATAAAACCCTCATCCATTATCCTTTTACGCATCTAGTCAAGCGGAAATGGTTAATAACATGCTACAAATTGAACTTCAATCACCTCATTTTCTCCTTTGTCGAATGCACGTTAAAGTATATTGCAAAAGTGCAATTTGTTTTACAGGGGAATTTGTGTTATATTGCTACAGACAACTAAAATTAAGTGTTTCTCAGTTTGGTTATTAAATATATCCAACTGTCCTTTTATCTCTGATACTAAAACATTAACTCATTTTATTAGGGTGTAATAATACAAGAGCCTTATCTCCCAGAACACAGGGACATCTAGTCTGCCTAATAGTAAGTGTTATACAATGGGTCATTTATCTTTTTTTTTAAAAATATGCTTCTGATATTTTATGAATTGGTACATTACTGCAGATGAAATGGCTCTCCATTTCAGAAAAGTTAATTTGTTTACATGCAGGCTTATCTTCAAATGCAAGCCCCATTAGAGAAGTGGTCTATAACTGTCAGAGCAAGCGAAGAGGGAAAATAGGTGGATGTAGAAAAATTTAGAGCCCAGTAATTTAACTCTGATCACCAATTTCCTGTTTCAATATTAACTCTGTTCCACATGCACTTTGCAAATACTCTATGATTCTAAAATGATTCTACAGAAACACTATTTGAAATAAGAGTCACAGAACTTGGTTTTGTGAACTCTCCTCATCATTCCAAATACAGGTATATCTTAGTAAACTAAAATAAGTCACATTTCTCAAAAAAAAAAAAAAAAAAAAAGCCCATCTAGTAAAAAAAAAAAGTTCCCAAATGAGACATATTTGGAGTTGCTTCTTCCAGAAAATAAAAGGGTGGGTGAAATTCTAGCTCTGTTTAATTCAGTGACAGTAATCCCTTTTACAGAAAGGGACCAAGATTTTCTCCACTGTTTTTGTATCCCCCTGGAAAAAATACTCATTTGCACTTTGGTCATTATCTCAATGAAACAAGACTAGTTTGACTAGCTCCTCATTAAAATTGCATATCAGGATAAACAAATAGAACCACAAACACCATGCAACTATTACAGTAAAAAGGTATTTTCCCAGTTTTGTCTCATCTCAATTCTACAGAAACTTAGTGTTAACCTTCTGTAATGGGTTTCTGTGGTGGGGTTTTTGGCAGTGGGGGAGGGGGCCGCAGGGGTGGCTCCTGTGAGAAGCTGCTAGAAGCTTCCCCAGCTCCAAGTCAGACCCACCTCTGGCCCAGGCTGATCCAAACAGTGATAGTGGTAGCGCCTCTGGGAGAACGGACTTAAGGAGGGGAACCTGCAGTGAGTAGTGGGATTGGAATGTGAGAGGAACCCTCTGCAGATACCGAGGTCAGTGCAGAAGGAGGTGAGGAGGTGCGCCGGAGGAGGGGATGCCCCTGCAGCCTGTGGAAGAGCCCACACGGGAGCAGTCAGATGCCCCCGAAGATGGCCGTGACTCCACGGGAAAGCCCGTGCTGGAGCAGTTTGTGACTGAAGATCGGCCCGTGGAAAGGACCCACGCCTGGGAAGTTCATGAAGAACTGCAGCCCGTGGAAAGGACTTGCATTGGAGAAGTTCGTGGAGGACTGTCTCCTGTGGGAGGGACCCCACGGTGGAGCAGGGGAGGAGTGAGGAGTCCTCCCCCTGAGGAGGAAGGAGCGGCAGAGACAAGGTGTGGGGAGCTGACCCCAACCCCCATTCCCCATCCACCTGCACCACCTGGGGGAGGAGGTAGAGAAAATAGGGAGTAAAGTGATGCCCAGGAAGGAGGGAGGGATGGGGGAAAGGTGTTCTAAGGTTTGGTTTTACTTCCTAATATCCTTGGTTTGATTTGATTGGTAGTAAATTAAATTGATTTTGTTTCTTCCCCAAGTTGAGCCCGTCTTTTTCCTGTGACCATAAGTGGTGAGTGATCCCTCCCAGTCCTTGTCTTGACCCACGAGCATTTCTTTATATTTTCTCCTCATCCCACCATGGCTGGGGAGAAGGAGTGAGTGAGTGGCTTCATGGTGCTTTGTTACCAGCTGGGTCTAAACCACGACACCTTCTAAGAAGCCTGAGAACATCAAAGTTCCTACCTTTAATCAGAGAAGACTGAATTAGGGAGACTGTCATTTTTATCACCATAAAAACTTGGAATAGTTAGTGTTACAGTACATATATACATTAATGATTTTAAAAAGTAATGACTATCTTTTACATTAAAGCAAAGCACAAACACACAGCTCTAACTTATAAAAAGATGTAAAATCACTTTTACATTTCCCTCAGTGGTCTACCTTTTTTCCAACTCTCTTGTCCATTAGAAGTCTGCCTTATTTCCCAAGCCATTCAAACACTATTTCCTCTCTCCTGCTCTACCATCTTCCATTCAACCTGCAGTTTCACAAGCGTTTTTGCAGATGGCTGCCCAGCTCATGCTGCACCTCATCTCCATCCCCAGTCACTTTCTACTGCTACCCCAAACCCTCTGTTCTAACAGTAGTATGTTTGAGGTCATGTGCTAAGCTGGAGTTGGCCAAGTGATTCCGATAGTAACCTAGAGTAGGGGGAAGGAAAAAACTGAAAGGGTGAAGGAGATGATGAGAATGGTTTTAGTCTGACTCACTTTCCCACTCAAAACAACCACTCAAAGCACTTTCCTAGGAACACCTGGGGAAGGGAAGAGAACATAGTGACACGATGGCACCTGAGGACTGCTTAGGCCAGTACTATCACTGAAAGGAACGCATCTAAAACTTTGCTTTAGTAATATCTCGACTCCAGTGAGACCAGCCTCTACGTATGATTAGTTTGGGTTTCAGTCATGCATGTCTCCAGTTTCTTCCTTTTCTCTAAGTGTTAAAAAGAAGCCACTCATTAATATCTGAAGCTCTGCTGTGCATCTTCTCTAGAAACTATCTTAAAGCATTCCTTTAATGCCATGCCTCTAAAAGCTTCAACAGTGTGCTGTTGTCAACAGCTGCTGGTTTCATATTAAAAATGTCTTCTTTGCTCTTTGAAAACGTCTTGTTTCTTGTTTTCTTGTACTTCAGCCAATATGTAGCCATCTGTTGCTTCTGGTTCTACATTTAGAGAGGAAGATCTCTGGCCTGTGTTTGTAAACTATGGTTCTCCAATACTGCCACAGTCTATGACTGGGCTTGTACTGCACCCTAATAATACAAAAAGCATTCTGCTTCTTCAAAGGATAGGCCATCTTCACCCTACTTTGTCTGTGTTCGTGACACATTCAGCCCTAGAATAAGCAAATTCAATTCTTGCTGAAATAAATCATTTGACTGCTCAAGAATTCAGGCTTCTTCATCTTCATAAAGTTTGAAGTACTCAACTACTTTTTGAGCTATCCCAAGCTATATTGAATCTTGACTCAAAAATATATGAATGAGCTACATTTAATCTTGACTCAAAAATACACGAATGAGTTAATATGCTTTCCATCCACTCATTGCAGAGTCACTGAATTAGACCAAAAATATTACTTGCTAAAACATGCATGCTTAAACTTTCTTTTCTAGTTTCACATATGAAGACCAAAACTGTGGTTGGCATCCAAAACTCAAATTTCAGCATGACTTGCACACAGCCAGCACTTCCAGATAGCATCTTATAATATAAGAAGCATATCAACATAACGGATTTTAAAAATACAAATTTCTAGACTATATGCATACATAGAATTTGATCTAAATCATCAACTGATTTCTTTTTTTCATTTTGATCGTTTTTCTGAAAGCTATCTTTCAGAAAACTGCTTTAAGTATCCTCTCTTAATAACATCTCCCTCTTCTGAATGTATAACTGAAGAGGTTTTCTGCTTGTTTCCCTTTTGTTATTTAATCTACATTGAAACAGATGTTCAAGAGAGCCTTTTAGGTTCTTTATGAGAAAGTCTAGTACACAAGTGAAATAAATAGGGAATTAGAGCAAGCTATCAATGTAAGAAGCTTCTAAAGTGCTGTCTGTAGTTTACCGATAGAGGTGCAAGTTTACATAATTTAAGTTCAACCCTTCAGCTGATGCCACACTTTTGGAAAATGTAAATCACTGATGCTACAGTACTTGAATGCGGCAATTTATTGCAGAAATAAATGAACAACTGAATACTAAGCAAGTCAACATGAGTCTTGATTCTAGTCTCTAACCACCGTTCCTGTACCACATAACATGTCATCATCCATAAGTAAATGAGTTAATCAATTTAATGAGGATTCAGACAAATCGGCTGCCTAATGAGCACTCAAACTGATGTGGCAAGGGTTATGCTCCAGTGCTGACAAAATCAGTTTGATGAAACTGTGACAAAAGCAGCAAAGCACTATTCCTTCAGCACATTTTCCTGCATCTTATTACCATGAAATTATAATCACTATTTGCAAATTGTATAGGGAAACCATTTATTGTGTAAGTCATGTAAACATATGCTTTATCTACTCTTCTTTCCAGGAAACCTGTGTATATTGTTGGAATTCAGTTTAGTAATTATTCAGTTCTTTTCGAAAATGGCAATCTGATAGAGTTGTTTAAAGTAATTTAGATTGAGTATGCCAAGAGAATTTCCAGAGACATTACGTTGTATGATTTTGCATTTTATGAACATACCATTTGGTAATAAATACGAAATAAACCAACCAAAATAAATCAAAATACAATTCAGGAAATTAACACTGGAATCTCTTTAAAAGCAAACAGAAAAAACCCAACTCCAGTTTTTAGATGAATGGTAATGCTCTTATTTTGCAATTCCATAAAGCTAAGGTGCAAAAAACCACAGGCCAAGGAAAGAAATGAACCTAACTAGTATCTTAACTACTTTATCAAAATCCTTTAATCAGGGCTCCTGTAAGAACTTTCTAGCCGTACTAACTAGTTATGTCTAGGTTCAAAATGCAGGGTCAATGAGTGTCCAGAAGACTTGAACTTAAGACTTGAAAATAATTAAAAGTGGAAATCTGTCAAGTAAAAAAAAAAAAAGCCGCAATTAAAAAAAGTAAAACTTAACTCTTACTTTCCATGTATTATCTGTCTAGGAAACTTTCTGCAGGGAAGGAAAAGCACCTCTGCAGAGGGTTCTTTAAACACAAAAGATACAAAAGTATATCAGAAAAGTTTTTACATATAATAGCCATAATTAAAAGCAGTTTCTAAATAGCACTGGTGTACCTACAGCCATGCAGATCATATAACCCTGCACTAGGGTTACAAGAATAAATTTCTGGCTGTTTTCATAAAGCCAGCAACAATGTAATATTTATACACTAATGACTTTCCTTTCTCCAGGGGAAAGTGTCATACCTGTAGTATCTGATTACTCCTGGGAGCACTATGAGGAGGGGTGAAAAAACAGCTGACGTCACAACTTTTGCCCAGGAACATGGGATAGAGCAGCTTTAAAATTTCAGCACAAAATTAGAAGAAACAACTGATTTTTACATAAGGACATACAACTTCAGATATCAACAAAATTGCATTCTCTGGAGTAGGAATCTTTGGGATCTGTGTTTGAAAAGCAATTCAGAGACAATGTAAATGACGTTGCATCCAACATATATATAAGGATGTCAAACTGCCAAAGAGTAATTAAGAACATTTTAACAAAAAACACATAAATATTACATTATAAAAACAGTAGAAATCAGTGGCTGTTGACAATACTAACTGGTATATCCTCACACTATTTTAACACCAGACACTTCCTTCCCAAACCACAGCATTTTTGATCACATAGTGATTTAAGTCTGAAAGGGTTGAACCCTCCACTTCCATGATTCTTATTACAACACCCCCCATATATGTTTCCAACCCATTTAAAGGATCACAATTAAAACCCTAATTCACCTGTTATCATTTGACTGAGGTCACAGTCTATAATTATGGCTCCATGGCAGCTGGCTGCCACTAGGATTGTCTAGCCTGCTCCAAACTGTATGGTCCAGCTGCATCCTTTCTCCTGCCACTAATGTTTCTATGGCCCCAGGGGCAGTTGTCTCAAGGAATCACCCCTGTGAAAATCCAGGGAAGAAAAGGCAGTTTCTGTTAAGGTCAGTTCCCTAACTTGACTCATCAGGTAAGTGCTGCTGAGGGCACAGGGTAGGGGGAAAGGTCTGAGCAGCCACGAATTGGGTCCAGCGATTCTTTCTGTGCCAGATCCCATTTGCACTGAAGTGGTGGTGGAACCCTCCTCTCAGTTTCAGGGATCATTACACACTTTTGTGTCTCTGAAAATATTTTATTATTGCTACTGTAGAGGTGTTTTCCAGCACGGCTTCTGTCTGCTAGGTATATGAACATGCCACACAAGAAACAACTTCTGAACTAACAACTAGTTAGTTTTGCTTGAATATAACTTCATAGTAATTTCCAAGAAACATCCAACTATAAAGATTAAGTATCTTTGGGATATAAAAATACCCCCAACGAGACAGATTCTGATGTCATAAAATTTGTACTCCAACATAGTTGTGTTCTTTAGTGACAATTAGAAAATAAGTAGCAAATCCAAGTGACTCTGCATTGTCTATTTTTCACAAAACATTTATGTCTACCAAAGTAGGTAACTTCTCTAATGTTGTAAGCAGAGAGCATTCATGATTTCATCATCAGGCCACCTTTAGGTGCAAAGCTAAAAGTTTACATTAATTCCGGTACTGTAGCTGAGAATAAGGGCAAATAAATTGAGTATAAAATGTATACAAAGAAAGAGATTGGGAAACTAATATTGAATACAGAGTACCAGGTATCACTTATTTTTTGACAGAATCTAGAGGGAAAGAGAATAGACTCATTAGCCTTGCTTTCATGCTAAAAAAAAAAAAAAAAAAAAAAAAGATGTTCACCTTAATCTAATAGAACTTGCAAAATTGTCATATTGTAGTAGCTTGTCCACTGATTTTTGATGTAAATACCACCATTCAACAAAATTACAAATACAATGAACACACTGAAAAAAACCCAATGAAACAAGCCAACCACAGCATGTACTCTTTTAATTGTTAAGACTCCTATTTAGCCTTGGTAACACTTAAAACATGTAACTGCACCACTGTACTTAAATATTTTGGCCATGAATATTCTATATCACCACACCTAGGAAAAAATAAAAACTTCTGCTGAGTAAAAACTTTCATGCTGAAGCATGGTGACTCCTACTTACACTTACACAAAAAGCACTAATGTATCAAAAAATTTTATGGCAGTTTTCTGCCTGCAGCAAATGGATGTGACTGTAATTTGCTGAAAAGTCCTGAGTATTTCCAAAATCTTAGTTATTCAAACATTTTGGTTATACCCCCCAGTAAACAGATTTTGTGATGGCAGTTAATTTTAATTACACTTCAACATACTTAACTGTAAGAGGAAAAGCACAAAGTAGATGAGATAGACATTTTAGATGTGATGTTGGGAAAAAACTTTGTCCTGTAACAAAACCAAATGAGACTGCTGGCCTATTTCCACAATACTAAAAGGAAGTATTCAAAACC